>NC_090651.1:271503849-272105516 GCF_040937935.1 Hyperolius riggenbachi | reverse complement strand
TCATCAACAATCTTTTGTTTCTTAGGCACCACTGGCTTCTGAGCCTCCTCCTCTGCACCCTTTGTGGCTCCAGCATCTTTAGAGTCTTCGGACTTGTCCTTACTGTCCTGGTACACAATAAATATATAATTTGCAAGGGTCAAAAGATAATAGAATATGAAGTTATGAAACTGCTGGTGAATATAATAACTTTACACAGAAATCACATACACATTGCTCTTGCTAGAGTAGCATTTGAATAACTTCTTGCTTTGTTTCCACCTAGTCACTCTCAATTTTAGCATTCTGCCTTTGCTTACATTACAGATGGAATATTATGGCCTAACTATACACAAAAACCTGTAACATGGTAAAAAAAAAGAGGAATCCAGTTTTGCATTTAGACGTGGGAGGCACAGTTTCATGCAAAAGGAGAAAAACATTTTCCACATGCTTTGCCTAGGTAAAAAGACAACTCATCTCCGGATTAACACTTCCTTTATCAAAAGTAAATATATTGGAAAAAACAAACAAAAAACCCCCCAAAAACCATACCAAAAATAAATACAAGTGTGCTAATCCAACCCACTATCACACAATCCAGCAGATACTGGCAAGGAAGGCAGGGCCGGCTCCGCCATCTGAGCAATATCAGCCTCGCATGGGGGGTATGTTCACAGAAAAAGGGTCAACTTAAAAAGAAACCGGGGGGGAGTGTCCAAGATGGCGCTCTGTTAGCAGCATCTGAAAGGAGCTCCAGCGCCCGGCTTTCAAATTCACTGTGATTCGCTACACCGCTGCACTCAACGCTACTCCTGAACAAGGCTGACACTCTCCAGAACCAGCAGGAAAAAAACTGGAGCGGTACGACCTGCCACGTACAGATACGGAGGAGGAATCCGTGCTGCCGCTTTCGTATAGTGGTGACTCGCCAGGCCCGTCTAGATCCCAACGGACGGCTGAGAGGTTCTCTCCGTACAACCCTGACATGTCGCAAAGGAACAAAGGGAGAGACAAAGACAGAGAGAAGGACAAAGGAGATAAAAATACCTCTCCAGAAAAGGCTGTCTCTCAACCCACGCCAGCGAAAGCAGCCCAGAAAAGCAAGCACGATGTACCGACTACAGGCCATGAGGTGCATCAAGATGGCGGAGGGGTTCCTCCTTCACCTCCCCCAGACCCGCATGAAATCCTGGAGGCTATAAAACAATGCCAAGCCACCTTAACCCTCAAGATGGATAATTATGAGTCGGGTCTCGACCTTTTAAGACAAGATGTCTCCAACTTGAGAGACCGAACAAGAGAGTCGGAGCGCAGGATCTCAGACTTGGAAGACACACAGCAGACGCATTCCCGCGCAATCCCGAGAATGGAGAAAAGGCTGGGAGCACTAGAAGCAAGGGCAGTAGATGCCGAAAATAGGAATAGGCGAAACAACTTGAGACTGCTCGGTCTCCCAGAAGGATCGGAAGATGAGAATGTCCCAGACTATATTGAATCGCTACTCCGCAAACTCCTTCCGGAGGACACCTTTTCGCCATTTTTTCTAATTGAAAGAGCGCACCGTATGCCTGCGAAGAAGGACCCCCCTGGAGCACTCCCTAGGCCAGTGATATTTAAAGTACTTAATTACAGAGACAGGGATGCAATACTGAACGCAGCACGGAAGAAAGGAGACCTTATGTTTGAAAATACCCGCCTCATGCTCTTTGCAGATTTCACCGCTGAGACTCAGAAGCAAAGGAAATCGTTTGCCCAGGTGAAACTGAAACTTAGAGATAAACAGATAAAGTACGCAATGCTGTTTCCCGCCAGGCTAAGGGTGCAAGATGGCGAATCGACAATTTTTTTTGACAAGCCTGAAGAAGCAATGACCTGGATTAAGTCACTGCGGTAAAGCCTTTAAAGTTTAGAAGCTGACCCTCTACCACTCAGGTACTGTTGCTATGTGTGTATGTTCCTTCTGAATTTTGGCGGTTTCTGTATCTGCTGCCCCAAATTACGTACTTATCCCCACTTCTGGGACTGAGAGGCTGGTCTGCTATAAGCCCATGCATGTGAAAGCCGGCAGTATAATGACTTTGTGCTGGACTGCAATGGCGGTTGTTTAACCCACCACACATCTTGAACCCTCTTGGACAACCAGATAACCCGCCGGGGTGGCTTACCAGCCCACAAGAGTTACCCCCCTTCCTTGCTACGAACTTGCCGATAATGGTAATCGGAACGAGCCCATTGTTTTGCTCTTTTCTAACTCAAATATATACGATGGACAAGTTGGGCGGCTACTTAATATTAGAGGGAAATGTTAATTACTGCGAATCTTCTTGCTACTTGATGTGACACATGGCCTGTGCTGACACTCTAGCCATCAGCATGATAAAACTTATATATGCTATACGCCAGTATAATACGCCGCACTGGGTTATATAATCATAATGTTTGGCTGTATAGAAAGGGAGCCCATGTGCCTGGTTGTCGCCCGTGGGGTAGCGGGGGACGGGAGTGGGTAGCCGGCCCCGTCAATGGGTCAGTGTTTTACTGGCCTACACCCCGGCTGGCGCCTGCCCTGTCCCCCGATTTCACCACTTTGGATTGTGGGCACGGGGGAGAGCCCGAGATGGTGAAATATCCTTGTTGTGGCTCGGCTGTGGAGGGTGGACGGGGAGCGGCTAGGGTAGCGGGCCCCGTCACTGGGCCACCTCCTGGCCTATACCCCGGTCTGCGCCCGATCTGTCCTCCTCCGCCCTCCGGGGCCGAGCTGACACCTCAACCGGACTGTCGGGGCGGTCACCTAGGGCCTGCAGTTGAGTCCCTCCTGGCATATATCACCGGGGCCCCTCCTTCATAACATATGGTGCTCTATTGGTGATATACTTTAAATCCATCCTTTTTGGTCGCACTCAGCAATAACATGTATTTCTGTGGGACGTGATGCCCGTCTGGAGGAACATGCAATTGAATATAACTACACGCAGATTCAGCGGAAGGTGCTGTTTCTCTACATTAACACCGGTATAGTTATCATTGCTAGATACACAGAATCTTGCTGTACAGTTTCACTCTCTAGACCTGGAGAGGGGGGGATTAGATGGGAAGCCGCCACATCATATACATATAGCACGAATACAGTCCCTTTCCCAAGCAGAGTGATATACCTCTGAACGCTAACAGACGCCCTCTTTGTACTATTGTAGATCACAATAGCTCACACTCAGCAAAGGATCAGAGAAAGTACATGAGGGCCAGGGCACTTGGCATACTCTAGGTATGTCGTATGCACAATAAACAATCCTGAGTGGGTTAGCTTAACTTTTTATATCTAGAGTTTGCAACGGTTTAAAATTGTACCCCCGGTCTGACCGGGTGAAGCCGGGCGTGGGACCCCCAAGCCATCGCACGCCCTCAACTTCTTCTTAACCTTTCTAACTAATCCCCTACCCTCTCTGTTTCCCCCTCTAGCCTTTACTCTTCTCCCTTTCACCTTTCTTACTCTCCCTGCTCTCCCCTAATTCTCTATCTCTGTTGGGTGTTGGTTAGAGAGGAGTGGTCTAGCACCCGGCACATATAGCTGGGTTCTACGCTACTCTGTTATAGTGTTGGGATTAAAGCTGTAGTACTGTATAGTTTTCAATTCACTACAGCAGGGTAATTGTTTAGTTTTGGGTTTATAGAAGTTTATTGTTAAGTATCCATGTATCTCCACATGTCCTATGGTTGTTCGAGACCTGCCGGCACTAACACATTGATTGATCACTGGCCCCTTTCCCTCCTAAACATTCTAAAGTCAGGCCAATGGAGACCCCCTTAAGCATTGTATCATGGAATGTCAGAGGTCTGCGCTCCCCGTTTAAAAGGTCCCTAATGTCCCAGTATCTACTTAAATATAAACCACATATATTAATCCTCCAAGAAACTCATCTTGATGGTATGCTGACTAAGTCTCTAAAGAAACAATGGGTCGCCACTGCCCTACACTCAACGTACTCCTCCTTTTCTAGAGGCGTATCTATTCTAATTAATAAATCTTTAACGCATAAAGTTATAAGCTCACACATAGACAATGAGGGTAGATTTATAATTATTAAACTCATGGTGGCTGGGATGATATTATGTATTGTAGGATTATATGCACCACCACCCTTACAGAGATCCTTACTGGACCTTATCACAGCTACTTTACAGAAGTTTCTCCCTGCGAAGTTACTAATCATTGGTGATTTTAATGACATCATAAAAATGGGCAAAGACTCCACCAATCCCACACGTCTCCCTAACTCTGATCTGTGTGGATGGGCGGACGCTCTTTCACTATGTGAGGTTTGGAGATGGAAAAACTCTCAATCAACTGCATATTCACATTTCTCGGCTACACATAGATCAGCAGCCAGAATAGACTTGGCTTTTGCTAACGCAGACTTTCTCCAATGTGTTTCCAGTGCTGCTTATCTTCCGAGTGGCCTCTCTGACCACGCCCCACTGGAAATTGTTTGCAAAATTGGGATTTTTCACGATAAGAATCTGTGGAGGCTAGACCCTAAATGGATATCAGATAAAGATATTGGTGACAAAATTACACTTGCTATACAACAATACTGGGAGTTAAATGAGGGTACAGCCTCCGTACAAATGGTCTGGGATGCCTTTAAAGCTACCATAAGAGGCGAATATATCAATCAAATAACAGCCAAAAGGAGGGAATATGCATCTGCCCATACCTCACTACAAGATGCCGAGGAGCAGGCAGCACTGGAACACGCAAACAACCCCACAGACTCTACGTATGAATCCCTTATGCAGTCTAAACGCAACCTCAATCTCCATATGTCTGATATTACTAAAATTTCCATCCTGGAATGGAGGCAGTTGACTTTTGAAAAAGGAGATAAAAATGGGAAATTACTTGCAAATATCTCTAGACCTCCTGACGCCCTTTCTAATATCCCTGAAATTAAGCTCCCCACTAGCGACATTACCTCATCTCCGGCCCATATCTTAAACTCATTCCACTCTTACTACACAGACCTATACAAATCTCACTCTAATACCAGTCAGGAGCAAATGAATACCCACCTATCTGCTCTTAACCTGCCCACCCTAGAGGATGATGTTGCTTCAGCAATGGAAACAGACATTACAGAGGATGAAATTTTAGATGCTATTACATCCTTTCCCCCTAACAAATCACCTGGCCCCGATGGAATACCAATTGAATTCTACAAGAGGTATTCACGTATATTAACCCCTTACCTACAGAAAACATACCAACAGTGTCTAGACCAAGACCAACTACCCCCTTCATTCTATAAAGCGCATGTAATACTTATTTTAAAACCGGACAAAGATCCCTTAGAGCACCAATCGTACAGACCTATCTCCTTGTTAAATAATGATTTAAAAATCCTCACAAAGTTAATAACAAAAAGAATAAATTCCTCAATTACTGAAGTCGTCAGCCCAGATCAAACTGGTTTTATGCCACATAAAACCACTGATATCAATCTTCGCCGCATCCACACTCATTTATGTGGAGTAACCATAGACTCCCCCCCCAAAGCTCTCGCATTTATTGATATACAGAGGGCATTCGACTCTGTTGAATGGCCGTACCTTTGGGCCACTCTATCCAAATTCAACTACGGTGCCAAAATTATAGCTTGGATTACCACCATTTACAAATCCCCTGAGTCGCAGATAAAAATTGGCTCTGCACTATCTGAGACAATTAGACTACATAGGGGAACCAGGCAGGGGTGCCCTCTCTCTCCGGCGCTCTTCGCCCTCGCCATGGAGCCGTTAGCTTCCGCACTCAAGCAGTCATCCCGTATATCTGGATTCCGGGTGGGGGCGTTGGAGGAGAGGGTATCCTTGTATGCTGACGACTTGGTGGTTTATTTAGAGAACCCGGGGGCCTCGATACAAGGGGTATTGGAGGTCTTTAACACATTTGCACCAATGTCTGGTCTGAGGGTAAACTGGACCAAATCTAAACTGCTACCACTCAACCCGCTCCCCACACTTCACTCCCCACTGGAGACTGTCTCCAAAACCAAATATCTAGGGGTCTGGATCACGAAAGACGCCTCCCAATATCTTGACAACAACATAATTCCCCTGTTACAATATACCAAACAGAAACTTCAGGGTTGGCAGACCCTCCCCCTGTCACTTATAGGTAGAGTAAACTTGGTAAAAATGAAATTACTTCCAAAATACTTATATCTCTTCAGAAACTCTCCAATATGGGTTCCTAAACAATTTATCTCCCAGCTTAACTCAATACTTACTAGTTTTATTTGGCATAACAGAAACCCTACCATCAGCCTTAAAAAGTTGCAGAGACCCTGGACAGAGGGGGGACTAGCTTTCCCAGATCTGTATAAATATTTCCTGGCAAGTCAATTAGTGACTGCTAGGTGGTGGCTGGTTCAAGATGACTCCAATGCAGCCACGACCCTAGACGCAGCCACACTTGGTTCCTTCGAAGCACTCAACCAAATAATATACAGAGGCCTTAAAGCACCATATAACCTAACACAGAATACCAAAACGGTTCTCAGAGCATGGAATATTGCCAATGGCTGGCACACCTCCCAGAATAAAATATCCCCTAAGACCCCCTTATGGAATAACCCATCCTTGGAACAATTCTATAAAATCCCTGACCCAATAGTGTGGATAACTAAAGGAATAACTCACGTTGAGCACCTGATAACAGCTGGAACCCTAACCCAATTTGATACTCTCAAAAATAACTTTATGCTGCCCAATTCACATTTCTTCCGGTACCTCCAAATCAGACACGCATTTTCCAAACAATTTGGCAATAATTTAGTAAGGGTCGGCCTCTCGGAGCTGGAAGAGACTATGCATAAGAGTCATCTCCCTAAAGCCCTCTCTGAAATTTATAAAAATGTTGTCTTGATCACGGAACCACATATTTCCGCCTTCAAGCAACCCTGGCAGACTCTAATTCCTAACAGACGATGAGGACTGGGAGGATGCCTGGATACAACCCTTTAAATACCTTATTGCCTCCAGGGACAGGCTAATTCAATTTAAAATCCTGCACAGATCCTACCTAACTCCTGCTAAGCTTACCAAATTCGACCCTAACAATCCTGTAGCATGCTGGAGATGTGGCTCAACAACAGCCGACATAGATCATATCCTGTGGCAGTGCCCCAAAATATCTCCCCTATGGGATGGGGTAAGAGAATTCATAACTAGAGTCACTAAAATAACCATCCCTAATGACCCTATGGTTTGTTTATTGGGTATAGTATCAGGAATAGCACATCTAAAAGCTCATCAGACACTGGTGGGAATACTGCTATACTACTATAGGAAATCTATAATTCTTAACTGGAAGAAAGAGGATCCCCCATCCCTGCCCTTTTGGAAAAAATTGATCAACGATTCTGTCCATCTGTACAAGGCGGCATACCTTGCTAGAGGGTGCCCACAGAAATTTGACAAGGTCTGGAAGCCCTGGATTAGCAACAAAAACACGGCTTGAAATACCTTCTACGGCCACCCTGCCTAACGATAAGCTGAATGTATGCAACAAATATGTATAATGAAATGTAAGGAGGTGGAAAACGGTTGTAATTGTTAAATAGAGTAAGTTAAATCGATAAGGGGAGGGAAATTGGAGCGGATAAATCGCTATCGGCACGGATTTGGACGATATTGTATGTCATGTGGAGAATGTTCACCCCACCTGCGTGTGGGAATGTTTTTGTTGTGTGTATTTCTCTTTTAAAAGAAAATAAAAAGAATCTTTAAAAAAAAACTTAAAAAGAAACCGTAAACAAGAATTGCACTTCATCCCAATCAGTAGCTGATACCATTTCCCATGAGAAATTTTCCTTTTCACAAAGAGATCAGGGGGCTCTGTACAGCAAATAATGTGGTGAAACACCTCCCACAGTGTGATGTCAGGACCATGGTTCTGACATCACACTGTGGGAGCCTTGTTGCATTGTGGGAAATAACAGCTGTTTCCAACTGTCAAAAAAACCAAAAAAAAAAAAAAAAAAAAAAAAAACCACATCTCCTTCCAGTGACATCACCAGCAAGCAGTAAAAATGTCACCATGTGATAAATGTCAGAATGTAAACCAATGAGGGGAAGGTTTTTACAATGGGCAAACATTCACTTAATCATTTATAAATACCGTAGTTACTGTAAAAATGAAGCACTTTTTATTACATTATTTTCACTGGAGTTCCTCTTTAACGTGTATACATAGTACAAATTAAAGTTTACTGAGATTTACGCAAGTTAAGTAGCGCATTATATTCATGTATCATTTACGTTGCAAGCAATGTAAGTGTTGTACGTTTGCAATTTGCACAGCTTGCAATGCAAATCCCAGTAAAGTTTACATGCACATAGACTGTGCCCTGAAGTTTGATAACTCGCTTCTGCTGTGCAAAGCTCTGCAAGGGGGAAGGTTAGTGTTATTTTAGGGCTGGTTGTTTGACTTCTCAATCATCCAGCAAGAAAACATCCTGCTTAAGGAAATTCTTTCCTGTGGCGGATAATACGGATTCTACTATATTGTGATATGGGAAAATTATCAAAAGAACTTTGCCACCTCTTGTATTGTCAAAAATTTTTTCCATCACTCTACACTGTGGCTGCCTTTGGACAACGGTGCAAGTTCAAGCCTACATATATACACAAATGGTAAAGGCTTTGGATCTCCTTACATGGAAAGCTGCAATACGATTTTAGATTGCTCAACAGCAGTTCTATGATGCTCATTCCTGATCACCGATTCACATTACAAGTAGTAGAGTCCATTAATGCAAAACAGGACTAGAAGTGATGCAGTGTGGTGCATAAATGTAGGAATTCCTTTTAGTTTTTTAGGCAAATGTAAATTTGCTTGTTAGGAGAGTTTGTCATTTCTAATTGTGATATACAGAATACGTAACTAGCAACATTTCAGGAACCGAGTAGTAACTTGGGTATACCTTGCTCTCTTTTTCATCACTCTTCTCCTCCTGGTTTTGGTCCTCTGCTTTTGAAGCACCTTTATCTGCATCTTGCTGCTCAGCTCCCTCTGGTGTGCCCTGATCGTCCTCTTTTGTAGGCTCAGTTGGAACTTCTTCTTCTTCCTACAAAGTCACATGTGATTTGCATACTTCTAATGCAAACTTATTCATACACATATTGGATAATAATTGAGCAGGCATGCTCCCCAAACATCTTGCAGCATTTTGTAGAATCTCGCTTCTTAAAAGCCTGTACAAACCATTTAAGGACCAATACACTTTTTACATTTCTAAGGGCCCTTTTTCACGAGCAGTTGATAGGCAGTGAAAAAGACTTTCGAACTCACAACTGCTTGCTGCTGCCTGACAAATGCTCACTGGATTTGCAGTTCAACCGACTGAAAAAGGCACCCCCCCCCCCGTCTGATCACTGTGACTGACTCACAAGCACAGGGTCAGGAGCAAATGAAACTGGCTCTGAATCCTTACAGTGCGAACGAGACTGGAGCACAAAAAGCCAGTGTTGTTAAAATCAATGCTGAGTCAAGATTAAGCATACATAAGCACAACGTAGAATTATGTGCAATCTGAAGTTTAACAAAACTAAGCAGCATGTTCTCCAAAACAGAATTAGGCAGGTTGTGACTCCCACAAAACAGTAAAACAGCATATAGCGGCATATCAGCATCTCCCTAAAATGAAGTCATTAAGGCAATATCCCCTTCATAATTAGGCGGTTGACCTTCTTAAAAATGGAGTGTTCAATAACGCCCCAAAAAATAATTAGGAAGGGTCTCTTCTAATGCTAGGCATACACTGCTCGAGTTTGCCGCTCGATTCCGCACCCGATCGTTTTCCGTGCTCGATTCTGCAGGCGATTCTCTCATCTTCTGCTCAATTCTCTTATCTTTTCCCATTGTCCTCCATGCAGAATCGAGCACGGAAACGATGGGGCGGGAGATCGGACATGTTGGAAATTATCTATCGAGCCATCTAAATGGCTCAGAATCGAGCCGTGTATTCCCAGCATTATACAAAAGAAACAGTGCGTCACCCAAATAGCACCCAGTCAATCACTGGTGCCTGCAGAAGAGACACTATCTTCACTTTCTCTTAGGGCCCTTTTCCACCAGCGCGTTTGCGCTGGCTGAATCGCAAACCGCTAGCGATTTTACTATCGCTACGGTTTGCTTTTTAACATAGGAATCGCGGTAGGTCATTTCCACTACCGCGATTCGTTTTTTACCCGAACGCGAGGCGGAGCGATATTTGCCGCGATTTTGCTATGCAGTGCATAGCATAGCAAAATTGCGGCCGCAAAACGTCGGGGAATCGCTGGTTTTGCGATTCAGCAATCGCTAGCGTTCAGCGTGAACGCTAGCGACTGCAGATGGAAAAGGGCCCTAACAGAGGTAAAAGGCTGATAACAAATGTGCTAAATCCTTGCAATTCTCGAGAAAAAAAACCCCCCCCAAAAAACCAACGAGGATCGATTTTATCCATGAATGCAAACTGGCACTTTTGTAAGATCGTGTTCTATGTTTAACCAATACGTCTCTTACCTGAACATCGGTAGCATTTTCCTTGCTTTCCTTTACAGAACTTCCTCCTCCAAACAGGCTAGATATTGTGTTTCCAAGTTCTGTCAGAAGCAAGGTACTCACACTTAATATCAGATACATAAGCTATACATTCAAAATTTACCAAAATAAAAAAGTTGGCTGATTACAGGCCACCTCCAGGCAAAAATCTAACATATACAGTACCATTTGAGAGCTTACTTCGAAAGGAACCCGAGGTGTAAGACCTATGGAAGCAGCCATATTGATTTCCTTTTTAACAAGACAAGTCGCCTGGCAGTCCTGCTGCTCTTTAGTAGTGTCTGAAACTCTGATCTGTATGCTTGTTCAGAGTCTACGGCTTAAAGTACTAGAAGCAGAGGATCAGCAGAACAGCCAAGCAATTTGCATAATTTAAAAGGAAATAACCACGTCAGCCTCCATATCCCTATCATCTTGGGTTCCCTTTCAGCAACTGCTCAAATGTTAGCAACTGAGGTTACTGCAATTCGGTCACATGACCTGAAGCAACCCAGTTGAACCAGCAGGTTCGGTGGGTGGGGCTGTGGCTGCTTGGCTTCGGCCTAAGTACCTTACAAGTTATATAACGGACACCTAGACCAACCAAAGAATGTACATTCACACTAGGAAAGCACTAGCACTAGGAAAATGGGTACTTTGAGCTGAACTTAAACTGTGAACAACTAAAAATAGTTTGCATAAACCACTCCAAAACCGCATACAGCAAAAAAGAAAAAAAAATTCAAAGAAGAGATCCAGGCAAGCAGCAGTGGCCTAAAGAAAAATTCGCCATAACGACTTCCTGTGGTACGATAGTCCACGTTTGAACTACTCTCAAGGTGCCCGTCATTGATCTCACCAGATATATGGAGTAGAAGGGTAAACTGAGTGAATATACAGTAATCAGATACTTTAGGTAGTCCCTCGTAATACACTGAAGTGGTAAAATGAAGTTTGTATCACTGATGGTACATTACCCCTTTCTACACAGATAGCAAAACTCCTCCATGAGCAGGTCAAATCTCTTGTCCTTTGTTAGTATATCACAATTAGTTACTGTAATTAGTAGGTTATAAATGGCATTGTATAAAGAGAATAGCATGTGTTTCTGTCCTACAGAGCCTAGAGAGACACTTTCACTTACTTGTCAATGTGGATTCCTGCTCTTCTTTCTCTTCTACTATAGTCTCAAACACAGATTCCACCTAAGAAAAGAAACACGTAATGTGGGTTCAGAATTTCCAATTACTGATTTGTTTGGCAATATGATCACTGTATCAGCATTAGGCTTATTGATTTATAAAGCCCCAACATATTACATGACACTGTACAACATAAGAAACAAACATGGGGTACAGAATACAGACAACAAAATCCACAGACTATAGCCATTTGTACAGAATTGGAAGACATAGTAATCACAGTGGCAAATGTAACATGATGAACAAAATGTATAGCAAGTTGCAAGACACAAAAGGGTGAGAGAACCCCACCCTTGCAAGTCAGAAAGGGTTACTGGTTTTAGTTTCACTTACTCAGATAGAGTCACCAGGCAAAGCATTGTGCTGGGGGGAGGGGATGGGGCGGCACATAGGAGGTACTGCCAACCTTAATGAAAATTTTGTTTTATGTATCTGAATAAAGTTCATTGGGGTCAATTCATTAAAGGCTGTGCAGGGGAAAAAAAAAAAATCTTGTCGGGAAAAGATCGCATTCTGTATTGTAGACTTGTGTGCCAATTCATAAAAATCTTTACAGTTGCGATAGAAATGCGGTATTTTCCCACACTAAGCTGGCGGTGACATGAGAAGCTGCCCGAGTTGTTACATTTCTCCGTGCTGAGACAGCGTTACAGTATAAGAGGCAGCCCCAACTTCCCTTTACATGTGCATTTTTTTGTTATACTGCCTCTGTTTGCCCTGAATCTGTCTATTAGATTTTCTAAATCTATTTAATTGCCACAGCTTAGAAGAACTAACGTTATACAAGCAGGCTTTCTGATGTGAAATATATATGAAAACAGGTACCTACGAGGTTAATAAATGCAGCCTGGGGTATTCTGGGAAGCCTTGTTTGTTCCGCTCTCACCGCTGCTGCCTGGGAGATCTGTCTCCATTAACTTTGCTCGTATCCGCTCCCTTATTACCTCTTCAAAGCAGACGGTAATGGCATGGAACATACCACCTGCTCTAATCTTTATGAATTGAAATTTACCGACATGTTGAGGTATTCACCGCATAAGGCGGTAATTTACCTCAGGAATTTCAGCTTTTCCTGCGGTAACAGCTTTTATGAATTTACATTTTGCTAAGTGTTTGGTAAAGTCAGCTGTTTTCAGCATTACCGCATGCGGGAATGCTTTATGAATTGACCCCATTATGTGCAGAAAAAAAATTAAACATGGACACACAAACAAAAAAAAAAAAAAATGCCAAGAAAAAGGTAATGCTATAATACTAATCACTCACCTAAAAGTCAGCACTGTCAATTAAAAGCTCTTTTATAAAGAAATATAACACCACGCTACTGCTGATGACTGTGTCATGTTATTTTTCTAAATAAAAGAGCTTTTACATTGATGATGCTGACCTTTGGCGAATTACCTATTGGACTCCTACAAGTGCAAGCGGATACAAGCACAAATTGTTTGGCAACAAAGCCTCCCAGTTATATGGGTGCAGAGCTCATTAGGTTTCTGCATAATTCTCATAATTTTTATCATAAGCCCTTCATTCCAGGCTACCTTACCCTAACAAGACTGAGTATTCCACTTTCATCCATGTTGAAGTGGGCTTTGATGCCTTTTGACTCGTAGTTTGATTTCGACTGGAAACTTTCCCCAACTCCACTAAGTTTCACAGTAGTGAGATTAAGAGACCCAAAAATTCTGAGGGGATGAAAAATAAGTTATGACTTTTTCACGTTACAATAACATAATAGAAAATAGAGTGAAATATTTACTTTAGATCTTCTTTATCCAGGAAACTGAGGTCTCCATAATTAATTTCAAAGTCAAAGTCATCAATGTATCGATTAAAGGTGATGACTTTGCGCTGTGGATATGGTGCAAGCCTCTGGAAAAGAATTCTCTTGTTGTGTTTTAAACTTTTTACGCCATCTTCTTCTAGCTCTCTGGTGAATTCCACCTGCAAAATTAAAAGATATACAAGAAACTAGTGATTAAAGGGACCTTGATCTCAAAAAACAAAAATGGTACTCACCTGGGGCTTTCTGCAGCCCACCGTAGTTCGGGAGGTCCCTCTGCATCCTCCTGGCTCTTCTCCCGGTCCCTCCGCCGCATACCGCACCGCCCACACTCGCGATGGGTGTCGGGCTCCCACTTCCTGAACTGGGACGCTCTTCCTCATTACGCCGGCCGCTGCGCGTCATCACGAGGGCCGGCGTGACAGTACTGTGCATGCGTGATTTAACCGTGCAGTACTGTCATGCCGGCTGCCGTGACGACGCTCAGCGACCGGCGTAATGACGAAGAGCGTCCCGGTTCGGGAAGTGGGAGCCTGACACCCGGTCCGGGTGTCGGCGGTGCGGTATTCGGCAGAGGGACCGGGAGAGGAGCCAGGACCATGCCGGGAGACCTCTCGACCTACGGTGGGCTGCAGAAAGCCCCAGGTGAGTACCAATTTTGTTTATATTTAGAGCTCGGAGTCCCTTTAAGGGGACAAAAGCATTACTAAGCCAATGCAGTAGTGGGAAGGTGTGTAGCCATTAAAGGATACCCAAAGTGACATGTGACATGATGAGATAGACATGTGTATGTACAGTGCCTAGCACACAAATAACCAAGCTGTGTTCCTTTTTTTCTTTCTCTGTCTGAAAGAGTTAAATATCAGGTAAGTGGCTGACTCAGTCCTGACACAGACAGAAAGTGACTACAGTGTGACTCTCACAGATAAGAAATTCCAACCATAAAACACTTTCCTAGCAGAAAATGGCTTCTAAGAGCAAGAAAGCAATAAGAAAGGGAATTTCTTATCAGTGAGTGTCACACTGTAGTCACTTCCTGTCTGAGTCAGCCACTTACATACCTGATATTTAACTCTTTTGGGCAGAAAAAAAAAAAAAAAAAAAAAAAAACGGAACAGCATAGTTATTTGTGTGCTAGGCACTGTACATACCCAAGTCTATATCATCCTGTCACTTCGGGTATCCTTTAAAGACAGTCTGAAGGCAAAATAAAATATTTGCCTTCTAACTGTCTTAAGCATTATAGGTAGAGCTGAAATGCTGCATTCCCGCTGCAGAACAAGGTCTTATTACCCCGCCCCCCCCCCCCCCCAAATTCCCGGGGCAAAATGCAGGCAGCACTTCCAGAAAGAGGCAGAGCTTTGCGCTGTAGCTCTGCCTCTACAGTTGTCAATTGCAGCTGATTGCTGCCTCTCCCCGCCCCTCTCAGTCTTCCTTCAGAGGGGCGGGGAGAGGTCGAGATCCGCGCAGATTTTCTTCAATAGAGGCAGAGCTACAGCACTAAGCTCTGCCTCCCCAGGCAGTAAAATCCATGACTTTGAAAGACGTGGATGTTTGCCCCCTGGATTTGGGGGGTATAATGCCCTTGTTCTGCAGCGGGAATGCAGCGTTTCAGCATTACCTATACTGCTTAAAGAGGAACTCCAGTGAAAATAATGTAATAATAAAAAAAAAAACCTGCTTCATTTTTACAATAATTATGTATAAATGATTTAGTCAGTGTTATCCCATTGTAAAATCTTTTAAATCCCCGATTTACATTCTGACATTTTTACTGTTGGAAAGTGATGTAGCTGCTGCATGCTTTTTTGGCAGTTGGAAACAGCTGTAAACAGCCATTTCCCTCAATACAGCAAGGTTCACAGACAGGAAACTGTCAGGAGTACGTACTCAGTTTCTTGTGGGAGGGATTTCACCACAATATCAGTCATACAGCGCCCCGATGGTCTGTTTGTGAAAAAGAATAGATTTCTCATGTAAAAGGGGTATCAGCTACTGATTGGGATAAAGTTCAATTCTTGTCAGAGTTTCTCTTTAAGATAAATAAAAAAGTAAAAAAAAGATTTTATAATGGCTTCAGACTTTCTTTAAGCTTCAGGCACACACAAATACTGTACCTGTATTGGAAAGAGAGCGCCATCTCGCACCACAAATGGCTTCACTTTGAAGGCCTTACTAAGTACAGCTGCTTGATAAACAGCTCCCATAGCTGCTGCTTCATCTGCATTGATGCTCTTTCCCAGCTCCTCCCTACAATAAAAATATAAAAAAAAATAATATAGGACATAGGCGATTGGCACAAGCAATATAGTGTGACTGCAAAACAAGCCAACACTACAGGAATTAAAAAGACCAGCAGGTTAGTTCAAACTTGCAAAGGCTGAGGTGTAGATGAACGTATTTGGTTTATTAGGATGATAGGCTAACAGGACCCCTGAACTAAATCTTCCTCCACTTAAACTCATCTCTACCATGTAATACCTACCTAAAAAGACATTCTACTAATGCAGTTTGCCATGTTATCTAGCTGGCAGGGCTACAAAATGCATAGTCTGTGTTATGGGAGTAGCCATCTTGCAGTCTGCAAATTCTTAAAATTATATCTGCATCGGATACCATAACTTTAAGGTCTGTATCTTAAAGGGAAGGTCCAAGCAAAAAATAAATAAATAATAATAAAAAAAAAAAAAAATGAGTTTCACTTACCTGGGGCTTCTACCAGCCCCATGTAGCCATCCTGTGCCCTCGTAGTTACTCACTGCTGCTCCAGTCCCCCACTGGCAGCTTTCTGACCTCGGAGCTCAGGGCCACATTGCATACATTTTTACGCATTCTAGCTAGTGCAGGAACAAAAATGTATGCGTTGCACCACTAATGCGTAAAAATGTATGTGTTAATGTTCCTGCACTAGCGGGAATGTGTAAAAATGTACGCAATTCGGCCCTGACCTCCGAGGTCAGAAAGCTGCCAGTGGGGGACTGGAGCAGCAGTGAGTGACTACGAGGGCACAGGATGGCTGCATGGGGCTGGTAGAAGCCCCAGGTAAGTGAAACTTTTTTTTTTGCTTGGACCTTCCCTTTAAACCTTGTACATGTGCTAGACAGAACTCTGCATAGGCAGCCATTAGTTGAGCACATAAATACAACTTTTAATTAAAAAAAAAAAAAATCAAAACATCACTAGAGTGCAGAATACCTTTAGGTGTTAGTGCCTGTGCAAAGAAGAGGCAAGAACTGGTTAACACTTTTGTTGTTGTGAAGGAGGAAGTATGCGAGAGCTGGAATGTGACATGGAGGGCAGCGCACACAGACTGTGACAAGGATGAGTTAACACCTCCTTGCCATGGTGCGCATGCACAAAGATTCAGGTTCAGATAGGTAGAATGTGGAGCAAGGTTCCAAATTTGAATATGCTGAATGCACCAACACTAGCTGTAACCCTTTTGCTCTCGCCATGCATGCTCCAGAAGAAATTACAACAGCTCTCCCCTATATACAGTGGAGGAAATAAATTATTTGACCCCTCACTGATTTTGTAAGTTTGTCCAATGACAAAGAAATGAAAAGTCTCAGAACAGTATCATTTCAATGGTAGGTTTATTTTAACAGTGGCAGATAGCACATCAAAAGGAAAATCGAAAAAATAACCTTAAATAAAAGATAGCAACTGATTTGCATTTCATTGAGTGAAATACGTTTTTGAACCCTCTAACAATAAAACTTAATACTTAGTGGAAAAACCCTTGTTTGCAAGCACAGAGGTCAAACGTTTCTTGTAATTGGTGACCAAGTTTGCACACATTTTAGGAGGAATGTTGGTCCACTCTTTGCAGATCATCTCTAAATCCCTAAGGTTTCGAGGCTGTCTCTGTGCAACTCTGAGCTTGAGCTCCCTCCATAGGTTTTCTATTGGATTAAGGTCCGGAGACTGACTAGGCCACTCCATGACCTTAATGTGCTTCTTCTTGAGCCACTCCTTTGTTGCCTTTGCTGTATGTTTTGGGTCATTGTCGTGCTGGAACACCCATCCACGACCCATTTTCAGTTTCCTGGCAGAGGGAAGGAGGTTGTCGTTCAGGATTTCACGATACATGGCTCCGTCCATTTTCCCGTTAATGCGATTAAGTTGTCCTGTGCCCTTAGCAGAAAAACACCCCCAAAGCAAAATGTTTCCACCCCCATGCTTGACGGTGGGGACGGTGTTTTGGGGGTCATAGGCAGCATTTTTCTTCCTCCAAACACAGCGAGTTGAGTTAATGCCAAAGAGCTCTACTTTGGTCTCATCAGACCACAGCACCTTCTCCCAGTCACACAATCATTCAGGTGTTCATTGGCAAACTTCAAAAGGGCCTGCACGTGTGCCTTCTTGAGCAGGGGGACCTTGCGAGCCCTGCAGGATTTTAATCCATTGCGGTGTAATGTGTTTCCAATGGTTTTCTTGGTGACTGTGGTCCCTGCTAATTTGAGGTCATTCACTAACTCCTCCCGTGTAGTTCTAGGATGCTTTTTCACCTTTCTCAGAACCATTGACACCCCACGAGGTAAGATCTTGCATGGAGCCCCAGAGCGAGGTCGATTGATTGTCATTTTGTGCTCCTTCCATTTTCGAACAATCGCACCAACAGTTGTCACCTTCTCTCCCAGCTTCTTGCTAATGGTTTTGTAGCCCATTCCAGCCTTGTGCAGGTCTACAATTTTGTCTCTGACATCCTTGGACAGCTCTTTGGTCTTTCCCATGTTGGAGAGTTTGGAGTCTGCTTGATTAATTTATTCTGTGGACAGGTGTCTTTTATACAGGTGACTAGTTAAGACAGGTGTCCTTAATGAGGGTGACTAATTGAGTAGAAGTGTCTAACCACTCTGTGGGAGCCAGAACTCTTAATGGTTGGTAGGGGTTCAAAAACTTATTTCACTCAATGAAATGCAAATCAGTTGCTATCTTTTATTTAAGGTTATTTTTTCGATTTTCCTTTTGATGTGCTATCTCCCACTGTTAAAATAAACCTACCATTGAAATGATACTGTTCTGAGACTTTTCATTTCTTTGTCATTGGACAAACTTACAAAATCAGTGAGGGGTCAAATAATTATTTCCTCAAATCAAATCAATTTCTACATATGGTGGCACTACGTAAAAATGAAGCATGCCTATACTTACTTTCCAACTGCTTTAAGGAGAAGTTCTTGTACTTTGGGTACACGAGTGCTTCCTCCTACTATAATCACCTGATCAATTTCATCCTGAAAAGTTGAAAGAAAAAAAAAGTGGTAATATGCAAGTCTCATCTATTGTATTTTATGGTTTCTTACATGAGAAGATCTTTCTAAATGTCAGTCCTTACCATGTTCATTTCGGCACTGCTCAATGCCTTTTTTACAGGTAAAGGCACTCTGCTAAAGAGGTCTTCACACATTTCCTCAAGTTCTTGGCGGTTTACTTTGGTTTTGAAGTCAATATCATCCATAAGACCCTCAATCTAAGCAGAACAAAAACAAAATTAAAAAAATAAAATCAATTTTGTTTACCAATAAATTGACTTATTTTTTGCTCAGGGCAACTAATCAGAAACCTTGCTTCATGTAACATCTAAAGTCTGATTAGCTGTTCTAGTCAGCTGCTACATTTTGCTCCAGTTTTCTTTGTACCCATCTTGATAAATCTGCCCCACTGTTTGTGTAGACATGATGCACTCAAGAGACCTCCCCCCCCCAAAAAAAAAAAAAAAAAATTGAAGGTGTATTATACCTGTGCCATGTGATCATTGTTGGCGCTCAGAATAGTTTTGACACGGTTTGCCTCCTTCAGTAGCTTAGCCATTGCTCTGGGATTATCTCGAACATCTTTGGTGGATTTCTTCTGTTCATTAAAGCTTTTTGCCAAATGTTCCCGCAGCCTCAAGTCTATTTCAAGGCCACCAAGCGTACGATCAAACCTGATTGTAAAGCAAACAAAAAAAAGTGAAACATCTGGAAAAAAAAAAAAAAGCCAAACGAAAAAGATAAAATTTCCTACCAGGTTTTTTCTTAGATACATTTGATAAGTTATCTATTGCTCTTCAGTCTTGAATAAATCCTACATTAACCATTAATATGTTAATATGCTCATTCCATTTCAGCACTACTTTAGGCTAAGCTAGGGCTTTTCCATCCTGGTCCTCAAGGCCTACCAACAGTACGTTTTTTGTGCTCACCTGTAAAGGATAGGGGTTTCCTGAAAAACATGCATTGTTCGTGGGCCTTGAGAAAAGGGTTGAGGAACAATGCTCCAGGCAACGGTGTTCACTTACTGTGAAACTAGGTTATAAGAATGCGTAAATAAAAGGTTTTGTGAAAGGCTACTCATCTGGCTAAACTTTTTTAGATTGTAACCAATACATTTTACCTCAGCATGTTTCAGATAGTCTATACCAGTGTTTCTCAACATTTTATTGGTATGTACCCCTTTTAATAATACCTTAAAGAGAACCCGAGGTGTGTTTAAAGAATGTTATCTGCATACAGAGGCTGGATCTGCCTATACAGCCCAGCCTCTGTTGCTATCCCAAACCCCACTAAGGTCCCCCTGCACTCTGCAATCCCTCATAAATCACAGCCACGCTGTGAGGCTGTGTTTACATCTGTAGTGTCAGTCTCAGCTGCTCCCCCGCCTCCTGCATAGTTCCGGTCCCTGCCCCGTCCCTTCCCTCCAATCAGCAGGGAGGGAAGGGATGCAGGCGGGGACTGGAGTTCTGCAGGAGGCGGGGAGAGCAGCAGAGTGACACTATAGAGATAAACACAGCCAGCTCTGACAAGCTGTTTGTCAGCAGCGTGGCTGTGATTTATGAGGGATTGCAGAGTGCAGGGGGACCTTAGGGGGGTTTGGGATAGCAACAGAGGCTGGGCTGTATAGGCAGATCCAGCCTCTGTATGCAGATAATATTCTTCAAACCCACCTCGGGTTCTCTTTAATAATACATTTTTTTTGTATAGCGCTTTTCTCCTGTCGGACTCAAAGCGCTTGCGAGGCAGCCACTAGTGCGCACTCAGTAGGCAGCAGCAGTATTAGGGAGTCTTGCCCAAAGAACTCCTTAGTGAATTACTGGTTTACTGAACAGGCAGAGCCGAGATTCGAACCCAGGTCTCCTGTGTCAGAGACAGAGCCCTTAACCAGTACACCATCCAGCCACTTTATGAATATGTGTTGGATGAAATTCTTATATGGAGTCCTAGTTGCACCTCTGCTGTAGCTTATGATGAGCAAAATACAGCAAACCCTGTACTCACCAAGTACCCCCTAGCATAGTAAACATTATCACAAGTACCCCTTGACAAATATATATTTAATCGTAGTACATTATAAATTGGTTTTAAACCATTTCCAAGCTTTTACTATTGCTTTTAATTAGCTAAAATACTAACTTGGCTTTGTTTAAATAAGATGTATCATTTTCTAAAACTCTCTAAATTTGTTATTCTTGGTTAAGTATATCAAGCCCGAGTACCCCCTGGAACCATCAGAAGAACCTACCACACGTTGAGAAACTAGGGTCTATACCACAGAACAGATGAAGTATATTAAAAAAATAAATAAATAAAAAAAATAAAAAAAAAACACTCATGGTTTGTGGCACCAAAAATGTTATGCCAAATACATATGATGAAATTTTCCGACAGATTTCCTGTCAAATCGATTATTTCCACCAGGTTCGATCAGATTTCCCATCGATTTTCTGATTGATTTTCCACAGAAGTGAACGGAAAAAATCAATCAGAAATCAAATCAGACATGTTAAAAACAATCTATTTCACAGTAAATCTGTGAGAAAATTGTATCATGTGGACCTAGCATGAGGGCTTGTTTCCACTGTTGCGACGCGATTTCGGCCGCATTCCGACGCTTGTAAAAACGCATGCGGATGTGTTTCCACATGCGTTTTTACCCGCGATTTCGCCTGCGATTAACCATGACACTGCCAGGGCTAAATAAAATTGAAAAAGGTGCGAAATCGCACGCGAAATCGCGGGTAAAAACGCATGTAACAAACGCATGCGTTTTTACTATTAAATACATTAGCGGCGATTCGCACGGATTCCCGACGCAGGCGAAATCGTTGGCTCTTTTGTGCGTTTTTTTCACGCTGAAAAAAAACGCACCTCAACAACGCTACAGTGGAAACAGGCCCATCCACTTGTATTACATGTGCGGATCTGCATGCATTGGACGCATGCAGATTCGCGATAGTGGAAACGAGCCCTAAGACTTCCTAACATCTTCAGCAGCTGAAACGAAACACACAATTAAGGACAGGGAACGTTAACTTGTAAAGAAAAGAAAAAAATAGCTGCTAAGTGACCACTAAAAAACAAAAACAGACAATAAGAATAGCAGAGAGGAGATTCAAAAATGTGGCTACATATACAAGTATGGCACACCTGAACTGAGGGATATGGAGGTTATTATATTTATTTCCTTAAAAAAAAAACAAAAAACACAGGTGAGTAAAAAACAAAAAGGCACCATAATAATTACATTTCTGCTTGCAATCAGGTCCACTCTGCTGTGCAGGTGCAGACAGTGCCTGTGCAGTAGAAGTAGAGCAGACCCAATCGGGCTCAGCCATTTCCAATGAAGCCTGAGGGGAAGCAGATACTGTGTCTGCACAGGCTCGCAACAAGCGGGTCTTCAAAGCTCCCAGCGCTGCACCCCCTCTGGAGGTGAGTGGAAGCCTCTACAGGATCCAGAGGCTTCCCCTTTTTCGAGGAAAGTATACCCTAGGGGCACTTTTTTTCCTTCAGGTACACACTTTAAACAATACCAATTACCTGTCATTATGCTGATCTTTAAAGGGAAGGTTCAGGGAACTCTTGAAAAAAATAAAAATCCCTATCCACTTACCTGGGGCTTCCTCCAGCCCGTGGCAGGCAGGAGGTGCCCTCGCCGCCGCTCCAGAGGCTTCCGCTCGTCTTCGGTGGCCGACCCGACCTGGCCAGGCCGGCTGCCAGGTCGGGCTCTTCTGCACTCCATGGCCGGGCTCTTCTGCGTCCCACGCGGGCGCGCTGACGTCATCCGACGTCCTCCGGGCTGTACTGCGCAGGCGCAGAACTACTGCGCCTGCGCAGTACAGCCCGGAGGATGTCCGATGACGTCAGCGCGCCGGCGTGGGACGCAGAAGAGCCCGGCCATAGAGCGCAGAAGAGCCCGACCTGGCAGCCGGCCTGGCCAGGTCGGGTCGGCCACCGAAGACGACCGGAAGTCTCTGGAGCGGCGAGGGCACCTCCTGCCTGCCACGGGCTGGAGGAAGCCCCAGGTAAGTGGATAGGGATTTTTATTTTTTTCAAGAGTTCCCTGAACCTTCCCTTTAAGGGATCTGTAGTGTCTGAACCACCCATCTAGAAACAAGCATGTGGAAAATCCAGTCAAATTTGCATCATACATTTGATCTGCATTCTCCAAGTATATATCCACAGCGCTAGGCGATCACAATGGTATCTGCAGTCACACCACAGTGTATATTCTCAGACAGTGACCATCACCAAGGATAAAATCAATAGGTCACTTACTGTCCTTAAAAACACAATCTTTAATAAAAATCCAAACAATACCACATATACAATATCTTACTTTAGGGGTCCTTTTAACAGGGACCCTTAGTAGTAATAAGCATATAGTGTATCCAATACACAAAAAAAAAAAAAAAAATAGTCTCACGGTCTCTTGTACATTTGCCCAGTCTCCAGTTACCGTTCCGACCTTTCGCCGTCGTCAGGTTCCCGGTTTGGATTTTTATTAAAGATTGTGTTTTTAAGGACAGTAAGTGACCTATTGATTTTATCCTTGGTGATGGTCACTGTCTGAGAATATACACTGTGGTGTGACTGCAGATACCATTGTGATCACCTAGCGCTGTGGATATATACTTGGAGTTTGCGATACCGATTGTGGATTTGGTCATCCTGAGCAGCTGGTGAAAGATATACAGAGGATTTTACTTGGAGCAGCGCCTGTATTTTATTCTAAATTTGATCTGCATGCTTGTTCAAGGTCTAAGGCTGAAAGTATTAGATGCAGAGGATCAGCAGGGCTCCCAGGAAATGTGCATCATTTAAAATAAAATATGGCAGCCTCCATATCCCTCTCACCTTGGGTATTCTTTAAGTTACATTCATTTCTTACCCAACACCTCGAATCTGAAGCTGAGGCTGAATGCCTGAGTCTTTTGTTTTTGTCGTTTGATAAGTCACAATTGTACAGGTTGTGCTTCTTGCACCCATGTCATAAAACATTATATTCTGCAAAAAATAAAGGGATGCCAAATGACCTTTGCGGAGGAAGACATTTTGCTTTTCTTATACAAGACAACATACTATATAAACAGGTATTAATTCACATTCAATAACTACCTACCTGGGCTGTAGCGTTTATATCCTTCCTTCTGAACACCCCATAGTTTAGTGCAACTGCGGTATTATCATTTATAAGTTGGAGCACTTTCAGACCACCAAGCTTGGCAGCCTGGAGGACAGCTCTGCGTTCCGCCTGATTAAAGAATGCAGGCACTGTAATTACTGCATCCTTAATGGATTGCTCTGCCAAAAAAAAAAAAAAAAAAAAAAAAAAAAAAAAAAAAAAAAAAATGAAAAGAAGTGAAAAAGAAGCATGAAAATGAGGTCAAAGAGGAGAACATTCTTAATGTCTATATATTGTAGTTTGGAAAAGGATTTTGATTTCCTCCACCACATATTTTTACAGTGAATAGTTTTTCCTTAAAGTATACCTGAAGTGGCCTTAAAAGTAATGAACTAAAAAGGTCTTAATGCATCAAAGCGGGAGGGTCTGGCGGACCCATCGTTGCATTTAGTAGTTGGCACTCAATCTGCAATAGCAGATTCTTCCTCCTCACTGTAGAAGTGTAACGTCCTCTGAAGCACAGGGCAACCCAAATCAAGACCATCAAAGCAGTCACCTGGAGAATCACTGAGTTGCAGTTTTAGCCTGCACTTGCCCAAACAGTGACTAATCTTTGCTCACCTTCACTTCACCATGTACATGCGGATGTGTGAAGGGGAGATGGGCTGGCAGTTACATCACTTTGTGCAGAGAGGGGCAGAGGCTGGCACTGCATTTCAGGTAAGGGACAGGTGACTGTTTTGACAGGAAACTTGACAGACGAGATAATGCCACTAAACTAGTGAGGAGGAAGAAATGGCTTCCACAGCTTACAGATACTGGCTCCCCTGCGTGTGCAGAAATGTTCATTTTAGGGTGTTAGAGGTGGTTTACACAGATGTTTTACTGATGTCAAAACACTACTTCTAAAAGCATTCAGAGTCATCAGGTTTCCTGTCAAAAATGAAACACTCACCAATGTGCAGCATTAAGGATCAATAAAATGGTAAATTTGGAAAACCATGTGCTACTGCATGAAAGGCTGATAATGCCTATTCAATATGCTTGAGTATAAACATACAAAAAGTATTTTGAAAAAAAGCACATTACTGTATTTTCTTTTTTGGATACTTCTTTAACCACTTGAGGACCCAGCCTTTACCCCCCCCCCCCCCCTTAAGGACCAGCGCTGTTTTAGAAAATCTGTGCTGGGTGGGCTCTATAGCCCCCGAGCACAGATCAAACAACAGGCAGAGCGACCAGATCGCCCCCCCCTTTTTTCTCCACTAGGGGGATGATGTGCTGGGGGGGTCTGATCGCTCCTGCCTGCGTGTGGCTGGCGGGGGTGGGGGGGCACCTTAAAGCCCCCTCCACCGCAGGATTCCCCCTCTTCTCCCTCCCTGCCCCGGAGATCGGAGGTTGCACAGGAACGGATCTGTCCTGTGTAGCCTCTAACAGGCTCTAACAGGCTGATTGGCCGGGGATCGCTGATCTGGTACAACAAAATGTAAACGCGGATTATTTCCGCTTGTGTTTACATTTAGCCTGTGAGCCGTGATCGGCGGCCCGCAGGCTATTCACGGAGCCCCCCGCCGTGAATTGACAGGAAGCAGACGCTCACGCGAGCGGCTGTTTCCTGATTAATTAGCCTGCAGCCGGCGACGCAGATCTGCGTCGCTGGTCCTGCAGCTACCACTTTGCCGACGCGCGTTATGAGTCGGCAATTGGTTAAAATGTTTGTGTAAACTGAGCCTTAGTGCTCTCTTAAACTCTATGCATACATTAAAGAAGAATAAAACAAGAAGAAAGAAAAAAAAAAAAGTGTGACCTATAATGGTGTGGTTCTGCTAATGAAAAAAAGAAATAAACATGATCTTCAAAAAAAAAAAAAGCAGGGTAGAGACAAAATCTCGTTCGTAAAAATCCCCACCTCCTTGTTTTTTCTACACCAATAAAATATTTTTTTATGTTTATGACAACACTAAAGGACAAACTATCAAAAACCAAGTGTTCTAAAATTACAAATGTACAAATGATGTCTAGCTGTGTAAGCAGTGCATTACCCTCCTCACAGCCAACCCTCAAAGCCAAAGTTTTGTCTCTCTGAATGAGCTATTCAGAGAGACAAAACTATATTTTTAGCAGATGACAGGTCTAAGCTGCAGCTGTAATGTACCCACAGAGTTAACAGATGTAGGGAGAGGGATTTCCTCCCTCCCCACATGATTCACTGATCCGACACACTGGATAGAATGTCCAACAGCATTCCATGAAAGGAATTAGAGAACATTAAAAAGGAAGACATAAGCAGGTGGACATATACAGCACTGCTTAGCAACAGCTAGTGAAGCTATTCGCTGCCCAATTTAAAAAAAAAAAACAAACATGTTAATAGATAGTGGTCTTTCAATACAAGTATGCTCTGTTTACATCAGTAAAACAAAATCAGTTTGTAATGCAGCACTCCTTACTGTCTTATCAGTACCTCCATTTTTCACTGTTGATTACAAGTTACAAAAAAAAAAAAAAAAAAAAAGTACATGAATAAAGACAAACACACGTTATGTGAGGACCTGTGCTTACTGTTTGGTTGATGCAGAAAAGGCCGGTAACGTAGTACACCACATGGCAATGATACCAGCCTGTACTGAACCTAGTAATGCTCAATGCGCTGATAGCAGAAGAGCGTTACCATAGCAACATGCAGTGTACGCTGTGGAAAGAATTTTATAATTAATCTGTTAATCTTTACGTATACTCTGTATATTCTGTATATCCTGTGTAACCTATGTGACTATATAGTCCACATGCACAAGATTGGATTATTGTGTTAGAGTGACACTTTAAGTAATAGGATTATTGTTAACCAAGGAGTTATCACGATACCATTGAATATATGTTATATATGTTTTTGAACCATATACTGTGCAGTCTCCTTTGTCCTTCACAGTGAAATTCCAGAACAACCTCCAAACCTCCCCCCAGTGTCATTCTGTACCAAGCACGGGGCAGTGAGTTGGAAAGAACAGCCTAAAACCAGTTCTCTGAAAGTGTGGGTGATTTTGAAGGACATGAGACAAGGAACTGATGTCAGAGGATTTCTTCTTCCTGTTGACTTTCATTTATTCATGAGGGACACAGAGGAAGAACAGACCCACCCAAAAGAAGAAACTGGACATTGCTCATTGGACTTATGGGATTACAGACTGTTTAGAGGGGGGAATATATTAGCATGTTAACTGGGGTATAAAGATTTACAGAGGAAGGAAGTCTCTACCCTTTTGTGACTAGCCGGGCTGCAGCTAGCCTGTTTCTCCTTTCATAAATGCTGGTATATAAAAGGGTCCTCAGCTGAGTGAATAAAGATTTCATTTTCATTGGCACGAAATGGAGGAGTCTCATTGAGTAAGTTTATTTCCTTTAACAACGCGCGCTACCCCGTACACTGTTTGCACTTGTTGCTATAGTAACAATACTGCCATCGGTGCAATGATTATTTCTAGGTTCAGTACAGGCCAGTAACATTGCCACGTGATGTGCAACGTTACCGGCATTTTCTGCATCAAACCGTGTGTGTGGTGCAGTCTGCTCTGACACACCACATGTTGTGCAGTGTGCATGGACATATGAAAATCCACAGATCATATAAAAATAAATAAATAAACTCAGTTTTCTGGTGTACTGCGGCCACAAATGTGTACGTTTTAACGTGTACGATACACACAGTTAACATGGCTAAGACTTTGCATTACAGCTGCGCACAAATTCTTAGTGAAAGTAAAGATTGAGTGATTATTTCCATGTGACAAGTGCATGCAAAGTAAATAAAAAAAAAAAAAAAGTTAAATATTTGTGGAAGAAAAAAAAAAAAAAAAAAAAAAAAAAAAAAAAGTGCATTACCTGCAAATTCTTCAGCCAGGGTCCTGGAGTAGTTCAGCAACATCGCTAGCAATTCCTCTGGTGAATAATTTAGTTCTCTAAAAAAACAAAAGCCAGGTTCACATAATCAGTGACACAAATAGTTCTTTCACCAGGTTATCACTGTATACATCAGCTTCCAATCTGATGACTAGAAGTAACCAGTCAATAAGCAGCTTTAGGGTTGTTACGAGTAACCCAAAATATAAATACCGGTATCACTTCTGTATAGACCGTATTTAAAATCCGTATGACCGATCTAGAGTGGAGTATATCTGCTCCTGGTCTAAAGGTTCGTATACACGTCCGACAAAGATAGTTCGTTACGAACGATTCGTGACGTTTACACGATGTTCATTACGAACGATCTTTTCGGTCTAATTTGAATGATTGTGTACACACGTGAACGATAAGTATAAAGTACTGAACGACGAACGATAAAAATGTGTGCGCAAACGGAAGTGACGTTATGACAGGCAATAAGAACATGCGTACTACTCCACAGATTATCGGACGATCTTTGTACACACTGCAACGATTGAACGATTATCTTTAGAAAAAATCCGCCGGGTTGGATCGGTCGGATTGAACGATAACGGTTGTTATTGTCCAAAAAAACGATCGTTGGAAAATTTGGAACGCACGATTATCGGTCCGATTGTCGTTAGCGTTCGTTTTCGAACAATCGTTATCGTATGTGTGTACTCAGCTTTAGCAGACCATAATTTTTTTTTGTAACACAGTTTGTTTTTTTTATTAAACGTATATTGTATCGTACAGAAGTTTGAAAATGTCAATATATGTCCATATTAGCAAAAAGATACATAGGTTTAGAATACAATAAAATTGAAGGTACGATTAATGAGTTATGAGTTTGTATTATTTAACTTTTTCAATTATCAAAGCCAATATATGAGATTTGGCTAGGACCAAAGCAAAATACAGAGGAGAAAAAATAAAATATACGGTAATATAGCATAGAGAAATTCGTTCATTGGGTCTGTCCACTAATGTGGAAAAGAAAGCATAACGCTTGCAGTATGAGTTGTGGCCCACAAAGGAGGAGAAGCAAAGAAGCACGAGTTAGTATAAAATACTTTAATTAGGTCAGTCACAGTAGTCTATAAAATCCCAAGAAAATATTTTCCCCATATAGCGTCCCAAAGGTCATTTTAGTAATGGTTAAAGAGTACCAACACATATCAGGGAGGGGTGCAATTAAGAAAGTATGTTTCCCATGGATCCCATATTTGTTTAAATCTATCTTCTGTATCCCTTAATAGAGCAGGGAGATATTCCATAACCTTAGTCCAGCTAATTTTTGTAATAACTGCAGAGATTGTAGGAGAGAGGGATTTACGCCAGTGGGATGCTATAGATAATTTGGTATGTGTAACCAGTCTCATCGTATATTTCTTTAATCCTGGTATTGGTTTGCCTAGGAGCATGTAAAGAGGGTCTAAGGGAATATTAGAATTTGTTACCCTTGCTATTAAGGATTGAATTTCAGCCCATAGTGGTTGAACTATTGGACAATTCCAGAAAATGTGCTCGAGAGAGAGCCTAGCTGATCACAACCCCTCCAACACTGATTGGAAACATCAGGGTATATTTTTGATAGCACTGTTCTATACCACCGAAAAATCAATTTATAAATATTTTCTCTCTTTTACTTGTGTGCATATTGATGTTTTTTTTTAGCATTCTCCCATATTGAGACCCAGTCTTCCAATAGCAGACCATAATTAAATTTTTTTTGTCTATACAATAACAAAAAAAAAAAAAAAAAAGTGTAACTCTAATAGCACCTTATCGTTTACCTTAAAGGACTTACGAGGCCAAAATATACAAAAAAAAAAAAAAAAAAAAAAAAAAAAAAAAATTTGAAAAAAAAAAGTTAGCTACCTGGATCAGCTTGTAAGGCACGGAGGACGCCGTCCGTGCCCTCCGTGCCGTTCCGCCTGGTCCCCGCCGCTGAACTGTTCGGGGGGCTGTTCAGCGGCGGGGACCAGGCGGAACGGCACGGAGGGCGCGGATGGCGTCCTCCGTGCCTTACAAGCTGATCCAAGTAGCTAACTTTTTCTATTTTTTTTTTTTTTTGTATACTTGGCCTCGTAAGTCCTTTAAAGAAGCAGTCTAGTTATGCTGAATCCTCTGGAGTTATTACACTGCCCCCTCTCCATCATAACTCTAACAAGTATTTAACCTCCTTGGTATTCTGATTGATTCTGGATTTTAGGGTCTAAATGTGTTGCAAATCATTTTCACTTTCAGACCCTAAATTAGACTAATCAGAACACCACCAGAGACCCCCCCCGTATAAAGTGCAGCTCTTCTGCACAGTAACCTGCCCACTGGTTGCCCCTTCCCAGGCTTGGGGATTACCACTTGCAGCAGGTTTATTTTTCAGCCCAAGTTTGGGTCGGGAATACCGTTAGGGAGGTGAAGTGAGAGGAATACGGAGGTTGCCATCTAAGAGCGAATGGGCCCTAAGAGATTGTTGTCAGTTGTGCCTCAGAAAGGGTAAACACTTGACCATTAATGGCCAGGGGGCAAATCATTTTGGATGTCTCATTTATGTCCTTGGTTTCAACTCTGTAGCAATAAAAATAACCGAATAAAAAAAAAAAAAAAATATATATAAAGCATGTTACCGGTTACTTTTTGGGTTTCCCTTCTGTCCTCTTCTGCCCTGGTTGTGTCCGTCTCTGTCCCCATATGTGCTCCTTGCGTCCTTATCCTTTCTCCCGTGGCATTATCTCTGCCCCGTGTGTCAGATGTGCTCCATGTGTCCTTATATATGTGCATTATCTCTGTCCCCGGTGTCCTCATGCCAGCTTCCCTGAGCACCGTCCCTAATCCCCTCTGTCCCTTCTGGCTCTGTAAAGTATAAGGCTTACCCCATAACATCACTACGAGTAGCGGTAATCCTTGTTGTAAAGCCGCTGAAGAGTTCGCTCTTGCAGGCAAAGTATTTCCCTCTTCACTTCCTCATAAGTCAATAATGCCAAAGTGAAGAGTACTTTGCCTGCGAGCGCGAACAATTCAGCGGCTTTACAAAGAGGATTACCGCTACTCATAGCGGCGTTTGGCTCTGTGAAGTGTGAGGCTTACCCCCAGACAGGACAGAGGGGATTAGGGACGGCGCTTGAGGAAGCCGACATGAGGACACCTGGGCAGCTATATGGACACTGGGGGCAGAAATACTTTATCCGCATAAACGGCCTGGAGGAGCCGGGGGAAAGCAAAATAAACGCCTGGGGACATTGCCGACAAGCGGATCGGAATGTTCCACTACCACTTCTTTAGGGGAGACAGGTCTGTATTGGCACATTTGGACCATAAGACGCACCAATATTTTCCCCCCTCTCTTTGGGAAGGGGGGGGGGGGGGGGGAGTGCTTCTTATGATCCGAAAAATATGGTAAATGATTCAGAGCCAGGGAAAGGGATCTTAGAACTACAACTCCACAGCCTCCACCTTTCACCAAAATATTGCCTCAATAACACTACCACCAGGGCCAGATTTGTACTCTTTACCTCCCAAGGCCACTGTCACCAGCCGCCCCCCCTTCAGTATAGGTAGCGAGATGACCCCTCCCCCTACGCTCCAGTGCAGTATAGGTAGAAAGATGACCCATCCCCCCTTCCATCCAGTATAGGTGGTCAGATGTCTCTTTTAATCCCTCCTTTTCCCACTCACCTTTCAGTATAGGTAGCTAGCTCACCTCCACACCGCAACAGCCATCAGTGTCACTCATTTCTTCACTTGTTTCCAGTGCAGAAGCTTCCTCTTCCTTTCCATCTCTAATGCTGCCCCAGTCCATAGCTGCTGGCCACAATGCAAACGTGCACAGAGAGCAAGGTGGCTGCTGCACAGGCGGCTAGCAGCGGAGTACCGCGGTCAGGCGCTCGCCTGATCTCCCTGCATGGCAGCATTTGCAAGCTTGCAAATATAGTACCAGTTTTGCCTGCTACTTTGGTGCCCTTGCTCCTGTGGTGCCCTAGACCATGGCCTAGGTGGCCTTGGTCTAAATTCAGCCCTGACTACCACAATAAAGGATTGTGATCTACTTACATTAACATTTCATCAAATGCAAATACCGTAAACAAGGCCACTTGATTATATAACTTACTCTGATAACTTAAAACGTGTAGTGCCCCTGACCTCATCCTTCACTATACTGTACTCTGGAAACCTCTTCTTGAAGTTTTCAACTTGAGGGTTCTCTGCCAACTTCCCTAGTAAATCCTGGAAGTAGCGAAATGTCAACTTGGGGTTCTTTGTTGCCTGTGGAAACATTGACAAATAGACAGAAGTTATGAATATTTGCTCAGTATAGGCACAGCTACTCTCTTAGCAACATCATTTGGCTTCTCATGTTGGTGTAGACTGTTTGGTCATTTAGAAAGTACTGAGCGATTTACAGCTCCTTATCCTACCACCGCATTCACTAGCAAACCCAGTACAGCGATAAGCTAAGAAAATACACTACCTATCAGGCAGGGGAAATTGGCATTGATGAACTGTCCTGGATGATGCCTCCTATAATATCCATTAATACAACATGGCTGCTGATGGAATTGAGCAGATCACTGCAGCGTTTCTACTCATCCTTACCTTTGATTTTTTTTTTCCCCTTGATAAAAAAGGGACCACATGAGGTCATGAAACTGGTTATCATCAACCAAGTTTTTAAAAGGAGTGCGGGCCATACTTTTTTTTTTTTTTTCCCCCCATGCTTGAAACAAACAAGTAATTTTCAGCACATCTTAAAGGCAAGATAATATATTTGAAAAAATAAACACCCCTACCTCTTTAGAACAAATGCTCACTCTACTCAGGATATTTTGTATTTCAAATAAATAAATAAAACCCCTTACATTTTCCACTCTAAGATGGACGGGCACTGTATATAGGGGGTAGTTTTATTGTGTTATCCAGACATGGTGCTTTAAATGAAGCTCATACACTTATACACACACATCAGACCATAGTCTTTGGAAAATGAAAGATCACAGACCAATTTTACCCCCTTCCATGTAGTATGAGAGCCATGCTCTACACAGTCTATTCTATGGAGCTGAACTCCCCATCAGACAGAAATCTTTGCAAGATGCTGCACACACACATGCTGCACACACAGATGCTGCACACATTCAACAGATCAGTATCTGCAAAAGATCTGTTCCTGCAAAATGCATTCATACTCTATGAGATCTGCAGATCATCATACACACCTTGTTTAACAGACATTCATCTGCAGATCAGATCCACCAGGATGGATTTTCAGATCTGCAGATGAATGTCAGTTAAACAAAGTGTGTATGATGATCTGCAGATCTCAGACTATAAATGCAATTTACAGGAACGGATCTTTGGCAGGAACAGATCTTTTGCAGATACTGATCTTTTGTGTCTGTACAGCATCTGTGTGTGCAGCATCTTGCAAAGATTTTTTTTCTGATCGGGAGTTCAGCTCCATAGAAAAGAATGTGAAGGTATGGCTCTCATACTACATGAAGGGTGGCAAGATTGGTCTGTGATCTTTCATTTTCCAAAGACTATAGTCTTATGTGTGTATGAGCCTTTACTCTTAGGCCTATGGCACAAAGCCAGTTTCTCTGGTTGAAAGCATGTCTGAAATGATTACCCTCGTGATATAACATTACAGTACAAAGGGGGGAGGGGGGGACAGAACATACATAAAATGATGTTGAAAAACATTACATTGAATCTAGCTATCGATTTCCCCCCAGTCTTGCCCGGAGGAGAGCTCCCAGCAGCAGCCATTCAGTCATGCGGCGCCCAAAGAACGTCTTTGTGCACCAGACAGTGAAGCATACCCATGTGACAATCTGCCTTCCAGTTGGACAGCAGTCACCTGATGCAGAATGGGATTAGAAGCCAGCGAGTTACTGCTCGCTGGCTTCTACAGTATGTGGATGGGTGGTGCCAAAACTTCTATTCTATAGCCAGGCCACCAATATTTAAAAAGGTGCAGTGGGCCACATCTATAAGTTATATATTTTGTGTTTGGGGGGCCAGTGAAAAAGCCTCAGGGCGCCGAATTCAGCCCGCGGGCCATAGTTTGAGGCAGGGCTGTGGAGTCGGAGTCGTGGAGTAGAGTCGGGAAAAATGAACTAACTCCTAATGAATTTAAACTGTAATTAAAATAGAAAATATGATAAAATGTTCTATTTCTCAGATAATAGTCATCAGAAATAATTTTTATATACAGTAATAGCTCTGCTTAGTCCACAAAAATGAAATAACCCAAGCAAAATTACTTATGCTGCTTAAGTTACTTGTGCTGCTTCAATAAAGCAGTCCCCGTATTTTTAAAGTCAGATATACATAACTGATTGTGACTGTACAGTATATATATATGATGTGTACAGAGGAATCACATATTTACTAAATAACATTTATACTGTAAGAATTAAGCCTGATGTGTAGCTGTGTCACTAATAGAGATGGTCAGTGTGATGGAAAGAATTCTGCGCTGATGCTGATTTATGCAAAATGTATGCAGTCCCTTTGCTCATGAAATCAAATAATTTGATATGTTAAAATTTGGTTTGGTGACTACAAATTAAAGGGTACCTGAGAGAGATGAAAAGAAAAAAGTTTTATACATACCTGGGGCTTCCTACAGCCCCCTTCAGGCCAATCAGTCCCTCGCTGTCCTCCTGCACCACCTGGATCTTCTGCTAGGAGTCCCGGTAATTCAACCAGTCAGCGAAGTCCGGTCATGTGCCACTCCTACAGCCAGGAGCATTCTGCACCTGCGCAATAGTGCTGCGCAGGTGTAGTACGCTCCCAGCGGCGGAGTGTGTGCATGCGCACTATGCCCGACCAGCTCAAGTACCTGGACTCATAGCAGAAGATCAAGGTGGTGGAGGAGGACAGTGAGGGACTGATTCAGGGGAGGACTGGGACCTTTAGGCCTGGAGGGAAAACACAAGACCCGGTTTCACTGCAGCCCAAGCCCAAATGACAACACACACGTGCCCCACGTGCTATATGCCAGTAGTCACATGGGAAATACAGTAAGAACACTTGAGGGACAACGGCTGGGGTTTCCGTCGCATTCAGAATTTATCATTAGAATTCACCTGCAAGCAGCCTTGTTGGAGTCTAGGGAATGTCTGCAAGCAGCCCTTCTGGAGTCTAATGACTGTCAAAAACTTTTCAACCTAGACAATACCTTATGTAGCTTTGCACATGCAGTCATTTTAACAATGATGAGAGACTAGACAGATTTTTTTTCCCATGGACCCTGCAGGCAAGCTTCTGCTCTGCATCATGCTGTGTATATTTACAAGCTTGCCTGACCTCTAATTGCTCTGAAATTGGGCGTTTGTTTCTCTCAGTCAGCCTAGTGGTTCACATTGCCTTATACAAAAACATGAAAGCACCAGGCACTGTACCAGCCCTAAATCATTAAGCCTGGGGGAAATCTCCCCCTTTCCCCCTGGCCAGTCCTCCCATGGACTGATTAGCCTGAAGGGGGCTGGAGGAAGCTCCAGGTATGTATAAAGAAGAAGGGGGGGGGGGGGGGGGGAAACACTTTCATTTCATCTGTCTCAGGTTTACTTTGTTACACAGTAGTACTATGCACTCCCCACAGAGCTTTAGGGAATCCACTGAGAAGGTTGTGCACATTGAACACAGAGATGTTGTCTATCACCCATAAACCTGGTTCAGATTGTGCATGAAGAATTTGAAATAGAGGAAGAATAGCCCGATTCTCCTGCAGAGTACAAGCACATCGCTCTTACATGTACCCACAGTCACATTGCCTAGCCCTAGGGCCTGATCACTGTTCAGATTGTGCATGAAGAATGTAGAATAGTGGAAGAATCTCCCTATTCCCCTGCATAGTACCTGCACATCATTCTTACATGTACCCACAGTTATATTGCCTAGGGCCTGACAGGTGTTCTTTGTTCCTACATATCCTTCTCACTGCAGTTGTCTTTTAAAATTCCTAAGCATTGGAAGTTAACGAATTTCATGTTACATACTTTCAATCAACAAGATTGTGATATGCAAATTAGAGGAGTCGAAGTCAAGGAGTCGGAGGAATTCTTAACTGAGGAGTCAGGAGTCGGTGGATTTTTTGTACTGACTTCACAGCTGGTTTGAGGACCACTGGTATACACTAATGCTAATCAACTAACAGAGCATAAACTTACCATTCCTATGGCACTATCCCCAAATAATCGCTCATTCTCTTTCAATGTAACAGCTAGCGGGGTTTTCCTCCTCGATTCTCTGAAAAAAATAGATTTGCAGAAAGTAAATACATGACTTTTTCCATATTGAAGCAAAGGTTTTCTTTTGGGCAATCTTTCTATACTTTAATATGTGCAAATGCCACCCATTGCATAATATGACAGATGGTGCCGCACAATGTTGGTTTATCGCTTTGCATGAAAACACCTGCTTTAAAGGCCATTTTATTATAATCCAGCGCTGAAGATTTCCATGAGAAGCATTTATAGTGTCTCATGGACACCACCCTGCATTCTGAGCCACTTGCATCATTTCAAGCCTGGTACACACCATGCAATTTCCCATCAGATACATGGGCCGAATTGATAATTTCTGACAGGCCTGGTCATAACTTCTGATAGTTTTTCCTAGAAATTTTCCAATCACTTCTATAAAAAAAAATATAAAATTGAAAATAAATAATATAGATCAGAATCCTGTCGGAAATTGATACGAACCATGACAGGAAATCGCTTGGTGTGTACCAGGCATTGTGCGTCACATAAGATTGCTCGTGCTGGGAACAGGTTTTTCAGCAGATTTACTGATTCACTGTCTGATCGATTTTCCGATCGTTTTGCTTATCAATTTCCATTCGCTGAAAAACCGATCAAAAATAAGATCGGACCTGCCCGAAATTATCTATTGAACCATTTATCTGCCAAAATATCTTATGTTGTATTCCCAGCATAATTTGCATTTGAGAGCTTGAAGTTCATCTTTTAGGTGTTTTTCACTGACAGCATATTTTGTATTGCAGAGAGTCTGTAGATGCCAGGTTTCATGTAATACAGCCCAGAAGCCACAGAAGACTGGGAAAGATGCAGAACTGTTTGTACTATTGATAAGGGAATGTTTTCTGAGAGAATGGAAAATGTGCTTGAAGAGTCCATGTCCGTTCTAACAAGGAAGTGAACAATGCATAAGCAAATACAGCAAACCGAGTAGTTGCATTAATCAGTCATCGAGTGTTAAGCATTCAACAGGAACCATTACACCACTAATCCCACAGCTGCTCTTTCAGTAGGGTGTTGTATAAAATACAATGCAACAAGTACAGCAAATGAGGTTATACCGGATAAACATATAGTACAGAAAATTAGCACTTTATATACTAGAGCAGGGGTGGGCAAACTTTTAGACTCAAAGGCCACATGAAGTTCTTAAGTTCAGACCACCTCAGACAGCAAGACACATAATGCAGTAGTACAAAATACATTTAATGAGTTTCCTCCAAAATACACATAATGAGGCTGCATTTCACATAATACACACATAACCCAGCAGAATTTACCCCAAAATACACATAATACGGCATTGTTCCCATAAAATACACATGATGCGGAAGAGTTTCCCTATAAACTACACATAATGCAGATGTATTTCCCCCAAAACACAATGCAGACGTATTTCCCCCCAAAAATACACAATGCGGCAGTGTTCTCACAATACACACATAATGTGCAGCATTTCCCCACAAAAAAAAACACACATAACTGGTAAAGCTTCCTTCAAAATACACACAATGTGGAAGTTTATCCCACAAAATACACATTACATACATACATACATACATACATATGCTTTACCCCAAACAATACACAGTGTGGCATAGTCCACAAAGACATATGAGGCAGCATTTCCCCCCCTCAAAAAATAAAGTAGGCAGCTTTCCCTAAACATATTAAGCAGAGTTCCCCATTGAAAATTATTTCTGCCACCCCCCACCCCTGTTAGTGCCTCCCCATATCCTGGTGTCAGAGTGGTTGTACCCGAAAATAAAACCAAAACTCTCACGAGGCAGGAGACTACCCTTCTGTCTTCTAGAGCTACTCCCCATCTTCACTGCAGAAGCTCCGGCTGCACATGTCCCGCATTGATAGGCAGAGCAGGGCTACAGGAAATTGGCCACCTGAGCATGAGCTTCTGATGCCATTTTCCCATAGCCCTGATGCCGAAATCTACCAAGACTGCCGCAGCCTGCAAGTGAAAGATACAACTGAAAAACTACCGTGAGGTTCGTGTGATGCCACAACGCCAGTTTACCTACTGGGGGATAAATACCCACGGCAGTGTATCTAGCCCTGCATCAGTGTGCCAGATAAAGTCGAGCAGGCCGGGTATGGTCCGCAGTTTGCCCGCACCTGTACTAGAGCATAAACTGACCCAGGTATAAGCCAACCCCTGACTTTTACCCTAAAAATCTGGAGAGGCATGACGGGGCGGAGGGGGAGACAACGGGAGAAGCCAGTAGAGACAGAGGTGCGGGCAGCACAAGCAAGCAGGTAAGAGCAGTTGTTCAGCAATAAGTTACCTTAAGTTTATCCTTGATAAAACATGTCAGGGGGTTGTTGCGGTTAAGCCTGATGCTACTGCATCAGGGGTGAAGATCTAGAAGACCTCTCTTTGCAGCAAGACTTTCTCTGTCACCCCACAATGCAATCTGGGTACATGGTCAATGGCCATGAAGCTGAGATTGCCAGCCTGATGCCTGCAGTCAAAATGCACTGCTACATGCTTAGACACATAAGGTTTCTCACCTTTTGCTTGTGCAACTATTGTGACTCACATCTGATCAGCGTTTTTGAAAACGTTTAGGCTCCGGTAGCCATTATCATGTAACCGAATCCACATGGACATTTCAACAAATGGACACAACTGACAAGGGGACAGGAGGACACTGAGGTGTGGGGGGGGGGGGGGGAAACACAGGACACAAGAGGGGACAAACATCTACAAGACGCACCTGGGCTATGAACGTAACAGGTTTAGAATATTTTTTCCCCTGGTTTTTGCCTTCTAAATCTATGTGAGACTCAGTCTGGAGCCTCTTATAGTCCGAAAAATACAGTATTATTTGCACATAATCAGAAAGATCGTGCTGCTCAACAAATTATGACCCTACCTTGCCGAGTTCTGTGCATATGCAACGTTCCCATTTTGTTAACGCTAATTACTGTTAATTACACAGCAACTCTCTACCTAGCAATCTTCAAGAACAGTAACCAGATACCTAAAATAGTAACAGACTCCAGTAACTCACTACCTTATCCATCACCACTGCTTCAAAATAATACAAGGAAAAGAAAGACAAAAGGAGGAACCAGGTGCAGAGCGGTGTTTGGTGTGTTATTCTACCTAGGCTTGCCCCTATCTCCTAATAACAGCTCTACCTACTACCCAAACCACTTTAGCCCAAACAGAGTACTGCTTCACATGATTCTGCAGCTGTTAATCATAAAATTCAAGTTATAACATGGGTTGCTGTTATGTCTTCAGCAATCAGCATTGCTACTGACTACAAGGGTACCAATTCTCTCAACCAATGTATTTCTTTAAGTACTGGTCCTAATGACAAATCCACTTTTTTGAAAGCTCGCCATACAATTCCAAAACTAAAAAACTGTACGCTCAAAGAAACTGCTGGCTGATAAGTTTAATTTTTTTCAAAACCCAGATCTAAAAATAGATAACAGCTTAGAAATCAAGCTGTAACATTTCATGTTCTGTGGGTGTGGCTACTGCAGGAACTTTGATTGCAACATCCCTACTGGTCAGACTGGTTAGAAAAAGCAGCTTAGAACTGGAGCGATCAAAATAAGTATCAATTCAAGATTATTAATCTCTCGTTGACCATCTCTGTCAGTCAAGATATTGGGGTCCCTCATTATCTTTAGTCCAACTTTCAGGCATTAGATTGCTGACTAAAAAGCAGAGTGAACAAAATTGGGAGGTTTAAGGCCTCTTTTTCACAAGCAGCTGAAGGTGATGATTTGATCCATGTGTACAGTTGAGCAGGGAACAGACTTGTCTTTAAGTTTTCCGCGCGCGTTTTTCTGCATACTTTTTCTGCACACCAAGTGTGTTTCTATGGAGGAAAACGTGCGCGTGCTTTCACAGCAGCTGATGTAATTGATAGAGAAAACTGCCAAAATGTGCAGAATCAGGATGCAGAATGTCATTTTTTTTTCTGCGTACGAACAACACAGTAAGTGTGGACTAGCACATTAATTAACATGAGTTCTCAGTTTTTCTGTGCAGAAAACGCGTACGAAAACTGTCAAGTGTGTTCCCTGCCTCAGATTCTTGTCAACTACAACAGCGTATGCAGTTTAGAGTGTTCACTGCACAGATACATGTGCTGATTGGCTCAAGGCTGAGCAGCGAGTACTGCTCTATGGTGGGAGAACAGTGGGGGTGGGGAGGAGAATCACGATGGAGAAGCAAAAGAGGCCTTAAGGAACAGTAATTTGCTCCGGTGAATGGGGGGGGGGGGGGGGGGGGGGGGGAGGGAGAATGTCAGATTGCTGAATGCTGAAGTAAACTGGAGTTATTTGTTTGTTCTACCCATGTTTAAATTTGCTTCACCAAACTCCATGTTGACAATGTGCGTAAGCCAATAAGTTCCCCTAGAACTCAAATGGCAAAAGAGCCAAAAGTTAACACCCAAAAGAACTATGCAAGACCATGCAACAATATATACTTACAAGACCTATTGATTCCCATTTCAAAAATCTCACACTGGGTTTCCAAATACAATAATGGTTTATAACTGTTTACAGACTTTGCTGGACATGCATTTTCTGTGATTTCCCCTTGATTTCATCAGCATCTGGAAACTGCCATATCAGTTTTTTTACACTAAAGCAGAAAGAAAGAATGACTCACTTGTTTAAAACAATTTCCATGGGAACTCCAGGCTTGACTATGGCAATTTTCATCCATTCAGAGCCCAAATCCACAGACATCACTGCCACCGACTCTGCAACATGAAACAGTGGAAAATCATTCAAGTTTTCTATGCAAAGGAAAATGAAGCACCTTTTGTACATGGACATTGTTCTGAAAAATGAACCTGTAGTGTTCCTCATTACACATCTCCAGCTGCTTGCTCGTTCTGCGTTAGTTAGTTGGGAGACATGGATTCAGCTAACGGCAGTAACTCTCCCCATTTGTGCAAATGACTAAAGGGGGAGTGGTTCAGACTGGCAAGGTGAGCGAGAGCTGGAAGCCATCAGTCCATAACAATCTACTAGTGGAGCAGGTAGCATTCATTTTTTTAGCTTTTACAAAAATAAAGTTAAGCTTTGGTACCCCTCATATGCTTAATGAGAAATGTTATCTGAAATGAATATATGACAAAACCATTGTCTGATCTGGGGCTTTAAGTGCCCTTTCCCACCAAGTCAGTTGCTTTGCGCTCTGATTGTAACATAGCCAAAAAGTCGCACAGTGTGGTACAACTATATACAGTGAGGCACACAGTACAATGATCGTATACCTCACTGCAAACGTACTTATTACCTGGTTAACGCACAGTATGTTGTGGTTTACTGCATCAGAAACCACTGCATTTAATGAGTAAAGCCCCACAGGAATATCAATGCATCTCATTGCCGTGATATTGTCCATTGCAACCCAACAGACTCATTGTGGAAGAGCCCTAAAGTTCTGGATTTCCCTTCTCTTTCTGAGGCCATCACACACATTACATATTTGATGCAGTAATTCCAGAGAAATTGCATTTAGAAGAGTCTGTCATGTGACCCAGAGATCCCTTCAGCAAGCATGGAGCACATCTCACTTCCCAGCTGTCCTCTGTGCTGCTAAAAGATGAATCTGCAACACATTCATATTAGAAGACTGAGCTGTAGCTGAAGGCTCCAAATAGTGATAATCTCTCAGTGGAGGGAGAAAGAGTTCAGGTAATCTGTGCTCAGGTTGGCTGCTGCCCAATCCCAGTTACCCTCAAAATATTTAATGTGTGGGTTTTGATAGGATGGAGGGAGGATGAAGAGCTATTTATTTCTCTAGCACAATTAGTGTATCATTTCAAAAGGAAATGAAACTCAAGGACTCCAGCTAGGCATTTTAAAATTTTCTTATTGCAAAAAGTACATATGTGCATATTAAACCTTATGGGAGCCCTCATTTTCTAGAGAGTTGTTAAACAGTTCTATGTAGACTTTAAGCTGATGGGAGTGTAAACATTCCTAATGTCACAAGACCTTATCAGACTGGCCAATTACTGGTATTACAGATACACTCTTCCCATTAAACTTTTCAACCTCCTCTACGGACCATCTTGATAATGGTAGAAAAGCAGTCTGTGCTCTATGAATAAACTCTTAAAGTGGATCCGAGACCAAGTAAGGATGTCCGCATTTTTGTGCTGGTGGACATATTTTGGGGGCATTAAACCCTATAAAATAAGCTTTTTTTTTGAATAGATTTCACAATAAAAACCTTATAATAATATTAAGCTACGCCCCCCAGCACATCTAACGCCGCGGCGTTCAGTCCTGGGATGCAAAGGGTCATGGGATCTAATTATAGGCAGGAGGAGGCAGAGGTGGTGATTCAAGTCTGGAGCTGCTGAACTCTCGAGATACTAGCGTGAGCAGCACAGTCAGTGGTGATTCTAGGAGGAGTGACACCCGGACACAGAGTGTAGTGAGGATGCAGGGAGGGGGGGTCCGACCTCACTCCTCCATCACTCACCATGGACCCCCCTCGTGTCAGAGCGCAGCGTGTAGTTTCCATCAGCTTTGCTCCCATCCCTCCCTCACCATGGCCCCCCTCTTCTGCCCGTGTGTGTATCAGAGCACAGCGTGTCTCTTACCAGCGCTGCTCCTGGACGTTCCCTGGACGTGTTGAATCCGTGTAGGCAGACATTATGGTACATCATCCAGCCAGCAGCTCTCTGCATGTCTGTGTAAACGCGACATGCAGAGAATAGGAAGTGGTGAGAGCTGCTGGCTGGACGGTGTACCATAATTTCTGCCTGCACGGCTTCAACACAGGGAACGTCCAGGAGCAGCGCTGATAAGAGACTCTGCGCTCTGATGCACACAGGCAGAGGAGGGGGGCCATGGTGAGGGAGGGATAGGGAAGAATTTGTATAGCAGCCTCACTGCCTGGAGCTGGAGGATTGGATGTCAGGTGGTACTTTAGCTGCAGCCCCCCCCACTATCCCTCCAGCTTTTATTGCTCCCCCATCCAGAATTCTCACAACCCCCTCCCCATCCTGAATGACCCTTTCCTCACCCTCACCATGCTGCAGCCTGTCACCACTTTTCCACTCTCTCCCATCACCTTCAGCATGTTGCTAGAATTTCTCATCTACTCTCCCCTCCTCTACTACCACCTCACTCTGCCATCCTTTCCTTGCCTGCTGACCCCCTCTCTGCCACCCTCCCCTCCTTTTGCGGGGCCCTCTCTGCCACCTTCCCCCTCCTGTCACCCCTATACCCCCCTCCCCTCCTGTCTCTTCTTTGCCATTCTCCCCAGCTCACACTGAGCATGCACGGGATTTCAGAGACGAGGGGAGGAGAGGGGCGTGGCATTATCACAGGTTGAGGTGTGGAGATGCATAGCTAATTACCTGTGTAATGATTGCAAGCCTAACATGGCAGCTCTCATTGTGTCATAGGAAGAAATGTTCATATATTGTTTAAAGGGAAGGTTCAGGGACAGTTGATAAAAAAATAAAAATCCGAATCCACTTACCTGGGGCTTCCTCCAGCCCGTGGCAGGCAGGAGGTGCCCTCGGCGCCGCTCCGCAGGCTCCCGGTGGTCTCCGGTGGGCGACCCGACCTGGCCAGGCCGGCGGCCAGGTCGGGCCTCTTCTGCGCTCCATTGTGCGTTCCACGCCGGCGCGCTGACGTCATCGGACGTCCTCCGGGCTGTACTGCGCAGGCTCAGAACTACTGAGCCTGCGCAGTACAGCCCGGAGGACGTCCGATGACGTCAGCGCGCCGGCGTGGAACGCACAATGGAGCGCAGAAGAGGCCCGACCTGGCCGCCGGCCTGGCCAGGTCGGGTCGCCCACCGGAGACCACCGGGAGCCTGCGGAGCGGCGCCGAGGGCACCTCCTGCCCGCCACGGGCTGGAGGAAGCCCCAGGTAAGTGGATTCGAATTTTTATTTTTTCCCAACTGTCCCTGAACCTTCCCTTTAAGCTGTATGCAGCTAGATTTACTGTGTAAACCATCTAAATTTTAGATAAGATACAAAGACAAGTTACTTGTTATAGTTAGTGTTTCACCTCGGATCCGCTTTAAGGCTTGCTCACCCTATGAGTTTTTTTTTTTTTAAGCGATTTAAAAGCGCTTGTGAGAATACTCACATTTGAATTCATTACACATAAGCGTGGAGCTTTCCAATTGCAAACGCGGTCCTGCACCATTTTCTGAGCGTTTGCACTTCAATGGAAGGTATAGGAAAATCACTAATCACCTTAAAGAGACTCCGTAACAAAAATTGCATCCTGTTTTTTATCATCCTACAAGTTCCAAAAGCTATTCTAATGTGTTCTGGCTAACCGCAGCACTTTCTACTATCACAGTCTCTGTAATAAATCAACTTATCTCTCTCTTGTCAGCCTGTGTCTGGAAGGCTGCCAAGTTCTTCAGTGTTGTGGTTCTGCTATGAACTCCCCCTTCCAGGCCTCTCTATGCACACTGCCTGTGTGTTATTTAGATTAGAGCAGCTTCTCTCTTCTCTTTTACAAGCTGGATAAATCGTCCTCTGAGCTGGCTGGGCTTTCACATAGTGAGGAATTACAGACAAGGGCAAAGCTGTTTGCAGGAAGAAAAGAGCAGCCTGAAACTTCAGTGCATGAGAGATGCAGGGGGAAAGAAACACACAAATGATCTCTTGAGATTCAAAAGGAAGGATGTATACAGCCTGCTTGTGTATGGATGTATTTTCTGTGTGTGGAAATACTGTACATCAACCTACTTCCTGTTTTGGTGGCCATTTTGTTTGTTTATAAACAAACTTTTTAAAACTGTTTTAACCACTTTTAATGCGTCGGGGAGCGGCGAAATTGTGACAGAGGGGAATAGGAGATGTCCCCTAACGCACTGGTATGTTTACTTTTGTGTGATTTTAACAATACAGATTCTCTTTAAAAAGTGCTTGGCAAAGCGATTGTGTAAGCACTTTTCAAAAACTGCTTTACTTACAATGCATTCAGTTCCAGGTTAAACTCTTGAGGACCACAGACTTACACCCCCTTAGTGACCAGGCCATTTTTTACAATTCAGGACACTGCAGCTTCAACAGGTCACTGCAGGGCCATACAACTTACCACACAAATGAAATAAATCTTGCCACCGAATGAAATGCATCTTGTTGGTGGCATCTGACTTCTGCGATGTTTGTTTTCTTTTTATAAAATTTTTTTTTGGGGGGGGGGGGGGGGGGGGGGGTTTATAAAACTTTTCTTTTTTTTTTTCTTCTCCCCACCTAACCTTTCGGGAGCAAATCGCATAGAGGGATCAGCTTGCGAGCCTCTCCTGGGGACAGCTCAGTGAAAGGGCTGGCACCCGTACAGCGCTGCACAAGCAATTCCCACTAATCTCCGCTGCCAGGACTTGACACCGATCGGCGATAGTATGTCCTGGGGGAGCCACCTCCCCGACACCTATCGCCGTTAGGCGGTTGGGAAGAAGTTAAAGAGCGCACTTCCTGTAGCCTTCACACAGAAAATCGCACACCAAAAACTAATTGCACAAAAAAAGCTTCAAAAACTGCTGCGTGCAGCACGCTCTGAAGAAGCCCCAAGGGTGGGGTGAAATGCATTAGCGATGGCCGCTGCTGGGGTGCGTCCTGGATGATTTGAATGTTTGGGCAGTTCCCACGTGGTGGCTACCCGTTATCCCCTGCTTATTACATCTTATGGCAGCAGAGCACAGTATACAGATAAGTGGAAATAGGCAGTAGCCTGCATACTTATATGAAGTGCTGAGGGAAATGCACATTGCATTTCAGCAACCTTCTATGTGAACTGTCTGGAAGGGGCATCACCGCTATCAGCTAACCGGAGAAGAAGGATTTGTGTGGCAAGGACTGATGATCACACATACAGTTTGCAATCATGATCGGCACGTGGTGGAGCTGCCCCTAAGTGATCTTTTCATCTACCAGGTCGTATGCTGCTTTTTATCATTATTATGACAAGTAAACCTTATTGGGACATTGCCTCAGCATTACATTGTTTTTGATGCAAAGATGCTGCTAACCATCTCACATGGACTATATGGGCATAATAGAAGATTGCTTGAATTATACATAGGATTTCCTGGATAGGAACTACTATTTTTTGCATATGCAGTTTTTTTCTACCTAAAAGTGCACTTTACTTCAGAAGAAAGCTTTTTTTTATTAGCTAATCTTTATGAATTGTTGATATCAATCACTGCATAATGTATTGCATCTTTGGATTGAAGTCGTATCCCTGCATATTTATGAGTGAGTGGTGATGCGAGTGGTTTCTCTCTGTTAGATGTATTGGGGCCCCAATTGGATCTTGTCATTTTTTGATTTATGCAATTTATACCCTATATTTATTGGGGGGGGGGGGGGGGGGGGGTTGCTCAAATTTTCAAACAGTGAAGCATATTTTTGTGCAATAAATGGTTCTCTCATGAGTGCAGCTAAACTGGTGTTGGTGTTCTGTATTTTGGGTGGTTTATTATTACCAGTGCTAGCACCTGGGAGGTTTGATACATATTGTTGAGCAATTGTACATATATTTTTTCTCTAAATTTAAAGTGAACCTGAAACCTAGGCAATGCATTTTAGAGGGCAAATTCCAAAATGCATACTTTTTTGCATTAAAGCAGACGTGAAGTGAGATTTAATGTAAAAAAAAACTTATTTTTCTACACCGCTTGTAATTCTGACTGCTGAGAAATTCGTAACCCAGTGTCTTTCAGTCATCTCATGGGTGTCCAATTGCAAGTCCTTTATGTTAAATTATGCAAAAAAGGTGCACACTTTCCACATACTTTTCAATATTCCCAATTTGACCAGGACAAGATAAGTAACAGAACGTTTATATTGCCGATTTCTCCTGGTGGACTCAGAGCCTAAGCTGCTGCCATTAGGGTGTGCTCAACAGGCAGGACTAGGGGCAGTATGGGTGTACACACGCTGAGCACAAAGGTATACACTCTTTTGGCACTTGATGTCCCTGTTCTGAGCACCTTGGTCCACACTTTAAAAAGGCATATGGTTGCAACAAAAAAAATTAAAAAATTGATAAAAACTGGAATGCCAACTAATTTTAGACCAATGAAGGTCTTTCTTCAGGATCTGAACTGAGTACCCTGCATTTTAAACCTTTGATACTAGTTGTATTGCGATTGATCATTTGGACAGTGTATGCAAGAGGTTTCCTCTTCATGGGTCATTCCATAATGCACCGCACATAGCTGAGCAACTTTGTAAATGCAATTGTAGCAGGGGTGTATAACCCTTTAATAAGTTCTACACAGAGTGAACCTCTCTGTCCTCTTTTGCACCAGAGCCTGTGGAGTCAGGCGATTGCAGCAAGGAGAAGTAGTGAGGAGAGGAGCTGGGACAGAGCTGCACATAGTGAGGATTACAAAAAGCTGGAGATGCCACGATTGGTGTAACCTAAGGAGGGGAATGTACAGTGCACTTGGGACTGCCACTACGTTGTCTGAAGGAACAACCCACACAAAAGTGGTAAAAGCCTGATCTGGGCAGGACAGCGTTTCCAGTGGAGACTGTGTATTGGCAGGTTCTGGCCAGGGGTAGCCAGAAACTTTGATTAGAAGCAAAGTAAGAGGAGTACCAGAACCTTTAGGCTTCTTTCCCACCAAGACGTTGCGTTAGATGCAACGTTAAGGTCACATAACGTGCACCTAATACAACACAGTGTGGGGTAGAAGCTGGACATCAGATCGAGCCCCGTTAATCGGCTCTTCACGCGTCCTGTGATGCGTACTCTTGGACGCATGCAGCATAACGTGGTCCCGCCAGCCAATCGCCGCATACTGCGGCACTCCAGGAAGTAAACACTGCACGTCACACCATGCAGTGAAAATTAGCCATGTGCCTGGCCGCGGAGGAGGAGGGGAGACCTCCTCCTCCAACACTACTGAGGATGTGCAAACAGTCTAACGTGGCGTAGCCGCTTATAACGCACAGCACGCAGCACTTTGTTTTTGCCTGCTGCGTTACAGTGTAACGCAACATGGGCACTGAACAGCCCATTGATTTTTCATTGCTGTGCGTTGGGCTGCCTTACAGGCTGCACTAACGTGCGCCTGTAACGTCTCACTGTGAAAGCAGCCTTAAAGAGAATCTGTATTGTTAAAAATCGCACAAAAGTAAACATACCAGTGCGTTAGGGGACATCTATTACCCTCTGACACAATTTTGCCGCTCCTCGCCGCATTAAAAGTGGTTAAAAACAGTTTTAGAAAGTTGGTTTATAAACAAACAAAATGGCCACCACAACAGGAAGTAGGTTGATGTACAGTATGTCCTCATATAGAAAATACATCCATACACAAGCAGGCTGTATACACCCTTCCTTTTGAATCTCAAGAGATCATTTGTGTGTTTCTTTCCCCCTGCAGTTCTCATGCACTGAAGTTTCAGGCTGCTCGTTTCTTCCTGCAAACAGCTTTGCCCTTGTCTGTAATTCTTCAGTATGTGAAAGCCCAGCCAGCTCAGAGGATGATTTATCCAGCTTGTAAAAGATAAGAGAGAAGAGAGAAGCTGCCCTAAATAAATAATACACAGGCAGTGTGCATAGAGGGGCCTGGAAGGGGGAGTTCATAGCAGAACCACAACACTGAAGAACTTGGCAGCCTTCCAGACACAGGCCGACAAGTCTGACAGGGGAAAGATACATTGATTTATTACAGAGATGGTGATAGTAGAACGTGCTGCAGTAAGCCAGAACACATTAGAATAGCTTTTTGAACTTGTAGGATGATAAAAAAACAGGATGCAATTTTTGTTACGGAGTCTCTTTAAGGTACACATGCTAGATGGCACTCAGTGGCCAGTAATGGCGGTCTTGGCTAAAAAATATAGCTTGTGTACAGGAGTCCCCTACCAGGTCACCTAAAGATCCGCCACTCCAGATATTTAGTAACAAGGATGCCGGATTGACCCCAAGCACATTGTCCACCTCCTTAAACCTGCCTGCAGGAAGTCACTATGCCATGTGCCACACTTTGCCCCACCCTCCCCTCTATAGCAACAGATATATAGCACTAGCCTTTATGGCCAGAACTGTTGCCCAAAAGATCCAGTCTCCATCCCTGTGGGCAGCAATACATTTTTATATCTCATATACGCTCCAAATGACCGAGTAACACTGAAGAGGTGAAAGGGTTGCAATAAATTAAACCCGCTTTGTGCACGATTATAAAGCAAAGAAACAAACGAGAGGAGAATTGTGGTTCTTGACATCTTCAGCACCAAGCCATAAACCACAGCCAGCAAGTTTTGATTATATAATTTAGTTCGATTATTCCATTAGATCGAATATAAAGATTTTTCCAGCATGTCCGATCTGATTTTTCTCGAAAAAACTGGATAATTGTTCGAATTTCTTGATAAAAAAAAAATAAAAATAATTTTCAACTTTCATTCGATTCGATCATTTAGATCGAAAAAAAACACGGGATAACCGAACGTTTTTATTGTATCATGTATGGCCACCATAATGTTGACATTAATTGCACAAAGAGAGACCAATTGTTACTCATTTTAAAACCTGCACTAATCCATTTATTGGAATCAAACGTCAAGACAACTACCTGCTCAACTCTGATATAAACACAGTGGAATGACTAATATTGCACAGGTATCAAATTGTTCTTGCACCCTCCTTTCTCACAAGAACTTCCCATTAACCAATTGTCACCAAGTCACTAAACCGGTAACTAATGTCAAATGACTAGAGATAGTGACACTTGCTCAGTAGGAGCAGCTTAGGAAGGGAGGAAGGGGCGAGCACAGTTTATAACTCAGCCTTGAGTTATAAATTCCATAAACAGAAGGGCACAGTTTAACTTCAGGAGTCAATATATTTCTTCCAAATATTAGCTGCATAGCAGGTTCCAACTGAATAAGGCACAAGAACATTGGCAGGCTAAGCTCATAATGCATCTTACACCAGGCATTTTTTTAAGCAGTTGGTTAGCCAGAAAATATGGGGATTTCGCCTGTGGACAAGTTCAGAACACTCAGGGTAAGAGTCTGACTAGTAAAAACTGAGTGCCTAAAGTTGCCCCCCCCCCCCCCCCGGCCAGAACCCAAAGTTTGCCCACTTTGCGTTGTGGCTGGCCACTTCGGGTTCTGCCCGGTCAATGTGCGAAGTGGCCGCGGTGCATGTCCGAAATGAGCCGAATGCTGGCGGCTCCAATCATTTTACCCGGCGCTGGCTCCGCCCCCTGCTATTGGCTTCTGACAGCCGGGGGACACGTGTCCCCCCAGAGTCGTTTGTGGCTGCAGAAAGGCAGAGGCAGGAAAGCAGGAATTCGTTCGTCCCTGCAGAGCAGGTGCTGACAGAAGCAATGCCTGCAGTGCTCCCCGCTCTGCTTTCCTGCAGCCACGAACGACTCGGCGGGGGGAGGTACTCGTGTGTCTCCGGCTGACTGAAAGTTGATAGCAGGGAGGCAGGGGGCGGAGCCAGTGCCGTGGAAAATGATCGGAGCCGCCAAGATTCGACTCATTTCGGAGATTGGCCGCAGCGGCGCGGCCACTTCGCACATTGACTGGCCAGAACCCGAAGTGGCCAGCCACAACGCGAAGTGGCCAAACTTTGGGTTCTGGCCGTAACATATACAGCGAAATACTACAGATTTGCTCAACTGTGATCTTCAAATCAGAACCGGAATCTTTATGCATGTGGACCTCGGCAAGGGGTGTTACCCGACCCTTTACCAGCCTCTGGCTGCTGCGCTCCACCACGCCAAAACTTCCTCCTTCAAAGCCATTAGGACGAAGTATCAAAGAGCTGAATAAAGACGTGGAGCGCAGCGGCAATAAGGGCGAGTTAACACCCCTGTTTCTAACTGCCAAAAAAACAAGCATCTCCTTCCAGTGACATCACCTACCAGCAGTAAATATGTCACCATGTGATACATTTCTGTATATCAGGGAGAGGAAAGATTTTACAATGAACAACACTGACTAAATAATTTATACATAATTGTAAAAATTAAGCACTTTTTTTATTACATTATTTTCACTGGAGTTCCTCCTTAAAGAGAACCCGAGGTGGGATTTAATTATGTTAGTGGGGCACAGAGGCTGGTTGTGCACACTAACACCAGCCTCTGTTGCCCCATGGTGTGCCTCCATGCCCCCCCTGCGCGACGCTATACCTGTCGCAGTGCTGGCGACACACAGCATGTCGCCAGCACAATGTTTACCTATGCGTTGTCTGTCAGCGCCGCTCCCCCGTATCGGTGCTACCCGCCCGTGTCCCTTCCCTCCCGCTGATTGGAGGGAAGTGACGCGGCCAGGTAGCGCCGATACGGAGGAGGCGGGGGAGCGGCGCTGACAGACATCGCATAGGTAAACATTGTGCTAGCGACATGCTGTGTGTCGCCAGCACTGCGGGGGGTATAGCGGCGTGCAGGGGGGGCATGGAGGCACACCATGGGGCAACAGAGGCTGGTGTTAGTGTGCACAACCAGCCTCTGTGCCCCACTAACATAATTAAATCCCACCTCGGGTTCTCTTTAAAACAAGTTTGAAAAAAAAAAAATTGTCCTTGGAGCTGTAACGCAAATATATCCGTGTGGATATCTCCAGATTCATTCAGGTAGTCCGGCAAGCTGGCTGGAAAAAAAGTGTTAAAAGGACACCATCGCGAAAATTGTAAAATTTATAATACATGAAAAACACATACAAAGAAGAAGTTTATTATCCGCCAAGCGGATCAGTGAAAACCAGCCTTATCAGTCTGACGACAGCCTGTACTCACGTGCAACTGTCGTCAGAATGACCGCCCCGCGGGCGGGTCGTTTGAAACAATCTGGCGTGTGTACGTGTCTTTAGACTTACTTTCATATAAACAACCAAAAACAAAATATTACCATTATCTCCCTGCATGAGAAACTCTGCTAAGTATGCCAAGAGAACCCAAAGCCAGTTACTGACAGCAGCACTGCAAGAGCTCCAGACATATCCATACCTGTCTGAGAAGGCAGGAGAAGGGCTAAGAGAAGTGGGAAGAGCACTTTTGCAAACCTCATCACGAGCCCCATTTTTTTCTCAGCATGAACCGATTCTCAGCATCTGAAAAAAAGAAAAAGGAGTCAATTACCGGTAATTGCTATTTCGCCAATTACGGATATCCCACTGTGCACAAAGCAGCCATAACCACACTTGTAGTAAAATGTAATAAATGGAATATTTTACATTGTATTGCTCTTTAAGTTGACCTGATCTCAGAATTTCCTCTCTGCTCTAAAAGATAAGCAAGTGCAGAACAGCCTTTATAGAAAAACATATCTTTGTTACAGCCGATGCAAATCCTGAAATAAATCTGCAGTGTGTCTACTTCCTGCTTTCATAGAAGCAGACATAGGGCTTGATTCACAAAGCCATTCAAACTGTTTAGCACGGGTGTGCTAAACAGTTAGCACGTAAAGTGCCGTTCGCAGACTTTTGCGCGCGCAAAAGTCTGACCCAGTACCTCAATGCCAACTCACTACTAGACCCACTGCAATCTGGATTTCGGCCTGCCCACTCAACCGAAACGGCTCTCACCAAAGTGGTCAATGATCTTGCCTTAGCTAAAGCTGAAGGTAAATACTCCATTCTCCTCCTCCTTGACCTTTCAGCAGCTTTTGATACAGTAGATCATCCCCTACTGCTTTAGTCCCTCCAATCCATGGGCATTCACGATCTCGCCCTGACCTGACTTTCATCCTACCTCTCCAACCGCTCCTTCACGACCTCCTTCAATGAGTCCTCGTCCACCCCCAACCACCTCTTGATGGGAGTCCCCCAAGGCTCGGTCCTTGGCCCCCAACTGTTCTCCCTATACACATCCTCCATTGGCAAGGTTATCTCCTCCATGGGTTTTTAATTATCATCTGTATGCAGATGACACCCAAATCTACCTCCACGCACCTGACATATCCACCACTACCATGGACAAAGTCTCATCCTGCCTATCTGCCATCTCCTCCTGGATGTCCGCTAGGTTCTTGAAACTAAATCTAGACAAAAAACGGAATTTATGATCTTCCCACCCCAGTCATCCCTGGACCTCCCAGATGTGCAGGTCACTGTTAACCACACTACCATTCGCCCTACCTCTCAAGCCCGCTGTCTGGGTGTCACCCTGGACTCCGCACTCTCCTTCACTCCCCACATCCAAAACCTCACAAAGTTCTGCAACTTCCACCTTCGTAACATCTGTAAGATTTGCCCTTTCCTGACCTCTGCCACCACCAAACTCCTCATCCATGCCCTCATAATTTCCTGCCTCAACTACTGCAATGCCCTTCTGTCTGGTCTACCTATGACCCGAATGGCCCCACTGCAGTCCATCATGAATGCGGCAGCCAGAATTATCCACTCCTCCCATCACTCTACCAGGACGGCTCCCCTCCGTGAATCCCTCCACTGGCTTTCTATCCAGTCCAGAATCAAGATATTCAAGATAGTGTCTGACCTACAAATCCGTCCACAAAACCTGTCCAACCTACATTTCTTATCTTACTCAGAGATGCACACCAAGCCGCTCACTCCGTTCCTCCAATGAATTTCGCCTGACCGTCCCCCGCATCACCAGTCACTATATGGAACTCCCTACCTCCACCCATTAGGGCAGCCCCCTCCAACACCTTCAAGAAGGCCCTCAAAACTCACCTTTTCACTCTGGCCTACCACCCCTCACAATTGCTCTAAACCCACAGCTGAACTCTGGTCGCCTACCTCTCATGTCCCTACCTCTCCCTCTGGATTGTAAGCCTTTGGGCAGGGTCCTCCTCCTATGTCCTACCTGTCCTACCACCTCCATTACTGTGCACCCATGCTATGCATTTGAGTGAACCTAACTTGCCTTATCTCCATGCTCCCCTCCAGTGACTGACTAAGCATTACCTTGTACTTATACTGTGCTGCGTGATCTGGTTTTCTTGTATTCCTGTATGGTCACCCTTAAATATTGTCTGTAACCTAAATTAATGTTCAGCGCAGCGTAATATGTTGGTGCTTTATAATTATTATTATTAATAATAATAATAATAATAATAATAATAATAATAATAATAATAATAATAATAATAATAATAATAATAATAATAATAATAATAATAAACCCTCTCTGGTGGTATGAACAAGCCCAGGGAAAAATAGCTGAAACTGACATGCTCGTCCAGCAGTTCTAAAGTAGGATTCAGTTTATCGCATTAAAAAAAAAAAATCATGTTTGTATGCAAATGTTAGCATGCGCTGGAAAAATGCACGTGACATTTCATACATGAACTTTAATGCAAAAAAACCTGAACGTTTTCTGCCAAACAGCTGAAGAGTGGGGAAATTGTGGCCTGGCAGAAAAAGAAAATAAAACTACATTTATTTTTTTTTTACAGGATTTTGTGTTTGAAGCTTTTATTATACTCATAATGTATACTAGACCCTTGATTGAAACAATAAGTTACAGGCAAAAAATGTCATGAAAATTTAATTGAACCACTTTTTGCACAGAAATTGAATATACCAGGAAAGTTAAAAACCATTAAGCAATAACAACAGACATTTCTATCCATAGATATCCAATTTTGCAAAATATTTTAAGAATAATTATTAAGAAATTACACACTAAGAAGAATTATATGCTTGATTATAGTTATGAAGGCAACTCTAATGCTATACTTTACATTTTAGATGGAATTCTAAATGTCTGTTCTTTTGACAACTTTTTGAAGTGCCACTCTTTGTACAGTACATTTCCAAAGAGCAGACGATATGATGGGAATGACAGAGCCAACCATAATTACAGTATTTTACCTTCATGTTTGCCATTATGTGAAACTTATCGGAACAAACATTAACCACTTCAGCCTACAGTGTTAACGTTATGCATTCGAGCAACTTTCACCTCCCATTCATTCGCCAATAACTTTATCACACTGAAATGATCTATATCTTGGTTTTTCCGCCACCATTTAGGCTTTCTTTGAGTGGTACATTTTGCTAAGAATTATTTTATCCCAAATCCATTTTAACAGGAAGTTTAAGAAAGAAATGGGAAAAAAAATCTCTCATTTTTGGCCATTATAGTTAATTAATGCTACCGTAATTAAAGAGACACTGAAGCGAAAAAAAATATATGATATAATGAATTGGTTGTGTACTATGAATAATTACTAGAAGAAGATTAGCAGCAAAGAAAATATTCTCATATTTTTATTTTCCAGGTACAATGGTGTGAAAAACTATTTGCCCCCTTCCTGATTTCTTATTCTTTTGCATGTTTGTCACACTTAAATGTTTCTGCTCATCAAAAACCGTTAACTATTAGTAGGGTTGCCGCGGTATACCGGTATGACGGTATACCACGGTTTCAATATGCATGATAATCATACCATGCACTTTTTGAAAATACCGGTTTTTTGGCTCTATTTCCGCATCCCCCGCCACTGTCCGGCTCTCCGTCAACCTCCGTTACAAAAGCAAGCTCCCGAAGCTAGTTCGTGGTAGCGGGAGGCTTGTCAACAGACTGTGCAGGCGCCGGGTGATGACACGGCCGGATCGCATAGGCAGAGCGCTGCTGGCGGCTGGAGCGCAAACGCTCATTCTGCGTCATGAAAGGACGCTCGTTCTGCGGCTCTCCGTAGTGTGCACTGTGCACACTGTATGACACTCCCTGAGCGATGAAGAAGGAGCCTAGGCGGCGGGTGCCATGTTATTTATAACGGAGGGGGACAGAGAGAAGGACAAGTGGGAAGCAGAGGCAAGGATGATCCCCTGCGGACAATTAGAAGGAACGCAAGCACCATAAGGTATGTCAGTGCCAGAGACATTAGTCCACCACTACTCAGCCCCCACACGCCCAGTCACTCCAGCGGCCTCTACGTTCCCCCACTGGGAGTTGAGACACAATTACTCAGAGGGCCTGCTTGAGCACCACACCATTGCACCTCCAGCATTTTTAAAGTGGACCTGAACTTTTGCACAGATTCAAGGAAAACAGAGAACTGGATCCTGTATGCATAGAGAGTGTTTAGACTGTCTAATTCCCCCTCATCTGTGGCACAGCAGCAAACATTTTTGATCTCTCCCGTCCCGTGTCCCTACCTGTGACCTGTCACCTGACTGAGGACAGAAGGAAAAACGAGACATGCACCCTGCATGTATTTAGAGAATAGACACTGTCTAATGCCTTCTCATCTGTGACTGAGCAGCACAGCACAGGTTGTATTTTGATCGCTCCCCGTGTCAGCTGACTGCCACCGCAGCTATGCTCATTTTGAAAGCACGTCTGTGAGAAATTGAAGTAAAATTGACCATACACTTTTAGATTTGCAGCATTTTTCGACCATCAGATAGATTTCTTGCAGATGCCTGTCAAGTGCATTCTGACAGGAATCTGATGTGTGCCACACACTAGGAACAGATTTCCAATAGATTTCAGAATGAAATCTATTGGAAATCAACCTAAATACATTATTGGACCATTAGATTCAATGCAACTCTATGGGCCATGGATCTGCTGCCAGCAGCAGATCGACCTAGATTTTCCATCCTGTCAGATAGATCAAATCGATCGAAATCAGTTGAAATCTGCCGCAAATCGATCAAATGGGGAATTTGATAGAATCGATTTCTGATCAATCGAGTCTATAGAAATCGATCGATGGCTGAAATCGACCAGTGTATGGGCCCCTTTAGTTGTAATTTGGTCCCCTGTGACCCGTCACCTGACTGCCACCACTGCAGATAAGCTCGTTTTTAAAGAGAACCTGTTGCACTGCAGATAGCTGAGGAATACCAGACACAGATCAGGCAACAGAGATGCAGGAAGCTGTATCTGAGCCTATACTAGCTAGGTTAATTGTAATGAGAATAAATGTGTAATACCGTATACCGTGGTATTTTTTTTGACGATTATCATACCGTGAATTTTCATACCGTTGCAACCCTAACTATTAGTCAAAGATAACATAATTGAACACAAAATGCAGTTTTAAATGATGGTTTTTATTTAGTGAGAAAAAAACTCAAAACCTACATGGCCCTGTGTGAAAAAGAATTTGCCCCCTGAACCTAATAACTGGTTTGGCCACCCTTAGTAGCAATAACTGCAATCAAGCGTTTGCGATAACTTGCAACGAGTCTTTTACATCGCTCTGGAGGACTTTTGGCCCACTCATCTTTGCAGAATTGTAATTCAGCTTTATTTGAGAGTTTTCTAGCATGAACTGCCTTTTTAAGGTCATGCCACAACATCTCAATAGGATTCAGGTCAGGACTTTGACTAGGCCACTCCAAAGTCTTCATTTTGTTTTTCTTCAGCCATTCAGAGGTGGATTTGCTGGTGTGTTTTGGGTCATTGTCCTGCTGCAGCACCCAAGATCGCTTGAGTTGAGAAACAGATGGCCGGACATTCTCCTTCAGGATTTTTTGGTAGACAGTAGAATTCTTGGTTCCATCTATCACAGCAAGCCTTCCAGGTCCTGAAGCAGCAAAACAACCCCAGACCATCACACTACCACCACCATATTTTACTGTTGGTATGATGTTCTTTTGCTGAAATGCTGTGTTACTTCTACGCCAGATGTAACGGGACACGCACCCTCCAAAAAAAGTTAAACTTTTGTCTCGTCGGTCCACAAGGTATTTTCCCAAAAGTCTTGGCAATCATTGAGATGTTTTTTAGCAAAATTGAGACGAGCCTTAATGTTCTTTTTGCTTAAAAGTGGTTTGCGCCTTGGATATCTGCCATGCAGGCCGTTTTTGCCCAGTCTCTTTCTTATGGTGGAGTCGTGAACACTGACCTTAATTGAGGCAAGTGAGGCCTGCAGTTCTTTAGATGTTGTCCTGGGGTCTTTTGTGGCCTCTCGGATGAGTTTTCTCTGCGCTCTTCGGGAAATTTTTGTCGGCCGGCCACTCCTGGGAAGGTTCATCACCGTTCCATGTTTTTGCCATTTGTGGATAATGGCTCTCACTGTGGTTCGCTGGAGTCCCAAAGCTTTAGAAATGGCTTTATAACCTTTACCAGACTGATAGATCTCAATTACTTTTGTTCTCATTTGTTCCTGAATTTCTCTGGATCTTGGCATGATGTCTAGCTTTTGAGGTGCTTTTGGTCTACTTCTCTGTGTCAGATAGCTCCTATTTAAGTGATTTCTTGATTGAAACAGGTGTGGCAGTAATCAGGCCTGGGGGCGACTACAGAAATTGAACTCAGGTGTGATAAACCACAGTTAAGTTGTTTTTAAACAAGGGGGGCAATCACTTTTTCACACAGGGCCATGTAGATTTGGAGTTTATTTTCTCACTAAATAAAAACCATCATTTAAAAACGGCATTTTGTGTTCAATTATGTTATCTTTGATTAATAGTTAACGTTTTTTGATGAGCAGAAACATTTAAGTGTGACAAACATGCAAAAAAAAAATAAAATAAGAAATCAGGAAGGGGGCAAATAGTTTTTCACACCACTGTATATAGTGTTTTTTCTAACATTGCATCATTCACTAATATGTGCAGATTACACAACACTCAGCATTCAAAATGATTATTTCAGAGCAGTCTGTGAACTAATGACCTCTCCTCTGGCAGAGAAAAAGAAAACAGTTGAGATAATAAAAGTCAGAAGACAGCCCTCTCCACCACTTTCAAAGTTGTAGAGCTTAATGGCTTTATTGCATAGAGATAACAACTGGAGTTTCTTAACTCTTCCTGTACTGGAAACAATTACACTGATGTATCTGATCTTTATGATATTATGATTTGTATGTGTAGTACAGCTAAGAAATAAAACATTTTTTTTCGCTTCAGTGTCTCTTTAAAACCCATGTATTTTATTTGCCCATTTGTCCTGCTTATTACAACATTTAAATTATGTCCCTATCACAATGTATGGCGCCGATATTTTATTTGGAAATAAAAGGTGCATTTTTTTCAATTTGTGTCCATCACTATTTACAAGCCTATAATTAAAAAAATGATATTAATATACTCCTTTGACATGCATATTTAAAAAGTTCAGACCCTTAATTTTTTTTTTTTTAATTAAACATTTTATTTGGGTAATTTTTGGTGTGGGAGGTAAACAGCGAATTTTAAATGTAAAATAATGCATTCAATAAAAAAATAGATGTGGGTGTATATTTACTATTTGGCCACAAGATGGCCACAGTCAAAAAGTCCTGAAAGCGATCGATGTCGCTTCCATTAGAAAGAAGGGAAACTTTGTTTTTTAATGCAGAAAGACCACAGCCTCTGATAAGAGGCCGTCGTTTTTTCTGCGGGGGACTTAGATCGATGAATGAGAATTTTATTCCCATTCATTGATCTGTGGGCTAACGGCAGGCGGCAGTGTTCTCCCCAGGCCTAATTAGGTGGGCAGGCTGCCCGGGTGATTTGAAACCCCGCCCAGCTGCCAAACCCTCGGTGCTGTTTAATTAAATGCAGGAAGGAGTGCTCCATTGCTGTCAATCAGCGTTCGATAGCGAAAACCGTTGCTGAACAGCACTCCTCTGTCATACACTGGCTGGGCAGGTTGTAGGTGGTGCTATCGGCAGGGAGGGGCCTCGGCGGCTCGGCATTGCGAGCAATGGAGCTTCTATCCAGCCCCTCGCTGACTAGGCGGGTTGTAGGTGGTGCTATCGGCGGGGAGGGGGACGCGGGTAGCTGAACGATTATCACGATCGGAGCCGATATTCAGATCGTCGCTACTGCCTGCTCCACTCTCAGCCTCCTCCTCTGTAAATTCTAATTTCATTCGGCGCCGGAGAAGAAATAGCTGTGCCGGTGGATGGGGGCGGGTCCCACCTCTCAGGCTCATTGCGGCCAATCAAGCTTTCTAAAAAGTTCGCGCGGAGTACAAGTTAGGATGGAGACTCCGCCTTCCACATGCTCGATAGACATGGAGCGCATAACAAGGGGGATGTTCCCCGCTCCTCCTGATCCTAGTGCTACTGATCTGCCTGGCCGTCCGGAGCGCTGCGGGTGAGGGAAAGTGGCTGCCTGTACCCATGCAGAATATAGAAGGACATACTACATGCACAGAGCAGCGGTCCTTTTCTGTGATGATAGGAGATTGGGGAGATGGAATGGGGAGATGGAATGGTGTGGGGATCAGTAAAGGCAGAAGATTGGGGTAGTGAAGGTATCAGTGACAACAGAGGATTGGAATAGTGCAGGGATATTGAGTGAAGGCAGAGGCTAGGGATAGTGCAATGATCAGTGACAGCAGAGGATATGGATAGTTCAGGGATCAGTGAAGGCAGAGGATTGGGATACTGCTGGGAATCTGTGAAGGCAGAGGAATGGGATAGTGCAAGGATAGAGTGAAGGCAGAGGATTGGGATAATGCAGGGATCGGTGACAGCAAAGGATAGCGGTAGTGTAGGGAACAGTGAAGGCAGAGTCTAGGGATAGTGTGGGGATAGGGTGAAGGCATAGGATTGGGATAGTGCGGGGATAGGGTGAAGGCAGAGGATTGGGATAGTCCTGGCTAACCTGTACTGTGTCACCTTGACTGGCTAACCTGTAGTGTGGCACCCATACTGGCTAATCTGTACTGCGGCACCACCCCACTAGCATGACTATCTACCCCACTAGCCACCGGCCTGGCCACCTACCCACCCACCCACTAGCGTGAGCACCTACCCACCCATCCCACTAGCCTGACAACCTACCCACCCACCCACCCAGTAGCCTTACCACCTACTCACCCATCCTACTAGCCCCCAACCTAACCACCGACCCAGTCCCCAGCCTGACCTACTTACCCACACACCCCACTTAGGTGTAACTTTCCCTTTACACCCAGCATGACCTTAGGGCCCTTTTCCACTAGCTGCGATATACTTTAGAAAGCGGATCACAGCAGTTTTTCTGACCACAATGAGCACCACAATAACATGTTAATCGCAGTGCTCATTTCCCACTAGCATGTGTCACTTTATCCGAATCGGAATTGGTGGGCGATCATGCTCTGTTCCCAGTAGCTACACGGTGCAATCACGGATAGTGGAGATTATAGGTTGCGTGATCGCAGCCCGATTGCGATCACACCTCCTAGTGGAAAAGGGCCCTTACTTCCCCACCCGGCTACTTTTTCATGCCACCCGGCTGAAAAAAAATTCTGGGGAGAACACTGGGCGGCGGGAGCACGCGCCTCAGGCAGCTGAACAGCCTATCTGGACGAACATATTCGTCCAGATAGGATAAAACTCTGAAATAACATTTAATGAAAAAAAAAAAAATATTTGCTTTGTGCACGATATTTGCTTTGTGCACAATATAGTCTGTTTACAAATTACAAGCTCCCAAAGCACAGTTTATCTGCTCTGAAAGCAGACATTGCATAGCTGCTGTATTTATATATTAACCTATTTTAGTTCCTGGACGTAGAAACTACATCCAGGAACCATGCGCGTTCCCGACCCGCGGTTCGTTAGCCAGGCAATCAGTGAATCGGGCTATGGTGCCGATCACTGATTCCTCTCCCCCGCTGAAAAAGCGACAGCTTCTCTCGGACGCTGCGCTATTTCTTTTCATGGCCGCCATCTTGTGGCCAAAAAGTAAAACTACAACTTAAAGTAAAAAAAAAAAAAAAAAAAAAAAACTCAAGACACATTTACATTGTAAAACTATTGTTTACATCCCACCCTCCCAAAAATACCCAAATAAAATGTTTAATATAAAAAATAAAAAAAAAACATTACAATAAAAAACAAACAAACATGTAAATATTTACCTAAGGGTCTAAACTTTTTAAATATCAATGTAAAGATGAAATATTTCTATATTTTTTTTATTTTAAACTTGTAAATAGTGATAGATGCAAAACGGAAAAAAATGCACCTTTATTTCCAAATAAAATATTGTCGCCATACATTGTGATAGGGACATAATTTTAACGGTGTAATAACCGGGACATATGGGCAAATACAATACATGAGTTTTAATTATGGAGGCATGTATTATTTTAAAACTATAATGGCTGAAAACTGAGAAAATGAATTTTTTTCCGTTTTTTTCTTATTCTTCCTGTTAAAATGCATTTACAGTAAAGTGGCAAAATGTACCCCCCCAAAAGAAAGCCTAAGGGCTCTTTCACATTAGGGCAGACTTTGTGCGTTAAAGAGAACCCGAGGTGGGTTTGAAGATTATTATTTGCATACAGAGGCTGGATCTGCCTATACAGCCCAGCCTCTGTTGCTATCCCAAACCCCCCTAAGGTCCCCCTGCACTCTGCAATCCCTCATAAATCACAGCCACGCTGCTGATAAACAGCTTGTCAGGGCTGGCTGTGTTCATCTCTATAGTGTCAGTCTGCTGCTCTCCCCGCCTTCTGCAGAACTCCAGTCCCCGCCTGCATCACTTTCCTCCCTGCTGATGGGAGGGAAGGGACGGGGGCAGGGACCGGAGCTATGCAGGAGGCGGGGGGAGCAGCTGAGACTGACACTACAGATGTAAACACAGCCTCACAGCACGGCTGTGATTTATGAGGGATTGCAGAGTGCAGGGGGACCTTAGTGGGGTTTGGGATAGCAACAGAGGCTGGGCTGTATAGGCAGATCCAGCCTCTGTATGCAGATAACATTCTTTAAACACACCTCGGGTTCTCTTTAACGCAAACGGCAGCTGTTTGCGTTAACCAAGGTAAGATGAAAGTCCATAAACTTTCATTTTACCTTTCACACTCGACGCTGCGTTTCGATGCGTTGCGGTTCCGACGCACCCGGGCGCAGTTTTTCCTCCAACGCACCCGCGAGCCGGCGTTTTCCGTCGGGTTTAATTACCAGCTACCGCCGCTGATTGCACCGCAGATACCCGACGACACGCCGCAGGCAGACAACGCGTGCAGGAGAACGGCTCCTGCTCGCGTTGTCTGATGTGAAAGAGCCCTAATTGGTGGTGGAAAAAACAAGATATAGATCAGTTCATTGTGATAAGTAGTGGTAAAGTTATAGGCTAATCAATGGGAGGTGAACATTGCTCAAGTGAAAACGACGGAACGCAAATGGGTTAAAATCTATCTAGTGAGCACTTCTCAGCTCTTACCAAATGCATCTGACAAAGGAGTGTAAACAAACTATAATGTTAAATGTTACCACCTCTTTGGAGCTTTCCACTAAAGAACAAAGTGCTGTGTTTAAATGCAGTTCTGCTACAATTTTTTATTTTTTTTTATTTTTTTTATTTTTTTTTGTGGTAGCAGCTTTTATGCTGTAAATAATATTTTACAGCAAAGAGGACATGCCTCACAGAGGCGCTTAATTTGAATCCTTGTGCAGATTGTTTGATACTCCTCCCTATGTTGCTTGATGGGGCGGGGTTGAACCTGCAAAACGCGTTGCATTTCTTTTTGGAGTTCCTAATAAATGTGTTTGACTGTCTGAATCGCAGTCGTTGTCGTGTCTGCTTGAGGGAGGTAAGACCACCACTTCCTCCTTCAATTTTGCCATTTAAGTTGGTTTTTAAGCTCATTTAATCTAATCTTATACTTTTGGCGCCTCTGTTCATTGTATACAATTTTGAGTCCACCCTTGGTGGAGGGTTGCTACCCTTTCTTCCTGTCTACAGAGAGCGACTTCTTAATCCTGAGTGGGGTCAGGACAATCTTTTTTTGCATGGTTTTCGCATGTTTACTATGTAATTACACATTTCCCAAATTTTTTTACGCATTGTTCCCGCATGCGGAACATTTTTAGTGAATGTGGAAAAAAAAAAGATGCAGAAATGATCACATGCCGTAATATAGCGGTAAAAAAAAAAAAAAAAAAAAAAAAATATCTTACCGCATGTGTGATTGTGAATAGAGCCCAATTGTCTCTGTTCAGTGACACATTCTTTGAAGTATGCCAGAGCCAGAATCTATGAATTAATGACCCTTTCTATCTATCCATTTCCTGCTTTCAGAAGCCATTTAGGCCTAGTGCACACCAGAGCGGTTCGGCAGCATTTTGCGATCCGCTGGCGACTGCGGATACGCTTGGGTAATGTATTTAAATGGGCTGGTGCACACCAGAGCGGGAGGAGTTTTGCTGAAACGCATACTCCTGGGGTGAGGCATTTTTTGGATTGCGGAGGAGTTTCTGCCTCCAATGTAAAGTATAGGAAAAACGCAAACCACTCTGAAAACTACTAGATCAGAGCGGTTTTGCAGACGTTTTTGTTACAGAAGCTGTTCAGTAACAGCTTTACTGTAACAATATATGAAATCTACTACACCAAAAACGCTTCACAAAACCGCAAAATGCTAGGTGAAACGCTACAGAAAAAGAATAAAAAGCGTTTCAAAATCTGCTAGCATTTTGCGGATCTGCTAGCGGGTTTTGGTGTGCACCAGGCCTATCTGCCAAGAAAGTGGTTTATGGCTGTAATTCCCCATCAGTGAAAGCTATGCTATAGTCCAACCCAGTCCCGACCCAGACAGACTGCCCCTTTCATACCTGATGTTTAGCTCTTTCAAGCAGGGAAAAAAAAAAAAAAAAAAAAAAGACACAGTATAGTAATTTGTGTGCTCGATACTGTACATACAGGTCTTTCACATGTCACAAGTCATCTCAGATGTCCTTTAACTCGACATGTCTGTAAAAGAATAGCTGGCTGCAGTCTGAACAGTAAAGGCATTATTATTTACAGCCCCTAACATAGTTTAAGGGCCCTTCACACTTATTCCGCTGCAGAGCAACGGACATTATTATCACATAGTGATACAATAATATTCTTATGGGGCTTTCAAATGGGCCTCCATTCCACATTTGGTAACAAAATGTTGGAAAATTATTTCACTAAGACCACCATGTTACCACACTACTTTATTGACCTGTACTTGAACTTTGTAACATTTTTGTGAATGTTGGAAAATAACACATTTACAATGGTGCTAATTTTCGAACCTAAATTGTGTTACCACACATGGTATTGTGAATGGAGGCCTAGGTGATACGAGTTCCGTCATAGCATGCTGTGCATTAACCAGGTAACACATGCATTTTCAGTAGCAGTGAGACATATTTTCATTTTACTATACGCCTCACAGGATGGGTGCTCCACAACATCACGCTGTACAACTTATTGGCTCAGCTGCGTCGCAACTGCAACTTTACATTGTGTGAAAAAGCCTGAAAGGCAATTTTGGGAGAGAACCAATTAACTTATCTTTATATGTAGCAAACAAATCTAAATCAGTTAATTTCTTTTTACACCTAAAAAAGTGGCCTAGACCTACATTAGCTAAGCCAGTGGCCATCAAAGACAAAAAAAAAAAAAAAAAAAAAAAAAAAAAAAACCCTATCTGAACTTAAAAAGTAAAGCTAAAATGGCAAGTGAGATATGTGTAAATTCAAATCAGACTTTTCTGCATGGAAACGAGAACTGGAAAAATAAGAAGCTAATAATTGACAGATAGTTTAACTAATCAATTAAGCTATCAGATAGCCATCAGCCATCAGATCACCACAGCCATCAGCTTCTGAATCAAGTTAGCCACATGCATGGCTTCAGTTCAGCCCCAAGTATTGGTCATTCCATATCTCTCTTCCCCTCAAGAAACTCAGCCAAATGAAAATACGATTACATATCAGGGGGCTTCACTCTTCTGAAAAATGTAATTGTCTAAGTCATGTCAGTATTTTGGAATCAGTGCTTTGTGTGTAACACACCTCCAACAGGCAAGCATCCAGTAGTACAGTATCAACATTCAGAAAGAGTTGATGACATAGGATCAGCACAACAGTCAAACAAATAGGATTCGCAATAAGAGTCAATGACAACTTCCACGTTTATCTCACTTCACGGTTTCTTTATGAATTAAATATATCAGATCATGACTAAAATTAGAGCAGATACTTAATTGCATGACACAAGAGGCTACCTATCTGCTAACGAACAAACACAAGCAGACTAATGTACAACATGAAAATAATAATTGACACCACAGTCTATAAAATGATCACGGTCTACACTAAAAACTTCAGTCCAGGCCTGATTATATTTAGTTGCCCCAGTTAGTTCTCTGTGTCAGGGCTGCTGCTGTAACACTCATGCTGTCCCCATGCTTCCAGTCACCTCACCCGAGAACACGTTGTCCAGCTACGAGCTGCCTCTGTCAGGGCTGCAGGCGCTAATGATGCATATAGAACCTTAGCAAGGACTCACTTATTGCTACGACTCCAATGCTTCGCGCACAGACCGGAACGCGGCGAGACCTGATTGGTGGGTTTACCGGCAGCTGAAACGTCATCGGAGCGCGAACCCCAGCCAATCACACAGCAGAGGTTTTCTAGTTTACATTGGTCCACGTTTCTGAGAGGCTTCTATTGGTCCACGCTGTCGTGACGTCTCCTACAAAGAGACACTCTTGACGCTGTCACATGTGAACAGACGAATGTAGGTTCACATTGCAGAATAAGAAGCTGTCATCATTTGGATAATGCTATTGCTTACTGGGGCTAAAATGATGGTATAAATGTAATTTCATGCGTAATGACTGCCCATTTTTGGGAGAGACAGCATCTACGTTGCTTTCTACTTTATGTGTCCCTCTTTTTGGTCTGATGTACAGAAGATACGTGTATTTATTTGAAATTAATGTGATTACGTGAATGTAAACTTTGTAGCCGTTGTAGTACATTTTTTTTAGTAACTTCATCAGATTTTGCAACCAGCTGCAATTATTTATAGCAGGTATTATCATAAATACACACAATGGGCTCTATTCACAAAACTCAAATATGGCTTATTTATCACTCAGCTAATTGATAAAAATAACCTTCCAGCATATTTGCAAGCAAAAGAATCACTCAAAGTAAGTTGTTCCTGATTAACTTCATTTCAATATTAATTTTCTTACCGTAATTATATTATATTTTTGCTCTTTTGGGAGCTTGAAAAGGTGAAAAAGCTTAATAATTCCTGCCTAATCAGATGGCAGAAGTCGGAGAAGGCGCTGATGCTGGAAAAAAATTTGGGCAAAAGGAGGAGGGGACAGCAGAAAATAAGATGGCTAAATAGTATCATGGAAGCAACAAACGTAAGCGTCGAGAGGCAGTTGAAGATAAAGGGGCCTGGCATAATGTGGTGCAGAGTTGGACACGACTGAACACTATCATAAAATGCAACCTAACCAATTACTTAAAGCTATTACTATCATCAAATGCAAACCAGCCCAATTACATTCTCATACAGAACCCTCCCTGTACTGATGCCTTGCCCTAACGCACCATTTCCTGACCTTAAAAAGAAAAAAAACCTGCCTACGCCTAACCTTAAAGAGAAACTCCGACCAAAAAATGAACTTTATCCCAATCAGTAGCTGATACCCCCTTTTACATGAGAAATATATTTCTTTTCACAAACAGACCATCAGGGGGCGCTGTATGACTGATATTGTGGTGAAACCCCTCCCACAAGAAAAGTTCAAACTTTTGGCAGTTTCCTGTCTGTGAACCTTGTTGCATTGTGGAAAATAGCTGTTTACAGCTGTTTCCAACTGCCAAAAACCATGCAGCAGCTACATCACATGCCAACAGTAAAATGTTCACTGGAGTTCCTCTTTAAATCTTTCCATCACTGATGCTTTATCTTACACACACACAACCTCCCCCCACCCCCCCAACACCTAACCTTAAACGTCCTACTTGCTACAATCCCAGCAAAATAAAGAGAAATGTTGTCTAGGCACCCGCTTGCAAAAAAAATTACAGCCAGAATTATAAAAAGCAGGTGCGCATGCGCAGCTATGCATAGTGCTTAAAGTGCGCAGGCCCTGAAAAAATAATTTTTTTTGTATGTTCATACATGTTAATATGAAGGAAAAGAAGTATTGTTAGGAAGAAGTTGTGCAGTTGTTCAAACTATTAAAAATCTGTTTACTCTCATATTACATGGAAAAAGTAAAATTTGCCAAACAAAATTGGATGTGTGTATATGCACTAGGCCTGAACGATTTTGGGAAAAGATTGAATTGCACGATTTCTGTTAGAAATTGCGATTTCGATTCGATTCACGATTTTTTCAAATCGAGCCTTAGCACTAAATTCATAAGGAATAGGAAGGAAATGAATAACACCTTAGTTTGCACAAATTGAAAGTGCCCCACTGCAGCTTTGCAGACTGCAGAAAGAATAGATCACCACAGCCACACCACAGCAGTCATCATCATTATCATGCTGACACACTGTGCAAAGGAGGCGGGGGCGATACACAATTTGAAAGACAGGCGTGCAGGCGGAGTCTGCTGCCCATGACACAGTTTGATTGACATGCATGCAGGCAGAGACTACCGCCCACCCAGCAAATGATGTGGAAGTGCTGGGAGGAGTGAGTCGTGAGTGACAGCCTGTGGGTGGAGTTTTCCACCCTTAATACAAAATTATTTTTAGCCAAGCCTGGAGTGAGCCGTACCAAGTGTGAGAGTCTTCAGGTGGGCGGAGTCTGCCGCCTGTTACACAACATGTGATTGACAGCCTGGCATGCGGGAGTCTGTCGCTGCCCAGCTAGTGAATTAGAGGTGCTGGGAGGAGTGAGTCGCCACAAGTGTGAGAGCCTGTGGGTGGAGTTTGCCGTCCGCTCCGCTGATTGGCTGCACACTTGTAGGCAGAAGTTGGGGGAGAGAGTGAGCCACTTTCGTCACGGCGAGTGAAAGCACTGGCGCTGACTCACTGAGCCGCCGCAAACCGCTGCTGCACGGAGCAGGAGAGGCGAATGCTGGGCTGACAGCAGAGGGGGATGAAAATCGCCGCTATGGCGTTCACGGAATCATCATTTCTGTGATTGCGATTTCGATCCAAAAACGGTTTATCGTTCAGGCCTAATATGCACTATGTGATCAAGGTTCTCATAGCTTTGCAGGAGCTTTAGGCTGCTTGTTTTGAAAAAGAGGAGGTGGACCAGAGTATGGAAGTAAAGGAAGGGACAAGTGTGACACCTGCTTTATGGGGGCAAGCACCGCAGTTAAAAGAATTAAAGGATACCAGAAGCGAAAATAAACTAATGAAATAGACAATTGTATCCATCTTCCTTCTCCTAAATATGACTTTTTAAGATATTACACAGTATTGTTTAATGGTTAAATCTACTTTTTTTTAAGTTTTTTAACTGTTTTATTGTTTTTGCTCAATGACACATTTTTTTGAAATATGCCAGAGCTAAAATCTATGAACTATTGACTCTTTTTATCTCTTTCCTGCCCTCAGAAGCCATTTTCTTCTAGGAAAGTTAGGATAATTGTAATTTCTTATCAGTGAGGGTCACACTGTAGTCACTTCCTGTCTGAGTCAGGACTGAGTCAGCCACTTACATACCTGATATTTAACTCTTTCAGGCAGAAAAAGAAAAAAAGAAATACAGCATAGTTATTTGTGTGCTTGGCACTGTACATACCCATGTCTATCTCATCATGTCACTCATCACTTCGAGAATCCTTTAAGGTGGCCATACACTAATGGTGCCCATACATCAGGCGATGTATGGACAGATTGACCAGGAGAGAGATCTCTCTCTGGTTAGAGAGAGATCTGTTGGTCACCATAAACCACAGACAGATTCCCGATCAATTTCAGCATTACAGGGGCACTATGGTGAAAAATTGTAAAATTTAAAATATGTGCAAACGTAGACAAATGAGAAGTACGTTTTTTCCAGTGTAAAATGAGCCATAAATAACTTTTCTCCTGTATTGCTATCACTTACAGTAGTTAGTAGAAATCTGACAGAAGCGACAAGTTTTGGACTAGTCCATCTCTTCATAGGGGATTCTCAGCAAAGCTTTTATTCTTTATAAAAATATTCCCTAAAAGGGATTTAAACAATGATGCTGGCTAGCCTCCCTGCTCACTACACAGTTTTTTGGCAGTTGGACAGAGCAACTGCCATTCACTAAGTGCTTTTGAAAATAAATACATCCCAGAGAATCCCCCATGAAGAGATGGACTAGTCAGAAACCTGTCGCTTCTGTCAGATTTCTACTACCTACTGTAAGTGACAGCAACATAGGAGAAAAGTAATTTATGGCTCATTTTACTCTGGAAAAAAAAACGTACTTCTTTTTTGTGAGAAAACGCGGAAAAGCCGCCGCGAGTACTCAGAGTAAGGCGGCTAATTCCGCGTCCAACATGGCAACTTGCGCGCATGGGCCTGCATCCACTAGCCTGGCGGAGCGCGGAGAAACCGCCGCATGCCCAGTGAACAGGGCGGCGGATTCCGCGTCCAACGCGGCGGTTTGCACGCATGGACCTACCACTAGCAGTTTGGTTGAACGCGGAGAAACCGCCGCATGTTCTGACAGAGATGCAGCTGGCCCCGCGTTCAAACCGGCAGATACATTACAACACATGTCTGGTGTGGCTGGGACTGATAGTCCACACAGGTTCAGAAGGACGCGCGCGCGCGCTGAGAGGCAGAGCCTTTATGACAGTCAGAATGGTGTCAGCTGATCCAGCCGGTCAGCTGACAATTCTACCAGGTTTCATTGGTCCAGCACTTAGGGGAGGCGCAGGAGAGCGCTGGTGTATATATACTGGGTGCTGGTCATTTCTCTGGTGTCTGGCGTTGCGATCACTACGTGGTAGCACTCAGACCTTGTCAGTATCTGTGATATTTTCTGTGTTATTACTTCAGACTAGTTCCAGGGTGTTGATGATCAAGGAACTCACACCCAAGACTAGGGAACTGTATTACCATTCTGTTATACTTCAGACTAGTTCCAGGGTGTTGATGATCAAGGAACTCACACCTAAGACTAGGGAACTGTATTATCATTCTGTTATATATCAGACTAGTTCCAGGGTGTTGATGATCACGGAGATCACACCTAAGACTAGGCATTGTTATCATCTGTTATGACTTTCCGCTTTCCTGACCACTCTCTTGATCTCTGATTTGGTACTTCGCTATATCTGATACTCTGTTGCTGAACCCTGCTTGTCTTAAGATTCCGTATCTGTCTCTGTATCCGATCTGTCTGTCTGTTACCGACCTAGCCTGTCCGACCTCGAGAACTATCTTCCCTGTTTGGAGATAGTTCACAGACCTGTCAGTGACACTTCACCATTGGTGTCACTCACTCTCTGGTCCTTCCCACTCTCAGCCTGGCTTCGCCCTTTGGGGAGCATCAGACCAGTGGAAGGAACCTGTTCTCTGAGCAGTATCTTGTACTGCCCAGCATCCTCTATACGGGTGCTCTCCTCAAAGTATTACTGTTGCACCAAACACTCATATTACTCAGGTGTCCAGAGGTTAGAAATATATCTGATTATCGGTGATACTGCAGATCATCAATAATCGGGTATATATCTGTATTTTCAGTGATACTGCAGATCATCGATAATCAGATCCTCTCTGTGTTACACAGATCGTTACAGAACGCCAGACCAAAAATGCAAATGGACGCACACACCGACCGTCTGGGCGCACTTACCACTTCGGTGGATACCATCAACCAAGTGCTGGGTAATCACCGGGCGTTAATTGACGCTTTGTCCAGGTCTTTACAAACCCTCCAGACGGCTTTGGACGAAGTGCGATCTCCTCCTAGCACAGACATACGTATGCCTGTACCTGAAAAATGTTGTGGTCACAGATCTGATTTCCGAAATTTTAGGAGTAGAGTGTTATCTTAATTTTAGTTGAGACCTAGATCTTCAGGAACTATGGCCCAAAGGGTCAAATTTATTAAGACTTTGTTATCAGGCGATTCTCAGACCTGGGCATACAGTCTACCCGCTGAAGACTTAGCCCTAACCTCTGTAGATGACTTTTTTAAAGCCATGGCAATAATTTACGACGATCCAGACATTGCCTCGACATCTGAGCGGAAGCTCAAGTTATTACGTCAAGGCAAGAGTCCGGTCGAGGAGTATGCTGCTGAATTCAGAAGGTGGTCAGTATCAGCCAGGTGGGACACCTTTGCTCTGTTAGATTGTTTCTTATCAGGATTGTCAGATGAGGTCTCGGATCTTATGTTAAGTCAGCCTGAACCTAAGACTGTTGATGAGGCCATCTCATCGGCCATCAGGATCGACCGTAGGCTACGCTATCAGAGACAGACCCGGGGTAAAAATCATGTAAAGATGGTGTCCTACGCTGCGCCTCCTGTGACTCCACCTCCTCCCGTTTCGCCTCCACCCGAGCCGATGCAGATTGGCCGGTCGAAGTTGTCCCAGGTGGAGCGGAAACGCAGGATTTCAGAGCAGTTGTGTCTTTATTGTGCAGAGGGGGGTCATAGAGTACAGAATTGCCCTAAGAAGTCGGGAAACACTACTGCCTAGGAGTAGTTGGGGGTAATACCCTAGGCGTACAACTTTTACCCCTAGATAATAAAAGCTTGCTTCTTCCTTGTACGATTGCATGGGAAGATAAATCTGAAGTCACTGAGGCCTTCGTTGATGCGGGCTCAGCGGCTAATTTTATGGATTACGAATTTGCTAAAAGATTGGGTATTCCGCTCACCCCGGTAACACCACCTTATCCAGGTTACGGCAGTGGATGACTCCCCCCTGCAACGTAGCTGTCCTCTGTCTCAGACACCAGAGGTGGGAGTCACTATAGGGGTGCTGCATAGGGAGAAGTTGCATTTTTTTGTGTTACACATGACAACCTCCACAATCATCCTTGGCATGCCTTGGTTACACCTTCACTCCCCTCAGATTAATTGGGCCACTGGTCAGCTAACAAGCTGGTCAGCTCATTGCTTCCATCATTGTTTACTGAGGGTGACCTTGGGTCAGACCAGGATTCATGTGGAGGGAGTCCCGGAACAATATTCTGAATTTTCAGATGTGTTTTGTCCCAAAGCTGCAGATAAACTACCTCCACATCGCCCCTTCGATTGCCCCATCGATCTCCGATCTGGTTGTATGCCCCCTGGAGGTCATCTCTACAATTTGTCTGGGCCGGAAAAACTGGCCATGCAAGAGTACATCCATGAAAACTTAGCTAAGTGTTTCATTCACCCTTCCCGGTCGCCTGCCGGAGCAGGTTTTTTTTTTTTGTAAAGAAAAAAGACGGAGGCCTTCGGCCATGCATTGATTACCGGGGCCTGAATAAAATCACGGTAAAAAAATCGCTATCCATTGCCTTTGATAGACGATTTATTCACTCAGGTCACCAATGCTAAGATTTTCTCGAAATTGGATTTGCGGGGTGCATACAACCTGGTACGAATCAGAGAGGGCGATGAGTGGAAGACGGCCTTTAACACACCCGATGGGCATTACGAGTACCTGGTGATGCCCTTCGGGTTGTGTAACGCCCCGGCCGTCTTTCAGGAACTCATTAACGAAGTATTCAGGGAGGTGTTGGGTAAATTTGTCCTGGTATATCTGGATGATATACTAATCTTCTCAGATAACCTCTCTGAGCACAGGGCTCATGTCAAATTTGTACTGCACAAGTTAAAACAGAACATGCTTTATGCTAAATTGGAGAAACGCATTTTTGAGGTAACATCTGTCACTTTTCTGGGATACATAATTTCCCCCTCGGGCCTTTCTATGGATCCTGCCAAAGTCTCTGCTGTCCTGGAATGGCCTCAGCCAGTGGGACTAAAATCTCTCCAGAGATTTTTAGGATTCGCTAATTACTATAGAAGGTTCATAAAGGGGTACTCCACAGTCATAGCACCCCTCACCAGTCTCACAAAGAAAGGGGCAGATACCAACTATTGGTCCCCCGAAGCTCTAGCTGCTTTCTCCACTTTGAAAAAATTGTTTTGCTCTGCACCCATTTTGAGACACGTCGACACCTCCTATCCCTTTATTGTGGAGGTGGACGCCTCGGAGGTCGGGGTAGGGGCTGTGCTGTCTCAGCGTTCTGGGTTACAGGGAAGATTACACCCGTGTGCCTATTTCTCTCGTAGGTTTTCACCAGCAGAGAAAAACTACGATATAGGCAACAGGGAGCTCCTAGCCATTAAATTGGCCTTCGAAGAATGGCGTCATTGGCTAGAAGGAGCAGAACATACGATTACCGTTTACACTGATCACAAAAATCTGGAATACATTGAGGGGGCTAAGAGATTGAGTCCCCGTCAGGCTCGGTGGTCACTGTTTTTCTCGAGATTCAGATTTGTAATTACGTACACTCCGGGTAGTAAAAACGTTAAAGCAGACGCTTTGTCCAGATGCATTGAGCCAGAGACTGCACAGCCCTCAGACCCAGAGACTATTATCCCACAGAAAGTAGTATTGGCAGCCACAGAGACCTGGAAAGACTGGATGGAGACTTTAAGTCCCTTCCAGCAGGATGTCCCTGAAGGAAAGCCTGAAGGGGTGATATTTGTAACACTGCCTTTTCGTCTCCAGATATTGCAGATGTTCCACTCCCACAAAAAATGCTGGACATCCTGGGGCCACTAGAACACAGGACCTTGTTGCTAGGTGTGCTTGGTGGCCTTCATTGGCAACTGACTGCAAGGAGTACGTTAGAGAGTGTGCAGTATGTGCAAAAAGCAAACCCTCCCGTCTGGCACCTGTGAGAACGTGGCAGCCTTTGCCCACCCCGAGTGAACCATGGACCCACTTGTCCATGGATTTTGTGGGTGAGCTTCCGAGGTCTGAGGGCATGTCGGTCATTTGGGTGGTAGTCGACCGTTTCAGTAAAATGGCCCATTTTGTGCCCCTGAAAGGACTCCTCTCAGCCCAGGAGTTGGCCGATCTTTTCATCATCCACATTTTCCGGCTACATGGCATTCCGGAAAACATTGTGTCAGATCGGGGAGTCTAATTTGTTTCTAAATTTTGGAGGGCATTTTGTCATCAAATGGGCATGGAACTGTCATTTTCGTCGGGCTACCACCCACAGACCAATGGTCAGACTGAGAGAGTTAATCAGTCATTGGAGCAGTTTCTAAGGTGTTATGTTGCGGATGCGCAAAATGATTGGGTCAAGTTCTTGCCGTTTGCAGAATTTGCGCACAATAATTTGAAAAGCTCTTCCTCTGGATTTTCTACGTTTCAGGTGGTAACTGGAAAGTTGCCTAAGTTCTCTCCACTGCCAGTAGCTTCCACTCCGTTTCCAGCTTTGGAGGCTTGGCAAAAGTCATTTAAGAACATTTGGGGGATCGTGAAAAATAATTTGGAGAAGGCTTTTCAAAGTCAGAAATGTCAAGCTGACAAGAAACGTTCCATAGAGTGGAAGTTCCGGCCAGGAGACTTGGTCTGGGTGTCCACGCGTCATTTGACCCTGAAACAGCCCTCACCCAAGTTAGGACCCATATTTGTGGGCCCTTTTCCAGTGACCAGGAAGATCAACAATGTTACTTATGCCATTGATCTCCCTGCCAGCATGCGTGGTGTAAGATCCTTTCATGTGTCCCTGCTTAAGCCAGCAGTTCATGTAGGTTCCACTCCTCCTCCTCCTGTGATGGTAGATGACCAACCTGAGTACGAAGTAGAAAAGATTTTAGACTCACGTGTTGTACAGAACTCAGTGCAGTATCTAGTTCACTGGAAAGTGTATGGTATTGAGGAGAGAACATGGGTACCTGAGTGTCGCATGCATGCGGATAAATTAAGGAGGGAGTTCCACGCTTTATATCCTGAGAAACCGGGTAGGAGCTGTCCGGAGTCCACTCCTCAGGGGGGGGTACTGTGAGAAAATGCGGAAAAGCCACCGCGAGTACTCAGAGTAAGGCGGCTAATGCCGCGTCCAACATGGCAACTTGCGCGCATGGGCCTGCATCCACTAGCCTGACGGAGCGCGGAGTAACCGCCGCATGCCCAGTTGACAAGGCCGCGGATTCCGCGTCCGACGCGGCGGTTTGCACGCATGGACCTACCACTAGCAGTTTGGTTGAACGCGGAGAAACCGCCGCATGCTCTGACAGCGGTGCGGCTGGCCCCGCGTTCAAACCGGCAGATACATTACAACACATGTCTGGTGTGGCTGGGACTGATAGTCCACACAGGTTCAGAAAGACGCGCGCACGCGCTGAGAGGCAGAGCCTTTATGACAGTCAGAAGGGTGTCAGCTGATCCAGCCGGTCAGCTGACAATTCTACCAGGTTTCATTGGTCCAGTACTTAAGGGAGGCGCAGGAGAGCGCTGGTGTATATATACTGGGTGCTGGTCATTTCTCTGGTGTCTGGCGTTGCGATCACTACGTGGTAGCACTCAGACCTTGTCAGTATCTGTGATATTTTCTGTGTTATTACTTCAGACTAGTTCCAGGGTGTTGATGATCAAGGAACTCACACCCAAGACTAGGGAACTGTATTATCATTCTGTTATATATCAGACTAGTTCCAGGGTGTTGATGATCACGGAGCTCACACCTAAGACTAGGCATTGTTATCATCTGTTATGACTTTCCGCTTTCCTGACCACTCTCTTGATCTCTGATTTGGTACTTCGCTATATCTGATACTCTGTTGCTGAACCCTGCTTGTCTTAAGATTCCATATCTGTCTCCTGTCTCTGTATCCGATCGGTCTGTCTGTTACCGACCTAGCCTGTCCGACCTTGAGAACTATCTTCCCTGTTTGGAGATAGTTCACAGACCTGTCAGTGACACTTCACCATTGGTGTCACTCACTCTCTGGTCCTTCCCACTCTCAGCCTGGCTCCGCCCCTTGGGGAGCATCAGACCAGTGGAAGGAACCTGTTCTCTGAGCAGTATCTTGTACTGCCCAGCACCCTCTATACGGGTGCTCTCCTCAAAGTATTACTGTTGCACCAAACACTCATATTACTCAGGTGTCCAGAGGTTAGAAATATATCTGATTATCGGTGATACTGCAGATCATCAATAATCGGGTATATATCTGTATTTTCGGTGATACTGCAGATCATCGATAATCAGATCCTCTCTGTGTTACACAGATCGTTACATTATTGGTCTATGTTTGCACATATTTTAAATTTTACAATTTTTTTGCCATAGCGCTCCTTTAAATCTTTCAGGAATTGGCCTCGTAACGCCGCATTGTCACCCCAGTGCTACCCCCCCTCCCCCACCAGTGTAAATTGTGCCCCTTGCATAAATACTTTACCTGTTGGTGTCCGTTGTGGGCACTGTCCACATACACGTGCCCCACTTGGTTGTCGGTGTATACATAGGCCACGTGAAGTCATGGGCACATTTTACACTGGGGGGGGGGGGGGGACAGTGCCGGGGGTTCCGTCGCTCATCCCGATATCACACGCAGTTACTGCCACACACCTGATCGAGCATCTTACAGCATGTCCAAATTAGACCAGAAATTAGTTGTATTGATCAGGCATGATTATACTAATTAATTTGCGTGGTCGATAGCCGCCAAGACACCTTATCATTGGCCACCTTTATCATTTTTTTTTCATCAATATGAGTGCAATGTAGTTTTCGGATACACTTACATTGAAAGACGACATCAATGTAATCTCTTCATAGGCCTCAATGCACTAAAGTTTATCAATCTTTTGATAATTTACCTCATGAGTAAAATCTAATTATTAATTTACTAAGGTGCTATAGATTTATTGAACGTTTTATCGATAATACATTAGATGAATCTATTAACACCTTAGTGAATTAAAAATTAGATTTTATTAATGAGGTAAATTGTCAAACGTTCCATAGCAGGTGTCCCCAACCTGTGGCTCGTGGCCCACTGCTGGTCCGTGGGATGTTTGCAGTTGGGCCGCGGGACTGTCCTCTAGCCAACCCCCCCCCCCCCGCGGGTCCCCCCCTGCGGGCGCCGCTGCTGTTACCTTAGCCAGTGGCCGCTTTCTCTCTTATATTCCCCTCTCTCCTGCTGGCGTGTGATTCACAGCAGCGTGCTGTGATGATGAGACAGGAAGCAGGAGAGAGAGCAGCTTCCTGTACCGGCGATTTGTATCGCCGTTACTATGGGAACCGCTCTCTCCTTCCTCATCATCATCACAGCAGCCACGGGGCGCGCTGCTGTGAATCACACGCCGGCAGGAGAGAGGGGAATATAAGAGAGAAAGTGGCCGCCGGCTAAGGTAACAGAAGCGCGGGGGGGGGGGGGGGTGTTGTTGGATGGGGGCGACTATACTGGGCACTTCACTAGCTATACTGGGCACTATACTACCTATACTGGCCAATATACTAGCCATATTGGGCACTTTACTAGCTATACTGGGCACTATACTACCTATACTGGCCACTATACTAGCCATACTGGGCACTATACTAGCTTTACTGGGCACTATACTACCTATACTGGGCACTATACTAGCTATACTGGGCACTATACTAGCTATACTGGGGCACTATACTAGCTATACTGGGGCACTACCTACCCTTACTGGGCACTATGCTAGCTATACTGGGCACTATACTAGCTATACTGGGGCACTACCTACCCATACTGGGACTATTCTGGGGCACTATACTAGCCATACTGGGGAAACTATGCTAGCTATGCCGCCACACCCGTCTTTCCCCCTAACCCCCCTCCCCGTAACCCGCTGTGCATGACACCGTCCACTAGGACACACCCCGAAGCCCACCCCCTCCCCCCTGAGAAACATTTGGTCAAAAAGTGGTCCCCGGGCCAGAAAAGGTTGGGGACCCCAGCAAAGTGTTCAATAAAGCATAGTGAATTGAGGTCAAAGTGTTGATGGATGAGGTGGATTTAGTCAGGTGATCAGATCGGTGCTAGAGAAGGACCTCCCACTCTCCTGATAATACAGGATAAGAGGACCATAATAAACAGCTAGCCAGCCAAACTGGAGAATGAACTAGTGATTTAATCCATGTAAAACCAAGTAAGGCACTTACTCATACCATTTGGAAATATTGAGATTAGAATTGGCTGAAAATGTTATCAGATATCTAGAAGCAGAAGAGTACCAGGCTAGGCTTTTTGCATTACCTAATACTTTTGTTCTTTAACAAACAAACAGGTGAAAAAGCTTTGTGAATCATGGCCTATAGTGTGAAAGTTGTCCGCCTCTCTACCCCATTCCAGATTTGCACAGAATAGTACCAAAACAATCACACTGTTTGAGATTTGTCTACACAAATATGTAAGTGAATAAATCCGATACAAATGCAGATTAATTCAGTGTTCGGTTTCACTCTACAAAATAAGAACAAACATTCCAGCTAAAAAGCCGCCGCCTGGAGCTACTATCACACCACGTCAGCTGGGATGCGGAAGCGAAAGGGTTATTAACTTCCGCAAGGCGCAGATCTTCAACAACTTCCTGCATTCCCTAACGTCACCTCCGTCGCCAATCCTACGGTGTTCCTGCATCGCCACTGCAAATATGGGCAGCGGCCAAGCTGATAGAACGCTGTTCGTTGGGAATTTACACCCAAAAGCCACCGAGGAGCTGCTTTTCGAACTGTTTTTGCAGGTGAGGAAATAATATGATTGTATTCGTTACGATTTGTATGACCAGAGTGTTTACAGATCACGCGAGGCTTGTTACGTAGGCATATGTAGTCTCATCGCGATCCAGTCCAGCTGTTTGATTTATAATAGTTCACGGATAGATTTAGTCAGATTCATAGAGGAAATTCAATATATATTTTTTCACAATGCTTTTAGAATACGGTCCAGTGGGTGATCACCTGCCTTCTATTAGAGCTCTTACGCTACCTGTGATGGCTGGGAGAAGCAGCGCGTTTTCCTATGAAAACTGATACTACAAGAATAGATTCAGTGTTTGGGTCCTTTTTCAGTTGCTCTTTTAAAGTAATGTCCATGTTGTCCTATGGCTCATTCCTCACTATACGTGATTGAACTGAAAGTTTTTTTTTCACAATGCACTACTAAGGGCCCGTTCACACTGCACGCGTTTCCAGCCGCGTTTTGGAAACGCGTGCAGGTGGCCAAAACGCACGACATCAGACATTGCATAGAGCGCAATGTCTGATGTTCACACTGCATGCGGTCCGGGAACGCATGCTGCACGCAGATTTTGCAAAACGCGTGGCTGTCCCATTCACTTTTCAGTGATGGGATCAGCCACGCAACGCACACAAACGCGGATGGCCATGCGTTCGTACGCGTTGCGGTCCGCACGCGTTCCGCACGCATGGCCATCTGCATTTCTGATCTGAACGGGCCCTAAGGAAAATGAAAACGCATCAGTTTTTCAGTGTATATAAGCCTTAGGGCTCTTTTTCACTATGAAATGTGATCGCCTTTCAGTTTCCACCATGCGATTGCGATTGAGCTACTATACTCATTATAGTACAGCTCAATGGCATACAAAATGCGGCAGGCAGTTTCCATTAGTTTAATGTACCTTGCGATTTGCGATCAGAATCAAATAGCAGGGTAGTGTAAAAAGGTCCTTCAGGCCCTGTGTGGCCAGTGGGAGCAACAGTATAATATCCGCTCTGATGGTCCATCTGTAGCCCGGGGCAGATGCAATCCCACATAGGCTTTAGGCTGGTTTCACAGTGGGACGTTGCGTTTTAGGGGACGTTATGGTCGCATAACGTGCCCCTAATGCAACGCCTGGTGGTGTAGGAGCAGGACGCTACCAAGAGCCGCGTTACAAGCAGCTCTTGGTGCGCCTGCTCTGTCGGAGGCACTGCGGAGACCACGTGAGCGGAGCTCTCCGCATCTCGTGGTCCCGCCAGCCAATCCGTGGCCGCTCCAGGATGTAAACACTGCAAGTGCAGTGAATAATAAGTAGCCATGTGCCTGGCTACGTAGCGGCCTCTCCCCGCCTCCTCTCCGCCCATAAAATAAAAACCCTACTGAGCATGTGCAAACCGTCTAACACGGCTTAGCCGCGTGTAAAATACTGCATGCAGTACGTTATGTAGATGTGGGCACTGTGAACAGCCCATTGATTTTTCGTTGGGGTGCGTTACAGGCTGCTCTAACGTGCGCCTGTAACGTCCCACTGTGAGACCAGCCTTATAGGGAAACTAATCTGTCTAGACCAGAATTATCGCAGACTACACTGAAGTGTGTACTGTTTACTGCAATGGATACTTGCAGTGTGATCGGCTCCTAATGTATAACATAGGAGCTGTTTCACTGTCCGCTTAGCAATGAGCAGAGAACAGACAAAACATGTCTGTTCTGCGCTCTAGTGTAAACAGAGGTTTCCCCATTATGGTGTGTTATGTTTGCTAGGGGCAGATTACGTTTAGGCTGGGTAGGCATTTCTCATTATTGGCGCCACAATAATGATTTTTGAGTGTGCTTGATTTCCAGTGACTACTATGGGTATCATTCATAAAGCATTACCGCACGCGGTAATGCTGAAAACAGCAGACTTTCCCGAGCATTTAGCAAAGTGTCAATTCATAAAAGCTGTTTCCGCATGAAAAGCTACAATTACCGAGCAGGGAGATAAATTACCGCCTTGTGTGGTGAACACCTCCAGCACATGTAAAATGCAATTAAATGTTGCTTCATAAAGATTAGAGCAGGCGGTATTGACATGGAGAAATACCGTCTGCTTTGAAGAGGCAATAAGCCAGCAGATGAGAACAAAATTAATGGGGACAGGTCTCCCCCAGGCAGCAGCAGTGAGAGCAGAACAAGGAGGCTTTCTGGAATACCCCAGGCTGTGTTTTTAACCTCTTGGGTACCTGTTTTCAAATATATTTCACTTCAGAAAGCCTGCATGTGTAAAGTTTCTTAAGTTGTGGCAATTACATAGATAGTTTAGAAAGACTAATAGACAGATTCAGAGAAGATTCAGGGCTTTTGGAGGCAGTAAAAAAAAATGCACATCTAAAGGGAAGTTAGGGCTGCCTCTTTTATTGTAACGCTGTCTCTGCACGGAGACCAGGAATGTAACTAATCAGCCTGCTCATTAATGAACTCAGCCTCGTGTTACTGACAACTCAGTTCGGAAAATTTCCGCATTTTTACCGCAGCTGTGAAAATGTTGATGAATTAGCACACAGAAGTCCAAAATACCGAATGCGGTATTTTCCCTCTCAGATTTTTTTTTTTTTTTAATCGCACTGCTTTTATGAATGGAGGCCTATGTGCAGAGTCCTTTCCAATGCCTAAAGCTAAGTACACACATCTAATAACTGTTGCTCATTGGGCATCATGAAACGGTCCCTCAGGTGACAATTCTGAGAACGATGTTGTTCAGATACATCCCTAGTCTAGAATTTTGTACCAAAATTGTTATCCCTAGGCTTGAGGATAGTGACAGAACGGCTTCAATCGGTCGGGAGCTTGAAAAGAACATTTGTGATCGGTCGTACTTGGGGATGGGTAATGATCCATGTCCAGTGATTGAGCAGATTGATTGGTGGTCAATGTACACACAAGGATCGTCAGCTGAAATGGTTATCATCGGCCATTTCAGCTGAGTTATCGCACGTGTGTATGTACCTTTACACTTGCCTCCGCCTCTCCTCTGCCTAGCAGCTCTTTTGCTTAGGCATGTAGACTGCTTCAATGAATAGGCTGACCTGTTGGCACACCGGCCTTCACGCTCAATGGCCTCTCAGAGAATCACAATATTCTGTGAAGCAGTACTGAGTCAGCCTCCTGCACATGCTGGGGCATATTTGTGGGAAGGCCTAATGTCTGGTACACATGAGATTTTCTGGCAGATTCACTGTCGGATCGATTATTTCCAGCATGTACGATCTGATTTCTGATCAATTTTTAGTTCACTTCTATGGGAAATCTATTGGAAATCAGATATGTTGGAAATAATCAATCTGGCAGTAAATCTGCCAGAAAATGTAATTGTGTGTTCTGGGCATTAAAGACATGGTAGGCTGGGGCGATTTTGCAGAGCTGGGGGTGGAACAGCTTTAACATAGTTGCTTGTCCCAGCAGGTGCTTCGTCTTCCTCCTCAAGTGGCCCACATCTGCTCTGCTTTTTGACCTTTGTTAGTGGTGTCATAGTTGTGCAGAGAGCAGGGAAAGGGAGCAGACTGGCTGGGGACACTATTAAACTGAGTGACCTATACATTTTCCTTTCGTCAATCTAGGCTGGCCCCGCGCTTAATGTGAAAATTCCAAAGGACAAGGATGGAAAACCAAAGCTGTTTGCTTTTGTGAATTTTAAACATGAGGAATCTGTTCGTTATGGGATGAATCTGTTGAATGGAATCAAGCTCTATGGAAGGCCTCTAAAACTGCAGTTTAGATCAGGTAACCATGTACATCGATTATAAGGCATTTTAAAGGAGAACCCCTCTCTGCTGCAGGCTGATAAAAGCATTTTGAACTTGATATCTCCATTTTAAAAGTAACCAGAGGTGAGAGGGATATAGAGGCAGATATATCTATCTCTCTCTCTATCTATCTATCTATCTATCTATCTATCTATCTATCTCTATATATATATATATATATATATATATATATATCTCCTGAATATAACTCACTCAGACATGGGCTTACCGTCTGACTTGGGCTTACCACTAAGGAGGTTAAAAGAATGTAAATATGCCACCCTTCATATGCCTCTCACCTCTGGCTTGCAGTCGCCCTGTGCTCGCGCCAGTACTCAACGATCCTCGGTCCCCCGCCGCAGCTCAGTTTTGATTTTTTCAAGTAGGAAAGAAAACAGAAGATGTCTGGCACTGTAGCTTTAATGTGTGACAGCAGGTGTACAGTTGATTGGCAAGCAAACACACAAGGACAATGTCCGTGAAGATGATAATACTTATCGTGCTCTGCTGAAGGTGGAGAGGCGACTGTGGGCGCCAGTGGCCTCTCCACCTTCAGCAGAGCACGATAAGTATTATCATCTTCACGGACATTGTCCTTGTGTGTTTGCTTGCCAATCAACTGTACACCTGCTGTCACACATTAAAGCTACAGTGCCAGACATCTTCTGTTTTCTTTCCTACTTGAAATGGTCACAATGCTTGAACTATTCATGTCGTGAGCACGTAGCTTCTGCTGAAGTTTTGCACACTGCCTTTCAGTGATCTGTCCCATATGTAATTTACTGAGTGCCTACCTACCTTCTTCAAAGTTTGTCAGTTTTGATTTTGCTGACTTAGCCAGTCCATGGCCACTGCACCTGTGTGGCCCTAGCCTCGTGCGTCGCCGGGAGCGACAGTAAAAAAAAATATCTCTATGGCGCAGTGGCCATCAACTGACTCAGTCAATAAAATTGAAATTGAGCTACGGCGGGGGATGGGAGGACCGGCGTGGATACGGCGACTGCAGGGGTCCGGTAGTAGCCCCAGGTAAGTAAAACCGGCATAATCTTCTCCCAGCTATGTAAGGATTGTTAAAAGTGATGAGCATAAAATCTGACAAAGCAGCAAATTTTGGCTCTACAGAAACTGAAATTTGTAGAGTCTGAACCTGAGATTTTCAGGTGGCTAATCAGATTTGGGAAATATCGAGACCCACAAATTCCATTTTGTTTTGAACCAAAGTTTGACAGTTCTCTGAGTTTTTTATATTCGTCACAAATTAGTTGACCTCCGCTTACGTCTATATACTTTTTCTCCTTTATGTATATCCATAAAGCATCATTTCCTTTCTTCTTCTTCTTCTTCTTCTTCTTCTTCTTCTTCTTTTTTAAAAAAAAAAAAAACAACCATGTTTTGAAGCTAATGAGGAAGAAAAAATACCTGCAGTAATACTTTAAAAGGACAACTGATGTGAGAGTTATATGGAGACTGCCATATTTCTTTCCTTTTAGGCAATACCAGTTGACAGCCCTGCTGGTGAATTTGGCTGGATTCATTTATAATTAACACAAGAAACAAGCATGCAGCTAATCTCGTCAGATTTGACAATAATGTCAGAAACACCTGATCTGCTGCATGGTTGTTCAGGGTCTATGGATAAAAGGTATTAGAGGCAGGGGGTCAGCAGGGCAGCCAGGCAACTGGAATTGTTTACAAGGAAATACATATGGCAGCCCCCGTATCCCTCTCACCTTGGGTACTCTTTAAAGAGACTCCGTAACAAAAATTGCATCCTGTTTTTTATCATCCTACAAGTTCCAAAAGCTATTCTAGTGTGTTCTGGCTTACTGCAGCACTTTGTACTATCACAGTCTCTGTAATAAATCAATGTATCTTTCCCTTGTCAGACTTGTCAGCCTGTGTCTGGAAGGCTGCCAAGTTCTTCAGTGTTGTGGTTCTGCTATGCACTCCCCCCTCAGGGGGGAAAGAAACACACAAATGATCTCTTGAGATTAAAAGGAATGCTGTATACAGCCTGCTTGTGTATGGATGTATTTTCTATGTGTGGACATACTGTACATCAACCTACTTCCTGTTTTGGTGGCCATTTTGTTTGTTTATAAACAAACTTTTTAAAACTGTTTTTTACCACTTTTAATGCGGCGGGGAGCTGCGAAATTGTGACAGAGGGGAATAGGAGATGTCCCCTAACGCACTGGTATGTTTACTTTTGTGCGATTTTAACAATACAGATTCTCTTTAAAGAGACACTGAAGGTTTTTTTTTTTTTTTTTTGTACCTTATTTTCATATGCAGCCAGCTTCAGCATTCAATTCCAAGCGGATTCGCCGCATTCACGCGGCAGAACGAGTTATTTATGCCCAAGAAATAGCCCAGCTAAGCTCCTTTACTTTTCAAGTCGCAGATTTTGCTGCCCGGGAGAGTCAGAGCTGTGCGCAGTAGCTCTGCCTTTTCTCCAGTCAGTCTCCGCCCCTCTGTCTTCTTTCGCTTAGAGGGACGGGAGAGGCGGAGATTGACTGGAGAAAAGGCAGAGCTACTGCGCACAGCTCTGCCTCTTCCAGTAAGAAAAATTCTGCGACCTGTGGAACTTTGCTGGGCTATTTCTTGGGCATAACTAACTCGTTCTGCTGCGGGAATGCAGTGGATCCACTTGGAATTTAATGCTGAAGCTGGCTGCATACAAAAATAAGGAAAAAAAACTCTTTGGTGTCTCTCTTTAAGTGATGATAAAAAGAAAAACCTAGAAAAGTGAATGTTACAACATGGCACATCACTGATGAGCTTTAACCCTTAGAGAAACATGTGCTGGTTTATCAATGGCCTTCATTATCTACAGTTGTCCCTCAGCAGTTGCCAAAAAGGTGAGGGTCAAAGGAACTGTGATGATGAGAAAAATGATCTTATAGCAGTTGCTAACAGTGGCCTATGAGCATGAAGTGGACATGGCTTCTGCATATGGGAGTAGACAGAAGCATGGCCATCAAGATGGAGCATCAACCTTCAGACACTCATCTGAGGCTTGTTCTCTATAGGGACTATACCAATGTCCTTTTTATGAGGAAATAACAGAGCAGAGTGATTTGGCCGATATATAATCTGTTAAGTTGCCACTAAAGACAACTCCTCCTACAAACTTAGCATTATTTGTTAGGAGGCAAGAGTTTAAATCCCTTGCTTCAGTCACATCAGACTGGAGCAGATACTGAAAAAAGGTGGTTTGTAGAAATGTTCAAATGTCCACAGGGAGAAACGTATTTTTAAATTGCCATGGCTGTATACAATTATAATTGCACATCCAGTGATATTTTTTTTTGTTTGTTTTTTTTTGTTATAATCTTAGGCCTGATAAAATAAGCCAGGCCAATGGTTACAAAACAGAATATCAGTAGTTTGTTTTCCATGATTCATGTTGCAAAATCTGGCACACTGGTCACACATTTTGCATGTTTGTTTTTCTAGGAAGTTCTCATGTTTCCCAAGATGCAAATTCTACATCTCATTCTTCACAAGAAAACAACCTCGGTGCTGGAAATAGAGCAACGCCAAGTGACAACAGGTAAAACAAAATTCTCAAAAGAAAAAAAAAATCCCAGTTTGGTTATGATTTCTTTTATTATGCAGATATCAGTGTGTGTCATTATAAACCAGTTAAATTATTCTTTTAGGCTAGATTCACAGTGGGACGTTGCGTTTTGATGCCACGTTAAAGTCGCACCGCAAGCTTACAACGCAACGCGCCCAAAAAGTGGCAACGCGGCGTTACCGCCGCATACAGCAGATACAGTAAAAAATACAGGCAATGAAAAGTATGCTTCCAAGTCATTACTGAGCATGTGCAAACAGTCCAACGCAGCTAATAACGTGTATAACGCACTGCATGCAGTACTTTTACTTAACGTGCAGCGTTAGACACCAATGCAACGTGTGCACTGTGAACAGGACATTGATTTTTCATTGCAATGAGTTATTCTGCGTTAAATGCTGTTTTAACGCGCGACTTTAACGTCCCACTGTGAACTTAGCCTTAAGGAAACCTGTGGGGGGAAAGTTGCCAATTTGGGTACTTACCTTTTTAACCTCCTTAGCGGTAACCCCGTGCTGGACACTGGGTAAGCCGCCGGAGGGTGCCGCTCAGGCCCTGCTGGGCCGATTTTCATATTTTTTTTTTTTTTTGCTGGACGCAGCTAGCACTTTGCTAGCTGCGCCAGCACTCTGATCGCTGCCGGCCCCCGCCCGATCACCGCTATCTGATGCGTCGCGCGCCCCCCCCCCCCCCCAGACCCCGTGCGCTGCCTGGCCAATCAGTGCCAGGCAGCGCCGAGGGGTTCTTCGGGACTCCCAATGACGTCCCGACGTCGCTGACGTCATTCTTTGAACGGGATTTCCTGATCGCCTATCGCCGGAGGCGATCGGCGGGGCTGGGGGGATGCCGCTGAGCAGCGGCTATCATGTAGCGAGCCCTGGGCTTGCTACATGATTTAAAAAAATAAATAAATAAAACTGCTGCACTGCCCCCTGGCGGAATTTTTCATACCGCCAGGGGGGTTAATAGAGGGGAGCTCCTCCAGAGGCTTTCCATACTCCTCCACTGGGTGGTTCCAGCGCTGTCCCCTCCACAAAAGCGCCAACACGGGTTTGTTGAAGTCTCGCACATGTGCAGTAGCACGAACCCGATCACGCTTAGTCAGAAAAAAAGCAGAGCCCGATTGGGTACGTGCTACTGTGCAGGCGCGGTGTGGTCACGCTTCGGGGGGTCTCATAGCTGGCAGCCTGGCAGAGGAGGACTGGGGAAGCCTCTGGTGGACCCAGAGGGTCCCCCCTCTGGAAGTAAGAAATTGCCTGTCTCGCAGCATTTTCCTTGGTCCCATAGCAGTTATTATCAGGGCTGTGGAGTCGGAGTCGAGTCGTCGGGGCAATTTTGGGCACCTGGAGTCTGAGTTGGAGTCGTTGATTTCATAAACTGAGGAGTCGGATGATTTTTGTACAAAATCCACTGTCCTGTTAAGTATTAGACTAAGGAGTCGGAGTTGAAGAGTCTGATTCAGGGCCATTTTGGGTACCCGGAGTCGGAGTTGTGGTTTCATACACTGAGGAGTTGGAGTAGGAAGATTTTTGTACCGACTCCACAGTCCTGGTTATTATTAGACTACCTACAACATGGTTCTGGCAGCCCTCCCTTTTTTTTTTTTTTTTTTTTTGTTATTTTGGTAGTTTTGTAGTAATTGCTGCGGGCGGGGGGGGGTCGACAGAACAGCAACACAGGTTGGGCCATAATATTGATGCAATGGTGTGTGTGCCGCAGGTAATTGGGTATAGGGGCCACTGGGAAAGGCTCAGCGGGCTGCATATGGTCCCCAAGCTAAACTGTGCACTCTTACTTTATTTTATAGTCTAATTTCCATTTTTTTTATTTATGTATTTTTTAATTTTATATAGTATGAAAAGGGGATGTTTTTTCATGAAATCTAAATACTGGTAGTCCTGGGGACAGGACATGAGGCTGTGCAATAAAAATGTATTAGTTGGAAAAATGATGCAGTGCTATTTTGTAGATAGGACTTTTTAAACTTGTATTGAAACTTGTCTAGTCTTAAAGAGGAACTTGAACTAAGGATTGAACTTCATTGCAATCAGTAGCTGATACCCCTTTTCTCACAAGTAATGTTTACCGTTTCTTTTCTGTATGGCTGATATTGTGGTGAAACCCCTCCCACAGTGTTATGTCATGACCAATGTCCTGACAGTTTCTGTCTGTGAACCTTGTTGCATTGTGAGAAATCACTGCTTCTCCAACTGCCAAGCAAGCAATATCTCTCTCTGTGCATGGAACTCTCAGTAACGAACATTCCATACAAATCACCTGACAGAACTAAAGATGTTGCCACCTATGATACATTTCAGAATGTAAATTAGAGAGAGGAAATATTTCACAATGTGCAAACTGACTAATCTATAAATGAAAATTGTAAGCAATAAGGAATTTTATTTATTTTCACTACTGTTCCTATTTAAATTCCCACAAACCTAGTATTTTCATGAATAGGCTCATCAATGGTTTTTGGTTTATTCCTATGGGGGGACAGGCAGGTGTGATATCTCTGTAAGTAGCCCTTAAAGTGAACCAGAGACGAAGCACTCTCATGTATTTTACCATATAGATCAGTGGGAACATTAGAGAAAACACCTACCATGCTTTCTGTTTCATCCTTCACTGCTCAGCCTGCTTATCAGCCCTGATAAAATCCCTGACTGAGTGTTCAGTCTGTCTTTGCTCAGGAATCATTATAGCTGAGTCATTATAGCAGAGCCAGAAGGGGGCAGGCTTGGGCTTGAAAAGACACTCAGCTATAATGATTCCTGAGCAAAGCCAGACTGAATGCTCAGTCAGGGATTTTATCCAGGGCTGATAACAAGCAAGCTGAGTAGTGAAAGATGAAACTGTTCTATGGTAAATACATGAGGGTGCTTCGTCCTCGGTTCACTTTAAAGGACATCCGAGGTGAAAAATAAATGTTGAGATACGCAATTGTATGTATCCTCCTTCACCTAAAAAAGACTGTTATCCCGCAGTTCTATTTTATAATTCAGTCTAATTTTTAATTTTCTGGCAGAAAAGTGTTTTATGGTTGTAATTACTTATCAGTGAGGGTTACGCTACACATGTCTATCTCATCATGTCACCTCGGGTTTCCTTTAAGCATAGAACTCTGTTTCCAGATTGACTGCCACTAATCCCTACAAATAGCTACTCTCAGCTGAAACATTGGCCCACCATAATAGAGTTGTTTAGCTAAGTGTCTGTCATAAAGTGTTTATAGTAACAGTACCATATGATAAATAACATTTCTCTATTTACTACCATGTCTGTGCTGCATAACTGCATCTTGGAAAACAGCACTTTTATGGTAGTTAACCCTCGTATCATGTGCTGAGTCTACCTAGAGTTTTATTTGGTTTGAACAAATAAAGTTGTTTGCAAAAGTATTTGCATTTTGTGATATTACTGCCACAAAAATGAATCAGTTTTATTGGAATTCCACGTGAAAGATCAATACAAAGTGGTGTACACGTGAGAAGTGGAATGAAAATCATACATGATTCCAAACATTTTTTTTTTTACAAATAACTTCAAAGTAGGGTGTGCGTAATTATTCAGCCCCCTTTGGTCTGAGTGCAGTCAGTTGCTCATAGACATTACATGAGTGCTAATGACTACATAGAGTGCACCTGTGTGTAATCTAATGTCAGTACAAATCAGCTGCTCTGTGACGGCCTCAGAGGATGTCTAAGAGAATATTGAGAGCAACAACACTATGAAGTCCAAAGAACACACCAGACAGGTCAGGGATAAAGTTATTGAGAAATTTAAACCAGGCTTAGGCTACAAAAAGATTTCCAAAGCCTTGAACATCCCACAGAGCACTGTTCAAGCGATCATTCAGAAATGGAAGGAGTATGGCACAACTGTAAACCTACCAAGACAAGGCCGTCCACCTAAACTCACAGGCTGAACAAGGGGAGCGCTGATCAGAAATGCAGTCAAGAGGCCCATGGTGACTCTGGACAAGCTGCAGAAATCTACAGCTCTTGTGGGGGAATCTGTCCATAGGACAGCTATTAGTCCTGCACTGCACAAAGTTGGCCTTTATGGAAGAGTGGCAAGAAGAAAGCCATTGTTAACAGAAAAGCATAAGAAGTCCCGTTTGCCACAAGCCATGTGAGGGACACAGCAAACATGTGGAAGAAGGTGCTCTGGTCAGATGAGACTAAAATTGAACTTTTTGGCCAAAATGCAAAACTGCACATCACTCTGAACACACCATCCCCACTGTCCAATATGGTGGTGGTGGCAGCATCATGCTCTGGGGGTGCTTCTCTGCAGCAGGGACAGGGAAGCTGGTCAGAGTTGATGGGAAGATGGATGGAGCCAAATACAGGGCAATCTTGGAAGAAAACCTCTTGGAGTCTGCAAAAGACTTGAGACTGGGGTGGAGGTTCACCTTCCAGCAGGACAATGACCCTAAACATAAAGCCAGGACAACAATGGAATGGTTCAAAACAAAACATATCCATGTGTTAGAATGGCCCAGTCAAAGTCCAGCTCTAAATCCAATCGAGAATCTGTGGAAAGATCTGAAAACTGCTGTTCACAAACGCTGTTCATCTAATCTGACTGAGCTGGGGCTGCTTTGCAAAGAAGAATGGGCAAGGATTTTAGTCTCTAGATGTGCAAAGCTGGTAGAGACATACCCTAAAAGACTGGCAGCTGTAATTGCAGAAAAAGGTGTTTTTTTGTTTGTTTTTATGTTTGGAATCATGTATGATTTTCGTTCCACTTCTCAGTTGTACACCACTTTGTATTGGTCTTTCACATGGAATTCCAATCAAATTGATTCGTGTTTGTGGCAGTAATATGACAAAATGTGGAAAACTTCAAGGGGGCCGAATACTTTTGCAACGACTGTATATTACCATATTAATGTATCACAGGTTTACAACTTCAAATGTTGTTGTGTTTGTAATTGTAAGTGTATTTAATAATGTAACATCAGAAATTGTGTTAAATTCTGACATTTTCATGGTTATTTTGGAAGCTCTGTTTATATGTTTGGCAGTGTTCACTTTTTGCTTTTTTGAGTTTTGATTTATTTATTTTGCTTTTTACCTTTTTTCAGACATGATGGTAATGGGGACCCTGTAAAGTATGAACAATCACACGGTGTTCCAAGCTACCAGAGATCTTACTCCACTCCAGACAATCTTCATAGACAAGTCATGGTAAACCTACATCTGTGTGTGTGTGTGTCATATATAAGGCATTTTAGGGTCCCTGTGTATTTTCCCTTACAAAATCATCAAAAATGTTCCTGCTGTTCTGTTTTTTGCAGTAGTAGTAGTTTAGGGTTTGGCAGCATGATATCCCTAGTTTTCAGTTGCTGTAATTTACACAGTTGGACTTTTTCTCAAAGTCAGCAGCTCCATTCAGCAGAAAAAGTCGCCCTGTGTAATACAATGTAACTATGGAAAGATGGATATTATTTTAAAGCTCTCTTTCTGGCAACACCTAAATCGTCACCCTACGCCTTTTAGTTTTCTTTATTTTCGCGATCGAAGTCGCGGCAATTTCGATCGTGAAAATAGCGAAAACTAAAAGGCGTAGGGTGGTGGTTTTATATATCATTGGAAAGAGGAGAAAGAGAGCTTTAAAATGATATGCATCTTTCCATAGTTTCTGCACTGCTCGGAGTCCCTTTAACTCGCCTCTCCTTGGTTACAGCATTGAGAAGCTCCCCATTATTCAGCATCACAGCTACGCTCATACTGCCGCAAGTACTGTGTCCCGGCTTAATGACGACCCAGTACTTGCAACCGTACGAGGCTGGCTGCAGTGCTGGACAAAGGGGAGCTGTGGAGGAGAAGTGAGACCCTAACCTACTTTAGTAATCACTATTATTTTAGTAATCCTATTTATATTGATGATCTTCATTTCCTGCCCCCATGACCATCTGGGCATCCTGTTAGCTATGAAGGTCTAAGGGCTGGTGCACACCAAGAGCGATTTTAAAAACGCTAGTGCTTTGAAAAGTGCTTGGCTAATGTATTTGAATGGGATGGATCACACCAGAGCAATGTGATTTTTCTCACAAACGCGGGTCTTGCAGCATTTCTGCTCTTTTCTGAGGCTTCAGGGCTCGTTTCCACTATTGCGTTGCGAAATCGCTGCGGAAAAATTCGCATGCGGATGCGAATTTTCGTGCAAATTTGCATGCAAATTCGCATGGATGACGATGTATGCGAATGTAACCATGGCAATGCCGGTGTGCTTTTCCATTGATTTCATGCAAATTCGCATGGATGACGATGTATGCGAATGTAACCATGGCAATGCCGGTGTGCTTTTCCGTTGATTTCATGCGAATTCGCATGAAAATTCGCATACCAAAACAGCATGCAAATTTCCTATTAAATACATTAGCGGCGATTCGCATGCATTCCACTCGCAGGCGAATTCTGCGGCTCTTTTGTGCGTTTTTTTTTCCAGGGCTGTGGAGTCGGCGCAATTTTGGGTGCCTGGAGTCGGAGTCGGGAAAGAATGCACTGACTCCGACTCCTAATGAATTTGTAACTGTAATTAAAATAGAAAATATGATAAAATGTTCTATTTCTCAGATAATAGTCATAAAAAATAATGTGTGTATATATACAGTAATAGCTGTGCTTAGTCCACAAAAATGAAATAAACCAATCAAAATGAGTTACTTGTGCTGCTTCAATAAAGCAGTCCCCGTATTTTTAAGGTCAGATATACATATCTGATTGTGACTGTATATATGATGTGTACACAGGAATCTCTTATATATACTAAATAACATCTATGCTGTAAGAATAAAGCCTGATGTGTAGCTGTGTCACTAATAGAGATGGTCAATGAGATGGAAATAATTCTGCATTGATGCTGATTTATGCAAATGTATGCACTCTCTTTGCTCGTGAAATCAAATAATTTGATATGTTAAAATTTGGTTTGGTGACTGCAAATTAAAGGGTACCTGAGACTGATGAAAAGTAAAGTTTTATACATACCTGGGGCTTCCTCCAGCCCCCTTCAGGCCAATCAGTCTCTTGCTGTCCTCCACCACCTGGATCTTCTGCTAGGAGTCCTGGTAATTCAGCCAGTCAGCGCAGTCCAGCCACGTGCCGATCCCACAGCCAGGAACATTCTGCACCTGCGCAATAGGTGTAGTATTCTCCTGGCGGCGGAGTGTGTGCATGCGCACTACGCCCGACTGGCTCAAATACCTGGACTCATAGCAGAAGATCCAGGTGGTGGAGGAGGACAACGAGGGACTGATTATCCTGAAGGCGGCTGGCGGAAGCCCCAGGTATGTATAAAACTTTAATTTCATCTGTCTCAGGTTTACTTTGTTACACAGTAGTACTATACTCTACATATGCACTCCCCACAGAACTGCAGGGAATCCACTGAGAATGTTGTGCACATTGAACACAGAGGTGTTGTCTATCACCCATAAACCTTTTTCAGATTGTGCATGAAGAATGTGTAATAGAGGAAGAATCTCCTCATTCCCCTGCAGAGTACCTGCACATCATTCTTACATGCACCCACACTTACATTGCCTAGGGCCTGATAGATGTTCTTTGTTCCAGTTTGTACCTTTTTACAAGTACTCTTACCAAGGACTAGTTTTAGTCTAAAGGGAATAAATATGGCAGTCTACATATCCTTCTCACTTCAGTTGTCTTGTAAAATTCCTAAGCATTGGCAGTTAAGAGACTAATTTCACGTTACATACTTTTAATCAACAAAATTGTAGTATGCAAATTAGAGGAGTCTGAGTCGAGGAGTCTGAGTCGGTGGAATCCTAAACTGAGTCGGTGGATTTTTGGACCGACTCCACAGCCCTGGTTTTTTTCACAGCTGAAAAAAACGCACCTCAACAACTCTACAGTGGAAACAGGCCCATCCACTTGCATTACATGTGCGAATCCGCATGCGTTGGACGCATGCGGATTCGCCATAGTGGAAACGAGCCCTCAATGTTAAGTAAAGGAATGTGAAAAATCGCTCTGAAAAGCGCTAGAACAGAGCGATTTTTCCAAGCGGTTTTGTTACAGAAGCTGTTCAGTTCCAGCTCTACTGTAACAAAAATAAAAAATGCTCCAAAAATCCCTAGGCACATGCCTAGAATCGCCTAGAAAAATCACTTCAAAAAGCGCTGAGCGTTTGCGATTACACTATCGCAATTTTGGTGTGCACTGGCCCTAATGGACAGAAAGTGATGCTCCCCAATAGGGATGATCAATGAGATGCAAATACTTCTGAATTTATGCAAATTTAAATTTTTATGCAAATATATGCAGCTTAAAAATGGATCAATCAAGGTCCAATTGGTCCAATTTTAAGCTGCAAATATTTGTATAAAATTTACATAAATTTGCATAAACCCAGAAGTATTTGCATCTCATTGATTATCCCTACTCCCCAATGAGGACACGGCAGTGAAAAAATACATGTTATTAATAGAATTCCATGTTTCTTACATCATTGTTACTTTTATTTTAGATGAACAACTATTATCAGCAGGAGTCTCCTCATGGAGCCAGAACACACTCGCCAGATAGTCCATCCTCATCCAGTTACCCTACGAACAGTAATTGGTACAACTCCAGCAGCACTCCTTCTCAGCGTCCATATGATGCTACCCCTTCACACAGGAACGAAAGGAACCATGGTTCCCATCCTTACAAAAATGAAGCTTACCACAACAGAGATATGTATCACAGAGCAAGCCAGGAGGATTACCATTATCGCAGCCGAGGTCATGAGAAGCCAAGTTCAGACCCAAGAAATGACCCCCGGTGGTATCCCAATCGCCGCTAAAATCCTTTGCATATAATCACACCTTTTTTAACTTTTAAACTTTTTATCTGTTTCGAGGTCACAGATTTACTTTTATGTTTTAAAAAAACAGCATCGTTGTACTGTTAGGTGCTAATAAAACATCCATCATGTTTCCTCTAAAATTCTGTTGTGGTTACATTTTATATATTTTTAGTTTTTGAAATTTTTTTTTTTTTTAAATTTTTTTTTTTTTTTGCAAACCTGGAGTGAAAAAAAAAAAAACCTGATGAAATGAACAATTGTATTTATAGTCCTACTTCCAAATAGGGCTTTCCTGGAATCCCGCAATCTTATCCCTTAGCCCTTTTTCACTACCTTGTGTTTTGCAATCTGATTCTGATTGCTAACGGATTGGAACATGCAGGGTAAAGTAAAACGAATGGAAACGGCAGCAGCCATTTCCATTAGTGCGATCCAATTGGCTTTGCGATTTTGGTCTGAGCGCAGTCGTCGCCCTGCTGTGTTTTGGAAGCAATTGAACTCTACTATACTGAGTATAGTAGCTAAATCACAAATGCGTTAGTGAAAATTTAGTGGAAAAGAGCCCATAGTGGAAAAAAGCTCTTAAGGTTAAACTCTACCTTTAAACTTTTATCTGTCTCAGGTAACAAGATGTTTTTCAGCTCCCACATAGAAAAATCTTAAACTATTGAACTTTTTACTGTTCACTAATCTTAGAAGCGTTTCTTAAGCCTCATACACACACTAGGACAAGAATCTAGCCTGTGTACCAAGGTCCCATAATGATCTGACTTGCCAGAGCTTCAACTGAGTCTGTGGCGAATTCCATTGTTTCCCTGCTTACGCCTCCGGCCAGAATCTGCTTTGTCGTGTGCCATGGCAACTGACATGTCAATCTACTATAGTGTAGTGAGGCGTTTGTACAGGACTTGTCTCCTGATCTGTAGCTTAAGGGATAGAGTGCACCCGACAGAAGAGCCATGTCTCTCCTGGAGTGCATTACATGTTCATTAGGAATCGTTAAACTATTTGCAGACCTGATTCTGGGCTTGGGTTTTGTGTGTAGCAGAGCAGCTACCTTTCTGTGATATATTAAGTCATTTGTTGAGCCAAGCTTTTGTTTTGAGAAGAGGAGCAGGGAAGGCATCCTCCCCTCCCGACCTCCCACGAGTAGGGTGACCAGCTTGGCCTACAGGGAGGGAGATGCACAGGCAGATAGAGGCCGCATAAAGACACCCCCCTGATGTCCTCATCCCTGAAAAGCATAAAGGTCCCCCCCCCCCCCCCCCCCATTGCCCCCCTCTGTTCAAGCTCCAGTCAGACACTTTCAGACCAACCTTTGGCAGAGAGCGGACCCTAATCACTGGGAGTCTAGGCCTCAGGAAATGTCAAGAAATTGCAATTCACATTCGGTAAACCAGGCAAAAGTGTTCAGTATTTCTCTCCAGCTCATAGCAGCCGATACTCACTCTTTTCATGCTCTCTCTGTGTGGTAGATGTACTGGACAGAAAACCCTAACTCGCACACAACTCCCTGCCTCTTCGCTGACCTGCTACATGGCTGGTAAGTGACATTTACCGAGCAGGGCTTAGTAAATTGAGGCATGTTTGTTCGGTAAATTACCAAACTTCTGCCTCATACAAAAGATCTTTAGTGAATTTGGAAAAAGTGCAAAATGACAAATGCTGTATATTACCAAGCAAAATTATTTTACCGAACTGTGCCCTTAGTGAATAGAGCCCATTTGCAGAGTTGCAGAAGCTACTTACAAATCCCTTGAGCACAGGTCTTTACTCCAGTAGCTTCCAGCGGCTTTGCGGTGTCCTTGTACGGCTTCCTGGCGTGTCACCTGACCTCCATTGGGTCAAGTGATGCATCGGTGCTGTGTACAGAGGCCAACAGAAAGCTTTTGGGAGCTAAGACTGAAGCAGACCTGTGCCTGGAAGATTCCTAAGTGATTGGGGCTGCTGTGCACCACCCTGCCTGTGATCAGGGGGGAGGTTAATTAATGTTAATTTTAATGCCAGTTGCTGGACTTCTCAAGCAGCCAGTATGAACTTGTATCAGACAATCCTCGTCTGTGCTGGATGAATGGGACTCTACTGTATTATGAAAGGGTGGAGATATTCTCTACTTTCATTGGGTCTGCCTACTGCTTTAACCACATCTTGTATATAGTCCTGAGAAATGGCCATATCTGACAATTTGGTATAAAACATGCTATAAAAGCATCTGCTTGATCCAAATTTAGTATATGGTTTTGAAGAATGGTCATATCTAATACTAATCTTAAAACAGCAACATACATTTAATACTGTTTTATTTGTGGTGCTGTGACCTATGTCAGAGTACCATCCCCCCCCCCCCCCCCCCCCTTCCAGCATCCTCTGTGTCACTAGCTCTGCTCAGCCTTAATATTAAGGCTCATACACACATCAGACTATAGTCTTTGGAAAATGAAAGATCACAGACCAATCTTACCACCCTTCATGTAGTATGAGAGCCATACCTTCAGTCTTTTCTTTCCCTATGCCTATGTCATCACACAGATGGGTAGATGCCCCGCCCACTCTACCCCATAGGACGTTGAAATTTATAAATGATCTGCAAAGCCCTGCCCCCCCAGTCTTTTGTCCTCGGAAACTCACCTCAGGGACGACGGTCTGCAAGCTAGCTATTTTTTAGCTACATCTTTTTGATTAACATTTTTATACCTCTCCCTATCTGCTGTATTCAGCATTTCTGCCGGTGGCCTCGGCCGGCAGTCCCCCGACAGGCTATAATATAGCTGGGGTAGAGCCTTTAATTTGCTGGTTTAACAGGCTGGGCCAGTATGCTATCAGGCTAAAAGTCTGTGTGTCAGTGCCCAAAAAGGAAACTGTCCGCTATGTATAGATGCTAAGTAGCGTCTCATGGTGGCCGTGGAATCTTTCTCACCTGTTTTCTCTGTCTCCTCCGTTATGCGCTCCAGCGGGACTTCCGCATGGGCCTGTGACAGGGATGTAATGCCTGGCAAGACGGTGTGTGAGCGATGTTTCTTAGAGATGTCCTCGGAGCCTCAACAATCGCCAGTAGACGTATCAGAACTAATTAAAGTAGCGGTCCAAGATTCCATGTGGGAATATATTGCATCCCTACCCTCTCAACCGCCCACCTCAGCGGAAACCCAGCCACAACCAATCCCTGGAGAAGGGGACCTGAATACTGCAGGAATTGACTTTACGCTAGTGGAACCTTACGTATGCGCTGTGAGGGAAGCCATACAGTGGGAAGACGACGACTCAGAAAATGGATTGGCAAACACTAGGAAACAGAGTACTACACACACCTAAAGAAAAAAGTTACACCATTCCCCTTTATGCAGGAAATTTCTGAAATTATTGATGAAGAGTGGGAGAAGATTGAAAAAAAGCCCCTCTTACAGAACCGCTTCTCCAAGCTATACCCTATGAAGGAAGACAAGTCGATACGATTAGATAATCCCCCAGTAGTAGATGCCTCGGTGATTAGACTGGCAAAACCGACTACTCTGCCCAGAGAGAACGCAGCCTCATTTAAGGACGCCCTCGACAGAAGAATAGACACAGAGTTAAAGAAAATGTATACAACCTCAGGAGGGGTGACTAAGCCTGCGGTAGCCCTCACGTCTATCGCTAAAGCTATCAAAGTATGGACTCTGAACGTAGAAGAGGCTGTACGTATTGACGCAGAAAAGGAATCAATAATTTCATCACTGGATGACTTAAAACTTCCGATTTTATAGGAGAAGCGGCGGTGGATATAATTAGAAGCACATCCAGATCGATGGTATACTCGGTGGTGGCCAAACGTGCTCTCTGGTTGAGAGCATGGTCGGCAGATCCTTCCTCCCGCGCCGACTGGTGTAAGATGCCATACGATGGAAGATTACTATTTGGAGCAGAAATGGACTCGGCTATACAACGAGTCACGGGAGGCAGATCGGGATTGATTCCTAAAGATAGGAGGAACAAGAAACCTACTTTTCAACAGAATAAATTCCAACAGGCCAAGTATAGAAACCCGCGTTCATACGGACCAGGTCGAGAATATCGACGCAACTGGCAGAGTTCGCAAACGACTTTCCAAAGGTCGACTAAGCAGAAGACCACACCTTCAGGCCAGGGACAACAAAAATCCTTTTGAGGGTGTCTCCGCCCAGATTTGCCCAGTAGGAGGGAGATTATGCCAGTTTGGACAAATTTGGGCGGACAACATTACCAATCCTTGGGTGTTGAGGACAATCAACCAAGGTCACAAATGGAAATTTGTGGGAAGACCACCAGGAAACTACTTTATCCCTACACGTATCCCAGTATCACAGGAAAAGAAATTGGTGCTAACTCAATACATCGAGTCCCTTATACTCAAGAAAGCGATAACACCTGTTCCAACTGCGCTAAGAGGAGAGGGTTTTTACTCCCCACTATTTCTTGTCCGGAAAAAATCGGGCGACTGGCGACCAGTTCTGGACCTAAGGAGATTAAACAAACGAATACTACTAAAAAAATTCAAGATGGAAACGCTACAGTCAATTACAAGATCAATCATGATCTCAGATTGGATGATATGTGTAGACTTGGAAGACGCCTATTTACACGTCCCCATACATCAGAACTTCCAGAAATTCTTAAGATTCGCTGTAGGACCGCTCCACTACCAATTTACATGCCTCCCATTCGGGATATGTACCGCCCCACGAACTTTTACCAAAATTCTTCTGGCACTAGTAGCAGTTCTGAGACTGAAGGGGCTTCGTCTTTTTCAGTACCTAGACGACTTGCTACTCCTGGCCCAAGATCGAAAAATACTGTTACGACACAAACAGATCTTGTTGGACACCCTTCAACACTTTGGTTGGAAACTAAATTTAGGAAAGAGTCAACTGCAGCCGACTCAGGAAATGATTTTTCTTGGAGCACTTATCAAAACACAAGAAAACAGAATAATGCTACCAGAAGAAAAGAGATTGACACTAATATCGAAAGTCAAACGAGTACTGAACGAGCGACAATTGACAGCGAGAGATTGTCTGAGCATTATTGGCTACCTGACATCAACTATACCGATGATCAGATGGGCACAGTGGAACATCCGACCCTTCCAGTGGGGTTTTCTCTAACAGTGGGACAAGAAACGTATGGAACAGACAATTCAGATCACGACCCCTATGAAACAGGGACTGAGATGGTGGAATGTCCAGAGCAACCTGACGAGAGGTCATATGATACAACCTGGCTCTTACACCATAATTACTACCGATGCCAGTCTGAAGGGTTGGGGGGCGCACTGTCTAACACAGTCAGCCCAAGGGGTGTGGCCCACACCTCAGAATCACACTCCTGCCAACATCCTAGAGTTACGGGCGGCGCTTCACGGATTGCAGAGTTTTCGAAAGTTAATACACAACAGGCCTGTATTAATGAAAATGGACAATCGAACAGCAGTCTCCTATGTAAAGCGGCAGGGGGGTACGAAAAGCAGGAACCTGCTCTTACAGACGGAAGAGATCTTCCACTTTGCGGAGCACAATGTATGGGACTTGAAAGCGGTGTATATCCCAGGTCACCAGAACACGAAGGCCGATTACCTAAGTCGCCATCATATAGACAACGGCGAGTGGACACTCTGCCAGGAGGTATATCGATGGATTTGCAGCCAATTCCAGTTCCCCCAAGTAGATCTAATGGCGACAGCAGTCAATTCGAAATGTGCCAAATTCATGACCAGATATCCTTGCAAAGAGGCGATAGCAACAGATGCCATAACAGCGAATTGGAATTTCGACATTGGCTATGTCTACCCACCAACACCAATGATACCACAACTATTAACACGTCTATTGAGGGAGAGAGTTACGCTCATAGCGATCCTGCCTTTTTGGCCGAATCGGCCTTGGTTCCCCCTGTTATGGGACTTGAAGTTGAAATCTCCTCTTCCTCTCCCCAACAGACCAGACCTTCTCCAGCAGGGAGAGGTACACCATCCGGATCCGCAGAGACTCAACCTCATGGCTTGGGTATTGAGGGGAAGAGGCTACAGTCACTAGGCTGCTCTGATACGGTAATACAAACCTTATTACAAGCCAGAAAACCAACAACTAACGCAACCTATAACCGAGTGTGGAATAGATTTGTAGAGTTTGCGGACAGTGAAAGATTCGACCCTTTGTTTCCTCTACCGAATCAAATACTAGCCTTCCTTCAGAAGGGTCTGGACAAGGGACTTGCCTTCCACACCATTAAGGGACACGTCTCTGCAATCTCTGCACTGACAGGATCTCCTTGGGGTAGTCACCCGCTTATAAAACAGTTTATGAAGGGGGTTCTAAAGATTAAACCGCCAAGGAAGAACTTATTTCCTAAATGGGATCTCCCATTAGTTCTACAGGCACTTACGAAGGAACCATTCTTTCCCCTTCAGGACTGCACACTCTGGAATCTAACATTGAGAGCAGTATTCCTGGTGGCAGTAACATCTGCCAGAAGAGTGTCTGAAATCCAGGCGTTAGGTCATGAAGAGCCATACCTCACCTTTCTTCCGGATCGCGTAGTCCTGAGACCAATTCAGAGATTCATTCCAAAGGTGGTAAGTTCATACCATCTAAACCAGGACTGGATTCTCCCGGTTTTTCTTCAACAGGACTCGGACAACGTGCACCCTCTGGACATTGCAGAATCTCTAAAGATGTACCTTCAGGCCACAAAGGACTTCAGGAAGTCTGACACACTATGGGTGATCCCAACAGGCTACAGAAAGGGACAGCCCACATCTGTCAGAACAGTGGCCTCATGGATTGTAAAGACAATTCAGACTGCCTACAGACTGACTGGACTTGATCCGCCGGAACAGATCGTCGCACACTCCACCTGTAGTGTGTCGACATCATGGGCGGCAATGAACAGAGTCTCAGCTGAAAAGATCTGTCAGGCAGCTAACTGGTCAAAGATTGATACATTTATCAAACATTATAGATTAGACATGGCTGCTCAGTCCTCAACAGTGTTTGGCAGATCAGTACTAAATGCTACTACTGTACAAATGAATAATTAAAATTGTGTGTTTCAGCATACTTTCGTTCCCTCTCTTCATTTCCTAGTTAACTCCCATCTGTGTGATGACATAGGCATAGGGAAAGCGGAAAATTGTTACTTACCTATCCGTAATTTTCCTTTCCCTGTGCCTTCATGTCATCACACAGCCCCCTCCCTTCTTGTTATCTTCGGTGGTTCCGAGGCTGACGAGACTGGGGGGGGCAGGGCTATGCAGATCATTTATAAATTTCAACGTCCTATGGGGTAGAGTGGGCGGGGCATCTACCCATCTGTGTGATGACATGAAGGCACAGGGAAAGGAAAATTACGGATAGGTAAGTAACAATTTTCCGCTATGGAGCTGAACTCCCCATCAGAAAAAAATCTTTGCAAGATGCTGCACACACAGATGCTGTACAGACACAAAAGATCAGTGTCTGCAAAAGATCTGTTCCTGCCAAAGATCCGTTCCTGCAAATTGCATTCATAGTCTATGAGATCTGCAGATCATCATACACACCTTGTTTAACTGACATTCATCTGCAGATCAGACAATCATCTGCAGATCTGAAAATCCATCCTGGTGGATCTGATCTGCAGATGAATGTCTGTTAAACAAGGTGTGTATGAGGATCTGCAGATCTCATAGACTATGAATGCATTTTGCAGGAACGGATCTTTTGCAGGAACAGATCTCTTGCAGATACTGATCTTTTGAATGTCTGTCTACAGCATCTTTGTGTGCAGCATCTTGCAAAGATTTCTGTCTGATGGGGAGTTCAGCTCCATAGAATAGACTGGGTAGGTATGGATCTCATACTACATGGAAGGGGGTAAAATTGGTCTGTGATTTTTCATTTTCCAAAGACTATGGTCTGACGTGTGTACAGGGCCTCAGACTAAGCAGAACATCAATCATGGGTGGAGAGGAAGTGGCAGTTCTGCCTCCTCTCTGCCTGTCCTTAGGAATGCCCCTTCACTCACCGCTTATAGTTCCCAATTATGGTGTTACTGCACACAGCGTGCTGGGGTGCTGCGCCCTCTATCATTCCAAACTTAAAGGAACTTTGTAGGGGGGGGGTCGGGGGAAAATGAGTTAAACTTACACGGGGCTTCTAATGGTCCCCTGCAGACATCCTGTGCCTGCGCAGTCACTTACCGATGCTCCGGCCCCGCCTCCGGGGGACCATTAGAAGCCCTGGGTAAGCTCAACTCCTTTTCCCCCGACACCCCCCCCCCCCCCAGTATTCATTTAATCACCACAAGCCTGCAAACAGTGCAGCTCCCCTGCATGCAGCATTCCTAAGGACAGGATGAGAGGAGGAAACACACACACACACGTACGTATTACGGCTGAGCAGAGGGAGGGAGCATGGTGCTGTGACATATATCACAGCACCACAAATAAAACAGTATTAAGTGTGTGAAACAAAATGTCTATTATGGGGGCCTGATACTTACTGGCTCCCTGGTTTTGGCAGCCTCCTTTCTGTTTTATTGGTCTAATTTGGTGCATGCTCTGTGCTGTATGTCTGATCTCCAGCCTGGCTGGGTACAGCCATTGCGGCAGGGAGCATTCTGGGCATGCACACTTCAGAAATGCTGCTTGCCTACACAACCGGGCAGTATCGCAAAGTGGGAAAGCTAGTGCTGAAGAAGGGGAGCGCCTATGGTTTCTATTCAACTGGCTTTAGTTAGTGTAGTGAATGTGGGGGGGGGGGGGCAAAATCAAGGTACATGTAAGTATCCAGACCCTATAAATAGACACCTTTTATACTTATGTAAGGATATTGTGGGTCAGTTCAACAAAAACCCTTTACTTCAGCAGTAGAAAGCATCTTGATGGTCCAGATCCACCTACAGCCCACCATTCTAGTGCAGGGTCGCTCAAATACCTATTTGACTTGCATCAGAAACTCCATTTACCCAGCATATACCAATCACCGTAGGTGTCGGATAACTAACTTTTTGTCACTTCAAGTGTGCCTTAATGTATTTATGAGTTAATGTTAAGGGGAGGGGTTAGGCATTAGGAAGGGTTTAGTGTTAAAGTAACTCAAGCGTCGCTCACTCTACTTCCTGATTAACAGAAGTAGAGTGAGCAGCAATGCTGGAGACAGAGAAACCCAGTGGCATTTGGAGCTCTATCTCATGGAGCACGGAAGGTCCGTATTTCGGCAACGTGTACGGAGGCAGACATACACGAACCATCAGAAGAGCATAGACTGCACTGTCTGATGTTCACATTACATGCGTTGCGTAGCAGTTTGATGCGGGATGTTAAAAGAAAATAAAAGTACTCATGAGACATTCCTCGTTCAGTTGCCAAAACCTTAGAAATCTTTATTCACTCAGCTGAGGACCCTTTTATATACTAGCATTTATTAAAGGGGAAACAGGCTAGCTGCAGCCCGGCTAGTCACAAAAGGGTAGAGACTTCCTTCCTCGGTAAATCTTTATACCCCAGTTAACATGCTAATATATTCCTCCCTCCAAACAGTCTGTAATCCCATAAGTCCAATGAGCAATGTCCAGTTCGCCTTTGCAGGTGGGGTCACTTGACTCCTCTTTGTCCTAAAAATCAGCCTTTCAAGGAAGTCCCCTGTAACAATATTCTTGCTTTCGTTTTCCTTCAAAGACAAACCCACTTTCGTTTCTCTGAAATGATCTCATAGCCAAGTGGATATTTTTCCAGGATGAAATATCCAGTTTAAACTGCTTCTGCTCAAGGAATTCTTCGTGCTTGGTACAAAATGACACTGGGGGGAGGTTTGGAGGTTGTTCTGGAATTTCACTGTGAAAGACATAGGAGACTGCACAGTATATGGTTCAAAAACATATATATAACATATATTCAATGATATCGTGATAACTCCTTGGTTAACAATAATCCTATTACTTAAAGTGTCACTCTAACACAATAATCTAATCTTGTGCATGTGGACTATATAGTCACATAGGTTACACAGGATATACATGATATACAGGGTATACATAAAGATTAACAGATTTAATTATAAAATTCTTTCCACAGGGAACACACTGCTGCACGCATTTTTTGGCAAAACGCATGACTACAGTGAATGGGATCAGCCAAGCAACACATGGAAACGCAGACTGTGTGCGATCGTACACCTTGCGTTCTGATTGTACAGAAATCTGTACAACATGATGCGAACGAGGCCTTATGTTCTGTCACCTATGCATGCTACTGCAACCATAGCTCCCACCTGTCCCTCTTTGGGAGCCCTGTCCCTCTTTCCTCATTTGTCCCTCTTTCAGGACTTTGTCCCTCTTTCTATGTCAATATATATATTTCTCTACTAAACATGTTTGATTGACTCAAAACTTAATTCCCATCCATTTAATTGATATATTACTAATTGTAAAATGTTAATATGAAGGAAAATGAACCAGGATAGAAAGGACCAGTGTGGTTTGCGTTATAAAACCACATATTTTTCTTATGAAATATTTGATATGCGTGACTAGGGGTGTGATGGGGGCATGATCAGGGGTGTGGCAGGGGCATGGCTTTAATGTCCCTCTTTCTCATCTCAAAAAGTTGGGAGGTATGCTGCAACTCTGCAATGGGAGGAGGGAGTATGGAAGGCTGGCCCCAAGGTGAGGAAGGGTGGAGTCGCCCCTCCCACCTCTCCACACTGTGTTAGAGATGGGAAGTCCGGATCTTTTCAATGATTGTAATGATTTAAATCGGATCATTGAAAAGATCCGGATCTTTGAACCGAATCTCTAATCATTTTACTAGGGAAGCATTCTGGGGGTGAAATGACTAGCAGGACAAGACTTTCCCTGCAGTGGACAGAGAAAGGGAGGGGGTGGACAGACAGAGAAGGGGAGAAGATGGACAGAGAAGGGAGGAGGTGGACGAAGAGGGGTGAGCAGAGAGCAGAAATGTTTTTATGCACACATTACGCACAAGTTGCAATCATATGCTTTAAATATATTTCACCTATATGTTCATCTATATACTCTGAATGCAAATGTCTCACAGTGAAAGAAAGCATTCCCCAATGTGTCCTTTTTTTCACCTCGAACACTCATCATAAATTTAGGGAGAAGTTAAAGGAAGCAAATATAGTAAAATGAGTGGTACTTACCGGGGGCTTCCTCCAGGCCCAAGCTCCCAGGACCTCCCTCGCCACAGCTCTGCCCGCAGCCGTTCGCCGGAGCCCCGACCCGGCGATGACGTCAGAGCGACCTGGAAGTCGCTCTGTACTGCGCCTGCGCGATCGGTGCTGTCAATCACCGCCACGTGGGCTGGAGCGGACTGCGCAGGCGCAGTAGTTCTGCGCCTGCGCAGTCCGCTCCGGCCCACGTGGGGATATTTAAGAAAATGAGTGCTACTTACTGGGGGCTTCCTCCAGCTCCAAGCTCACAGGACGTCCCTCGCCGCAGCTCTGCCTTCAGGCGTTCGCCGCAGGTCCGTCCCGGTCCCCGGCGATGACTTTAGAGCGACCTCCAGGTCCGCTCCGGCCCACGTGTCGGTGATTGACAGCGCCACTCGCGCAGGCGCAGTACAGAGCAACCTGGAGGTCGCTCTGACGTCATCGCCGGGGACCGGGTCGGAGCTCCGGCGAACGGCTGCGGGCAGAGCTGCGGCGAGGGGAGGTACTGGGAGCTTGGGGCTGGAGGAAGCCCCCGGTAAGTACCACTCATTTTACTATATTTGCCCTGATGACTCCTTTAACTGCAGCTGTTTAGAGCAGAGTGCAGGAAGATCATATTGCACTGCAATCAGAGCCTGCCCTGTCATTCTAGCTCAGCACGCTGTCTGCAAAGTTACTGAGCTGTGCTTCTGAGCCAAAAGTTTCCCATTTGTTCACTATGCTTAACTATGGAACAGACAGCCTAAAATGAGCAGCACATTACAGCCAGGACGTGTGCTCTACACATATATGGCAGTGGCACCCATGTCCCCTCTCTCATCTACCTGTCCCTGCAAGGCTGGCTCCCCTCCAACTGAAAGATCCACCTCTGCTCTGCTTCCAGGACCCCGCTGCCTGCAGAGAGGGGAGGTGTGCTGCTCCTGGCTCCACCCCCTTTGTGAACCGAATAATTCATTTTGATGATCCGGATGATTCGACTCACAACAAAGATCCGAATCGTTCATGATCCAGACAACACTAGTGTTAAGCCTAATCTACACGTAGCGATCCGGCGGCTTAGCCACCGGATCACCTCTTCCGCCGCCTCCCCGCTCGTGCGTCGGATTCAATACCCACTCGTCCCCGCCGGCGCCGCTTATCTTCCGCTCAATTCCCAGCTGTTGTCCGCTCGCGGGGGTCGAGCAGGGAATCGGCCGCGGCGAGATCTGACCTGTCGGATCTTATCAATCGAGCCGCATCAGCGGCTCGATTGATAAGCCAAATCGCAGCATGTAGACCCAGCTTTAGTGTTCCTGTTGATCCCGCCTCCTGCTCTGTAATCCTGGGAGCACCTGTGTACCTGGCTACCTACACTGGGGGCACCTATACCTGTCAACCAATACTGGGGGACAGTTTTTACACCCTCGCTGGGAGAACCTGTTGCCCAGTTCTAAGTATCCAAATGGATTCCTCCAGTGAATACTTTTTATGAATTTCCCCCAAGTGGCGCTGTGCTGAACCATGTATGTACATGGAAAGTAAGCTCTCATTCACAAACGCATTTGTTCACTGAACATGGGTAGTTTGAAAGTCGTGCAAACACTATTCAGATCCTCTCTGCCTCTGAACTTCCAAAATGCTAGGGGGATAATACTGGGCATGGTGAGCAGGGTGGACAACAAACAGCGTCTGAACACTCAGGATGAGGTAATCTAGCCCACAATAGGCTAATAGGCTTCATTCAGTATTTTTTTTCCTGTTTCGATGATACCTTACTTAGTAGCATTTTACAGTCTAGTTTGAAAGGGAAGCACGATTTCATAGAATTAGCTGTTTTTATGAGGGGACAAATCTATATGCCTGATTAAACAAACTAGCGAAGTTTGTCAGGACGCTACTAATGTTTCCTCTTCCTCCTCCAGCTATCCTCTGTCTGACTGTCTGTAATCAAGTAAAATCATTAATTACCCGCCGAATCTGGAGGTCACATGACGCAGTCACATGACGATGATGTCACTTCCAACTCTCTCTGCCAACTGCTCTGCTCTGTAGACTCTGCTGTTCGGAATGGTGTTTCAATGCTGTAGTTCTAGGTACGGTCGGGACATTTTCTAATCATTGGCTGTTGGCTACTGGCTTTATTTTCTGCATTGTGGAGAGCTGTCTTTTCCTTTACTACTGTCAGCTTCCATGTGATTTAGAGCTGCTGCTTTGGTGCTATTAGAAGATGTTAGGAAGAAGCACAGTGTAACTGCAACATCCAGCCACAGAGCTCAGGGCTGTACAGGTATGCACACTGGATAAGAAATGACGTTGATAATGCTTGCATAAAAGTGTATACATTATATGAATCAGTCTTCTATTTTTATTCACTAAATGGAGCATCTGTAGCTATTGGGGACACACTTGAAGGGACTGGACACAGTGTCCCTGCTTGTAGAATTGCATTAGATGTGACAGGCAGCACATGTTACTCAGTGGACTTTTTCACATTTTAGTGCAAGTACCACTTGTGGTGAAATGTACAATTCCTGTAGTTCAGCAGCCAACTGTGCAACACGCATATGTTAAACACGCAGTACATATGAAAAAATCATCCATGGAAAGCTGCAGGTATTTTCTGCAGTCCTAAGTGTGAATTCTCCCTGTTGATATTTTGTAATACATTTTACAGTTGGTTTTTAGTGTTTAAAATGTTCCTGAGATAAATCAAATTTATACTTACCTGGGGCTTCCTCCAGCTGCTCCATTGTCCCCCAGTAAGCTTCTTCAGTCATGGTTCACTGTGCATGTGTGATCCAGACGCCAGTTCCTCCTGATAGCGCTTCCGTTGCCAAGACCATTCTGCACCTGCGTAGTTACAGAGTTGCGGAGAACGCTCCTGGATATGGGAGCACAATCAAAAGGGAGCGCATGCTTGCAACAGTGAACTATGACTGAATAATTTACTGAAGCTGACTGCAGGGCAAAGGAGCAGGTCAGGAGGACAGTGAGGGAGCCCACGGCCTACAGGGGGCTGGAGGAAGCCCCAGGTAAGTATAAATGCTTTTTTTTTTTAATCTCAAGTTTCTTTTAAAGGAGTCTCAAGGTGAACATAAACTTATGAGAAAAACAATAGTATTTGTCCTGATTCTACTAAATGACTTTTTTTTAGATATCCTACAGTTTTATTTAATATTTAAATCTAGTTTTTAAGTTTTTACTGTTTCATTGTCTCTGCTCAATGACACCTTCTTTGAAGTATGCTAGAGCTCAAATCTATGAATTAGTGATCCTTTTTATCTCTTTCCTGCTCCAGAAATCCATTTACTGACAGGAAAGGATTTAATTACCTATCAGTGAGGGTTATGCTATAGTCTGACCCAGTCCTGACCCGGATAGAAACTGTCACTTGCATACCTGATGTCTCTTTCAGGCAGAGAAAGAAAAAAAGGAACACAACCAAGTTATTTGTGTGCTTGGCACTATACATTTCCCAATGCCTATGTCATCACACCAATGGGTAGATGCCCCGCCCACTGTACCCCATAGGACGTGAAATATATAAATTTGTATGCATCCTCCACCCCCCCAGTCTTTTGTCCTCGGAACTCACCTCAGGGACGTATGCAATGAAGAACTGGCTATTTTTAGCTTTATATTTTTTTTTTTTTACCCCCTACCTGCTGTAGTTTTACAGCCTATACTGGTGGCCTCGGCCAGTAACCCCTAGCAACTATAAATTAGTTTGTGGAGAGCCTCTAAGTTTGCTGGAGTTCTGGGGCTAGGTCGGAATCCTTAACAGTCTAAATGGCTGGGATCAGTACCTGAAAATGTGCATAATGACTGCTAATTGCAGTATTGTTCCGGCCTGGAATCTTTTCTCGTGGTCTCTGGCTTGCTCCCGGCACGGCGTGCGTCTCAGGGACTGCCTCCTTGCGCTCCAGCGGCTCCTTCCGCATGATGTGCTTCCGGTGGCTAGGCGTACTTCCGGTCGCATACGGCGCCGCTGATTGGACACTAACTGGAGGAGAGGAGGAGCCGGATACGGATATTTAAACAGTCAACGCGGCGTCCTTCGCGCTGATGGTGGAAGGAGACTAAGGATCAGCGTTCCTGACACCCCCCAACTCCCTGATTGGAGATTAGCTTTGCGGACAGCATGAGCTCTCCGGCGAGTGGTTCCTCCTCTACGGCTACTACCACAACTACATCTACTAATACTTTTCATCAATAGAAACAACTTAACGTGGGCACCAGTTCATAAAGCTTCATTTATTCCAGAAGTGACATATAAGATGAAATATTTCAGATGTTAATTCAATAATACATCACCGCAAGTAGTTGACCAGTTGCAGAGTAGATGGTATTGTTGACAATTGTTTCGCGTTTAACAGTGCTTTTTCACAGACGGGACTCCATGGCGGGGAGTAGCTCTACATCTACTAATACTATGAATGATCAACAGGACGCTGCAGGTAAAGGGGGGCAATGACACGGCTATCTTTCTAGCTTTTTTCTTCTATTTTCTTTTTTTCTGATTATATTCTTTGGTTTCCTTCCAGCTGGTTCAGCTGACCCTATCCCTAAAGATTCCAAGGCATCATCTTCAAACCAGCCTCGGGCAGAAAGGTAGGGGGTGTACAGGTAGGTTTTTTGCCCGCTACACTGAGTGCAGTGACTGACCGCAGTTTTTTTTTTGGTTAGTCCTAGGAAACATCGAAAGAAGAGCAAGAAAACCCGGAGTAGGTCAAGATGGCGAATACGCAGTCCACAACATTACTACTACCGCGAAAGAAGTCGTTCACCCCGGCAACAAAGATCAAGCTCACGGAGCAGGCGCAGGAAGAGTTGCTGGGCATGTGATAGGGATGTGATGCCCGGAAAAACTGTATGTGAGAGATGTTTTCAAGAGATGTCCTCAGAACCACAGCAACCTCCAGTAGACGTGGCAGAGTTAATCAAGGTTGCAGTACAGGACTCAATGAAGGAATATATTACCTCCATGCCAGTACAGCCTGCAAGTTCGTCGACTGCTCAGCAGCAGCTGAGGATGGAGGAGGAAGATATACAACCAATAGGTTTTGACTTCACACTTATAGAACCCTACGTATCTTCAGTGAGAGAGGCCATACAGTGGCAGGAAACTGAAGAGGAGGATACTTCTAGAATTAGTAAAAATATAGAATACTATTCACATTTAAGGAAAAAGGCGACACCTTTCCCTTTCATGGATGAGATCGCGGAATTGATCAATGAGGAATGGGAGAAGCTTGAGAAGAGGCCTCCTTTAGGCAATAGACTCTCTAAATTATACCCCATTGTGGAGGATAAAGCTAAACTTCTGGACAATCCTCCAGTTGTCGACGCTTCAGTTATTAGACTTGCAAAACCAACAACACTGCTAAGAGAGAATGCGGCATCTTTTAAGGATGCCTTAGATAGAAAGATAGATTCAGAATTGAGGAAAATCTACACAAATTCTGGTGGAGCAGCTAGACCTGCGGTAGCACTTACTTCAATATCTAAGGCATTAAGAGCCTGGACATCAAACATTGAAGAAGCCCTCCGTAATGATGTAGACAGGGATACTATAATTACAGCATTGGACGATCTAAAGCTCACAGCCGACTTCATGGGAGAAGCGGCTGTGGATATCATCAGATGTTCAGCCAGATCGATGGTTCAGTCGGTCGTGACCAAAAGAGCTCTCTGGCTAAAGGCTTGGTCGGCGGACCTGTCCTCTCGGGTAGACTGGTGCAAGATTCCGTACGACGGGAAAAATTTGTTCGGAAAGGAGATGGATACAGCTATACAACGTGTGACGGGAGGAAAATCTGGCTTAATTCCCCAGGACAGGAAAAACAGGGAACTACCTTTCCAACATCCCAGATTTCAACAACCAAGATACCGCAACTCCCGGTCTTACAGACCAGGTCGTGAGTACCGTAGGAACTGGCAAAGCTCCCAGACCACTCTCCAGAGAGCTACCAGACAGAGAATGGCACCTACTGCTCAGGGACAACAGAAGTCCTTTTGAGGGTGTCTCCGCCCAGACTTGTCCAGTAGAAGGGAGATTGAAGGAGTTTGGACAAGTTTGGGCGGACAACATCAGCAACCCTTGGGTGCTGAGGACTGTGACAGAAGGCCACCGCTGGAAGTTTGTAGGAGGCCCTCCAGCGTCTCATTTCACCCCGACAAGCATTCCAACATCAGAGGAAAAGAGTCAAATTCTAACGAAGGACTAAAGAAGGCCATAGTCCCAGTACCGGAACTATCAAGAGGCAAGGAGTTCTATTCCCCATTGTTCTTCGTGCGCAAAAAGACGGGCGATTGGAGACCAGTCTTGGACCTAAGGAAACTGAATCAACGAATACAGCTGCCAAGGTTCAAAATGGAAACTCTACAGACAATCTCAAGTTCGGTGATGGTGTCGGATTGGATGCTATATGTGAATTTGGAGGACGCCTATTTGCACGTCCCCATCCATCACAGGTATCAGAAATTCCTGAGATTCGCAATAGGTCCACTCCACTATCAGTTCACGTGCCTCCCTTTCGGGATATGTACCGCTCCACATACTTTTACAAAGGTCCTATTAGCAGTGGTAGCATTCCTGAGGTTGAAGGATCTCCATCTTTATCAATATCTGGACGATCTGTTACTTCTGTTCCAGGATCGAAGTCTTCTGTTACAACACAGACAGATCCTACTTCAGACTCTACAAGATTTTGGTTGGAAGATAAACTTCACCAAGAGTCAATTACATCCCACGCAGGAGATAGTGTTCCTTGGAGCACTTTTCAAGACTCGAGAGAACAGCCTGGAGTTGCCAATGGAGAAGAGATTAACAGTGATAACGAAAGTGAAGGAAGTAATAGCGAAGAAAGCGCTAACCGCAAGACAGTGTCTGAGTTTAACTGGATATCTCACTTCAACAATACCAATGATCAGATGGGCACAATGGCACATTCGGCCCTTCCAATGGGGTTTCCTCAAACAATGGAACAGGCAACAGATGAATCAGACGATCCTAATAACAGCCACGATGAGGCACAGCTTACAATGGTGGATGATAGAATCAAATTTGGCAAAGAACCATCTAATTCAAACTGGTCCGCTGATCACAGTTACGTCGGACGCCAGCAAGAGAGGCTGGGGGGCGCACTGCCAGACACATTCAGCGCAGGGAATATGGGATACCCTGCAAGATCAGACACCAGCAAACATCTTAGAGCTGAGAGCAGGACTTCAGGCATTATACAGCTTTCAAAGTCTGATTCAAGGGAAATCAGTGCTGATGAGGATGGACAATCGGACAGCGTTATCCTATATAAAGAAACAGGGGGGTACAAGAAGTCAGAGATTGTTACAGACGGAGGAGATATTCCGATTCGCAGAGGAAAACTTGTGGAGCAATATACATCCCGGGTCCACAGAACGTGAAGGTGGATTATCTCAGCCGACATCAGATAGACAACTGCGAATGGAGTCTTTCTCAGGAGGTCTATTTATGGATTTGCAACCACTTCGAGTTTCCTCAGATAGATGGCAACGAGGAACAATGCGAAATGCATCAGATTCATGTCCAGATACTCCTGCACTCAGGCGGTGGCGACGGATGCAATAACAGCAAGCTGGGATTTCAAGATTGGCTATGTGTATTCTCCAACACCAATGATCCCGCAATTACTAATGAGATTGCTGAGAGAGAAGGTAACACTGATCGCGATTTTACCATTCTTGCCGAATCGGCCATGGTTCTCCCTGTTATGGGAGCTGAGGTTACAATCTCCTCTACCTCTCCCCAACAGACCGGATCTACTGCAGCAGGGAGCGATATTTCACCCAGAACCTCAGAAACTGAACCTTATGGCCTGGGTGTTGAGGGGAAGAGGCTACAGTCATTAGGCTGTTCGAATGCAGTGATACAGACTTTACTTCAGGCTAGAAAGCCAACAACCAACACGACCTACACTCGAGTCTGGAATAGATTTGAACAGTTCGCTAGTATGGAACAATTCGATCCTTTGACCCCTGAACCTCATCAGGTACTTGCTTTCCTTCAGAGGGGTGTAGAAAAGGGATTAGCCTACCATACCATAAAGGGACATATTTCGGCTATTACTGCACTAACGGGTTCACCATGGGGCAATCATCCCTTACTAAAGCAGTTTGTTAGAGGAGTCCTAAAGTTGAGACCCCCAAGGAAAAATTGATTCCCTAAGTGGGATCTCCCTCTAGTGCTGGAGGCATTATCGAAAGAGCCTTTCTTTCCGGTCCAAGATTGCACGCTGTGGAACTTAACACTAAGATCAGTCTTTCTGGTAGCGGTTGCATCAGCCGGTAGAGTATCGGAGATCCAGGCTCTAGGTTGTGAGGAACCATACCTCACATTCTATCCGGATCGTGTGGTATTACGTCCTATTTAAAGGTTCATACCAAAGGTTGCAACAACGTACCATCTGAACCAGGACTGGACATTACCTGTATTTTTTCAAGAGGAGTCGGAAACAAAGCATCCGTTGGATATCGCTGAAACGCTAAAAACCTATCTGGAAGCCACTAAGGACTTTAGGGTTACTGACAGGCTTTGGGTAGTTCCAGCAGGAAGCAGGAGAGGACAGCCTGCCTCCACGAGAACGGTGGCTTCCTGGCTTGTTAAAGCCTTTCAGGCGGCCTACAGAAGCTCGGGGCTAAAACCCCCGGAACAAATAGTGGCCCACTCAACACGTAGTGTATCCACTTCATGGGCAGCAATGAACAGAGTCCCTCCAGACAAAATCTGTCAGGCGGCCAACTGGTCGAGTATTAATACATTCATGAGACATTACAGGCTTGATATGTCTGCACAATCAACTGCTGTGTTTGGAAGAGCTGTTTTGAGTGCTACTAATGTATAGAACAACAACAACAAATAACATTTGTAAAGCACTTTTCTCCCGTGGGACTCAAAGCGCATAAGCATGGCTCCGACCATCGTGGTACAGAGGAAGAATTTTATAAATCTGGAAATGCCAGGCTAAACAGGTGGCTTTTCAGTCTGGATTTGAATAGCTCCAGGGATGGTGCTGTCTTTACTGGGTGTGGTAGGGAGTTCCAAAGAGTAGGGGCAGCATGACAGAAGGCTCTGTCTCCAGATTTTTTGAGGTGCACTCTGGGAGTGACCAAGTTTATAGAACTTGCTGATCTGAGGTTGTGAGAGGTGTGGTGCAGCTTCAGCAAGTCCTTCATGTATCCAGGGCCCAGATTGTGCAGGGATTTGAATGTCAGCAGTCCAATCTTGAAGAGTATTCTCCATTCTACTGGTAGCCAGTGCAGTGAGCGAAGGATCGGTGTAATGTGACAGTAGCGAGGCTGGTTTGTTAGCAATCTGGCAGCAGCATTCTGCACTAATTGCAGGCGACGCAGGTCTTTTTTGGGGAGGCTAGCATAAAGGGCATTGCAGTAGTCCAGCCGTGATGTGATGAAGGCGTGGACTAGGGTTTGAAGATCCACTGGGGGAATCAGATGTTTAATCTTTGCAATGTTCTTCAGATGAAAGAAGGAAGATTTAACTACAGATGAAATTTGGTTTCTGAAACTCAATTCCCCATCGATTAGTACGCCAAGGCTGCGCACAAGGTTGGAGCTGTTTATGTCTGAATTCCCAATCCTGATTGGTGTTGCTTTAGGATAGAGCTGTTTTGATGGCGAGCACTGGCTTTGGACAAACAGGACCTCAGTTTTGTCAGCATTCAGTTTCAACCAGTTATCATTCATCCATGCCTGTAGCTCAGCTAAGCAAGAGTTTATTTTTGGGGTAGGGTCTGTTCCACCAGGTTTGAAGGACAGGTATAGCTGTGTGTCATCGGCGTAGCAGTGGTACGTCAGGCCATGTCGTTGGATAAGTGTACCGAGTGGCAACATGTAGATTGCAAACAGCAGAGGGGATAGGATTGATCCTTGTGGCACTCCGAATTGTAGAGGTGCAGGTTTGGACATTATAGGTCCTAGGGAGACTCTCTGTGTTCTGTCAGTCAGGAATGATCTGAACCACTGGAGGACTGATCCACTGATGCCACAGTACTCCTGCAGTCTGTTAAGCAGGATTTCATGGTCAACTGTATCAAAAGCAGCTGAGAGATCCAACAGGATTAGGATGGAGCATTCCCCTCTGTCCCTTGCCATGAGCAGATCGTTGCAGACTTGGATGAGGGCTGTTTCGCAGCTGTGGTGTTTCTTAAAGCCAGATTGTAGAGGGTCCAGGATGTTGTTTACTGACAGCCTGGTTTCAAGTTGCAGATAGACAGCCTTTTCAATAACTTTACCTAAGAAGGGGAGGTTGGAGACAGGTCTGTAGCTGCTCATAGCATCTGGATCCATGGAAGGTTTTTTAAGAAGGGGCTTGATGATTCCTTCTTTTAGAGAGGTAGGAAACCTCCCTGCTTGCAGAGAGCAATTTACTATTTTGTGAAATGCTGGACCAAGCAGGTCAGGGCATTTCAGCATATGTTTAGTTGGTCCAGGGTCCAGGTCGCAGGTTGTCTGGCGGAGACGACAGAGGATGTCTGAGATCTCTTCCTCACTAATACTTTTGAAATCAGTCCAGGGTGTTAGGTTGTTTTTGCAGCTATTTCCATTAGTTGCATGAGTCTTGGGTGCTGTGGACTGAATGAGAGACCGAATAGAAGATACTTTGTCAGCAAAGTAGCAGGCAAATTTCTCACATAGCTCCTTTGAGGGAGTTATAGTGGGTTTTAGACAGGATGGATTACATAGTCTATCAACTGTGCGGAATAGTTGGGCTGGTCTGTTGGCGGCCTTTGCGATCTCCTGTGATAGGTAGGAGGATTTTTTCTTGGTGATCGCATTTTGGTAGCTTTCCAGGTGAGAGACAAGGGTGTGTTTATCTTTTGAATTCTGAGATTTTCGCCACTTCCTTTCTAGTCTGCGCACTTCTTTCTTTAGGTCCTTTAGTGAGCTGTCAAACCACCGTGCATGGTGAAGTGGTGTAGATCGTTTGATGCGAACTGGAGCGAGGGCGTCATAGGCAGATGACACTGCATGGTTGTATATCAGGACCATGGAGTCTGGGTCTGCACAATGGTTGGTTAATGCGTCGAAGTTGAGGATATTCTGAACGTGCTGGGGTGAGACATCTTTCAGTGAACGGTATTTTATGAGTTCTTTCCCTCTGTGTTTTATCGCTGGTGCTGTCAGAGAGAAGTGGATGGTGTGGTGGTCTGACCATACCACTGGGTTTATATCCATGTGTGATATTAAAAGTCCGGAATGAAATAGAAGATCCAGGGTGTGCCCTTTCGTATGGGTGGGGAGGTTGATAGCCTGAGAGAAACCCAGTTCATTCATTATGAGAAGTAGTTCACTTCCTAGCTGGGAGTCGTGATCATCCACCCATGCATTGAAGTCTCCCAGGATGATCCATCTAGGGTGTTCCACTGTTACGCAGAAAATATAATTAAAAATTGTGTGACAGCATTTCTTCTCCCTCCCTTCATTTCCTAGTTAATTCCCATTGGTGTGATGACATAGGCATTGGGAAAGCAGAAAATTGTTACTTACCTATCCGTAATTTTCCTTTCCCGATGCCTTTATGTCATCACACAACGCCCTCCCTTCTTGTTCACTTCGGTGATTCCGAGGTTGACGAGACTGGGGGGGCGGAGGATGCATACAAATTTATATATTTCACGTCCTATGGGGTAGAGTGGGCGGGGCATCTACCCATTGGTGTGATGACATAAAGGCATCGGGAAAGGAAAATTACGGATAGGTAAGTAACAATTTTCCGCTACACATACCTATCTCATCATGTCACATGTCACCTTGATTGTCTTTTAAGTTACTGAGCACATTTGGGACCTTCTGTGCATTTTTCAGCAACACATCAATGTTACAGACTGCTATGCATTGATGAAAAATGTAAACAAGCAGTCCCGTGCAACATAAATGTAAAGAGCAAGTGTGTTTAGGCTCTTAGGGTTCGTTCACATCATACACGCTTCTGTGCGCATTTCGGCAACGCCTATGGTGTGCGACACGCAAGAATGGCAGAAGTGCATAGACAGCACTTATGCCTTTCTGATCCGGAGCAGTGCTTTTCAGCGCTGCTAGATTTGGGTGCAGCCGGCGCCTCCATAGACTATAATAGGAATTACTCCTATTGCAGCGCTCAGTGAGTAACGTCGGCGCCGTCAGAAGACGGAGCCGAGGTTGCTTAAAAACACAATAATTCGGCCTCCAGCAATGGCTGGAAGCCAAATTATTTCATTCCCCCACCATCCATGGCGGCCTGGAGGGGAAATAGTAATTAAAACGGCCTGGACTTGTGCAGAAAAAGGATCAGCCATATACCGCTGTATCCTGCACCCAACTCTACCGGCACCGATTTCAAATGTACTCTTCTGATCATGTGCACTGCGCAGCAGTGCGATGCGCTATCACACTGCTGTATGCAGTTTGTGGCCAAGAGCAGTGCTGACCCAGTTTCTGTGGTGAATGGGATCAGCTGCGCACAGAAGCACAAATGGTGTGCGGTCGCGCATGGCCAGTCTGCATCAATGACGTGAAGAAGCCCTTAGACATAAATTGTGCAGTTTTAGAGAGTTGACAGACTATATTTTGAGTAGAATTAGCCACAAACGAATATAATTGCATCGCATTGTGACGATATTGTCGATTGCAATGCATCAGACTCTGTGAAAGTGCCCTTTGTGTTCTCCACTTCTCAAAACCTGTTTGCCACTTTCATTATGTGGACAGTATAAAAAGGGCAATAAAATTTTGTATGGTGGCAATAAGTGCAGCTCCATTTGCTTGAATAGGTTTACGGATTGCTAACCACAACTGTTACTTCTTGCCTGGAAAAGTTGTAGTATTTGACTCATTGGGCTTGATTTACTATAACGCCTTATCAGAGTAGCATAGCGAGCGCTACAAACCTATGCCTGCTAATTGGCAATGGTGAGAGCTCCACTCGTCCTACCCTGAGCCCCTGTGGGTCCAATCACTTTAAAGGACATTATCCCTGTACTTTGATTGGCCCAATAGGCTGTCTGTCACTTGACAGGAAACTTGACAGGCAGCCTACTGGGCCAATCAAAGTGCGGGGATTATGTCCTTTAAAGTGATTGGACCCGCAGGGGCTCAGGGCAGGACGAGTGGAGCTCTCGTCATTGCCAATTAGCAGGCATAAGTTCCTAGCGCTCGCTATGCTACTCCGATAAGGCGTGTTAACTCTGATAAGGCATGCTATTTGTCTTAGTGAAGCAAGCCCATTGACTTAAACTGTAATCAAGAGAGGTAAAAGAGATGAGACTGGCACTCAATCGACTGGGAACAGCAGCTGGAATCTGATCACCATTCAACCGTGCTCGTACTTCATAGATACATTGATTTCCCCAAAGTAGAACAACAGCAGATCCGGCACAGGTTGCAGTAAATCAAAATTCTTTTATTCCAGCAGGTACATGCAAAACAATAGGAGTAGAAAAGTGGTCGGCCTGACAGCCGTTTCACGGGTTCCCCCGCTTCTTCAGAGGCACAAAAGAAGAAGCGGGGGAACCCGTGAAACGGCTGTCAGGCCGACCACTTTTCTACTCCTATTGTTTTGCATGTACCTGCTGGAATAAAAGAATTTTGATTTACTGCAACCTGTGCCGGATCTGCTGTTGTTCTACTTTGGGGAAATTGACTTAAACTGTGTCTGCATACTTCTGCTTCCTAAAGCGGCGATCTATGGCAACCTGGTGAATATTGTAGCCCATGAACATTATTTGATAAGCTGTAAAGTGGCATTTAGGGCTGGTTTAAACTCGGGCACTTTTCAGCGCTTTGCTGATCACCCTATGGGATCATTCTCACTGCAGTATTTGCGACTTGTATATATCACAAATGTGCTGCATGCAGCATTTTGGGGCGATTGTAATGTGATTCTCTTTCTATTGAACGGGAATCACAAATGCAAATTGTGGCAAAATTGCGTACTTTAGCGAAAAAAAGATTTGTGTTCCGAGTGTGAACAAGCCCTTGCGCTGATTGCTCCTTTGTAAATAAGGCAAACATGGATTTCGGCGGTGGGTATCTAATGAATTAGGCTATTATGTTTACGTTGTGATGAGGCTGAAAAGAGAGAATCTTTGCAGATGATAGTCATGTGTATAAGCATGCCAGTCTAAACAATTCTGTATAATTAAAAAAAAATAACAGCATTTTATTGTAAATACCATAGGCCACAATTCCTATTTTCATATTCCAGTAACAGGGTGAAGACAGTGACTGAATAAAGAATCTCCTGAAGATTCACAATGCCTTCATTTCGCCAGGTTGGGGAGAAGCAGTTGCCCCATGAGATCATATTTATGTCCTGGTCCCCAAGAAGGGATCTTATTGCACTGGTCAACAAAACTGGTGAGGTATGTTTTCATGTTTCTTTTTTTCCTGTGGCCGAGGGAGTGCAAAGTAAAAATGTTTTCAAATAAGATGGATTACTGAATCCACAGATGTCCAGATTAACATTAGTAAAGGTGCAGAGGTAAATGGCTAAAGTATATTCCTGTTTACACTAAGTTCGTCCAGGAAGGTCTCATAACTCCCTTGAAGGGAACCTTAGCTGAGAAGGATATGCATTTTTCATTTTAAAATAATACCAGTTGCCTGACTCTCCTGCTGATTCTGTGTCTCTAATACTTTGAAGTCAGACTGGATTAGCTGCATGCTTGTTTCAGTTGTGTGATTCAGCCACTACTGCAGCCAAAGAGATCAGCAGGACTGCCAAGCAACTAGTATTGTTTAAAGGGAACCAGAGAGGATCAAATATACATACCTGGGGCTTCCTCCAGCCCCATACGCACGGATCGCTCCCACGCCGCCGTCCTCCGCTGCCTGGAACCGCCGATACCGGGTCCCGTTTTTGCCGCGAGTCGGCCAGTACATACCTGGGGCTTCTTCCAGCCCCATAAGCCTGGATCGCTCCCACGCCGCCATCCTCCGCTTCCTAGATCCGCCGTTCCCGGGCCCGTCACTTCCGGCGGACGCGGCCAATTCTCCGCATCAAAGTGGGCTCCCTCCATACAGGTACGCGTGCGGCTGCCTACTGCGCAGCCGCATGAGTACGGGTATGGAGGGAACCCCTGTGATGCGGACAATTGGCCGCGTCCGCCGGAAGTGACGGGCCCGGTACCGGCGGATCCAGGAAGCGGAGGATGGCGGCGTGGGAGCGATCCAGGCTTATGGGGCTGGAAGAAGCCCCAGGTATGTATAAACTCTTTTTCTATTTTAAAAAATCATTCCTCTCTGGTTCCCTTTAAAAGGAAACATCAACATATTTCTAAGTTAAGGTTCCCTTTAAGCAAACAAAGGAGTGATAAAATACCTCACAAGTATTTCAGCCGAATTGTTGAGGTTCACAACTTTCTAAAAATGCTGTAAATTCTCCCTAATCTGTGTATAGTGCTGACATCACCAGCTAGGTGTCATTTTACATGCTTTCACACAAAATACTGCAGAAATTAGCTGATTGGAAAGAAGTAGCAGTTAATGTATATTGTGAAAACTTGTCTGTTAATTCAAGATGCAGATATCACATTTATTTGAAGTCTATATTCAGACAAGACAGAGAACATTTTATATTGAAATTTTCTTCTTGCAGGCACAAAGCTTCAGAGCTGCAGCCACTAGGGTGACCTCTGTACGCTGTAGCAGTGTAGGGAATCTTGCCGTAGGACTCTTCATTGTGAATTAAAGAGCAAACAAGTTGTATACAGCACCGGAGATTTGGGCGTAGCCAGCACCACCATAGACCATAATAGGAATTACTGCTATAGCAGCGCACAGTGAGTAATTTCGGTGCTGTCAGAAGACGGAGCTGAAGTTACATTTCAAACACTGTAATTCGGCCGCGAATTACATCATTCCCTACCATCCACGTGGACCTGGAGGGGGAAATAGTAATTAACACCGCCAGGACTTGTGCAGGAGCAGGGTAAGCCATATGTCGGCTGTATCCTGCGCCCAAGTCTCCCGGCGGCGATTTCACTCGTACTCTTAAAGAGAACCTGAAGTCTGGATAATTCAGAGGCTTCCCCATAAACCTAGAGCTAACCAAGACCTGGACTCCCTCTGATCATATTCTACAAGGGCTTGTCGAATATGTTCTTGTGGCTGTGCACCTGTCTGTGTACGAGCGTGGCTACATTATTGCTCAAGCGCAAGATTGCCTGTGCAGTAGCATGGAGCTGCTTGTGTACAGCCTTTTCTTCTATGCACAATGGCTCTGTGTTACTGCACAGCCCGTTAGTGCAGCTTTGCTTGTACGTGGAAGGGAGTGTAGCCGCATAACTTGCTGAGTCCGCGTGTTGCACTAATAGCCTAACACGCACTACTCTCCTGGGGTTGGTACCGGTAAAATTGCTGTGCACTGCCTGCTCATGGCAGCTTTTCCAGCAGTACATGCTTGCCAATTCAGGTACCTTTTTGAAGGTCCACTAAAGCAGTAAAGGAACACTATCAAAGTTTTTTTATTTTATTTTTATTTATTTTTCTGAAGCTTTTTAGGAGTTAGGAGAGACTTGGTAATTGCAGGTAATGATAGTAAAGAAAAAAAATCTGTCACCTTGTCAGATCTTGCTCGCTGCTAGGACAGTGCAGGGGTGACGGGTATATCTATTCAGCATCTACTAAGTGTAGGTGGTACAGGAATTTCTCTCTGCACTAAGCTTGCTGGAAATAAACAATCCATGCCTTGCTAGTCATAAATAAACAATCCATGCTGTGCCCACAGCAGAGTGGGTTCTTTTGTGCAGACAGATTTCACACGCTGTAGTGAGAAATTCAACCATTGAATTTCTCACTCCAGCAAGGCTAGTGCAGAGAAGAAAAGACACATTCCGCCTACATGGAATAGAAGCTGAATAGATAAACATATATCACCCATCACCCCTGCACTGTCCTAGCACCTTGCAAGATCTAATAAGGTGACGGATGTTCATCTGCAATTACCAAGTCACTCCTTATTTGTAAGGCTTCGTTTCCACAAGCTGACGCGCATCCTACGAGACGCACGACGGCACTTCCTGTTCTGCGAGTATGCAGCCGAATCCTGCAAGCCATGCCATGCACGGCTATGGGATTCGCTGCCACTCACACAAAAACTTGCTGCAGTGTCGCCAAATCGCTATGGGAAGCGATTTGAGCGGCAGCAGCGTTATCTTCTATGGCAGAGTTTCCCCATGTGCTATGCCTGTGGGGAAACTGCGGATTCGGCCCAATTTCCTCTCTAGTGGAAACAGGCCCTAGAGGGCTTCAAAAATAAACATACAGTGGTTTGCAAAAGTATTCGGCCCCCTTGAAGTTTTACACATTTTGTCGTATTACTGCCACAAACATGAATCAATTTTATTGAAATTCCACGTGAAAGACCAATACAAAGTGGGGTACACATGAGAAGTGGAACGGAAATCATACATAATTCCAAACATTTTTTACAAATAAATAGCTGCAAAGTGGGGTGTGCGTAATTATTCAGCCCCGTTTGGTCTGAGTGCAGTCAGTTGCCCATAAACATTGCCTGATGAGTGCTAATGACTAAATAGAGTGCACCTGTGTGTAATCTAATGTCAGTACAAATACAGCTGTTCTGTGACGGCCTCAGAGGTTGTCTAAGAGAATATTGGGAGCAACAACACCATGAAGTCTAAAGACCACACCAGACAGGTCAGGGATAAAGTTATTGAGAAATTTTAAAGCAGGCTTAGGCCTACATAAAGCTTTCCAAAGCCTTGAACATCCCACGGAGCACTGTTCAATCAATCATTTAGAAATGGAAGGAGTATGGCACAACTGTAAACCTACAAAGACAAGGCTGACGACCTAAACTCACAGGCCGAACAAGGAAAGCGCACATCAGAAATGCAGTCAAGAGGCCCATGGTGATTCTGAACGAGCTGCAGAGATCTACAGCTCAGGTGGGGGAATCTGTCCATAGGACAACTATTAGTCGTGCGCTGCACAAAGTTGGCCTTTATGGAACAGTGGCAAGAAGAAAGCCATTGTTAACAGAAAAGCATAAGAAGTCCCTTTTGCAGTTTGCCACAAGCCATGTGGGGGACACAGCAAACATGTGGAAGAAGGTGCTCTGGTCAGATGAGACCAAAATGAAACTTTTTGGCCAAAATGCAAAACGCTATGTGTGGCGGAAAACTAACACTGCACATCACTCTGAACACACCATCCCCACTGTCAAATATGGTGGTGGCAGCATCATGCTCTGGGGGTGCTTCTCTTCAGCAGGGACAGGGAAGCTGGTCAGAGTTGATGGGAAGATGGATGGAGCCAAATACAGGGCAATCTTGGAAGAAAACCTCTTGGAGTCTGCAAAAGACTTGGGACTGGGGCAGAGGTTCACCTTCCAGCAGGACAACGACCCTAAACATAAAGCCAGGGCAACAATGGAATGGTGTAAAACAAAATATATCCATGTGTTAGAATGGCCCAGACAAAGTCCAGATCTAAATCCAATCGAGAATCTGTGGCAAGATCTGAAAACTGCTGTTCACAAACGCTGTCCATCTAATCTGACTGAGCTGGAGCTGTTTTGCAAAGAAGAATAGGCAAGGATTTCAGTCTCTAGATGTGCAAAGCTGGTAGAGACCTACCCTAAAAGACTGGCAGCTGTAATTGCAGCAAAAGGTGGTTCTACAAAGTATTGACTCAGGGGGCCGAATAATTACGCACACCCTACTTTGCAGTTATTTTTTTTTTTTTAAATGTTTGAAATCATCTATCATTTTTGTTCCACTTCTCACGTGTACACCACTTTGTATTGTTCTTTCACGTGGAATTCCAATAAAATTGATTGTTTGTGGCAGTAATATGACAAAATGTGGAAAACTTCAAGGGGGCCGAATACTTTTGCAAGCTACTGTAAACTTCGATAGTGTTCCTTTAACTTGTTTTTACGACCGCTCCATGCCACATGGTGTGGACGCAGCGGCATCCCCAGGACCACTCAACGCCAATTGGCGTGAAATCCTGGGGCGGGGTTTTGCAGAAGATTGAGCTGGATTCTCCGCTTGAATGACAGAGCTCCGTCATCAGTCTCCCAGCTGAGATCGCCACTAGGAGATATACTGCCGTCTATCTACACTGTACAGCGCTGCGATCTACGTGTCACACGGTTGTCCCCCTGGGAGGCTCTGGAGGGATCGGCTGTCATAGGCTGATGCCTATGACGGCCGATCACGGTGATTGGCTAGCCCCCCGGGACGAAGAGAGGGGTAGAGGGGCATTAAAAAAACGAACAAATAAAAAATTTTTTAAAAAAAAACACGCTGGCAGGGATCAGAGCCCACCAACAGAAATCTCTGTTGGTGGGCAGAAAAGGAGGGGGGAATCACTTGTGTGCTGAGTGGTACGGCCCTGCAGTGAGCCCTTAAAGCTGCAGTGGCCTAATTTGTAAATAAGAGCCTGGTTACTGGGGGGGATAAAGCCTGTGGTCCTTAAGTGGTTAAAATCTGACAGGGTTTGGACTAATCCATCTCCTCATGGGGGATACTCAGGGTTTTCTTCCTTTTTCAAAAGTGCTTCCTGAACGGCAGTGTAACTGTCAAAATAGTAAAATACCAGGAAGCCTCCCTACTCCCTTGCACACTATTTTGTTAGACTTAGCAACTGCTGTTCAGGAAATGCTGTAGAAAGCACATTTTAACCACATAACGACCGCCCCCAGCCGATGGGCGGCGGCAAAGTCTGGGCCCAAACGACCGCAATACGCCCATCGGCGGGGGCGGCTGCGGGAGTGGCTATGCGGCGATCGCGTCATTCGTGACGCGATCAGCCGCCGGGGACTGGCTCCGCCCCCCGTTCGCCGTAACCCGCCGGCCGTTCGGAAGCGCCGGCGGGTTACTGGCATCCGGATCGCCGCTGCAACAGTGTATAATAGGCTTTGTAATGTATACAAAGCCTATTATACTGGCTGCCTCCTGCCCTGGTGGTCCCAGTGTCCGAGGGACCACCAGGGCAGGCTGCAGCCACCCTAGTCTGCACCAAACACACTGATTTCCCCCCCCCCTGCCCCCTGATCGCCCACAGCACCCCTCAGACCCCCCCCTGCCCACCCCCCAGACCACTGTTTGCACCCAGTCACCCTCCTAATCACCCATCAATCACTCCCTGTCACTATCTGTCAACGCTATTTTTTTTTAAAGTCCCTAATCTGCCCCCTACTCCCTCCTGATCACCCCCCCACCCCTCAGATTCTCCCCAGACCCCCCCCAGACCCCCCCCCCCCGTGTACTGTATGCATCTATCCCCCCTGATCACCTGTCAATCACCTGTCAATCACCTGTCAATCACCTGTCAATCACCCGTCAATCACCCCCTGTCACTGCCACCCATCAATCAGCCCCTGATCTGCCCCTTGCGGGCAATCTGATCACCCCCCCACACCAATAGATCGCCCGCAGATCCGACATCAGATCACCTCCCAAATCCATTGTTTACATCTATTCTCTCCTCTAAACACCCACTAATTACCCATCAATCACCCCCTATCACCACCTGTCACTGTTACCCATCAGATTAGACCCTAATCTGCCCCTTGCGGGCACCCAATCACCTGCCCACACGCTCAGATTGCCCTCAGACCCCCCCCTTATCAATTCGCCCGTGCAATATTTACATCTGTTCTCCCCTGTAATAACCCACTGATTACCTGTCAATCACCCATCAATCACCCCCTGTCACTGCCACCCATCAATCACCCCCTGTCACTGCCACCCATCAATCAGCCCCTAACCTGCCCCTTGCGGGCAATCTGATCACCCACCCACACCAATAGATCGCCCGCAGATCCGACATCAGATCACCTCCCAAATCCATTGTTTACATCTATTCTCTCCTCTAAACACCCACTAATTACCCATCAATCACCCCCTATCACCACCTGTCACTGTTACCCATCAGATTAGACCCTAATCTGCCCCTTGCGGGCACCCAATCACCTGCCCACACGCTCAGATTGCCCTCAGACCCCCCCCTTATCAATTCGCCCGTGCAATATTTACATCTGTTCTCCCCTGTAATAACCCACTGATTACCTGTCAATCACCCATCAATCACCCCCTGTCACTGCCACCCATCAATCACCCCCTGTCACTGCCACCCATCAATCAGCCCCTAACCTGCCCCTTGCGGGCAATCTGATCACCCACCCACACCAATAGATCGCCCGCAGATCCGACATCAGATCACCTCCCAAATCCATTGTTTACATCTATTCTCTCCTCTAAACACCCACTAATTACCCATCAATCACCCCCTATCACCACCTGTCACTGTTACCCATCAGATTAGACCCTAATCTGCCCCTTGCGGGCACCCAATCACCCGCCCACACCTCAGAACGCCCTCAGACCCCAGCCCTGATCACCTCGCCAGTGCATTGCTTGCATCTATTTCCCCCCTCTAATCACACCTTGAGACACCCATCAATCACCTCCTGTCACCCCCTAGCACACCTACCCATCAGATCAGGCCCTAATTTGCCCCGTGTGGGCTCCTGATCACTCGGCCAAACCCTCAGATCCCCCTCAGACCCCCTTCCGATCACCTCCCCAGTGCATTGATTGCATCTATTTTCCCCTCTAACCGCCCCCTGAGACACCCATCAATCACCTCCTGTCACCCCCCTAGCACTCCTATCCATCAGATCAGGCCCAATACATCCTGTCATCTAAGAGGCCACCCTGCTTATGACCGATTCCACAAAATTTGCCCCCTCATAGACCACCTGTCATCAAAATTTGCAGATGCTTATACCCCTGAACAGTCATTTTGAGAAATTTGGTTTCCAGACTACTCACAGTTTTGGGCCCGTAAAATGCCAGGGCAGTATAGGAACCCCACAAGTGACCCCATTTTAGAAAGAAGACACCCCAAGGTATTCTGTTAGGTGTATGATGAGTTCATAGAATATTTTATTTTTTGTCAAAAGTTAGCGGAAATTGGATTGTTATTGTTTTTTTCACAAAGTGTCATTTTTCACTAACTTGTGAGAAAAAATAAAATCTTCTATGAACTCACCATACCCCTAACGGAATACCTTGGGGTGTCTTCTTTCTAAAATGGGGTCACTTGTGGGGTTCCTATACTGCCCTGGCATTTTAGGGGCCCTAAACCGTGAGGAGTAGTCTAGAAAACAAATGCCTCAAAATGACCTGTGAATAGGACGTTGGGCCCCTTAGCGCACCTAGGCTGCAAAAAAGTGTCACACATGTGGTATCGCCATACTCAGGAGAAGTAGTATAATGTGTTTTGTGGTGTATTTTTACACATACCCATGCTGGGTGGGAGAAATCTCTCTGTAAATGGACAATTGTGTGTAAAAAAAATCAAAAATGTGTCATTTACAGAGATATTTCTCCCACCCAGCATGGTTATATGTAAAAATACACCACAAAACACATTATACTACTTCTTCTGAGTACGGCGATACCACATGTGTGACACTTTTTTGCAGCCTAACTGTGCTAAGGGGCCCAAAGTCCAATGAGTACCTTTAGGATTTCACAGGTCATTTTGAGACATTTGGGTTCAAGACTACTCCTCACGGTTTAGGGCCCCTAAAATGCCAGGGCAGTATAGGAACCCCACAAGTGACCCCATTTTAGAAAGAAGACACCCCAAGGTATTCTTTTAGGTGTATGATGAGTTCATAGAAGATTTTATTTTTTGTCACAAGTTAGCGGAAATTGATATGTATTGTTTTTTTTTTCACAAAGTGTCATTTTCCGCTAACTTGTGACAAAAAAAAAATCTTCTATGAACTCACCATACTCCTAACAGAATACCTTGGGGTGTCTTCTTTCTAAAATGGGGTCACTTGTGGGGTTCCTATACTGCCCTGGCATTTTAGGGGCCCTAAACCGTGAGGAGTAGTCTAGAATCCAAATGCCTCAAAATGACCTGTGAATAGGACGTTAGGCCCCTTAGCGCACCTAGGTTGCAAAAAAGTGTCACACATGTGGTATCGCCGTACTCAGAAGAAGTAGTATAATGTGTTTTGGGGTGTATTTTTATACATACCCATGCTGGGTGGGAGAAATCTCTCTGTAAATGGACAATTGTGTGTAAAAAAAATCAAATAATTGTCATTTACAGAGATATTTCTCCCACCCAGCATGGGTATGTGTAAAAATACACCCCAAAACACATTATACTACTTCTCCTGAGTACGGCGGTACCACATGTGTGGCACTTTTTTGCACCCTAAGTGCGCTAAGGGGCCCAAAGTCCAATGAGTACCTTTAGGATTTCACAGGTCATTTTGCCACATTTGGTTTCAAGACTACTCCTCACGGTTTAGGGCCCCTAAAATGCCAGGGCAGTATAGGAACCCCACAAATGACTCCATTTTAGAAAGAAGACACCCCAAGGTATTCCGTTAGGAGAATGGCGAGTTCATAGAAGATTTTATTTTTTGTCACAAGTTAGCGGAAAATGACACTTTGTGAAAAAAAACAATTACAATCAATTTCCGCTAACTTGTGACAAAAAAAAAAAATCTTCTATGAACTCACCATACATCTAACGGAATACCTTGGGGTGTCTTCTTTCTAAAATGGGGTAATTTGTGGGGTTCCTATACTGTCCTGGCATTTTAGGGGCCCTAAACCGTGAGGAGTAGTCTTGAAACGAAATTTCTCAAAATGACCTGTGAAATCCTAAAGGTACTCATTGGACTTTGGGCCCCTTAGCGCAGTTAGGGTGCAAAAAAGTGCCACACATGTGGTATCGCCGTACTCAGGAGAAGTAGTATAATGTGTTTTGGGGTGTATTTTTCCACATACCCATGCTGAGTGGGAGAAATATCTCTATAAATAGACAATTGTGTGTAAAAAAAATAAAAAAATTGTCATTTACGGAGATATTTCTCCCACCCAGCATGTGTATGTGTAAAAATACACCCCAAAACACATTATACTACTTTTCCTGAGTACGGCAATACCACATGTGTGGCACTTTTTTGCGGCCTAACTGCGCTAAGGGGCCCAAAGTCCAATGAGCATCTTTAGGCTTTACAGGGGTGCTTACAATTAGGCACCCCCCAAATGCCAGGACAGTAAACACACCCCACAAATGACCCCATTCTGGAAAGTAGACACTTCAAGGTATTCAGAGAGGAGCATAGTGAGTCCGTGGCAGATTTCATTTTTTTTTGTCGCAAGTTAGAAGAAATGGAAACTTTTTTTTTTTTTTTTTTTTGTCACAAACTGTCATTTTCCGCTAACTTGTGACAAAAAATAAAATCTTCTATGAACTCACCATGCCTCTCACTGAATACTTTGGGATGTCTTCTTTCCAAAATGGGGTCATTTGGGGGGTATTTGTACTATCCTGGAATTTTAGCCCCTCATGAAACATGACAGGTGCGCAGAAAAGTCAGAGATGCTTGAAAATGGGAAAATTCACTTTTGGCACCATAGTTTGTAAACGCTATAACTTTTACCCAATCCAATAAATATACACTGAATGTTTTTTTTTTTATCAAAGACATGTAGCAGAATAACTTTCGCGCTCAAATGTATAGGAAATTTTACTTTATTTGAAAAATGTCAGCACAGAAAGTTAAAAAAGTCATTTTTTTGACAAAATTCATGTCTTTTTTGATGAATATAATAAAAAGTAAAACTCGCAGCAGCAATCAAATAGCATCAAAAGAAAGCTTTATTAGTGACAAGAAAAGGAGGTAAAATTCATTTAGGTGGTAGGTTTTATGACCGAGCAATAAACCGTGAAAGCTGCAGTGGTCTGAATGGAGAAAAAGGCTCTGGTCCTTAAGGGGCGAAAAGACTGTGGTCCCGAAGTGGTTAAAGTCCCTTTTCAGCCTACAATTTTTACATCCACACTTATCCCCAGTAGTGTAATAAGAGCTGTGTTGCTTATCAGAGACTTAGTGGTCAGATTTGAAGTCATGTGCGCACTATATCGCTTGGTCCACCTTTTCTCCTATGATTGGGGATGATTTGCCTACTGTACATAGAGGTGGGGCTTAACTGCTACTCGCTTCCTCTCATGACTCTTGAATGAGGTATGGGCAGGTCACTTGGATGAATGGAGGGAAGTGCATGACCTGTAGAGGAAGGTTACAATGGAATGTTTATGGGACATATGAGGGAGAGTGTACCATTAGTGTATACTAATGAAGGAATGAGAGGCATAAATGAAGTGTGATTTTACTGATTCCCATATTGATACCATATCTTTGTAGGTGTTGCTTCATCGACTGGCAAATATTCAGAGAGTGTGGAATTTGCCTCCAAATGAGAATACAGGAAAAGAAGTGACCTGCTTAGCATGGAGACCCGATGGCAAAAGTAAAGCACATCTGTGTGGATTTATGGTTTGTCATGTAAAAAAAAAAAGTTATACAGTTGTGATGCTGGATCATATTGACAGCTGTAATTTTGCTTTATGTTGACAGTTTTAGCTTTTGGTCTGGCTGATACCAGACGGGTTGTACTCTGTGATGTGGAAAAGCCAGAGAGCCTACACTCTTTTTCTGTCGAAACAACCGTATCATGCATGCACTGGATGGAGGTGACGGAGGAAAACAGGTGCGTGTTTTTTACAACCATTTTAGTTATTCCTAGAAGTGGTTTTTTTTGTTTTGTTTTTTCTTCTGCACTGTATTTACAGTATGCTCTAACAGTAAGGTAATGTTAGCGGGTGCTCCGGTCACCCGCTATTATTACCTTGCTGTGCTCTCAGCACCTGCTAACATTACTTTGCTGTGCTCTCAGCACCCGCTAACCCACTATGGGGAAGTTATTTTATGAATTAATATGGTGCTCGGATTCCTTTTAAAGGCAACCCGAGGTGAGAGGGATATGGAAGCTAACATGTTTATTTCCTTTTAAACAATGCACATTGCCTGGCTGTCCTGCTGATCCTCCGCCTCTAAGCCATAGACCCTGAAGAAGCATGCAGATCAGCTGTCTATGACAAATTGGACAAGATTGCTGCATGCTTGTTTTAGGTGTGTGATTTCGACCCTACTGACTAGAAAGATCAGCAGGATTGCCAGAGAACTGGTATTAAGAAGAAATGAATATGGCAGCTTCCATAGGTCTCACACCTCGGGTTCCTTTTTAAAGAGAAACTTACTGCATATGACTTAATGTACCAGAAATGAATAATACTTACCATTTTATACATACCTGGGGCTTCTTCCAGCCCTATGCGCACGGATTGCTCCCACGCTGCCGTCCTCTGCTGCCTGCAGCTCCAATACTGGGACCTGTAACTTCCTCCAGTCGTGGCCAGTCTGCCCAAGAGGAAGTGCGCTCATTACGTATTTCTCCAGCAGCTGCTGGAGAGATACAGTGTGATGCGAAAGTTTGGACAACCTTGTTAATGGTCATGATTTTCCTGTATAAATAGTTGGTTGTTATGATAAAAAGTCAGTTAAATATATCATAGAAGACACACACAGTGATATTTGAAAAGTGAAATTAAGTGTATTGGATTTACAGAAAGTGCGCAATAATTGTTTAAATAGAATTAGGCATAAATCTGGGCACTGTTGTCATTTTATTGATTCCAAAACCTTTAAAACCAATTATTCAAACTCAAATTGGCTTGGTAACTCAGAGACCCCCTACCTACACACACAGGTGAATCCAATTATGAGAAATAGTATTTAAGGGGGTCAGTTATAAGTTTCCTTCCCCTTTTAATTTTCTCTGAAGAGTAGCAACATGGTGGTGGTTCCATCATGCTGTGAGGGGACCGGAAATCTTGTCAAAGTTGAGGGACGCATGTATTCCACTCAGTATCCGCAGATTCTGGAGACCAATGTCCAGAAATCAGTGACAAAGCTGAGCTATGCCGAGGCTGGATCTTTCAACAAGACAACGACCCTAAACACTGCTCAAAATCCACTAGGGCATTCATACAGAGGAACAAGTACAACGTACTGGAATGGCCATCTCAGTCTTCAGACCTGAATATAATTAAAAAAATCTGTGGTGTGAGTTAAAGAGAGCTGTCCATGCTCGGAAGCCATTCGGAAGCCATCAAACCTGAATGAACTAGAGATATTTTGTAACGAGGAATGGTCCAAAATACCTTCAGCCAGAATCCAGACTCTCATTGGAGCCTACAGGAAGCGTTTAGAGGCTGTAATTTCTGCAAAAGGGGATCTACTAAATACTGATTTCATTTCTTTTTTGTGGTGCCCAAATTTATGCACTTGCCTAATTTTGTTTAAACAATTATTGCACACTTTCTGTAAGTACTATAAACTTCATTTCACTTCTCAAATATCACTGTGTGTGTCTCCTATATGATATTTAACTGACATTTTTTATCGTAACAACCGATTTATACAGGAAAATCATGATGATTAACAAGGTTGCCCAAACTTTCACATCCCACTGTAAGTAAAGTCCAACAGTCAGTTGTGAAAGTTTACTGAAAATGTTAGTTTGCTTTAAGAACGATGCATAATCACAATGTAATCTGTATGTTATACTATATGTTACACGCTCTGTATTACTCAGGCTTCAATTGAAACTGTTTTCTTTCATTGTAGTGTCTTGTCATCGTTTTACAAGACAGAAAATGAATCTAATATTCTTCCAAAGTTGCCAGCACTGCCAAAAAAGTAAGGATGCTTTTGTATATTCCATGTACTGTAACTGGGAATTATCAATTATAAATTGGGTATACATGGTTGCCTCTCAATGGGCAAATATATCATTCCATTGAGCTGATCTAAAATGTTACCACCTTTATAAAACATTCAGTAATACGTGGAGCAAATTCTTCAGTAAGAGCTTGTTCACACTACAAGAGCTTTCTAAGCGCTAGTGATTTTGAAAAGCTGTTGCTAATGCAATGCTATGGGGGATTTTTACAAAATCACATTGCTCCAGTGTGCACACACACACATAGGGTAACATTAGCAAGAGCTTTTAAAATCACAAAGAGCTTAGAAATGCTCTTGTAATGTGAACGAGCCCTAAAGAAGCTTTCTCACGGCAATGCGCTACCCTGTTTTACTGCAAGGGTCCGCAAAAGCAATGAAAGTCTATGGAGACATTCACACCAATTGTGGTCCGTTGCGGTGTGTCAGAAGTATCTGAGCTGACACCAGGACAGCAGAGCGTTACTTCAAGCATCGCGCTTAACGCTCGGTGCCTGGGGTAATGGAAGTCTATGGGCAACGCAGTAAGTGTAAACAACGGAGCACACTGTGTCGCGCATGCACGGACTGATGGGAATCCCAGTGACTTATTTCCTGCCTCAAAGGTTAACTAAGCAGCTTTTACAATTTCTTTACGTATACCTGACTCCTTTAAATACTGTAGCAGGAGCCAGACAGCATTCCACAGAGGAATGTAAAAGATGATGAAAGGTGCAAATACTCTTGCACTTGATAACTTTAGGCAGACAAACATCAGTAAACCTTAAGCAGCTCTGTTGCATTCTGAGGTGAGGGATGGAAATTTTCCGGCTAATAGCCGAGATCTTTTTTTTTTTTTTTCTTTGTATTTTTTTAAAATCCACTCCTGGAGCGCCATGCTGAAGATGGGGTTTGGGTTGAATTTCCTTGAGAGATTAGTCTTGATGCCCTATCTGCCCCATGAGAGGAGAGATAAGGACATGTGCTCCTAATCTGTTTGATAGGTTGATGCACTGTATGCTTGCATTTATTTATTGTAAGTATTTATATAGCACTGACATATTATGCAGCACTGTACAGAGTATATAGTCTTGTCACTAACTGTCCCTCAGAGGAGCTCACAATCTAATCTCTACCATAATCCTATGTCTATCTATGTATCCTTTAGTGCATGTATAGTCTAGGGCCAATTTTGGGGGAAGCCAGTTAACTTATCTGTATGTTTTTGGGATGTGGGAGGAAACCGGAGTGCCCAGAGGAAACCCACACAGACACGGGGAGAACATACATACTCCTTGCAGATGTTGACCTGGCTGGGATTTGAACCAGGGACCCAGCGCTGCAAGGCAAGAGCGCTAACCACTATGCCACCATGCTGCCCTAAAGCCCTAGCCCTTGCATGCTGCAATATGCATGTTCTAGGGCTAGAGTTAGAACACATACTAAAAGAGGAACGTGCACGGTTTATGTGATGATGCAAAATAAGACATTGTTTTTCCAGCTAACACCTTTGACTTGTAAATAGCTGTAGGGCCACTTGTTCCTTGTCATTATGTTTGAATGAGAATTAGTGTGCAAAGGGTTAATTGACTCTGGATTAGGGAGAGTCTCTTAACCCTCCTGGCGGTTAATTTTTTTTGCCAATTAGGCAGAAATCTATTTTTTTTTTTTTAATATATATATATATATATATATATATATATATATATATATATTTTTTTGTTTCATGTAAAGCTACCAGAGTGGTAGCTACATGAAACACCACTAGAGGACGCATGTGTCCCTCTAGTGCAGGGGTCTCAAACTCAATTTACCTGGGGGCCGCAGGAGGCAAAGTCAGGATGAGATTGGGCCGCATAAGGTATTTCACAATCACGGGGCATCACCGCCGCTGCCTGCCCCTCTCACTCTTCCTTCATAGAGAGGGGCGGGGAGAGGCGGCGATCCATGAGGCGATTGACGTCAGGAAGGGCAGAGCTGAAGCTGAAAGCTCTGCCCCTTCCAGGAAATGCTGTCGGATTGCCCCCCGGGCGATTTGGGGGCTCTGCAGCCCTCGTTTAGCGGCGGGGATGCGGCGGATTACTTGGGAGCACTGAAGCGAACTATAAGGAAGCTTTTGCCAGCGAGGGCCACAAAATATTGTATCGAGGGCCGCAAATGGCCCGCAGGCCGCGAGTTTGTGACCCCTGCTCTAGTGCGATCGTCGCCGGCATCAATAGCAAACAGGGGAACGCGTATATAACGCGTTCCCTGTTTGGCTTCTACTGTCGCCATAGCGACGATCGGAAAGACATCATAGACGTCAGCTGACGTCAGATGCCTCCGATCCAGCCCATAGCGCTGCCTGGAACTCATTGGTCCGGGCAGCGCAGGGCTCTGGCGCAGGGGGGGGCCTCTTCCGCCGCTGCGTGTGAGTGATCGCCGCAGAGCAGCGGCGATCGAGCTGTACGTGCGGCTAGCAAAGTGCTAGCTGCGCGTACAGCACTTTGAATGGGGCGAATCGCCCCACTAGAGGCAGAGATATCCTCCTGCGCGGCATAGCCCGAGCTCAGCTCGGGCTTACCACCAGGAAGGTTAAGTTGTTTCTCCCATGATTTTTTTTTTTTTTTTTTTTTTTTTACTATTAAAATAAAGGTTGAAACCTATTTTAATTGTCTGCAAACTTGTAGTCTTGTGTGCTGTCCCCTCTCCACGGCTCCACTGTGAGTTGGATGTCAGTAAGGGCTGAATCACATTGCAAGAGCTGTTTAACTGCTAGTGATTTGAAATGCTCTTGCTAATGCAATGCTGTGGGGGATTTTTATAAAATCACATCGCACCATTGAGAACACACTTAGCATTACATTAGCAAGAGCTTTTAAAATTGCAAGCGCTTAGAAAAAGCTCTTGCAGCCATGTGAGCAAGCCCTAAGACAGTGGTTCCCAACCTTTTCCATTTCGTGACACATCACGCCAAACATTCAGATATCCGTGACACGTCACATCACGCCAAACATTCAGATATACATGACACATCACGGATGATAGAAAAAAGGGGCTCAGTAACAATCTGCTGATGCAGCAGGCACAACAAGGGGCTCAGTAACAATCTGCTTCTGCTGCAGGCACAATGAGGGGCTCAGTAACAATCTGCTGATGCTGCAAGCACAATGAGGGGCTCAGCAACAATCTGCTTCTGCTGCAGGCACAATGAGGGGCTCAGTAACAATCTGCTGATGCTGCAGGCACAATGAGGGGCTCAGTAACAATCTGCTGATGCTGCAGGCACAATGAGGGGCTCAGAAAATCTGCTGATGCTGCAGGCACAATGAGGGGCTCAGTAACAATCTGCTGATGCTGCAGGCACAATGAGGGGCTCAGTAACAATCTGCTGATGCTGCAAGCACAATGAGGGGCTCAGCAACAATCTGCTGATGCTGCAGGAACAATGAGGGGCTCAGTAACAATCTGCTGATGCTGCAGGCACAATGAGGGGCTCAGTAATAATCTGCTGATGCTGCAGGCACAATGAGGGGCTCAGTAACAATCTGCTGATGCTACAGGCACAATGAGGGGCTCAGAAACGATCAGATTTTGCCATCTTACACATTGGGGGAGGGGGGTTAGAGGGACACAATCCTGCAGCTGCAATGAGCAAAGGGCTGCAGGATTAATATGCTGCTGCTACTGGCACAATAAGGGACAGTATGCTGGTAAACAACACTAAGACTCTCCCAATGCAGACAGCACTCAAAACCCAATTAGAAAAGTTGTAGCTGCACAAATTTCCCCACTCCTAAATGTACTAGAAAAACAAAAGTTTGCTTTCCTAAAACAGAAAGAATTTGCGATAATTCAGGTTGGAGTGAGCTCGAGATGTCTCCCAGGCACTAAATGTACTACAATCACCAACTGACTCTTCCAGCTCAGGAAGGGTTAAAGCAGAGTACACTGACAGCAGGTCCATCACATCCTGAGAAAGAACAGGGTCCTATCACCTTATCAGCAATGTGAGTGGGAGAGGATGGCAGATAAAAAGTCCTCTTGCTGATGACTGTGTGCAAGGTCACATGAGGTTGGAATCATGCTGGGAGTATCTTACTATCTAATCTCCCAACAGGCAGTCACGGGTCAGAGGTGTGCGGTCTCCAAGCTTCTCCCCGTGACTGTCACACTGTGCAATGCTCTGCCTCCGCCCTCTGCTTGTCAATAGTGCAAGGCTACAAGAAAATGGCCACCGCTGTCTGCAAATGTGGACAGCGGTGGCCATTTTCTTGTAGCCCTGCTCTATTAGAAGAGTAGGACGACGACGATCTGCGGGGGAGACAAGTGGGGAAGCAGAGAGCAGCGACACATAGCCGGTGCTAAGTAAGAACTAGGATTATGACCATAATTAGCACCACACCATTAATTATAGCAAAGGTATCACAATTTTATTATTAACAACTTCACAAAAAGCACTATACAATGTTAAAACCAATTAAAAGATCGAGAGACACCACAAATCAATACCAATAATATATAATCTATGATTGCTAATAGCATATCAGTACTTTAGTGCTCACCTGGGTAGTTCAATATATGAGCCACCACAGGGATTGAACCCGGGTTCATAAGCTCACGTAGAATGAAAGTGCCATACACATACATACATGTGTCGCGGCACACCATTGGGGAACCACTGCCCTAAGACATCCCTACAATACCGTTTGTAGCAAGTTGGGTTTTGTTTTGTTTTTTGCAAATAATTTGTAATGCGTTTTTGTGTTATGTATGTTTTAACATGTTGTTGTTTTTTTTTGTTTTTTTAGTTACAATGCCACTGCAAAAATCTTCAGGTAAGTGTTTATATACCAGATTTCAATATGGCAAACTGTACAGCAGACTCACGTACAGTAGTAAACCAAACCGCTGAGAGGTGCCAAACCCGCTCCCTGACAAGTCAAGTTACTCCCCCTTTTTTATGTGCTTGAGGAAGCGGGCGTTAGACCCGTGAAACGCGTTGCAAGTATTGTTGTGGAGTAAGAATAAAGCTGGTTTCTTTTATGTGAATCAGTGCGATTTGTAGTTACTGGGGAGGTGTATCATCCAGCATCCCCCATTTTGAGACTTTTTTAAAGTACAGTGTTTTAATCTTTGGGCGCCTCTGTACTTCTGCACGAATAAGATTGTATCCACCGGTTGGATAGGTGTGAACACCTTCTGTCTATAGAGAGCGACCTTTTAACCTGAGCGGAGACAGGTCTAAATTCCCCGCCTGCAATAATAGTGGTTGCCTGGGTCGGCAACCTACGCTTGTGAGTATAACTCCTTCTCTGTATAAATTCGTCAAATAATAACAATAATACACTATTGGGGCTCTCGTTTTTCCATTTGTCTTTACATATTGAAACCGCTAAACATGTAGGCATAAGTATTTCCGTATGACCTTTTTGTACTGTTAACCACTTGATGACCCACCCTTTACCCCCCCTTAAGGACCAGCGCTGTTTTTACTGATCTGTGCTGGGTGGGCTCTGCAGCCCCCAGCACAGATCAGGTAGCAGGCAGAGAGATCAGATTGCCCCCCTTTTTCCCCCCTATGGGGATGATGTGCTGGGGGGGTCTGATCTCTTCTGCCTGCTGGGTGATGCGGGGGGGGGGGGGGGCACCTCAAAGCCCCCCTCCGCGGCGAAATTCCCCCCTCCCTCTCCTACCTGCTGCCCCCCCCCGGCGATCGAGGATGCAAAGGACGCTATCCGTCCTGTGCAGCCAGTGACAGGATGTCCCCTGTCACATGGAGGCGATCCCCGGCCGCTGATTGGCCGGGGATCGCCGATCTGCCTTACGGCGCTGCTGCGCAGCAGCGCCGTACAAATGTAAACAAAGAGGATTATTTCCGCTTGTGTTTACATTTAGCCTGCGAGCCGCCATCGGCGGCCCGCAGGCTATTCACGGAGCCCCCCGCCGTGAATTGACAGGAAGCAGCCGCTCGCGCGAGCGGCTGCTTCCTGATTAATTAGCCTGCAGCTGGCGACGCAGTACTGCGTCGCTGGTCCTGCAGCTGCCACTTTGCCGACGCACGGTATAAGCGTGCGGTCGGCAAGTGGTTAAACTGACCATAGATGTGAGACAGCTGAATATGTAAGCATTTTCCACACGCCTGCATCGAAGTGGCCCTCTGTGTGCACGTTTTCCGTTTGTATAAAGGAATAAAAAAAAAAAAAAACTATTACTAATTATTTCTGCCTTATGCTCCATTTTAATGCCAGAAAGCATCTGTTTTGCACTGCTTTATGCATCCTCCTATGACCCTAAATTACACCCATTGCTTTCCACAAGTTCAGAATCAGAATCTCTTTTATTCGCCAAGTGTAACAGGTGTCACACCCGGAATTATTTCTGGCATACACGGCATGGCAGGGAACAACAGTTTACAAGCGGCTGTTAGTCATACAGATACATTGATACAAAGAAAGACAAAAAACACAAATTCAGCTATGCCATGGGGCAGGAGTGGCGAGAGTGGAAGGCTAGCGGGCTTCGCATGAGAGAGAGCGAGAGTTCAGGTGCAGTACAGCTTGAGGGAAGAAGGTATTCCTGTGCCTGGTGGTTCTAGTGGGGATGGTGCGGAAGCGACGGCCTAAGGGAAGCCGATTGAAGCGGTGCCAGCCAGGGTGTGAAGGGTCGTTCACTATCTTATTTGCCCTGGACCACAGTCTGGAGGTGAACAAGAGGTCCAGTGGTGGCAGGGGTGACCCTATTATCTTCTCCGCAGAGTTGATAACCCTCTGAAGTTTGAGTCTGTCCCTTGCAGTGGCACCAGCATACCATACGATAATCGAGGAACAGAGGATCGACTCAATGGTGGCCGTGTAGAAGCAAGTCAACAGTTCCCGCGACATTCCAAACTTCCTAAGTTGTCTCAGGAAGTACATCCTTTGTTGCGCTTTCCTTTGAGTGTTTGTGGTGTTATCCACCCATTTCAAGTCATTTCTCTGAATAACTTAAAGTGAACCTAAATTAAGGAGAATATGGAGGCTGCCATATTTATTTCCTTTTTAACCATTTCAGCCAGCGGGTATTTTTCACCTTATGGACGAGAGGAATTTTCACATTTCAGCGCTCCTCCCTTTCATTCCCCAATAACTTTATCACTACTTATCACAAATAAATTATCTAGATCTTGTTTTTTCCGCCACCAATTAGGCGTTCTTTGGGTGGTACATTATGTTAAAGAGGAGCTGTTAGGTATAAGGTCTCAGAGAAAAAAAAACATATATCATTAGCTAAATAATGGCTGTACTTACATTACATATGCATTTCACTGTCCACGTTTGGATTTCACAGAATTTTTATATAGTATTTGCAGAGAATGATGCGCCTGACAGCTCATGGCAGGTTCCATGTTTGTCTGTCTCCTAAGAAGCCAATTGTGTCGTCATGTCCTCCCTGCTTCCTGATGATTCGACTCACAAAAAAAGATCCTAATGGTTCATGATCCGGACAACACTACTGTGCAGTGAATATTAATTAGCCATGTGGCTAGGAACAATAGCGGACTCATGCAGTATACTCTAAAGGAACATATGCCGTAATTTTTCAGTGCTGTGAGCTGGGATGAGTTACAAGCTGCTGTAACTTGAGCCTGTAACTTCTCACTAGCAGCCGAGGGGAGGACCCAAGGTGGGAAGAAGCAGCCCCAGAATGCTTTGCAGTATGTTTTGCGGCCTCTCGTACTTTTAAGAGCTTGGGAATAACAGCCTTGCTGTTCAGCACACATCAAAAGTAAGAGAGATTTTTAACTTCAGTATTGCCTTTTTGGCTTCCTTCTGAACTGTTTAACACAGGAGAATAGAGGTTTAAATTAGCTTTTGCAGCCTGACAGTTACTCTTTAAAGGGATACTGTAGGGGGGTCGGGGGAAAATGAGTCGAAGTTACCCGGGGCTTCTAATGGTCCCCCGCAGACATCCTGTGCCTGCGCAGCCACTCACCGATGCTCTGGCCCCGCCTCCAGTTCACTTCTGGAATTTCTGACTTTAAAGTCAGAAAACCACTGCGCCTGCATTGCCGTGTCCTCGCTCCCGCTGATGGCACCAGGAGCATACTGCGCAGACCAAAGACCATACTGGACTTGTGCAATACACTTCTGGTGACATCAGCGGGAGCGAGGACACGGCAATGCAGGCGCAGTGTTTTTCTGACTTTAAAGTCAGAAATTCCAGAAGTGAACTGGAGGCGGGGCCGGAGCATCGGTGAGTGGCTGCGCGGGCACAGGATGTCTGCGGGGGACCATTAGATGCCCCGGGTAACTTCAACTCATTTTCCCCCGACCCCCCTACAGTATCCCTTTAAGAATTATTTTATTCTAAATGCATTTTAATGGGAGTAATTTGAAAAAAATCATTATTTCTCAGTTTTCGGCCATTATAGTTTTAAAATAATACATGGTACCGTAATTAAAATCCACACATTTTATTTGCCCATTTGTCCCTGTTATTGCAACGTTAAAATTATATCCCTAGTATAATGTCTGGTGACAATATTTTATTTTGAAATAAATGTGCATCTTTTTAGTTTTACATCCATCACTAATTTTTAGCCCATACATTAATAATATGCCCTCTTGAGATACATTTTAAAAAATGTTATTCCCTAAACACAGTAGGTGTAATTTTACTATTTGGCCACAAGATGTCCCCATTGAGCACTTCCTATTTGCCTACAATAAGTACGTTATAGGAAGCAATGTGTTACTACATTGTAACTAGGGAAGTGACGCAGGCAACAATGGATGCCTGCGATCACGGTGGCCTGCGGAGAGATTAATGAATGGGAAGTTTGTTCCCTTTCATAAATCTAACGATTGCCGGCGATAAGCCGAGGCAATCGGCGGCGGGAGGAAGAGCGGCGGCTCAATTTAAGAATAGACACTGTTCTTGAACAAAAACAGTGTTTATTCTCGGCGGATGAGAACAAATTGGCTCAGGGGACCTGTCCCCTGCAGCCAATCATCCCCCCCCCCCCCTTTCTCTTGGCAACATCGCGATCGCGGGCATCCGCCCACACGATCGCCGCATAGCCCCCCCAAGCTGCAGGGACGTGACTATCGCGTCCCTGCGGAAGTAGCAGCTGCCGGTGCGGACGTGAGGCTCACGTCCCAGTGGCAGAAATGGTTAAACAATGCAGATTTCCCATTTGCCCAGCTGATCCTCTGCATCTATTGCTTTTAGCCACAGACCCTGAACAAGTATGCAGATCAGGTGCTCTGACTGAAGTCTGACAAGTAAAGAGTATTACGCACAGGCTGATTGTGGATCAAACAATATGAATAAATTACATGGCGAATATCAATCTTTTCTTGATCTCTCTTATATTTTTTTTAACTTCTCACTTTGCAATGTATTATTTTTTTCCCCTTTTCACTAAAGTTCTTTTTAAAATGTTTTCTGCAAAGAATGGGTTTAGAAGTATGGTTGTCCAACATACACTTTTTTTTTTTTTAGCGCAGCCATTTTTGCAAATCGTTTTAAAAGCGCTCAAGTAATGATTTCCTATGACAGTGTTCACATTTGAGCGTTGCGATTTTTTTTTTTGAAAAAATCCCAAACGCGCTACCTGTACCATTTTCAGAGCATTTTGTCTCAATGGCAGGTGTAGGGAAATCGCAAAGCGCTTGTGAAAACGCTTTGTATATCGCTTTCCTCTGCGCTTTGATAAATACATTGTATTTATTTATTTCTGGGTTAAAGAGTTCACTTCCTGAATGACGCCAGGAAGTGAAAAAAAAAAATCACTCCACATAACCGCTTATAAAAGTGCTTTTGTAAGCGAAAATCGCTGGGAAAAGCACTGACAAATTCATTCTATTAATCGCTTAGTGCTTGCAATAGCGCTGGAGATTTATAATGTGAACAAGGCCTTAAAGCTTTTGTGTAAAATTCTTTGAAGAAATGTATTTGCTGGTTTAAACTGGAGTAAAATGTTGTATTTGTTTTTTCTGTTCTAGTGAAGAGAAATCAGATGAAATACTGAAGCTCCTGGGAGATGTAAAGTAAGCATGTCTATATTTAACAAATGTTGTCATTTTTTTTAGAACATTTCTCATGGCACAAATGTCAAATGCAAAACCAGCCCAGCATATAGCATAGTAACTGAATGTTTAAAGTTACTTGAACGTTTTCGCTTATAATGAAATGAACTTTGATTTGTAACATAAGATATTTTTTACTATGACAGCAGTTCTCATGCACCTCCTCATTGCATGGATATAGGCATATGCTGGCTGTTAGGCTAGGATTGAATATGGCAGAAAAACATCTCTCCGTGGATTTTATTAACTAAACAATTTTCTCTGCTATATTCTTTCAGACCTGATCAGATGTGCAAGAGAAAAAATATTACCTTTTTGTAGTGTTTTCTGCAGTTATGCTTATCTTGTAAACCCTGCATCTACAAGGAGACAGAGTGCTTTAACACAGCAACTGCTGTTAATCTAAATACATTAATCTTGTCACAAACCAGAGCTTTTAAAGGTCAACTTTAATGAGGTGATATGGAGGCTGCCATATTTATTTCCTTTTAAACAATACCAGCTGCCTGGCAGCCATGCTGGTCTATTTGGCTGCAGTAGTGTCTGAATCGCACTAGAAACAAGCATGCAGCTAGTCTTGTCAGATCTGACAATAATGTCAGAAACACCTGATCTGTTGCATGCTTGTTCAGGGTCTATGGCTAAAGGTATTAGTGGCAGAGAATCAGCAGGATAGCCAGGCAACTGGTAATGTTTAAAACAAACACCTACACACCCGTAGGTAGTGCTAGGTACTGCTAATTCACCAACCTTTCAGCAAGCCTCATTTTGAGCGGATATAACCCAGAGGATTAGCACAAACTGCTGCCACCTGTTAGCAGAAGTTTACAGCCTCATGTTTGTCTTCCAATGGTCTCCAGTCTGAAGAACAATACTAAATCAGGCCTAAAATTAAAGTCAGTGTATTGTGAGACAGAGGATGCAAGATTTTTGATAAAACTTTATAGAAATGTCTTTCAGTGGTGCACTGTTACTACAAAAGGCAAGTTGTCACATTCTCCAATGCACAATATATTGAAAACAAGATTGTTAATGTGAAGTCCAGGAAGTGCATGTGACCGGCTGTGGAGTCGGATCAATTTTTGGGTGCCTGGAGTCAGGGAAAAAATGCAGACTCCGACTCCTAATGAATTTAAACTGTAATTAAAATAGAAAATATGATAAAATGTTCTATTTCTCAGAATAGTCATCATAAATAGTTTATATATACAGTAATAGCTCTGCTTAGTCCACAAAAATGAAATAAACCAATCAAAAAATAGTTACTTGTGCTGCTTCAATAAAGCAGTCCCCGTATTTCTAAAGTCAGATATACATATCTGATTGTGACTGTATATATGATGTGTACACAGGAACCTCTTATATATACTAAATAACGTCTATGCTGTAAAAATAAAGCCTGATGTATAGCTGTGTCACTAATAGAGATGGTCAATGAGATGGAAATAATTCTGATGCTGGTTTATGCCAATTTATGCACTCCCTTTACTCATGAAATCAAATAATTTGATATGTTAAACTTTGATTTGATGACTACGAATTAAAGGGTACTTGAGACGGATAAAAAAAAGTTTTATACATACCTGGGGTTTCAGTCCCTCGCTGGCCTCTGCCACCTGGATCTTCTGCTATGAGTCCCGGTAATTCAGCCAGTCAGCGCAGTCTGGCCGTGTGCGGCTTCCACAGCCAGGAACATTCTGCACCTGCGCAATAGTGCTGCGCCAGTGTAGTACGCTCCCGGCGGCGGAGTGTTGCATGCGCACTATGCCAGACTGGCTCAAGTACTTGGACCCATAGCAGAAGATCCAGGTGGTGGAGGAGGACAGCGAGGGACTGATTAGCCTGAAGGGGGCTGGAGGAAGCCCCAGTATGTATAAAACTTTCATCTGTCTCAGGTTTACTTTGTTACACAGTATTACTATACTCTACATATGCACTCCCCACAGAGCTGCAGGGAATCCACTGAGAATGTTGTGCACATTGAACACAGAGGTGTTGTCTATCACCCATAAACCTGGTTCAGATTGTACCTGAAGAATGTGTAATAGAGGAAGAATCCCCTCATTCCCCTGCAGAGTATCACTCTTACATATACTCACAATCACATTGCCTAGAGCCTGATAGATGTTCTTTGTTCCTGTCTGTAACTTAACAAGGACTAGATTTAGTCTAGAGGCAGAATATTCGCCAGATATCCAGATAACTGGTATTGTTTAAAAGGGAATAAATATGGCAGCCTCCATATCCCTCTCACTTCATAGCAAAGAAATGAACAGTGCTACTTAAAAACAGATGAATGCTTACCTGCAAAAAAAGTGCAGACCCCACTCATGGGATACAAATACACGAGCACACATACAACCTGTCTACCACTTGGAGGATGTTAGTTTCCACTAACAGCTTGCATGCAATTTGTTAGGTACTCGTCCCTCCCACTGTCGAAGAAGTCTTTCCTCCATGGGAGGGGACCTAACACTAACTAAATCCTACCTATGCATATGCATAGCCTGGGCGCGCTACCAGTAAAATTAAGAATTGCGCAGAAAAAGTGGGATCAGCGCATCACCAGGCCGCCTCTGAATGGCCTCAGCTCAGAGATGCGCTGAGCCCCCCCAGAGACTACAAACGCACCTTGAACCCAAACAGAGGCTCTGCATATACACCAAAGAAAAACTAACAAGTGGGAGCAGCTGACCAGAATTAAATCAAACATAGCAAAGAAATGAACAGCGCTACTTACTCTCTCTGAAGCTCTCATTTCAGTTGTATTTTAAAATTCCTAAACGTAGGCAATTAAAGAGACTCTGAAGCGAGAATAAATCTCGCTTCAGAGCTCATAGTTAGCAGGGGCACGTGTGCCCCTGCTAAACCGCCGCTATAGCGCTGCTAAACGGGGGTGCCTTCACCCCCAAACCCCCCACTGCGACACTTGGTCGCAGACTTGGTCGCTCCTGGAGGCAGGGCTAACGGCTGCAGCCCTGCCTCCAGTCGCGTCTATCAGTGGCGCATCGCCGCCTCTCCCCCGCCCCTCTCAGTGAAGGAAGACTGAGAGGGGCGGGGGAGAGGCGGAGATACGCGCTGACAGATGCGCGGGGCAGGGCTGCGGCGGTTAGCCCTGCCCCAACCAGGAAGCGCTCCCCCCGCTGAAACGAGGGGATTTGGGGTTGAAGGGACCCTCGTTAAGCCGCGGGATAGCGGCGGTTTAGCAGGGGCACACGTGTCCCCGCTATCTATGAAGTCTGAAGCGAGATTTATTCTCGCTTCAGACTCTCTTTAAGAGATGCATTTCATGTTACATACTTTTCAATCAACAAGACTGTAATATGCAAATTAGAGGAGTCAGAGTTGAGGAGTCTGAGTCGGTTAAATCCTAACCTTCGGAGTCGGGGGATTTTAGTACCGACTCCACGGCCCTGCATGATGACGTGACACAAAGCTCACTGAGAAAGTCTAGGGTGAAATACTTGAGAACTTACCATTTATGCTTTGGGGAAGATTTTAAATCTGCCGCTTATTTCCTAAATGTAATTTTTGCAAAGATGTTGAAATGAAAAGCATGAGAAAAAAACAATCTGAGACTTCTTGTATGTATGTTTTTGCTCTGCAAGGCTCAATGCATTGGTTCTTGGAGGAACATCAGGAAAAATTGAAATCTATGCCTATGGAATGTACAAGATTGCTACTATTACAGAGGTACAGTATTTTGTGCAAGATATTATATTAACCACTTCCGTACCAAAGGTTATTTCCCTTAAAAACCAGAGAAATTTTCACATATTACGCTCCTCCCATTCATTTGCCAATAACATTATTACTACCTAACACACCTTAAGCATGCTGAAATTATAGCTATCTAAATTTTTGTGATTCAGGCACCGAGTATTTCACTGCAAGATCTTAAAAATAACATAATTTTCTGAACAATACAATCCCCTATTAACCCAGAAGTGGGGATAAGGAAGTGTTGAATGTTCAGCCAAGGAGAGATTATCCCACAGTGGTATATGGTAATCTAGACCCTTCTTCCGACATTTTCTTAGTAGGACTAGTACTATATGTACCGATGTATATCTCGCCATGTCACGTGTCAGTTGAGGTATGCTTTAGGGTTGAAACTTGAATATCTTAGCTGCAAATGTTATATTTGTTTGAAAGCCACTGGCTTGACTGGACTGATTCCCCTCAGCATTGCTACCATAGCTGAGATGTTAACATTGCTCTAGTCCATAAGTTAAATCTCTGTATGAAGTAAGTAAACCTTAAAGTAAACCAGAGACCTGCAAATGTAAAGATTTTTTACTTAACCACGGCTTACTCCAGCCCCATAAGCATGGATGCGTCCCTCGCCGTCCTACGTTTAGCGGCAATCATCCTCGGTAACTGCCTCAGTTGCATCAGTCCGAGTCTACTGCGCATGGGCGGGAGGTCCACGCATGTGCAGAAGACCCAGATTGGATGCGAATGAGTCAGATACCGGGGCTGTTCGCAGTTGAACGGAGACCGCAGGAGGATGGCGAGGGACGCATCTGTGCTTATGGGGCTGGAGGAAGCCCCAGGTAAGTAAAAAATCTTTACATTTGCAGGTCTCTGGTACACTTCAGCCTCAGGCCTCTTTCAGACTGAGGTGACAAACGATGCTTCAACCACACTCTCATATCATCCAAGCTTGCAAATATACTCTGATTTGTTACCTTTTGAAAGAAAGAGAATGCAGATATGGTGTGCCCCTGGTAACCATAAACCCGAAGATCAAACTGTGACAACTGGTCAGGTTGGGAACATGCTTATAACTGCTTTATCTGCCATAGTGGATAAATGTTTTTTTTTACCAAGATATTAGAAATGCTTGGATATATACTTCATATTAGTTATTTGTTTTTGTGTTCAGGTGTTTGGATCCTGCCTTGGTTTGTGCCTGTCAAGTGACTTGAAATCTCTTGCTGTTGTCACTGAGCTTTCAGTAAACACTGCCTCTGAGATCACTTATTTCCAGGTGAGATACCTTGCAATGCTCAACCCAAATGTTAAGGGAAAATGTTTTTTCCAATATTAAAGTTTATTGCGAAACAGATTAAAGAGTTGTACATTATAAAAAATTCCATGCCTAAAGCGTTTTTCCCTTACTTAAAGAGCTGCTCTAGAAAACGTGACATCATGCTAGCAGCAGGCATGCTTTGCTGTAGAGCTGTGCTGCAGGATTGAACATCAAAGTTCCTTAGGCCCCTTTTACACTTAATCAGTTGGTATGCGTTAGTGCGCGTTGGTACGCGGTTTTTCCATAGCAGTGCATTGGGAAGAAGATTTCAGTTAAAACGCATTAAGTGTGAAAGGTGCCAACGGAAAACATGGGCATTACTTTGAAAATCAGTTTTCTTTCCGTTTTAACTGAGAGCAACTGATATTGGCCTCAATTCACTAAACTTATCTCCTGTCTTTAATAACTCTTCTAGAGTTGTTACCATGGTGATAAGGCATGTAGTATTCAGGAAACATTTTACCTCAGGCAAGCCTAAAGTTAACTCTTCTGTCTTTAAATTAACTCTCCAATCCTTAAAATAACTCCAGAGTTAAAGACAAGCTGTTAATTAGCTGCATGTGAAAATAACTACAGAGGAGGTAAATTAACTACAGAGGAGGTAAATTAACTACAGGAGAGGTAACTTAAAAAATGAAGAGGTAAGATAACTCTCTCACGTGTGGAGGTAAGTTTTCTCTTGCCTTATTATCTCTAGCATGATCTTAGTGAATTGAGGCCTAAGTGTAAAAGGGCCCTTAGGGTGTCTACAATAGATGCAAGGCTTGGAGTCTTCTTTTCATTTCAGCATCTTTGTTTTTGTTTTATAGCTAGATACTAGTCTGCTGTCTTTCTACTTACCTGAGGTGACTCGAATGGCTCGCAAGTTTACTCACATTTCAACTTTACGTCAGGTAATTTGCTCCAAATCATTCTTCATTTTTAAGCATTGTTTTTTCAAGGAATACTAACTGAAAACAAGTCTTTTTTAATCAATAGCTGAGTTCTGAATCGTGGATTTCAATACCAACAGAACGTTTAAAAATAATTAATAATTTAAACATTATTCAAATGATTAACACACGAGGTATGGCAGAAGATGAAGGGCACAGTGGTTTTGAAGTCTGGTAGTGCTTAGTATAAAGTGTTTACATAATGAATAGCATTGCAATGAAAAAAAATAAACTTGTACACTAACTTTAACCACTCTGTGACCGCCTAACGCAGATTGACGGCCTCAGAGTGGCTCTGTTGTTCCTCCGCGCCGCAATATGGCTTCATTTCGTGAGGAGCGAGATTAGACGGGAGCTCATACGAGCCATGTGTAGACACAGTAGGGAACAGCGATCAGCCTGCCAGCCCGCGATCGGTGCTGGCAGGCTGTGGTTTACATCTCTAACACCCAAAAAATTATATAGCGCTACGATCTTGCGCTGCACTGTACAAAGGCTTGCCTTGTCCCTCGGATGGGCTCACAATCTAATCCTTATCATAGACATATGCCTATGTATGTATAGTGTAGTGTATATCATAGTGTAGGGCCAAATTAAAGGGGAAGGGGGGGGATAAAATGTTTTTTTTTTTTTTACATTGCTACTTTTTTATTTATATATTAAAAAAATAAAAAATAAAATCGCAGCAGCAATCAAGTACCTCCAAAAGAAAGCTCTATTTTTGAGAACAAAAGGAGGTCAAGTTCATTTGAGTGTTAAGTTGTATGACCGAGCAATAAACTGTTAAAGTTGTGAAGTGACGAATTGTAAAAAATGGCCTGGTCACTAGGGGGTATAAACCTCTGGGGCTCAAGTAGTTAAAGGACCACTATCGTGAAAAATGTTGCACTTGACAAAGGCCTGCAAGCTGAAATGTTGTGTGTACTTATGCTGTGATACAATAAAGAATTGAGATTTTATAGCCTTTAAAGTGACACTGAAGTGAAGAAAAAATGATATATTGAATTGTATGTATAGTACGGATAATTAATAGAACATAAGTAGCCATGAAAAGAGTCTCCTATTTTTATTCTCAGGTATATAGCGTTTTTTTTTATAACATTAGATCATTCTTTAATATTTGCAATTGAAAAACTACTCTCTGCATTTTAAACTATGAAACAGAGCACAGCACAGAGCTTATGACCCTTTGAACTCCCCTGCAGTAAAATCTTATCTGAAGTTGTCTTTCATTGTTTCTTTGATGTATAAGTGCTTCAGAAAATAGCATTGCTCTCTGACTTAGGCCTGGTTCACATTAGCGTTCGCTGTCCGGATTCGCCTGATCGGATCCGGACCGTATACTGTACAAACGGAATGTACGTTCCACATAGCAATGCAAAGTCTATGCGGACGTTCACATGCGTCCGTTCCATACAGAACGGATCCGGACTCCGGACACTTTTCCAACATGCGCTGTTTTTCGGGTCCGGATCATCCGGCCCACGCACCCGGACCGGAGCCTGACTGCATTATCCGGAAATAGAAACCAATGGGAAACGTAAAGCACAGAACACACTGGCTACAAACACCTGACGTTCTACCCCTCTTCCTATGCGTATTCTAGCGGCCATTTTGGATGGGGACACATGGGCCAAGCATTCCTGGAGTGGAGCAGCAGTGACACACGTGCTGGAGCTGTTTGGCAGTATGTCGGAGGTGGAGGTGAGGCTTAAACAGCGGAGGACCTGATTCTACAGGTGCACCTTCTGCTGACCTCCCAGACCCCAACAATTATATAGTTTTATTTATAACTTTTACCAAACGGATCCGGATCGCAGCCGTATACATACCTGATGCAACCGGACCAGATCCGGTCCGGTCATCCGGTCCGTTTGGCACAGAAACGCAAGTGTGAACGGGGCCTTAATTAGTTGGAGAGTTCAGAGAAGCTCTTTTGCTTAGATAACAAGATTTATTAACTCTTACTGTACTGGAAACATTAGAGACTCATATCTTTGCTACTAGTGTTCTATTTCTTAGCTGCTCTACACATACAATTCATTTTATCATAAGTTTATTTTCACTTCAGGTTCCCTTTTAAATTCAGGTGGAGACCCAATAATTTTTCACTTTGAGTACGCTTGTCTACACCTTCTCTGGGCCCAGGTGATGACTGGTTGACTCCCACTATTGGAAGCGGTCGAGCGATTGGACAACCTATTTTGACTGAATAAGATGCTAGTCCTTACTCCGCTGTAAATTAAAGAGTAACTAACTGTAACCAAGGATTGAACTTCATCCCAATCAGTAGCTGAGATGCCTTTTCCCATGAGGAATGTCTACCTTTTCTCAAATAGAGGAGGGTCGGTATGGCTGATATTGTGGTGAAACCTCTCCCACAGTGTGATGTCAGTACCTTGGTCCAGACAGTTTCCTGTCTGTGAGCCTTGTTGCATTGTGGGAAATAACAGCTGTTTCCAACTGCCAATATCAACCAATATCTCCCTCTGTGCAGATGTATGTCTATAAAAAAACAAAACAAAAAAAACAAAAACAAAAAACCTTGTAGCACATCTCGTGTGTGTGTGTGTGTGTGTGTGTGTGTGTGTGTGTGTGTGTGTGTGTGTGTGTGTGTGTGTGTGTGTGTGTGTGTGTGTGTGTGTGTGTGTGTGTGTGTGTAATCTGTCAGGGTCATGGCCCTGACATCAAACAGTGGGAGGGGTTTCACCGCAATATCAGCCATACAGACCCCACTGATCTATTTGAGAAAAAGTATAGATTTCTCTTCGGAAAGGAATTATTGGCTACTGATTGAGATGAAGTTCAATCCTTGGTTAAAGTTCCTCTTTGGACAACTGATGCCACTATAACTGACATGTATTTTTTTTTCTGTTTGTGTATGTGGCTTATCTCACCTTCACCTCTAAGGGGTTTCCCCCCTAAAAAAAATAGAGCAATTTTCACCTGTCAGCGCTCCTTCGATACATTCACCTATAACTTTATTACTACTTATCACAACAAAACTATCTATCTTGTTTTTTTCCCCACCACTTTGGCTTTCGTTGGGGGGTACTAAAAATTATTTTATTCTAAATGTGTTAACTGGAAAAATAAGAAAAAATTGAAAAAAAATCATTATTTCTCAGTTTTCGGCCATTATAGTTTTAAAATAATACATGCTACCATAATTAAAGCCCACACATTTTATTTTGTCCCAGTTATTGCAATGTTTAAAATTTTTCCTTAGTACAATGTATGCTGCCAATATTTTATTTGAGAATACAGGTGCATCTTTAGTTTTGCGTCCATCCCTAATTAGCCATAATTTATAAAGCAGTAGTATACACTCTTGACATAAATATTCAAAAAGTTCAGTGCCTAAAGTAACTGTATTTAATTTTTTTTTTTTTTTTTTTACAAAACATTTTTGGGGGGTAACTATTGGGGAGTGAGGAAGGTAAGGGGTTAATTTTAAATGTTGAAAGTCTTTTAATGGGAACAAAAAGTTTGTAGATGTAATTTTACTTTTTGGCCACAAGATGCCCTCGCGCAAAACTTCCTTATGCTTTGTATTACTAAGCGAACAGGAAGCAATGCATGGACGTGTAAGGATCGGGTTTTGTGAATGAAGGCGTCATCTTATAAACGGCAGAATTCATTCACACGGAGATGGCAGTAGTGAGCTTGCGGCGTGGTGGGACGTAGTAGCTATGCCCTTGCAAGAAGACATTGAAATTTGCAGGGATGTAGTTACTCATCCCCGGTGGGGAAGTGAAGTGGTTAAAGTGTACCAGAGCTCAGTGAACTAAAAAGATTTATACATACCTGCTGCTGTCTCCAGCCCCATAAGCTGCGATCGCTCCCACGCCGCTGTCCTCAGTCTTCTGCAGCGCCGGTATCGGGTCCCCGCACTTCCGTCAGTCGGATCCAGTCTGGCGCAAGAGAAGTGCGCCCTCTACGTATCTCTCCAGCAGGTGCTGGAGAGATACTCAAAAAAGCGCACTTCTCCTGCGTAGATTGGCAGCGACAGACGGAAGTGTGGGGACCCGGTACCAGCGCTGCAGAAGACGGTGGCATGGGAGCAATCTGAGCTTATGGGGCTGGAGGAAGCCGCAGGTATTTATAAATCTTTAAGGTCCCTTTAAGGTGGGCATTCGGGCATTTCTTCCATAATGTGATAACCATGGGTATATATAGTAGTTAGTTAGTTTGTTTGTTTTAATAAACTCTGTGCTTTTTGTATCCAAAAGCAGTCAAAGCCACCTATCAGCACTCCTGAGAAGTAAATAGAAACAAAACACATTTATCTGACTGTGAAAACAATACTCATAAGGAGTGCTAAAAAGATATAAAGCTCATTATTTATTTTTCTTGGGAGCTCGATGAACCAGATTTTTATGTCATACTGACATGGCTGTTATGAGCACTTCAGAGTTAAAATGTAATCCCTTAAATTGAATATAAGAATGTAAGACTCCAAGAAAGATCTGTACACCATTGCTACTACACATGCAATTATTTTAGTTTAGGTTTGCTTTAACTTTATTGGAACTGAAGATGTTTTCTTTTAGTAATGGTGATGAAATGTCTTCTATAATATAAAATAGTATTTTGTCAAATCGGCTCTCTTTCTTTTTTAAAGTACTGTTTGATTATCTTGCTTTAGACAAAGAGTATCACTTTTGCAGATGTTCATTATAATTAATATGCATTGTCACATAGAGTGCTAGGCAAAATGAGTCAGTTTTGGATTACTTCTGTTTTTAAGTACTTAAAGTTATCCCTGACGTGTATGTGTGAAGCCTGGGAAGAAATTCTTGTCCAGATGGATTCTCGACTAACAAAGTTTGTGCAGGTATGTATTTACACATGCATTTACATCATATTGTTTGCTCAACAGGCTTTACAGAACAAAAGATATCCATTTCCTTTATTTATATAGCAACAGCATGTAATACAGCAGCTTGCAAAGTACAGCGAACCATTCACACATGTCCCTGATAGAGCCAACATTACTCAGACTCCATTCAGTGTATCAGTACGTTTTTTGATTTTTGGGAGGAAACCGAAGGATTTAATGTTAAAGGACCATTACCAGGAAATATTGTAAAATACATGCAAACAAATACATAAGACATACATTTAGAGTAAAATATAAATGGATGAAGATCCTATTAGCTTTAGATCGCATCTCCTGTATATTAGGTGCCTTCTAGTAGGTTTACGTTCTCACCAATAGAGACTTTTAAATCATTAAGCAGACCATACACCCATCGATTTTCAATTCCCTGGCAAATTTGATCACAGGGTTGGCATCTGCTGGGAATCGATGGCACAAAAATGCCTGATTGATCTATTTCAGCCTACAGTCGATTGAAAGTATTGATCAGGCCGGATGAAAAATTTGGGTCAATTGAAGGAAGGATATTTATGCATTAGGAGCAGATATTTATACATCTATGCATATGAGACTGGATTAATGGGTGTATGTATACTTACCTGGGGGTTTCTCCAGCCCCACGAGGTACGTTGACTCCCTTGCCGTTCTCTCTGCGTGTTCACTCGATATGCCCACGGTAATGTGGCCAGCAGAGCTCTTCTGCGCATGCACAGCCCCCATCGCGGTAGCACAGCCGGGAGCATGCGCCTGTGCAGTAGTTCCGGGGTGAGGGAGTGTGGTCAGGCCATGCATGCACAGAAGTGCATGACTAGCTAATTGGGGGAGATATCAAGTAAATGGAGGACGGTGATGGGGCTGGAGGAAGCCCCAGGTAAGTATAAATACACCCAGTAAAGGTACATTTTAAGGCAGTTACAATTATGTAAAATGTCCTTTTTGATGTAAAAGAATTAAACCATCTTTTGTGATATTATGAATAGTCCTCAGATAATGTTATTACTGGATATCTGCAAACAATATTTGTTTCTAAAGCAGTAGTCTACTTAGAATAGTCCAACTGAGTCAGTGTTTTCTCTTGCTAACAGATGCTCTAAACATAAAACATTTATCCATAATACTGCATGTTTTGTAGGCTACGGTCTACTCCTTTAGAGGAAATGTAACATTTTACCCTTATAAAACGCGAACACGCTGAAATCAGCGCAGGAGATTTGGGCGCAGCCGGCGCCACCATAGACCTAATAGGAATTAAATAGGCTATAGCGGTGCACAGGGAGTAACTTTGGCGCCGTCAGAAGACGGAGCTGAAGTTACTTTTAAAACATAACAATTCGGCCGCCAGCAATTGCTGGAAGCCGAATTATTTCATTCCCCGCTATCCATGGCGGCCTGGAGGGGGAATAGTATTTAATACGGCCGGGACTTGTGCGCTAGCAGGATCAGCCATATACAGGCTGAATCCTGCGCCCAAGTCTCCTGCGCCGTTCTCTCTCGTACGCTATAAAACGCACAAGTAGAATCAAGTTTTGAATAATTAAGTTTTGTGCATGTGTTCACCTGAAGAAGATGAGTAAAGGTTACCCGAATTTCATTTTTTTCTTATTTTACCCTGAAGAAAAAGGAGATTTGATTGTGTTATATGAAATGTAAATGGTAAATTTAGTGAAAAGTTGTACATTGTAAGTTCATTGCAGAAGACAAAAGGGCAACCACGGAAGTTAGAGGAAATAATGACGCAGACTGTTTGGCTGATCTAATACCATAATTCTCACTAACTAATGTAATCTGTTCCCCACCTTTACTAAGACAAGGGCATGCATAGTTTGATCCCTCGAGGGGCAGTGAGAAAGACATCTATGCCGGCAATCATACTATTGGAGCCATGTTTGCAGCTGCACTACCCTGACAGGAATAGAGGAACCAACCAATGATGACCTCCTTACCAGGGATGCTCATCTGGATTTCGGGTATCCGGGTAACTCGGGTATCCGACCATTTTTACCCTATCCGGCCGGATCCGGATTCCAGATAGTTGGGCAGATATCCGGATAGCTATCTGCAGATAGTTTCACCAACGACCCGGATATCCGTGGATTTCTCCCAGACATCTGAACACGGATTCCAGGTTCACTAGCAAAAAGGAGGACCACCACCATATACAGTGGTGTGAAAAACTATTTGCCCCCTCCCTGATTTCTTATTCTTTTGCATGTTTGTCACACTTAAATGTTTCTGCTCATCAAAAAATGTTAACCATTAGTTAAAGATAACATAATTGAACACAAAATGCAGTTTTAAATTATGGTTTTTATTATTTCGTGAGAAAAAAAACCTCAAAACCTACATGGCCCTGTGTGAAAAAGAAATTGCCCCCTGAACCTAATAACTGGTTTGGCCACCCTTAGCAGCAATAACTGCAAACAAGCGTTTGCGATAACTTGCAACAAGTCTTTTACAGCGCTCTGGAGGAATTTTGGCCCACTTATCTTTGCAGAATTGTTGTAATTCAGCTTTGTTTGAGGGCTCGTTTCCACTGTTGCGACGCGATTTCGCCGGCATTCCGACGCTTGTAAAAACGCATGCGGATGCGTTTCCGCATGCGTTTTTACCCGCGATTTTTAACCATGACACTGCCAGGGCAAAATAACATTGAAAAAGGTGCGAAATCGCGGGTAAAAACGCATGTAACAAACGCATGCGTTTTTACTATTAAATACATTAGCGGCGATTCGCACGGATTCCCGACGCAGGCGAATTCTGTGGGTCCCGTCGTGCTGATTTGGCCCGCCGCCAAATCGCTCCCGCACGCCGCACATGTGGAAACAGCCCCGGCCACTTCAGTGTAACAAGCGAATCCGCATCTCATCGCCGCATGCGGATTCGCTATGGTGGAAACGAGCCCTGAGGGTTTTTTAGCATGAACTGCCTTTTTAAGGTCATGCCACAACATTTCAATAGGATTCAGGTCAGGGCTTTGACTAGGCCACTCCAAAGTCTTCATTTTGTTTTTCTTCAGCCATTCAGAGGTGGATTTGCTGGTGTGTTTTAGGTCATTGTCCTGCTGCAGCACCCAAGTTCGCTTCAGCTTGAGTTGACGAACAGATGGCCGGACATTCTCCTTCAGGATTTTTTTGGTAGACAGTAGAATTCATGGTTCCATCTATCACAGCAAGCCTTCCAGGTCCTGAAGCAGCAAAACAACCCCAGACCATCACACTACCACCACCATATTTTACTGTTGGTATGATGTTCTTTTGCTGAAATGCTGTGTTACTTCTACGACAGATTTAACAGGACACGCCAGTGCTGGGCGTAATGGAAAAAGCTACGCTTACGGATCATTACGCGTAATTTTACGCTATTACGCATTACGGAATTACGCTTACGGCGTAGACATTCAATTACGGTACATGTCTGTAATTACGCATAGACCTTACGCAATTATGCATAAGAATACCGTAATTCAGGTTGTTACATTATAGGCTTACGCGTAAAATCCTACTAGCAATTAATGCGTAAGGTCATTATTATTATTATTATTTATTGTATTTATAAAGCGCCAACATATTACGCAGCGCTGAACATCATGCTGCCAAGCGGAAAAGTTGACGCATGGATCAATGTTAGGTAGCCGCCGACTTTAAGTGTTAATAGCAAAGCCCCCTTAATTGCTAAGAGCCTCAAATTTGGAGAATATATTAAGGAGATCAGAAGGAATAAGAGGAAAAAATTTTTTTAAAAAAGACCTTATAGTTTTTGAGAAAATCGATTTTTAATTTTCAAGGGCAAAAATGTCTTTTAAATGCGGAAAATGTCAGTTTTTTTTGCACAGGTAACAATAGTGTTTTATTTTCATAGATTCCCCCAAGTGGGAAGAGTTTTACTTACTTCGTTCTGAGTGTGGGAAATATTAAAAAAAAACGACGTGGGGTCCCCCCTCCCAGACCTCTTTAATCCCTTGTCCCCCATGCAGACTGGGATAGCCAGAATGCGGAGCACCGGCCGCGTGGGGCTCCGCACCCTGACTATACCAGCCCGCATGGTCCATGGATTGGAGGGTCTCGGAAGGGGAGGGGCAGCCAAGCTTTCCCCTCCCCCTCCGAGCCCTTGTCCAATCCAAGGACAAGGGGCTCTTCTCCACCTCCGATGGGCGGTGGAGGTGGAGACCGCGATTTCCTGGGGGGGGGGGGGGTTTCATGGTGGCATCTGGGAGTCCCCCCACCCTCCCAGGAGAAATGAGTATAGAGGTACTTGTACCCCTTACCCATTTCCTTTAAGAGTTAAAAGTAAATAAACACACAAACACATAGAAAAAGTATTTTAATTGAACAAAAAACATAACCACGAAAAAAAGTCCTTTAATATTCTTAATTAACCATTAATACTTACCTGTCCCTTTAAAAGCCAGTTCCCACGCAATATCCTCGGAAATATACTAATCAGTTACAATGTAACAAAGTTGTTACAATGTAACAACTTTGTTACTTTGTAACACCACCGCACCCGACGTCACTCGCCGCTCACCCGCCGGCCGCCGCATACACTCTAAGTCCCCGCCGGCTCCCGCCGTCCACTCCGCCCACACCTGTCACCCATATACATGCTGGCACCCATGGGTGCCAGCAAGTATATAGGTGACATGTGGGAGAGGCGGGGAGGGCAGCGGAGCCGGCGAGGACTTAGCGTCCTAAACCCGACAGAGCTCTGAGCTATATAGCTCAGAGCTCTCGAAAGCATCTTTGTATTTGGGCTCCAAGGAGCCCCATTGGTCCTTAGCAGACCAATGGGGTTCCTTCAAATCAGAAGTTAAGGTAAGTATTAATGGTTAATTAAGAATATTAAAGGACTTTTTTCGTGGTTATGTTTTTTGTTCAATTAAAATACTTTTTCTATGTGTTTGTGTGTTTATTTACTTTTAACTCTTAAAGGAAATGGGTAAGGGGTACAAGTACCTCTATACTCATTTCTCCTGGGAGGGGGGGGGGTGGGCATCTGGGGGACCCCTTTTTAAAGGGGACTCCCAGATGCCACCATGAACCCCCCCCAGGAAATCGCGGCCTCCACCTCCACCGCCCATCGGAGGTGGAGAGGAGCCCCTTGTCCTTAGATTGGACAAGGGCTCGGAGGGGGAGGGGAAAGCTTGGCTGCCCCTCCCCTTCCGAGACCCCCCAATCCATGGACCATGCGGGCTGGTATAGTCAGGGTGCGGAGCCCCACGCGGCCGGTGCTCCGCATTCTGGCTATCCCAGTCTGCATGGGGGACAAGGGGTTAAAGAGGTCTGGGAGGGGGGACCCCACGTCGTTTTTTTTTTATATTTCCCACACTCAGAACGAAGTAAGTAAAACTCTTCCCACTTGGGGGAATCTATGAAAATAAAACACTATTGTTACCTGTGCAAAAAAAACTGACACTTTCCGCATTTAAAAGACATTTTTGCCCTTGAAACTTAAAAATCGATTTTCTCAAAAACTATAAGGTCTTTTTGAAAAAAAAAAAAATTTTCCTTCTGATCCTTCTGATCTCCTTAATATATTCTCCAAATTTGAGGCTCTTAGCACTTAAGGAGGCTTTGCTATTAACCCTTAAAGTCGGCGGCTTTTTTATATTATACGGGAGCATAATATTACGCGATTACGGCAGACTGTGTAATTTCAATGGGAGTTTACTGTCTTGCGCGTAATTTGTTACGCGTAATAACGTAACCTACGGTCTACGCGTAATTACGCGTAATACCGTAACCTTACACGTAACGCTTACGGTGCATTTGTAGTGAATTACGATGCGTAATTACGCTAATGCGTAATTTCGGCCCAGCACTGGGACACGCACCTTCCAAAAAGTTCAACTTTTGTCTCGGCGGTCCACAAGGTATTTTCCCACAAGTCTTGGCAATCATTGAGATGTTTTTTTAGCAAAATTGAGACGAGCCTTAATGTTCTTTTTGCTTAAAAGTGGTTTGCGCCTTGGATATCTGCCATGCAGGCCGTTTTTGCCCAGTCTCTTTCTTATAGTGGAGTTGTGAACACTGACCCTAATTGAGGCAAGTGAGGCCTGCATTTCTTTAGATGTTGTCCTGGAGTCTTTTGTGGCCTCTCGGATGAGTTTTCTCTGCGCTCTTGGGGTAATTTTGGTCGGCCAGCCACTCCTGGGAAGGTTCATCACTGTTCCATGTTTTTGCCATTTGTGGATTATGGCTCTCACTGTGGTTCGCTGGAGTCCCAAAGCTTTAGAAATGGCTTTATAACCTTTACCAGACTGATAGATCTCAATTACAGTACTTTTGTTCTCATTTGTTCCTGAATTTCTTTGGATCTTGGCATGATGTCTAGCTTTTGAGGTGCTTTTGGTCTACTTCTCTGTGTCAGATAGCTCCTATTTAAGTGATTTCTTGATTGAAACAGGTGTGGCAGTAATCAGGCCTGGGGGTGACTACAGAAATTGAACTCAGGTGTGATAAACCACAGTTAAGTTATTTTTTAACAAGGGGGGCAATCACTTTTTCACACAGGGCCATGTAGATTTGGAGTTTTTTTCCTCACTAAATAATAAAAACCATCATTTAAAACTGCATTTTGTGTTCAATTATGTTATCTTTGACTAATAGTTAACGGTTTTTGATGAGCAGAAACATTTAAGTGTGACAAACATGCAAAAGAATAAGAAATCAGGAAGGGGGCAAATAGTTTTTCACAGCACTGTATCTATCTTTCTTTCTTTCTTTCTTTCCACCCAGGTCTTGAAAGATCTGGAGAACTGAACGGGGACAGTTATTTCCCCGTAGGTGCATAGGGTGGCTGCAGGATCTGTAGACCACCCTTGTGAGTATTATACACCCACATTTCTGTCCTACCACATATGACCTAATGGTACTGCACCACCAGGCTCCTGGTCTCCCCTTAATTTATAGGCACCAAGATTCCAATATCGGGAATTTGAGGAAACTTCAGTACGTATGATATGTCAGTCTTAGCTTTGGGTTGTCACTTAAAGAGACACTGAAGCGAAAAAAAAATTATGATATAATGAATTGGTTGTGTAATACAGATAATTACTAGAATTTTAGTAGCAAAGAAAATATTTTAATATTTTTATTTTCAGTTATATAGTGTTTTTTATAACATTGCATCATTCTCTAATATTTGCTGTTCAGACACTACTCGGCATTCTAAATGGGTTCAAAAGTTCACTAGCCTGCTCTGGAAAATCTTCCCTGCAGAGGGAAAAAAAGATGCATTGGCCTCAATTCACTAAGCTTTATCAAACACTTTACCGAACGTTTGATAATTTACCTCATGGGTAAAATCTAATTTTGAATTCACTAAGGTGGTACAGATTTATTGAATGTTTTATCGACAAAACCTTCAATAAATATATAACACCTTAGTGAATTCAAAATTAGATTTTACCTATGAGGTAAATTATCAAACGTTTGGTAAAGTGTTTGATAAAGCTTAGTGAATTGAGGCCATTGTCTTTTAAAGCTTATTATCTCAAGTGTCTGGCAGAGTTCTCTGTGACTCAAAGTCGTGGCGCTCAATGGCTAATTTGCATAGATAACAACTGGAGTTTCTTAGCTCTTCCTTTACTGGAAACACTATTAGACTTGTGTCTCTGCTGCTAATGTTTTTTTTCTTAGCTGTACTACACATACAAATCATTAGATCATAATTTTTTTTTCGCTTCAATGTCCCTTTAAAGGACATCCGAGGTGGAAATAAGCTGATGAAAAACAATTGTATCTATCCTCAGTATCCTAAAAATGACTTTTTTAGATATCCCACAACTTTATTTTATATTTAAATCTAGTTATTCTGTGTTTGCTGTTTCATTGTCTCTGCTCAATTACACCTTCATTCAAGTATGTCAGAGCTCAAATGTATGAATTATTCACCCTTTTTATCTCATTCCTGCTCTCAAGCCATTTACTTACAGGAAAGTGTTTTATGGCTGTAATTGCTTATCAGTGAGGGTTATGCTATAGTCTGACCCAATCCGACCCAAGCAGAAACTGTCACTTGCATACCTGATGTTTAACTTTTTCAGGCAGAGAAAGAAAAGAAGGAACACAGCCTAGTTACCGTATATACTCAAGTATGAGCCGACCCCCCCCCAACTTTTACCTAAAAAATATGCAAAAAATTGACTCGAGTATAAGCCGGGGGTGTAAGCCCCCCATGTGCACAGTACTTTCGGCCCCCGCCTCATGCAGGTTTTGTGTGGACTTTAACTGATTTTGATGGTTGTGTGCAGATATTGGGCAGAATTTGTTGGCCATGTGCCACCCACGAATATCCCAATCTGAGCGCCAGAGCAGAATGTAGTTAGTAAGGCCCTCTGCCCACCTCCCCTCACCCTATTCCCATGTACAGAGTGCACTCTGCTTATAGATTTCAGCCAGCAAAGGCACAGATAGTATGCAGCAACTTGGCCAGCACTGAAGCCTAGGAATTCCTTGAGGTACAGTGGCTTGCGAAAGTATTCGGCCCCCTTGAAGTTTTCCACATTTTGTTACATTACTGCCACAAACATGAATCAATTTTATTGGAATTCCAAGTGAAGGACCAATACAAAGTGGTGTACACGTGAGAAGTGGAACGAAAATCGTACGTGATTCCAAATTTTTTTTTACAAATAAATAACTGTAAAGTTGGGTGTGCATAATTATTCAGCCCCCCTGAGTCAATACTTTGTAGAACCACCTTTTGCTGCAATTACAGCTGCCAGTCTTTTAGGGTAGGTCTCTACCAACTTTGCACATCTAGACAAAAGCAAAGAAGGGGGATGTCCGCACGATATCCCTTGATCAAGTTCCTTTATTATGGACGTATCCACACCAAATCACACATCATATAGCTGACATGTTTCGAACCAAACGGTTCTTACTCATAGCTAAAAAATCAATGACACTGGACACCATATATACCATCCTCCTGTGGTGGGGGAGGTCCCGCAAATGCAGACACTCCCCTTAGTCACCACATCCAGGAAGGGATATTCACATCTCAGAGGGAAACAGCTCTCTCGGATAATGTGTCCTATACGGTATGTCTACACTCCATCAGGTTTTATTTAAAAGTATATAGAAAAGCTCATAAAATAAGATAAATAAAAACAGACAGTATAAGAGCCGAAAGAACAAAGATAAAGGAGCAACTCTAGATTACGTTATCAATGCCAAATCCCAACGGGAATTTAAACCCTTGGGGGTTCTTGTTCCTAGTCTAAAGATCCATAAAGCCTCTCGGCTAGTAAGTCGTTTAACCAAATCCCCCCCTCTCTGAGCTGGGAGAATCCTTTCCAGGCCATGGAAGGAGAAAGAAGCCATATTGCCACCATGGACCTGGCGAAAATGCTTCGCTACATTAGAAATGTTGGAACTAAGCCAGCCTGGGCCGCAATAATGTTCACCAATTCTGGCACGTAAAGATCTGGTAGTGCACCCCACATATTGTAGGGAACACTCCGTGCACGTGATAAGATATATCACATATGGTGTGCCGCAATTGATGAATTCTTTGATTGGAAACTTACGTCCATTTGAGGTTGATATTGCTTCCCGTGTGCGCTTATGTACACCACAGGAACCAGACAAACTAAGCCAGGTTGAGGATCTGGGTCTAGACTCAAACAGGCTAGGCGAAAGGGATTGGGCTAAAGTGGGGGCACGCCTGCTGGCAAATCGTACTCCCTGTTGTAGGATGATGTGCAGATCCTCATCCCCCTTTAGCACAGGGAGATACTTTTTTAAGATGGAAACTATCCTGCTGAATTCCACACTATAAGTTGTAACAAAGGTGGACCTATTGTCTGTGGTGTCCCTTCCTCCAATTGTTGTCAGCAGGTGATCCCGACTTTTTTGGTTGGCCTTAATTTTTCCCTTATTAATCATCCACCCAAGATAACCTCTATCCAAGAGTCTATTCTCCACCCTCTTAAATTCTTCCCCGAGCCACGAATCCTCCGAGCAATTGCGTCGCGCCCTGATAAATTCACCCACAGGGACCGCACAAATAGTATGCCTCGGATGGCAACTCGTGGCCCGGAGAGTGGTATTGCCACTACAGGGTTTTCGAAATGTCCTAGAATGCACTCTCCCCTGGACAGGATCCCCCACTAAAGTGACATCTAAATAGTCTACTGAACTCACCCCCCAATTGTGAGTGAACCGCAAATTTAAAGAATTATTGTTCAGGTCACCCACAAAGGCGGGGATATCCTCAGGAGGTCCCTGCCAGACCAACAATAGGTCGTCGATGTACCTCCCATACCACGCAACACTCCCCAGGAGGCGACCCCCACCCCCAAAGACGTGGCACTCCTCCCACCACCCCATATAGAGGTTGGCCAGAGATGGAGAAAACTTGGCCCCCATGGAGGCGCCACATCTCCTGGAGGTAGAAGCCGCCATCAAACATGAAGTAATTGCGGGTCAGGAGGTACTCGACAGCCAAGTGTATAAAGGTTCGGAGATCTCCAGAGTAGGAGGAGTATCTCTCAAGATGATACCTGATAGCTTCAATAGCCAAACTGTGGGGGATACATGAATATAGGGCCTTCACATCAATGGTAATCCATACATAATGTTTTTTCCACATAAAACTCTTCAAACTAGAGAGTAAATGTTTGGTGTCTCTAATATAGCCTGGGAGGCGCCTAACCAGTGGCTGTAACATTGAATCTACCCACTCACTCAGGCGCTCCCCCAGAGAGCCAATGCCAGCCACAATGGGCCTGCCCTCCGGGGGAACGCCCGGTTTGTGGATCTTGGGAAGATGGTGGAAGATTGGGGTGATCGGATCGGAGACACCCAAATATTCCATCATTTTTTGATCCAGCAGACCTAAACTTTGTCCAAAAGACAAAAGATCTAACAGTTCTCTCTGAAAAACTCTCATAGGGTCTGCCCCCAATTTTTGGTATACCGTAGAGTCATTCAGTTGCCTAAGGGCCTCAGACCTGTAACTGTCACTATCCAGGACAACGAAAGCACCCCACTTGTCCGCATTGCGGATAACTATGCTAGAATTACTCTGAAGATTAGAGAGGGCCTGTCACTCCTGGTATGACAGATTCGGTCTGTTTTTACTCAAAGCCCCTTCCAATTCCACCAAATCTCTCTCCACCAACTCTTGAAAAGTTTCCACATGGTGTGTTCGGCTAGCCAGGGGATAAAAGGACGGGTTACGAGCAAGGATCGACTTGACATCGTCTAAGGAGACTAAGCCAGTGCTTTCTGTGGCCAAAGAATCTAAGGCCCACCTTGCACTTAACTCCTTGAAATCTCCAATATCATCAACACCGCTCATAGCTCTATCAACCCGACCCTTGACTTCCTCACTATAAAGGAAATGCTTTCGGAGTAGAACAGCTCTAATAAATCTGTTTACATTAACTATAGTTTCAAAAACATTCATATGTTTAGTTGGTGCAAAAGAAAGGCCCTTCTCCACATCCGAAAGAACATACTGAGCGAGATTCACCACACTCCGTGTCCCCTCCCTCCCTGTGCTAGGCCACCTGGCTCTATGTTTCTTCCCTGCCCGTCTGGTCTTCCTTCTCTTCCTTTCTTGCCCTTCCTGCGAGAGATTTGCACATCTAGAGACTGAAATCCTTGCCCATTCTTCTTTGCAAAACAGCTCCAGCTCAGTCAGATTAGATAGACAGTGTTTGTGAACAGTAGTTTTCAGATCTTGCCACAGATTTGCGATTGGATTTAGATCTGGACTTGGACTGGGCCATTCTTACACATGGATATGTTTTGTTTTAAACCATTCCATTGTTGCCCTGACTTTGTTTAGGGTCGTTGTCCTGCTGGAAGGTGAACCTCCACCCCAGTCTCAAGTCTTTTGCAGACTCCAAGAGGTTTTCTTCCAAGATTGCCCTGTATTTGGCTTCATCCATCTTCCCATCAACTCTGATCAGCTTCCCTGTCCCTGCTGAAGAGAAGCACCTCCAGAGCATGATACTGCCACCACCATATTTGACAGTGGGGATGGTGTGTTCAGAGTGATGTGCAGTGTTAGTTTTCCGCCACGCATAGCATTTTGCATTTTGGCCATAAGTTCCATTTTGGTCTCATCTGACCAGAGCACCTTCTTCTACATGTTTGCTGTGTCCCCCACATGGCTTGTGGCAAACTGCAAACTGAACTTCTTATGCTTTTCTGTTAACAATGGCTTTCTTCTTGCCACTCTTCCATTAAGGCCAATTTTGTACAGTGCACGACTAATAGTTGTCCTATGGACAGATTCCCCCACCTGAGCTGTAGATGTCTGCAGTTCGTCCAGAGTCACCATGGGCCTCTTCACTGCATTTCTGATCAGCGTTCTTGTTCGGCCTGTGAGTTTAGGTGGACGGCCTTGTCTTGGTAGGTTTACAGTTGTGCCATACTACATCTATTTCTCAATGATCGTTTGAACAGTGCTCTGTGGGATGTGCAAGGCTTTGGAAATCTTTTTCTAGCCTAAGCCTGCTTTAAATTTCTCAATAACTTTATCCCTGACCTGTCTGGTGTGTTCTTTGGACTTCATGGTGTTGTTACTCCCAATATTCTCTTAGACAACCTTTGAGGTCGTCACAGAGCAGCTGTATTTGTACTGACATTAGATTACACATAGGTGCACTCTATTTAGTCATTAGCACTCATCAGGCAATGTCTATGGGCAACTGACTGCACTCAGACCAAAGTGGGCTGAATAATTACGCACATCCCACTTTGTAGTTATTGATTTGTAAAAAAAATGTTTGGAATCATGTATGATTTTCGTTCCACTTCTCACGGGTACACCAATTTGTATTGGTCTTTCATGTGGAATTCCAATAAAATTGATTCATGTTTGTGGCAGTAATGTGACAAAATGTGGAAAACTTCAATGGGGCCGAATACTTTTGCAAGCCACTGTATATGGTGCCCCCTGGCAAATGTAGATAGCTGTGTGGTAGATTTACTTACTATTGTCCCACCGGTATAAGCACAGTGCTCCCTGCAGTGCTAACTGTGCCCTTGGCTTACCTGACTAACGGCAGTTAGCCATGTGCTGCTGCTCACCCCCCTAACTCGACAGACCGGAGGTGTATGTAGTAGTTCCCTCTGTGACCCGTCCCACTGAGTGTCAGTGATTAACGGCCGTTAGATGGCCGTGTGCCGACACCCTACCTGCCAGAAGTAGATTAGAGTAGTTCCGCAGACCCTCTATGTTCCTTCTGTCCCCATCCGAGTGTTTCCCGGCAAAAGCAGTATGGTGCTTTTTCTCACTAGCCAGCACCGCAGTGTTTTCTCTTTAGCTTGTAAGTCTATCCCCTTGCAGATGTGCTTGTGTTCACAGGCTCTACTAGAGGGCGTCATAACAACCAGAAACAATTTGCAAGCTAAAGAGAAATCATTGTGGTGCTCACTAGCAAGTAAAAGCACCATACAGGGCTTTGCTTTTGCCGGGGAACTCTCGGAGGGGGACCGAAGGAACACAGGGTGTCTGCGGAACTACTCAATACTACTTCTGGCAGGTATCGTGGTTGGCACACACGGCCATCTAATGGCCGTTCATCAGGCAAGCCGTGGACACTCGGCTGGGGGGGCGGAACACAGAGGGAACTACTGCATACTCCTCCGGTCTGCCGGGGAGACTGGGGCAGCATGCAGCTATCTAACAGCCGTTAATCAAGCCAAGGGCGCGTGCAGTTAGCAGACAGCACTCTGCTTGTGCCGGGGGACCCACAGCCATCACTGCCAGCATAGGGAGGTGGTGTCAGAAACGAGTGGCTCGAGTATTAGCCGAGATCCCCACTTTTGGACCATTTTTTGGGGTCTAAAAAACTCGGCTTATACTCGAGTATATACGATAATTGTATGCTTGGCACTGTACATAAACATGTTTATTTCATCATGTCACATGTCACCTTGGTTGTCCTTTAACCCTCTGTACAACGTATATGTTTTAGATAATATCTGTTACTGTAATTTCTTAGGAAATACAGTTAGTCACTTGAGTATATTGTGTTTAGGTATATTAAATACATGGTTACTTCTAGTAAGAATTTATTTCATATTTTATTCTTTCAGGAAAAAAATACTACAACCTCCGTACAGGATGAATTCATGCAGCTACTCCTGTGGGGTAAAGCCAGGTAATACTTCTTATTAGAAGCAAAAGTAAGTACAACACACAGCATTATATTTTTAATGGTGCATTTTACAGTTTGTTTTTTGCTTCTTTTCAGTCCAGAGCTCCAAGCATTGCTGATGAACCAACTGACTATTAAAGTAAGTAGCATCTATTATTGTGTCATTGCTTCCTAAAATATGGCTTTCAAGTAAAATAAATGTTCTTCTTTCAGGGCCTAAAGAAGCTTGGACAATCTGTTGAGTCTTCATACTCCACTATTCAAAAACTTGTAATAAGTCATTTACAGAGGTATAAATCCGAACTTATGATATCATTAAATATAAGTGATGTGTAGTACTATTAGTAAATAGTACATTAGTAACAAAACAGTCCCATATTTTGAATTTTATAGTGGAGCTGAAGCCTTACTCTTTCATCTGAGCGAACTAAAAGGGATGGCCTTGTGGAAACAGAAGTATGAACCGCTGGGCCTGGATGCCAAAGCGATTGAAGGTGTGTAGTTAAAGAGAACCTGAACTTAAAATAAAATGTCATAATAGCCACACACACGTCATACTTACTTCCTGTGTAGTCTACTACTCAACCTCTTTCTCCTCTCTTGCGCCCCATTTGTCCACTGTGATCAATGGAATTCTTCGTCGTCCATTTTAAAAATGGCCATTACCCCCTAACAGCTTCCTGGTCAGCACACTGTTAAACTGCAATATCGCTTACTTGAGCCATAGGGAAACATGGACATTACCTTGCACGTTCAGTTGTAACTGACAGCTGCTGATGTATAACTGACAGCAACTGGTATATTTCAGTTCTGAGAAAATATTGTCAGAACTGGAAGGGATCACTGTAAGAAGAAAATGGTGAGCCTCTGAGAGGAACTGACAGTAAGGATAGTAGGTAATATTCATTTGCAGCTACATCATGTGTTTATTTTAAATAATTTTCCTCGCTTCAGGTTCCCTTTAAGTGATTACAATTATCCATCTTTTGATACAGAGCTACTGTATACATGAACAAGTCAAAAAGAACTGCAATGTCTCTATGACTTATTCATAGCTGGCGAAGTTGTCCTAAAACATTGATTGACCATGGGATTATGTTGGCTTGCTTAATACTGATCAACAGAAACAGACTTTAATTACAGTGAGGAAACCAATATCTGCAAAGTGATTTCAATTGTTTATAAAGACAAAAATAACAGAGAAGCACGTACAAGTAGTATTATGTAGATACACCTATGGCAGTAGTTTCAGTTTTGGATCACGTGCACACTGCAATGTTTCCCCATTTCCCTTTATAAAACTGTTCAAGCTCTGTACGGTTGAACGAGGGTTGCAAGTAAACATACCTTCAAATCTAGATGTAATTTCTCTGTTTAAGATCTGCACTTATAGCCCATTGAGCATTAGAAGACATGTTTTCATAGATATCCATCTATCTTAAAGAACAAGCGAGGTGAGGAAATACAGCTATCTTTACTTACCTGGGGCTTCTTCCATCCCCAAAAATTCACGTGTGTCCCTCACCGCAGCTCTAGTCTTCTCCCATCTCCTGCTGGCAGCCTCTGAAGATCGCCAACCTCTAATGTGCCGGTGTCAGGTGTGAATGTGCCCACATCACCGTGCATGAGCAGAATACGCCGACCCAATGGGGGTCGGCGATCTTCAGAGGCTGTCATTGGGAGACAAGAGCAGAGCTGCGGTGAGGGACATGACTCTGGGCTGGAAGAAGCCCCAGGTAAGTAGAGAGAATTTTATTTCCTCACCTCGCTTGTCCTTTTAAAGTTTGTGTATAAAATGTCATGCCCTACTCTTGCTTGCTGGGTTGGAAGCATTTTTGCAGCACACTTTGTTTAGGCTAACTGCACTGAGACTGAAAGTAACTACATAAAATGTCTTAGTGGCATGTCCATGACAAATTTTAACTAAAAATGTATTTCTATTACAGATGCGATAACTTCTGTTGGTTCCTTTATCCTCAAAGCAAATGAGCTTTTACAGTAAGACCAACGACTTGAAATACTGGCTTCCAGCCACTGAAACAAAATTGTATGACCTTTTCTGAATGAGTTTAGTTCTGTACCAGCCTATTTGCACTCTCTTTATGATGCCAGTTGCTGCCACTGTGTAGGCCTGATGTACAACAGCACGAGTTAGAACTTTTTTTTGGTGAACTTACATAACTAAGCATATAATTTATCAGTTATTTTCCACTCTATTAACCACTTAAGGACGTCGCTAGTTGAAATATACGCCCTGTTCTGACGCTGATGTGGCTGCCAGGGTGTAGTTTTTTAACTCACCGCCATGCTTTCCTGTCGCTCCCGGTTATTGCATGCCTAGCTACTAGCCGCAGCTCACTCACCCTGCCGACTCTATGATGGCAGAGCCATGTGAGCAGGTCAGGAGCCGATTTCATTGGCTTCTGACCCTGTCTATCAATGTAAGCAACTCCCATTGGCTCATGCCAATGAAAGCGGCTCCTGACCGGCTCACAGAGCTTTGCCGTCGTAGAGACGGCAGAGTAGGTGGCCTGAGGTGGACGGCGGTTGCGGCAGGTATGTGCAGCTATTTGCTGGTGTTCCGTCATTTCTGGTCCTTCAGGGGGCAGCAAATGCTGGTACTTAACTGGTTAAATATGTTCGATCATAACTTTCTGTCATTAACAAGAGACAATAGAGTTTTTATTTACTAAGGGCCTGAGCCCACACAGTTGTGTCCTCTTCTGTCTGTTTTTCAGCATCTGTAACATTGATGTACTACTGACCTAAGGCCCTGAGTTACGGTAGCCATACACTGGTCGATTCGCCATTAGATCGACCAGCTGACAGATCCCTATCTGATCGAATCTGATCAGAGAGGGATCGTATGGCTGCCTTTACTGCAAACAGATTGTGAATCGGTTTCAGCCTGCCGCCTGTCCCCCCCGTATACATTACCTAAAGCTGGCTCCGGGTCCTCTTCTCCGCGCTGCACCCCGCACCACATCCCAGCGTACACTGTGTCACTCCGTGACCAGGAAGTTCAAATAGAGCGCCCTCTATTTGAACTTCCTGGTCACTGCAGTGACACAGGAATTTAATGTACGCTGGGATGGACGCAGGAACAGAGCTATGCAGCGCGGAGAAGATGCCCGGGAGCCAGCGTCAGGTAATGTATACCTGATCGGCCGCCGCTAGCGACGCTCTCCCTACCCGCGGGCGATCGACGGTATTTTTCCGCACGGCGCGATCGACGGACCGATCCGATTTCGGGAGGAAATCAGATCGGCGGGTGCGTTTACCGCAAACGATTGGCAGCAGATTCGATCCCAGTGATCGAATCTGCTGTCGAAATGGCCGCAAATCGGGCCAGTGTATGGCCAGCTTTAGTGGGCTCAGGCCCTAAGTGAAAGACTGTGGATAACATGAGTTTTGGAACCAAAAGAAAAGAAGAATAGTGAAATAAAGCAATATACGGGCACAGAGATAAGGGTGGACTCGGGGTCCCAGATTTATATAATTACAGGGCTGCCCAGGTGGCACAGCTGGCTGCAGCACATGCTGATCAGAACGCACCTCTATGGGTCCAAATCCAAAATTACCTCATTGACCCTACTAGTCTCCCACTAATGATGTGGACTATGGGTCAAAAACTAGCTGCTATTGAGCACCTTTCAACCCTTTCATATCATTCCAAACTTTATGATAAAGGGTGCGCTTTGCTAGGCAAGTACAGTCGGCTCTGCCACCGCTCACCCCAATATTTGGTAATCCAGCCTTTAAGCCGGGACTAGAGCCAAGGTCCTTCCTGTGGTGGAAATCAAGTGGTATCTCTCTACTCAAACATTTACTGATTGATGGCGAAATTCCGACATGGGAGCAGTTCAGGACTGCAACCTCTTTCCCCCTATCGGAATATTTCCTGGCTATCCAGCTCTTCCATTATATGGCATAGGTCATTTATACCCAGTTTGCTTGCAATATTCAGCTGACATGCTAAAGGTGGCCATACACTGGTCGATTTGCCATCAGATTCGACCAAAAGATAGATCCCTCTCTGATCAGATTCGATCGTATGGCCACCTTACTGCAAACAGATTGTGAATCGATTTCAGCCTAAAACCGATCACAATCTGTGGAGCTGCCGCTGCTAACCCCCCCTGCATACATTGCCTGTTCCGGCCGGCGGGAGTCCCCTGGTCCACTGCTGTCTTCTTCTCCGCCTGGTCCCGGCATATTCTTCGCATCAGCTCCCGGCTGGCATCTTCTCCCATCGGCATCTGCGTATAACTTTCTGTCACTCCAGTGACATCGGAAGTTCAAATAGAGCGCCCTCTAGTTGTACTTCCGCTGTCACTGCAGTGACACAGGAAGCTATACACTGATGGCGTGATGCGGAAGGTGATGGGAGAAGATGCCAGCCGGGAGGTGACAGCGGGGACTCGCGCCGGCGGAGCAGGTAATGTATCTCCGCTGTATTGCGTCGGTTGGCGGGCATTCGAACGCCACTATTGACGCACTCCCGACCCGAGAAAAATCTTCCGCACGGATGGATCGACGGGAGTCGACAGATTTCGGACGGAAATCCATCGTTCTGTCAGCGGTGTGCGCAGCGTTTTCACAACCGTTACGATCACTGTGATCGAAACGGCCGTATTTCGGCGGGAAAATCGTTAGGTGTATGGGCCCCTTTAGACACCTGGTGCGATCGTTGCTTTCTTGAGGGAGGACTGATCTCATATTTGTATTCTATTTTCTCACAGCCACTGAAACCTACATAACTCCCTGCTATGCTCTGCTGAGATCAAGATCTGAACTCATCTCTTACGATGTCCCGCTGGGCTAAACGTTGTAACACCCTATTCAGGGGCAGTAGTTATTTCTTCCATATTTAACAAATATTTGATTTCTACACGTACTTAACTCACCTCAGATAAGCTACACGCCCCATCTTGGCAGCCAACTCGCCTTTGTTTTCAACATTGGTCCCGGTTTGCCCGGTGGTAAAGGCGTACTAGGTAAAAGTATATGCCCTTATTTTCTCTGTCCTGGATAAAACTGATCCAATTGACCCCTAATGCGTCTACTTGGAGATAAGCCCTGGGGTTGGATATTCCCCAAACATTTATTAGTGCAGAATATTGCCAAGGTTGTCAGGCTCCACATTGCAAGGCAATTGCAGCACTCAAATCTTTTGTTGGATCTGCTCATAGACATGGTTACCAATATTCTTATCTCTGAAAGACCGCTGTGATCAATGACACTCTGGAGGTCTTTCCAAAAAAGTGGCAGCCCTCGCTCACTTACATTGATAACCAATAACCTTTGGTCAATGGTCTTTTCATTGTGCTCAATGTTTACAATAATGGGTGCTATTCTCCTTTCGGTTCTCCTGAGTTACAGTGGTGTGAAAAACTATTTGCCCCCTTCCTGATTTCTTATTCTTTTGCATGTTTGTCACACTTAAATGTTTTTGCTCATCAAAAACCATTAACTATTAGTCAAAGATAACATAATTGAACACAAAATGCAGTTTTAAATGATGGTTTTTATTATTTAGTGAGAAAAATAACTCAAAACCTACATGGCCCTGTGTGAAAAAGAAATTGCCCCCTGAACCTAATAACTGGTTGGGCCACCCTTAGCAGCAATAACTGCAATCAAGCGTTTGCGATAACTTGCAACGAGTCTTTTACAGCGCTCTGGAGGAATTTTGGCCCACTCATCTTTGCAGAATTGTTGTAATTCAGCTTTATTTGAGGGGTTTCTAGCATGAACCACCTTTTTAAGGTCATGCCACAACATCTCAATAGGATTCAGGTCAGGACTTTGACTAGGCCACTCCAAAGTCTTCATTTTGTTTTTCTTCAGCCATTCAGAGGTGGATTTGCTGGTGTGTTTTGGGTCATTGTCCTGCTGCAGCATCCAAGATCGTTTCAGCTTGAGTTGACGAACAGATGGCCGGACATTCTCCTTCAGGATTTTTTGGTAGACAGTAGAATTCATGGTTCCATCTATCACAGCAAGCCTTCCAGGTCCTGAAGCAGCAAAACAACCCCAGACCATAACACTACCACCACCATATTTTACTGTTGGTATGATGTTCTTTTGCTGAAATGCTGTGTTACTTCTACGCCAGATGTAACGGGACACTCACCTTCCAAAAAGTTCAACTTTTGTCTCGTCGGTCCACAAGGTATTTTCCCCAAAGTCTTGCCAATCATTGAGATGTTTTTTTATCAAAATTGAAACAAGCCTTAATGTTCTTTTTGCTTAAAAGTGGTTTGCGCCTTGGATATCTGCCATGCAGACCGTTTTTGCCCAGTCTCTTTCTTATGGTGGAGTCGTAAACAATGACCTTAATTGAGGCAAGTGAGGCCTGCAGTTCTTTAGATATTGTCCTGGGGTCTTTTGTGGCCTCTCGGGTGAGTTTTCTCTGCGCTCTTAGGGTAATTTTGGTCGGCCAGCCACTACTGGGAAGGTTCATCACTGTTCCATGTTTTTGCCATTTGTGATAATGGCTCTCACTGTGGTTCGCTGGAGTCCCAAAGCTTTAGAAATGGCTTTATAACCTTTACCAGACTGATAGATCTCAATTACAGTACTTTGTTCTCATTTGTTCCTGAATTTCTTTGGATCTTGGCATGATGTCTAGCTTTTGAGGTGCTTTTGGTCTACTTCTCTGTGTCAGATAGCTCCTATTTAAGTGATTTCTTGATTGAAACAGGTGTGGCAGTAATCAGGCCTGGGGGTGACTACAGAAATTGAACTCAGGTGTGATAAACCACAGTTAAGTTATTTTTTAACAAGGGGGGCAATTTCTTTTTCACACAGGGCCATGTACATTTGGAGATTTTTTTTCTCACTAAATAATAAAAACCATCATTTAAAACTGCATTTTGTGTTCAATTATGTTATCTTTGACTAATAGTTAACGGTTTTTGATGAGCAGAAACATTTAAGTGTGACAAACATGCAAAAGAAAAAGAAATCAGGAAGGGGGCAAATAGTTTTTCACACCACTGTATGTCTACTGAAATGAAAAAAAGAACAAAACCGATACTTACCTATGCAGCTCTGGGTCCCATAGAGCCTTCCCGTACCTCTTATGGTTCCCTCGTTCCAGTGCTGTTACCTTTACCAATCTGCTGCTGCGGGAGGCTTCGGAAGTCTTCAGGTGCCCGAGTGCTCCCGAACATGGGTGGCTCTGTACTGCGCATGCATGAGTGCACGAGGGACAATTCTCACGCAGGCACAGTACAGAGCCGCCGCTCTTTAGGAGCACTCAGGCTCCCGAAGACTACCGAAGCCTCCCGCGGTGGCACAGAGCAGTATTCGACTGATCAGTTGAATACTGCTAACACGGATGACAGCCCTGGAACAAGGGGACCGTGAGAGTAATGGGAAGGCTCTATAGGACCCAGAGCCTTCCTTCTCTGACATTCACTTTAAACTGACTGTTTTGTCAAGAAAAATCTTCAAAATGAAATATACAAGCAGGTTTACAGTAGATTTTGCCCCCATCCCCCATGTGTATGATTGGCGAACAGCATGTATGTACTGAGAGAGTGAAGCATCATTGTACATCACCTTTGAGGAATCACCCCAATGTTGAGCTGTTTTAGTAGTAAGTATACTTTTTGTTTTACAGAGTAATAGATAGTGGCATGAAGAACTTCAAGGCTTTCTTTCGATGGCTTTATGTGGGTGAGGAAATGCTAAACTGTAACATGTTACATTATTACCAAAATCTGTGTGTATTGTAAACAATCCATTATACATTTCAGTGAAGTAATCTATTAGTGATTATCTTTTTTTTTTCTTTTGCATTTAATACAACTCTTGGGAAAAGGTTTAGCTGGTTTGAATGTGGTTTAAACCTCCTTTGGGTTTTGGCTGCTGCCTGTGTATTCACTGTGGAAATAAGGTGCATAGTTCCTGGGAACACTATAACTTAAAGCTAAGCTTCCACTTGTGCAAACACGGGCCTATTCCTCGGCCACAAATTCGGATAGAATTTGATCTGAGGCCCTGCAGCATAATTGCACTCGTCACCGTCTGAATAGAGGAATTCGGCTGCGAGACAGGTCACTGCTGTGGCGGCATCGTGTCTCGCAATGCGCATGCTGCGCACAAATGGAAACGGGCCTTAAAGTGTACCTGTAGTCACTCTTTGGGTAGGAAGATTGCATCTAAGAAGCGCTAGTGCCCTCCTCCACTGCTTACCACTATTCTCATGTAACCCTGGCTGTCCCCCAGTGGGCATCACATATAGGGCTTGATTCACTTTACCGTGCTAATTCATAGCACGGCAGCGTTTTTGCGCACGTTTATGTGTTTTCGCGTGCAAGTGCGAATTTTTCACATGGAATCGTGGGTGAAAATTCACGATTGCGCATGAAAATTCACGATTGTGCACGAAAGCCACCATGGCCGTGCTATGAGTTAGCACGGTTTCATGAATCAAGCCCATGAAGGCGTAGCACTGTTCCCCAGCCAAGCCTTCGTGCCTTGCATAGTGTTGTGGGTTTAACACTAGAAGTTTCTTGCAGTTAGGGCTGGTTCTGTGACTGAGAAGGACTGCCTCTGGGCTCATCATTAAAAAACGCTGTCTGGTCAGATGAGTGGACAGCCGCCAGTACAATTGCTTACTGCCATTTACCGTAATTTGCACAAACAGCATTTTGATCCCGATTTTTACCGTTGTCTGTCCGGTGTTTAGCTGATCCTAGGATTGTTTACCACCATGCTTCTGTGTTCTCCTGCGGGATGAAAAACATCCCGCACGCCTAAAATGCTGCCGAAATAAATACTTTTCTGCAAGCTTGCAGCAAAGCATTTGCAACAAGATGCCAGGCTGCCGTGGGCAGCTGGTTCAGATATCCGTCTGAACCAGCCCTAAGACCACAGTGATGATGTCATCAGTATGTTGCCAATCTTTACAGTCTAAAGGTACCCATACACCTAGCGACTTTTGGTGGCTAATCTGTTGGCCGCCATAAACCACAGGCCGATTTCTGATCGATTTGAGCAAATCTTTTGGGAATCGGCCTAGTGATGTCGCCTTGCTGCCCCCCACCCGTCTCCCCCCAGATGTATAAGTACCTCTAAACCCCTACCCCTTCCCCCTGGTGACCCTGCATTAATACTTTACCTGGTGTCTGCCGCTGTGTCCATACTCTTCTTCCAGATTTGCACCCCCTTTGGTTGCCTGCGCATTGCACACAGGGTGTATGTGTGACATCACACTCGCGTCCCTTGTGTAATGTACCAGCAACCACGCGGGGCGCAAATCTGGAATAGAACTGCGGACACAGGACAAGTAAAATATTGATGCAGGGGCATGGGGGGAAGAGACCATGTACATTTGTGGAGACGGTACCAGGGGTTTCCATTGCGTTCATCATTTGCGATTATGGCACGCCATTACCGCCGTGCACCTGACCGAGCATGTCAGCCTGAGATTTTCCAACATATTTGATTGATGTGTGTGGCCAATTTTGGCCCAGAATAGTAATTATTGAATTGGATGGTCAATCGCGTGCCAAATCTACAGATGTATGGCCATCTTAATCATCTAACAACATGTGTTTTTGTCCAGGTTTTATTTGCTTAAACATCAGAGGAAAGAAAGTCAGGAGGATTACTGTGTTGTCTGGCTGGGCTCCCTGAATCGTTCAATCAGTTAGGTCAACTGAAATGAGAGGGCTATGGAGGCTGCCGTATTTATTTCCTTTTAAGCAATACCATTTGCCTGGCTGTTCTGCTGATCTTCTAATACTTTTAGCCATAGACCCTGAACAAGCATGCATCAGATCAGGTGTTTGGCATTATTGTCAGATCTGACAAGATTAGCTGCATGCTTGTTTCTGGTGTTATTCAGAAACTACTGCAGTCAAATAGATCTGCTGGGCTTCCAGGCAATTGATATTGTTTAAAAGGAAATAAATATGGCAGCCTCCACATCCTGATCACTTCAGTCGTCCTTAAATCTAAATTACAAATATTTTAACAAGCACAAACAGTAAAAATACACAATAGTGATTATTGTTGTTTATTATCATTATCACCTTTTATATATAATGCACCATCACATGTATTTATCCAGCGTTACGCCTTATATTTTATGTTTATTATAACCTTCTTTTTGTAATTGTGTGTGTTTGTTTGTTTGTTTTTGCTTAAACTTTCCAGCTTTTTAAAGTAATGTTTATTTTTCTAGCTATGTTACGGATGTCTGAAGATCATGTTCTCCCAGAGCTAAATAAGGTAACCCAAAATGCTTCCTTCCAGTGGCCAGCTGCAGCGGGAACAGTGCAGTATCCGCTCTCATGGACCGTTGTGGCCCCCGTGTGTAGTCCGGAGCAGATGCGTTTCATACATAGGCTTATATGGGAAACGCATCTGTGTGTATCACAATGTGTATTCCTATTGGGATTGTTTTCTTTATATTGCAGATGACTCAGAAAGACATCACTTTTGTGGCAGACTTCTTAATGGAGCACTTTAATGAAGTAAGTATTGACGTTTGAGTGTTTACAGCTGTAACTGATGTATACCTGGCTGATATGTTTTTATAGATATTCATTGCTTTCTAGGCACCAGAATTGTATGACCAGAAAGGGAAATACTTCAACGTGGAAAGGGTTGGTCAGGTAAGGTAGAATTTGTCACAGATTCTTCACGATAGATGAAATGGATTATGAATTTGTGCTTAATGATTTTGTACTTAAAATGTGAGTTTCAGTATTACCTTCTTTAAACACCAGTCAGTGGGAAGGAAAGTATTACATTTACCTAAAGTTTTACTATCTCTGCTTACAAATGGTATACGAAACTCTAACAATAATTGAGCTTGTATACAGGTGTTTACTGAGCTCATTTAAACTGGACCTGAACTCTTGCACAGGACAGAAGGAAACAGAGAAATGCACCCTGTATGTAGAGAGTTTAGCCTGTCTAATTCTCCCTAATCTGTGACCGATCACCACTGTAATTTGATTTCTTCAGCTGTGTCAGCTCAGGAATCTCCACTGCCATGGCAGAGCTGCTAATTTGTAAACTCAGGATGTTAACCTTTATGTCTGCTTTCAAGTAGACAGACAAACTGTAGATTTATTGCTGGATTTGTATCAACTGTAACAAAGAAATGTTTTTCTTTAGAGGTTATTATGCTTTTTATTATCTTTTAGAGCAGAGAGGAAGTTTTGAATTCCGGTCCACTTTAAAGATCTGTATCAGATGATCTTTAAATGCCAACATGCCCTGAATGCATTGCTCCCCTCCTTACCCATCCTGCTGGAAGCTGCAATGTCTTCCCTCTTCCTTCCACCAAACAACTATTTGGATAAGCTCTATCTCTTTGGGACCTCCCGCCGCCACCCCCATCCTTTCCCCCCTGTTATCAGATGAATGTGATTTCACATATCCCCATTTCATAAATCCCGATGTAAAAAATGGATCTCTCTCAATATTTTTTATGCCACTGTAACTATACTTTTAAATAGTTATTGTAATTTTATTTGTTTTTAAGTATTTGAAAGACGAAGATGAGGATCTCCTGTCACCACCCAGCACAGATGGGAATCAGTGGTTTCACCTTATTCATAACAGTGCTGTCCTTAAAGGTATTTCTCGCAACAATACTTTTTTTATAGCATTTCATGAGGCTTTTTGCAGTAATGTGGATGCTCCCTGTATCGTTTACACATGTAGAGGGTTATAGAGGCTGACCTATTGACTTCCTTTTAAACCTTACCTGGCAGTCCTGCTGACTTGTTTGGCTGCGGTAGTGTCTGAATCACACACCTGAAACAAACATGCAGCTAATCCGGTCAGACTTCAGTCAGAAACATCTGATCTGCATGCTTGTTCAGGGTATACTGCTAAAAGCACAGCAGGATTATCCACCAAGCCACATAGTTAGGTGCTTGGGGCCTAAAGGGGGTCAAGGGGCCCAGCTGCCAACTTCTTTGACCGCTCTTCACTTCAGCTTCCCAAAAGAACCACAATGGGGCCCCAAACCTACTGCATTGCCCAGGGCCCCATTACATCTTTATCTGGCTAAAAGATAGAAGTAGATCATCAGCAGGACAGCCAGACAATTTGCATTGTTTAAAAGGAAATAAATATGTCAGCCTCCCTCTCCCTTCAGGTGTGCTAAAAAGGATACCAGAGCCCAACGTTTTCTGATTAAAAAACATGTTATGCAGGTGGGAGGGTGTCGTTGTTCACTTACCGCTCTCTCTGTTCTAAGCTGCGTGGCTCAGTTTCCCCGTTTAAACCCCCCCATTGTGGCTCCCAACCAGAGCGTCCAGTATGGAGACACTGCGCCGCGCATGCACGGTATTTCCTTGACTCTCCCCTGTGAACGCACTCCTCCGTCTTTCCTAGAGCGCCCGCTCGCTCCCGTCCTGCAGGCATCCTGATGTGCGCGCTCCACAGCCCTCTGCAGTAGGGAAGACAAAGGAGCGTGTTAACAGGGGAGAAGAAAGGAAATACTGCGCATGCGCAGCACAGTACTTTCATACTGGGCGCTTTGGTCGGGAGCTGAAACGGGGGAGTGGAGCCACGCAGCTTGGAAAAGAGGGAGCAGTAAGTGAACTATGACACCCTCCCACCAGCACTACATGTTTTTTAATCATAGATCGTTGGGCTCTGGTATCCTTCAAGTTATGAAAATATTCAATAGTTCCGGAAGTGGGAGCAAATGAAAACCACTAGCTGATGCCAGCAGTGGTGTTAATTAATAGGAATGCTGAATAAGATGCAAATAATTTAGAGTTGATGCAGGGTTACGGAAACGTTTGCATCCCCTTGGTCTCCCATCTTAGGAAGGTGCTGTGTTGCTGGTGTTGCATGCCTGGGGAAAAGTCAGGCGTGCCTCACAGTGGTAAATATTTTGAAATCTTCCAGGGGAGTTTAAATAGTTATCTAATTTCTTTCCAAGTGATCATTGTAGCACGGTTAACTACATTATGCTTCAACCTCAATGGTAGATTGGCCGAAGAGGATTGAATTAAGCCTAATAAGGTCCAAGGTTTGGCTAGGGCAATTTCTAAGGCATAGTTAGAGAATTCAGAGGTGGTAGAAATCCAGTTGCCTACATGTTGCAGCATACACACTAGATTATATAGAAGTATATTGGACAGGTTCACACCTCCTGTCCAACCTAATCCTAGACCTCTTACCCCTCCTTAAGGACTTTGAGGTGACTATATTAAAGGGTACCTAAAGGAAGGCTGCTATATTCATTTCCTTTTAAACAATACCAGTTTCCTGGCTGCCCTGCTGATCTATTTGCCTGCAGTAGTGTCTGAATCACACACCTGAAACAAACATGCAGATAATCCAGCCAGACTTTAGTCAGAGCACATGATTTGCATGCTTGTTCAGGGTCTATGACTAAAAGTATTGAAGGCAGAGGATCAGCAGTCCAGCCAGGCAATATCTAAATAAATAGGACAATCTCTATATTCCTCTTGCTTTAGGTTGCTTTTAGGCCTCTTGCACACTGCATGCATTTCAGATTCCGATTCCGCTTTTTAATCTGTGTTTACATCCGATTCCGATTCAGATTTTTAATCTTAACTGCATGCTGCGTTTTTTGATCCGTTTTTCTGTTGAATGTATTCAAGGAAAATCGGAAACGGAATCGGAATCGGAAAACGGATTTGCAGTGTGCAGGGAGCCTTAAAGAGAAACCGTGACCAATAATTGAACTTCATCCCAATCAGTAGCTGATGCCCCCTTTCCCATGAGAAATATTTTCCTTTTCTCAAACGGATCATCAGGGGGCTCTGTATGGCTAATATTGTGGTGAAACCCCTCCCACAGTGTGATGTCAGGCAGGACTATGGTCCTGACAGTTTCCTGTCTGTGAACCTCATTGCATTGTGAGAAATAACAGCTGTTTACAGCTGGGTCCACCTGCCAAAAAAGCAAGCAGCATTTCCTTCCACTGACATCACCTGCCCGAAGTAAAAATGTCACCACGTGGTAAATGTCAGAATGTAAATCAGGGAGAGGAATGATTTTACAATGGGCAAACACTGACTAAATCATTTATACTTAATTATTGTAAAAATGAAGCACTTGCATTATTTTCACTGCAGTTCCTCTAAGTGTTTGTATGTCGGAGTGTTTGTGACAGTTAATATTTTAAAAAGAGATGGTAGCCGAGGTATGATTTTTTTTTTTTTTTTTTTAAACCGTATAAGATAAATATAATACTTCTTGCCTAATTCTTTATAAAACATCTGTTTAAGTATTTTAATATTGTTTGTACCTCTCACCAAGCTTTATTTAGCCATTACTCCAACATGCACGTTGAGCGGCCAGGATGATGAGTAACGGTGGAGTACCCACTAGGGAGAGCGTAACTTTGGATTTGCTCTGATGGCAGTCCAGCTTGCCTGTAGTCCAAGTTGCTTGTAGTGCCAGCATCATACAAGCTCTTTGGTTCTAACTGATGGAATCACACTAGCCTATATTTAAAGATGAAAAGGGATGATGCAGCAGGGTGACATGTTTGTTATGTCCATGGCAGCAGAAAATTCAAGTTATTTGAGTTTTCTATTGCCTCTGAATAAAGGGCACCGGAAGCGTGAGAGAAATGGAGGCTGCGATATTTATTTCATAAACTATACCAGTTGCCTGGCATGTGAATATTTCATGCATCAGTAGTGTCTGAGTCGTATCTGATCTGCATGCTTGTTTCGGGGCTATGGCTATTAGCATAACGCTGGGTACACACGATGCATTTTTTCGGTCGATTTCCCATCTGCTCGATTCTCTTATCTATTCTTATCTATTTCCATTCACTTCTGTGAGAAATCGAGTGGTTAATCGATCGCAAATAAGATCGAACATGTTGGAAATGATCGAACCATCTATCTGCTGGAAAACCGTATGGTGTATTCCCAGCATTAGAGGCAGAGGATCAGTGAGATAATCCAGTTTGTTATTGGGCTATTTAGAAATGTGACTGAAATGTAACATACTGGACTGGCAATGTAATACTGTTTTCCTTCTTTATAGAAAGTCCATTCCTGTTCCCTTCTTATCCTGAAAAGTCTCTTCACTTTGTCAAGCGGCAGATGGAGGCTGTTATTGACAACTGTCTGGCAAATCCAGCTGTAAGTCTTTCGTTTCATGTATGAAAGCAGTGTATGGGCTGATGCAGGAGCTTTTGGAAGGAGCACAGAAGTTTGCTGTTATGTCCCTGTTAGGGTAGAATATTAGTCAATCACTCCACTGGTGACACAGGCAGGAATAAACCTCATTAAATTATATATTCTACCATACTGCTGAAAAAAAGTACTTTTATTAAAAGGTACCTGTGAGAATTCGCAATCTGTATTATATCTGCCCGCCTCTGGGATAGAAGATGTATATTGGGGAGTCCCGTCAGGATTAGAGGCCCATCACTCCTCCACATGAATCCAACACGAACAAAACTTTCCCGATAAAACTCGACCCTCCAAAGTGCATAGTAGTGTTTTTATTGCGTTTCCATAGCAGTAGTACAGCAGCAAGACAACAGCATGACGTTTCGGGCAAAGGCCCTTTGCCCGAAACGTCATGCTGTTGTCTTGCTGCTTGCTGTACTACTGCTATGGAAATGCAATAAAAACACTACTATGCACTTTGGAGGGTCGAGTTCTATCGGGAAAGTTTTGTACCTGTGAGAATTCCCCTATTTTCCTCAACCCCACTGTTCGAGCTCTGGGACCTTCTGATCATACTTGAAAAGAGCTTTTCAAATATGTTTGCATGGCTGTGACTGTGCTCCCATATACTGTATATATGAGCATGGCTGCACTGCGCAGGTGCAAGTACCGCCTGTGTAGTAGCACAGAGCCACTCGTGCATGGCTTTTTCCTCTGCGCACAAGCGGTTTTGTGCTACTGCGCAGATGCGGGCTATACTTGCGCCTGCAGATTTCTGTCTCATACGTACATGGGCGGGAGCACCACCGCAAAGAAGAGGGTCCCAGTGTGCATTGGTGGGGTGCATTTGAGTAGCCTCTGGATAATTTAGAGGCTTCCCACTACTGTACTGAGGTGAGTATCTAACTTGAATTGTTTAGTAGCCACATATCTAAAAATACCGTCTAACTATAGATCAGAGTACTTAACCATTTCAGCCCGCGGGGATTTTTCACCTTATGCATCAGAGCAATTTTCACCTCCCATTCATTCGCTAATAACTTTATTACTACTTATCACAATTTATTGATCCATATCTTGTTTTTTCCGCCACTAATTAGGCTTTCTTTGGGTGGTACATTCTTGCTAAGAATTATTGTTTTATGAATGCATTTTAACAGAATTAATAAGAAAAAAAATGGAAAAAATTCATTATTTCTCAGTTTTCGGCCATTATAGCTTTAAAATAATCCATGCTACCATCATTAAAACCTATGTATTTTATTTGTCCGTTTGTCTCGGTTATTATACCATTTAAATTTTGTCCTATTTGGCCACAAGATGGCCACCTTCATTTTTTTTCCTCTCCTTGTGCTTCTCGCTAAGCTGAAGTACAAGGGGGATGCGTAAATGTTGCCGCGCAGAAAAACTGAAGCCTCTTGTAAGAGCGATTCGGTTTTTCTGCGAGGGACACGGATCAGTGATCGGGAACCATGTTCCCATTCACTGATCCCAGGGCTACCGGGGGACACCACGGGGGCGCCATCGCGCGCGGGAGCCCCACCGCAACAGAGCAGCCATCCGGACGTGAGCTTCACGTCCGGGCAGCAGAAATGGTAGAACAACTATTAGCCATACTATGCCAGGGGAAAAAAACACATATTTAAGCAGTTACTTGCTCTACTTGCATAACACATGTATTGCCCTGTACACCTATTGATTTCAGGGTATTTTATATGTGAAATGGACAGAATTCTGTCCATGGCAGGGGAATTTTAAGCCTGACAGTTAAGGTCCGTACACACGCCGGACTGGAGGCAACGACGGGTCTGTTGTCACCTCCCGCTGGGTGGGCGTTCCAGCGACAGTCCGGCGTGTGTACAGTCTGTCGGCGGACTGATACGGCTGTTTCTGAGCGATCCGCCGGGCGGATCGCTCAGAAACAGCCGTATCAGTCTGCAGACAGACTGTACACACGCCGGACTGTCGCTGGAACGCCCACCCAGCGGGAGGTGACAACAGACCCGTCGTTGCCTCCAGTCCGGCGTGTGTACGGACCTTTACTCTTTAAAAGATGCACAAGGTAACATGTGACATGATGAGATAGGCAAATGAATGTCCAGTGCCAAGCACACAAATTACTATGCTGTGTTCCTCTTTCTACCGGGAGAGTTAAACATCAGGAATGCAAGTGAAAGTTTCTGTCCAGTCTTGACCTGGTTTGGACCTGGCCGGACTATAGCAGGACCCTCACTGATGAGGCATTACAATCAAAAACACTTTCCTTCTCTCAGAAGCCATTTTCTGGTAGGAAAGAGATAGGAAGGGTCAATATTTCATAGATTTTAGCTCTGGCATACTTCAATGAATGTGTCATTGAGCAGAGACTATGAAACACAGGCTAGACTAAACTACCTACAAGTGCCTGATCCACTCTGCAAAGGTGGTAACCCGGAACAGAGAGACCCTCTGAAGTATCAGCTGGTCGCAGCATCTTTCGATGGCCAGATTCCCAGGCTACTCCACACCAGCTCTCACTTTTTTTTAGGTAAAAATTGGAGGGTCCGTCTATACTCTGGTCAGCTTATACTCTAGTATAGATTGTACAAGTGCAAAAAATCCTTATGACATATTTCTTTTCTAACACAAGCCATTTTGTAACTGAATGCAATTAAACGACAACCATAGTAAGAACAATATGGACGCTGATGTATTTATCTACTTTACAACAATACCTGTTGTCTGACAGCTTTGCTGATTTCTGGCTGCAGTAGTGTCTGAATCACACTAGAAACAAGGATGCAGCTAATCTGGTCAGATCTGACAATGTCAGGAACGCCTAATCTTCTGCATGCTTGTTCAGGGTCTAGGGCTAACTGTATTAGAGGCAGAGGATCTGCCAGGCTGCCCTGGTATTGTTTAAAAGGTAATAAATATGGCATCCTCCATAGCCTTCTCACTTCAGTTGTCCTTTAAATATTTATCTTTTACAGTCAGTCTCCCAACAGTCAGCTCAGTCGTGCTGTACTCGCTTGCCCGGGCGTGTGCTCGCACCCCATTGCACTCCTGACGCCTGGAGCATCCTGCGCAGACGCAGAACTCTTCCAGCGACGGGAGCATGATGGGAGAATGCGTGGCCTGGTTGGGAATGCGCAGTACATCACAACTGAGCTGACTGGAGGGAGATAAATATTTAATGGCATTCAGTTACAAAATGGATTGTGTAGAAAAGAAGTATGTGGAACTGGCGGCAACTTGAAGAAGAGACGGGGTCGGCCAGTGGAAGATAAGAGCGAGCTGGAAGGACGGCAAGGGAGTTCACATCGTACAGGAAGCCCCAGGTAAGTATAAATGCTTTATTTAATTCCATCTCAGGTATTCTTTAATATGCATTGAAAATCCCAATCATTAACTAGGGTTTTAAAGAGACACTGAAGCGAAAAAAAAATATGATATAGTGAATTGGTTGTGTACTATGAATAATTACTAGAAGATTAGCAGCAAAGAAAATATTCTCATAATTTTATTTTCAGGTATAAAGTGTTTTTTCTAACATTGCATCATTCTATAATATGTGCACATTACACAACATTCAGCATTCAAAATGAGTCTTTCAGAGCAGTCTGTGAAGTAATGACCTCTCCTCTAGCAGAGGAAAAGTAAATAGTCCAGGAACAGTTGAGATAATAAAAGTCAGATAACAGCCCTCTCCATGACTATTTTAGTCGGAGAGCTTAATGGCTTGTTTGCATAGAGATAACAACTGGAGTTTCTCAACTCTTCCTGTACTGGAAACGATTACACTGATGTATCTGATCTTAATGTTTTATTTCTTATCTGTACTACACATACAAATCATAATATCATCATTTTTTTTTCTCTTCAGTGTCTCTTTAATCTTTTCTGTTAATTTACATACTGTGTTCACTTATACCACAAGCCTTAGAGCAAAGTGCAGTAACTCACGGCTGCCTTTTAGAATGAACTTTCTACACACCATACTAGCAGGGGCGCCTCTAGCCTTCTTGTCACTCCAGGCAAGAAATCCTGTGGCACCCCCCCCCCCCCCCCCCCCATAAAAAAATAAAACAAAAATCATATACATTATAGAACACTTCACACATGATATAAGCCATCAGAGAGGGATAACTATGAAATGGGGCCCTAGGCAAGATAACACTTTGCCCTCCACTGATGGTCACCTGGCTTATTTAGTTAGATTTGGTGGGGGCTAGCAACCACCAGGCCCCTAAACTCTCTCTAGACCCTAGGCAGCTGCCTAAGTTTGCCTTGTGGATGATCAGAATTGTATGCCATACAGCACATGCTGCCAGTATGCACCTCAAATAAATACAGCATCCACACTACAAGTTCCAATGGCAGTCACATTGCAAGATTGGATTATCAAGCAAGACATTCTTACTTTCAAAATAATTTTTCACAAACATTATGAGATATGCAAATATGTTACCACCTGTTAGGGTAGGACTAGAGTGGGTATATCATGACATTGAAGGGCTGATATGGTAAGGTGGTTTAAGGCCCAGTGCACACCGAGCGGTTTTAGCAGCGATCCGCCAACCGCATCTGTCTGTGAAAACGCTTGGCTAATGTATTTCCATGGGATGGTGCATACCAGCGGTTTGAGGTTTTTAGCAAACCGCAAACGTGCCTCCTGCTGCACATTTGCGGTTTGCAGAAGCGATTCTGCCTCAATGTAAAGTATAGGAAAAATGCAAACCGCTCTGAAAAACGCTAGATCAGAGCAGTTTTCCAGGCGTTTTTGTTACAGAAGCTGTTCAGTAACAGCTTTTACTGTAACAATATTTGTAATCTGCTTCACAAAAACGCTCGGCATGTTAGGAAAATGTCTCTAAACATGCCTAGAATCGCTCTGAAATCTGCTCCAAAACCGCTAGCGTTTTGAGGATCTGCTAGCGGTTTTGGTGTGCACTGGGCCTAATAGTTTGATTCATAATCCATTCTGGAGATAAGCACTGTGTGTTTGTAGTGTAAGTGATACAAGAGAAGAGAAGTAGAATGGAGGGAGGAAGGGTAGTAGAGGGTCAGAATTGATGACATGGATGAGCAGATAGCTATGAGTAGAATAGAGGCTCAGTGGGTAGCACTACTGCATTTTAGTGCTGAGTCCTAGGCTTGAACATTGGCCAGGGCAAAATCTGCATGGAGTTTCTGGCTTCAGACACTTCAGACATTTCCTGCATCCTAAAAAACATACTAAGTCAACTGGTTTGCCCCAAAACAATCCTATATTGAAAATATTAGACTATAACTGTGGTAGGGATTAGACTGTGAGCTCCTCTGAGGACAGTCAGTGACATGACTATGTACTCTGTAAAGTGCCTCAGGAGATGTCAGTGCTATATAAATAAACAATAATAATATGGTAGGACATTATACTATGACTATGGTAGGGTTAGATTGTGAGCTCCTCTGAGGACAGTCAGTGACATGACTATGTACTCTGTAAAGTGCTTCAGGAGATGTCAGTGCTATATAAATAAATAATAATAATATGGTAGGACATTAGACTATGACTATGGTAGGGTTAGATTGTGAGCTCCTCTGAGGACAGTCAGTGACATCACTATGTACTCTCTACAGTGCTGCAGAAGATGTCAGTGCTATATAAATACATAATAATAATATGGTAGGACATTAGACTATGACTATGGTAGGATTAGATTGTGAGCTCCTCTGGGGACAGTCAGTGACATGACTATGTACTCTGTAAAGTACTGCAGAAGATGTCAGTGCTATATAAAGTACTGCAGAAGATGTCAGTGCTATATAAATACATGATAATAATATGGTCGGACATTACAGTTTGACTATGGTAGGGATGAAATTGTAAGCTCCAGTGAGCAGTCAGTGACATGACTATGTACTCTGTAAAGTGCTGAAGATGTCAGTGCTACATAAATACACAATAATAGTTCCAAATGTTACTGGCTCCCCTGAAGAGTGCTCAGACTAGTGTACATAGTTGTGCACATTGTTCCCCAAGTAGCAGTTGTTTGGTCAGAGAGACAGTGGGAGAGGGAGCATGAGCAGAGGGTGAGGGCAAGCAAAGTTAAGCTCCACACTCACCACAGTGACTGCAACAACACAGGAAGATGGATCCAGCGAGGTGTCCCTCATGACAAGCGTCCAGCGATTCATCTTCCTGCCAGCGGGTATGTGAGATGTCACGTGACATTACAGGACGGGCGCGAACGAGAAGTCAAGCGACCGCAGTACTTTACTTGATCCTCAGTGACGGTCACTTTTCACCACACAACGCTAAGCGATGTCACGACATCGTGTAAATGACTACTTGTCGCTCAAAAAAAAAAATTGATGAACATCGGGAAAATCGTTGGAAAAATCGTGAGGTGGTACATAGCATTAGAGAGAGGGCAAACAGACAGCATTAATGGAAATACATTATTATACCATCTTCAATTATAAGTAGTGATGGATGTAATTACACACATTGCTTACATGTCCATTATCATTGTTTGAGCTTTAGATGCTGCCCTCCTATTCACTCACACACAATGAAAGACAAAACCTGCAACCCCCACTGTGTCCATTACACACTTCAAACACTGTCCTGTTGAATTCAGGGAGAAGTGCAGGCTGTGTAGGGGAGAGGATCAGATGATCCTACCGCTCCATAGCTAGTCATGGCGATCCTCCTGACATCTAGACATGCAGACATTCTAGCAGAGCACACAGCTGTCTGCAGAGTTTACTGTTTGTTTGTTTGTTTGTTTGTTTGTTTGTTTGTCTCACTCCCTCTGCAGACTCAGTAACATTTGGGGGTAGGGCGCTGTCGCTGTCTCCTCTGTGGAGGAGCAGAGAACAGCTATAAGCCAGAGACACCTTCTTAGGGAGTATCTATAATTCTGAACTCTGAATGATTCTTTAGTGACTTAGCAGAAGGCTATTTGTGAAAAGAGCAGAGTAACCAAGCAGCTCAGGGTGACCCAAGCTACTAGGAATGTATAGGGGGATAAAAGGAACCAAATGCCCTCCTACTAAAAAAGCAAAGCTTGGTGTAATTTGCCTTCTTAAAACAGAAGGAAATCTTTTTCTCTCCAGTCCCTTACAACGGTCTTTCAGGACAGGAATTTTTATTTCCCCTTGGACTGACAGTAATTTATTGCGCCTTCCCCATCAAAGCCGCTCCAAGCCGCTGCCTGGGTGGTCAGTAGGTAAAGGCGCCCCTGCATACTAGGATTAGATGATTGTGAAGGATGGGTATAGGTACCACACAACAAGGAATGCTTAGCTCTTTGTACTATTTGACTGAACATGAGGGTGTTTCTAGGAAATATGTTATAATAAAGCATTCATTTGTTTGGTGTTTTGCAGGATGTAATAGGGAAATCCGTTCAACAAAAGCTTTGCATTCCTCTTTATCACACATCCAAAAGGTAAGCACGAGCCAGCACAGCTCTGTGGTAGTTTGTACAATAATCCTTTTCAAGCTAGGTACCCATTATAGCATAAGTGGTAGATCCAGTTTCTTTCTGATGGTGATCATTCTCCTGTTATACAAATCGCATCATTATATATTCTATAAAGAAAAATAAATACATACATATATATATATATATATATATATACAGCAGAGATGAAATGTTTTATACTACTTCACGGGGATTGAATAGGCTGGGGAAGAGGAGATAAGGGGTAGGTGATAGGAGGGAACACTACAGCAAGCCGGCTTTATCCTGTCTGAGTATAAGATAAAATTACTTTTTAGGTCCCTTTTACACTAGCAGGTTAAACCTACGTTGCATTACCCTATTTTCCCACAAGAGACCGCAAATTCAATGAAAGTCTAAGCAGACTTTCACACATTTTGCGGTCCCTAGCCGTGTGCTGGAAGTATCCAAGGCGACGCAGGGGCAACACAAGCACCATACTTAACACTTAACACATGGTGCTTGGGGTGATGGAAGTCTATAGGCGACACACGTAGTGTAAACGACAGAGCACGGTTCAACGTGCAAGCGTGGGCTGATGAGAATCTCAGTGATGTACTTGAAAGTGCATACAGGAAGTAGGTCACCGGGGTGGGTTGCGCTATGCATATGAACCTGTTGGCACACTCTGCTACAGGGTCATATGTTTGTCATTTTTTGCTTTGCAGTGGTATGTGACAGTGTGTTGGTATGTTGCAGTGTCATATCCCCACCGCAACTGAAAAAAATTGTGGTAAAACCGGCCTGTAAAGGCGAGATTTTTTTCTGGAAAGCAACACTTTAAAATGCATATAAAATAATTTTAGCAAAAAGTACCGCCCAAAGAAAGCCTAATTTGTGCCGAAAAAATAAATATGGATCATTTTGGTGTGATAAGTAGCTATAAAACTATTGGCAAATGAATAGGCAGAGTGTAATGTGTTAAAATTACTCTGCTTTTAATGGGAAATAACCTGTGGTGGGTAATTGGTTAATTTCATTCCGAATTCTAAAATTCTTTTATTTTTTCACAGTGAAGAATCATGTCCTCGGTTGATTTCCCTGCCTTTCCTGTAAGACTTAAGCATTCAATGTTGTAATGTGTAACTATCACGATTTCTGGAAATGTACAGTACACTGTTGCACTTCCAAATTGTCTTGTTTTCCAGATGGAATGATAAATCGCAGCATTTTCATTATATGATGTTTCGCATGCTGGAGAGGTCGGAGACCAAGCTGTTTATTTTCAGACAACCAACAGATGTAACAAGGTATGGCTGGAAATTGCTTCCTGATTGTGAGAAACTTTTTTTCTTCTGAACAGTGTTTAACCACTTGAGGACCACAGTGGTAAACCCCCCTGAAGACCAGGCAGTTTTTTTCATAATTGGCCACTGCAGCTTTAAGGCCAAACTACAGGGCCGCACAACACAGCACACAAGTGATTCCCCCCCCCCCCCTTTCTCCCCACCAACAGAGCTCTCTGTTGGTGGGGTCTGATCGCCCCCCTTGTGTTTATTTTTTTAAATAAATATTTATGTTCATATTTTTTTACTGTTTCTGTGAGGGATTTTTCCCCCCACTCCCCCCCCCCCCCCCCAGTCGGCCAATCACGTGATCGGCTGTCATAGGCTTCTGCCTATGAGAGCCGATCGCTCTCTTGTCCCCCAGGAGGACAGCCATGTCACACGGCTGTCCCCAGTACATTGCTGCTGATTGCAGCGATGTACTACATGTAAAGACTGCATTTGCCGCCTGGAGATGGAGGGCGGGGCGGAGCAGCCTGCGCGCGATCTCCTGCAAACTGCAGCTCCAGGACTTGACGCCAAGTGGCGTGGAGTGGTCTAAGAGTAGTTAAAGCTAATGTGAAGTGAATATTAAAAAAAGCAAACAAAAAGCAGATACTTACCTATGGAGATGGACGTCTCGCTCCGTACTGCGTGTGTTCACTCTGGCATGCGCAGTACGAAGTTGCCCGTCTTCGGGAGCACTTCCCGTGCCTGAAGATTTAAACAGGGGTGACAGCGCTAGAACAAGGGAACCGTAAAGAGGAGCGGGAAGGCTATATAAGAACTGATGTAAATTAGGTTTATGTAGCTAACCGAGCCTCACACAATGCTCCCATTATGCAAAATTCATGTTGAGAAAACCTGGACTAATTACAAGCCCCGGTGGGGAGGCTCAAAGTTGCTTTGCTGAGGCTCCCTGAATAGTACAAATAGTGCAGAAGAGTTGGCAAGATGAAGTGCCGTGTGCTCCAAATAGGGAGTGGTGTGTGGTCCCGGCAGTGGGTGGCAAGAAAGGTGGGTGTGTTTTTTTTTTTGGGGGGGGGGGGGTTTACAATAAATAGGTAGGGAATCAAAAATGATGACTCCTACATAGTTATAAAAGGGGCATCTGAGATCTCCTTAGTAACGGAGGCTCCCAGATGCCCAAAGAAGGCTCTGAGTAGGTGAAAGGTTGTGTGAATGGAAGCATCGCTTCTCTGCGCGTCTTAAAATAATTGCATAAGAGTAAAAGAACTTGCCACACGAGTAAATTCCCCAAGCAAATTATTTACCGCCCCGCCAGGTGATACTTTGAATTGAATCAGGCAACAGTCCCATCACCTAACTTAGGAACTCACTGGCGCTTATTGCTGACGAGTTCAGGAATTGCATACGGCACCAGTGTTGTAGCAAATATAGTGAATGAGCTAAGTGAAGCTTGCTTGCCTTGTATTGACTGCTTGATATGTGTGTAATACAACATGATTTTCTCAGAATAACCTGTAGACTACCTTTTTGACATAATGCAAATGTTATCATAGTCTTGTACATTAACTTTTTTTTGTTTCCTTTTTTTCATTTCAGAGCAAAAATTGATTTTCGAGCCATCAAGTTTGGAAGCTCATTGAACAGCAGCAAAGCTGAACATTCAGAATTGTAAGTCTAAGCTGAAATCTTTTGATACGACCAATGAAGTATGAGCTCGAAAATGTAAATACAAGTACATTACAGTATTGTGTGATTTGGGGATCAAACGCATTATATATTCCCAGCGCTCAACCAATCTAACAACACAATCAGATGCTTATTTTTATTACAACATATTGAAGGGACTGACAGTACTGGTGGAACTGACTGGTAGTGCCTGGTTGAGGTAACAGAGCTATGGTATTGTAGTTTGGGAGTATGTCTTTTTTTATATGTCAGGGAGGAAGACTGAAAAAGGACTATACTGGAAATATAAAGCAGAGTCTTGCAATATCTTGTAGTACAAAAATATCAAAAATCTTTATTGACACCAATACAAAAATTCTTTAAAGAGTGAGGTCTCCGCAGGATGCTCCTCATTTACATGAATAATTATCCAAAACAGGAATTTGAGCAATGAATAGTAGTAAAGGCTTAATGTATTCAACAAAGTGCTGAGTGCTGTTCAACAAGAGTTTTAGTAACCCTAGCATTCGCGTCAGTGTTGTGACTCCTCCCTCTGCGGACAGAAAGAGACGGAGGTGCCACACACATTCTCCTCACAAGTGTGCCCAGCAAGGAGGTGGTCGGACAGCATCCATGCTGTCCCAGAAGAGGCCCTGGGTTGGTGTCAGAGGCCACTGTGGCACAAATGGAAGAGCCTGATACTGAAAAGCGGTGAGGGTGAATGTAACACTTTGTCCTAGATAAAGTACCAGGGAACAAAGTATAATGCACAAGGTCCAGACAGGACAATAAAATCCTATAGGTACAAATCAATACTTTATTAAAGTTAGTATTCAGTAGGTGTGTCGACCGATATTGAAGGGGTCCCGGAGGGGTCTTTGCTTATCCCCCACCACTCTTTCAAGTGTGTATGGAGTGGGGTGTAGCTATCCCGCTGGTACTCCAGTAACACCTTACACTAGGTACATACAATTCTGCCTGGTATCTGTAGTCAGAGTTGTGGCAGGACTCAATTGTAGCAGCCTGTCCAGCACTGAACCATCAGTATTGTATAAACAATACCAGCACAGTCATGATAAACGGTAGAGTAGATATATACAGTATATGTATATCACACACACACGTACACGTACGTACGTAAAGCCGTGACTCCACATGTTTCACCCTGAAGGGCTTCCTCAGGAGTGCTAAAGGGTGCAGGTGCTATTTACTTGAGCTATTTTGGTGGGGGGTGGTTTTGATTGTAACTGCTGTATATATTGTATATTTGTAGATAGAACCAGGACCACTTCAATATCTTTCGACACACCTGCACTATTGAATACCAACTTTCAATAATGAAGTATATCATTTTGTTCCTTTAAGGTTTTATTGTCCTCTCTGGACCTTGTGCATTATAAACTCGAGATCTGCCAGATAGCGAACTGTTATGAGACTCACAAAGCTAGTATTATTTGCTATAAAACAATTTGAGGTGTATTTTACACTAGTTTTAAAGTGTATCAAAGACGAAGTAATATAAAAGATTTACTGCAGGCTCAGTACTATTCTCCGCCAGAGGGAGATGGAGGAGTGCACTGCGCATGCTCAGACTGGCTGTGACTGGCTGAAGTTACGGGACACAGTATCGGAGCTGGAGAGGACTGAGGACGGCGGCGTGGGAGCCATCCGTGTGGATGGGGCTGGAGGAAGCCCTAGGTACAGTGGGATACGAAAGTTTGGGCAACCTTGTTAATCGTCATGATTTTCCTGTATAAATCGTTGTTTTTTACGATAAAAAATGTCAGTTAAATAGATCATATAGGAGACACACACAGTGATATTTGAGAAGTGAAATTAAGTTTATTGGATTTACAGAAAGTGTGCAATAATTGTTTAAATAAAATAAGGCAGGTGCATACATTTGAGCACTGTTGTCATTTTATTGATTCCAAAACCTTTAGAACTAATTATTGGAACTCAAATTGGCTTGGTAAGCTCAGTGACCCCTGACCTACATACACAGGTGAATCCAATTATGAGAGAGTATTTAAGGGGGTCAATAGTAAGTTTCCCTCCTCTTTTAATTTTCTCTGAAGAGTAGCAACATAGGGGTCTCAAAACCACTCTGAAATGACCTGAAGACAAAGATTGTTCACCATCATGGTTTAGGGGAAGGATACAGAAAGCTGTCTCAGATTTCAGCTGTCTGTTTCCACAGTTAGGAACATATTGAGTAAATGGAAGACCACAGGCTCAGTTCAAGTTAAGGCTCGAAGTGGCAGACCAAGAAAAATCTCGGATAAACAGAAGCCACGGTGAGAACAGTCAGAGTCAACCCACAGACCAGCACCAAAGACCTACAACATCATCTTGCTCTAGATGGAGTCACTGTGCATCGTTTAACCATTCAGCGCACTTTACACAAGGAGATGCTGTATGCAAAAGTGATGCAGAGGAAGCCTTTTCTCCGCCCACAGCACAAACAGCCGCTTGAGGTATGCTAAAGCACATTTGGACAAGCCAGCTTCATTTTGGAATAAGGTGCTGTGGACTGATGAAACTAAAATTAAGTTATTTGGGCATAACAAGGGACGTTATGCATGGAGGAAAAACATAGCATTTCAAGAAAAACACCTGCTACCTACAGTAAAATATGGTGTTGGTTCCATCATGCTGTGAGGCTGTCTGGCCAGTGCAGGGACTGGGAATCTTGTCAAAGTTGAGGGACGCATGGATTCCACTCAGTATCGGCAGATTCTGGAGACTAATGTCCAGGAATCTGTGACAAAGCTGAAGCTGCGCCAGGGCTGGATCTATCAACAAGACAACGACCCTAAACACTGCTCAAAATCCACTAAGGCATCCATGCAGAGGAACAAGTACAAAGTTCTGGAATGGCAATCTCAGTCCCAGACCTGAATATAATTGAAAATCTGTGGTGTGAGTTAGAGACTCCGAAGCCTCTTTAAACATCAGTTTTTAGCTCTTATGTTAAGGATCTACGCTCCCCCCGTTTTTGCCCTGGGGATTTGAGGGTGATAAAACAAAATCATGACTATTAACAAGGTTGCCCAATCTTTCGCATCCCACTGTATGCATAAATCTTTTATATTAGTTTATCTCTGGTTTCCTTTAAGACTATTATCATCCCCCTGGAATATCCCTTATCGGTTAACAGCTTAGCCAACAGATTACCCGATTTAAAAAAATCTGCATAACAAAGAACAGCTTCCGCTTAGCTTTTACTTACTGAAGGTAACGGTAAGCATGCCTCACCATTAACCATAATAATTTATTTTGGTTGGTTAAAGGATTACTATCAGGAAAATGCTAACATTTTAAATACATTTAAACACATGCAAATGAAAAGTATGTTTCTTCCTGAGTAAAATGAACCATAAAATACTTTTTTTCCTATGCTGCTATCACTTACAGTAGGTAGTAGAAATCTCACAGAACCGAAAGGCTTTCGACTAGCCCATCTCCTCATGGGGATTCTCAGCATAGCCTTTATCAGCATAGCCTTTATTGTTTATAAAGACACTCTCTGCAAAGGATTTATACAAAGATGTTGGCCAGCCTCCTTGCTCAGTACACACTATTTTTGACAGTTGGACGAAGCAACTGCCATTTACTAAGTGCTTTTGAAAATAAAATAAACCCTGAGAATCACCCATCAGGAGATGGGCTATTCCAAAACCTGCCGGTTCTGTCCTATTTCTACTACCTGCTGTAAGTGACAGCAGCATAGGATAAAAGTAATTTATGGCTCATTTTGCTCTGGAAGAAACGTACTTCTCATTTGTATGTGTTCATATGTATTTTACATTTTAGCATTTTCGCGATAGTGGTCCTTGACTATAAACTGGTCCGGTTAATTTCAGTGTCTCTTCAATTTCTTTCTCTTCAATACTAGCTCACCACTTGTACAATGCAGTTGAATGTAGATTATCCCTGAGAAAGCCTTTCATTCCATTCCAATTGCTGCTTCCTCTTCCACTATGTCATTATCACTAACACAGCCAGTCAGCTGTTCCTGAACTCTCTCAGGCTTTTTTTTTTTTTTTTAACCAAAGGATTATTAGGAATACCTGTTCAATTTCTCAATAATGCAATTATCTAATCAACCAATCACATGGCAGTTGCTTCAATGCATTTAGGGGTGTGGTCCTGGTCAAGACAATCTCCTGAACTCCAAACTGAATGTCAGAATGGGAAAGAAAGGTGATTTAAACAATTTTGAGCGAGGCATGGTTGTTGGTGCCAGACGGGCAGGGCTGAATATTTCACAATCTGCTCAGTTACTGGGATTTTCACGCACAGCCTTTTTTAGGGTTTACAAAGAATGGTGTGAAAAGGGAAAAACATCCAGTATGTGGCAGTCCTGTGGGCAAAAATGCCTTGTTGATGCTAGAGGTCAGAGGAGAATGGGCCGACTGATTCAAGCTGAGAGAAGAGCAACGTTGGCTCAAATAACCACTCGTTACAACCGAGGTATGCAGCGAAGGATTTGTGAAGCTACAACACGCACAACCTTGAGGCGGATGGGCTACAACAGCAGAAGACCCCACCGGGTACCACTCATCTCCACTACAAATAGGAAAAAGAGGCTACAACATGCACAAGCTCACCAAAATTGGACAGACTGAGAACATGGATCCATCATGCCTTGTTACCACTGTGCAGGCTGGTGGTGGTGGTGGTGGTGTAATGGTGTGGGGGGAGGGGGTGTTTTCTTGGCACACTTTATGCCCCTTAGTGCCAATTGGGCATCGTTTAAATGCCATGGGCTACCTGAGCATTGTTTCTGACCATGTCCATCCCTTCATGACCACCATGTACCCATCCTCTGATGGCTACTTCCAGCAGGATAATGCACCATGTCACGCAGCTCGAATCATTTTAAACTGGTTTCTTGAACATGACAATGAGTTAACTGTACTAAAATGGCCCCCACAGTCACCAGATCTCAACCCAATAGAGCATCTTTGGGATGTGATGGAATGGGAGCTTCGTGCCCTGGATGTGCATCCCCCAAATCTCTATCAACTGCAAGATGCTATCCTATCAATATGGGCCAACATTACTAAATAATGCTTTCAGCACCTTGTTGAATCAATGCCACGTAGAATTAAGACAGTTCTGACGGCGAAAGGGGGTCAAACACCATATTAGTATGGTGGTCCTAATAATCCTTTAGGTGAGTGTTTAAAATATATATAAATATTTCCCCTCTAGTTTTTGTCTTAGGTGCGCCTTATGGTGCAAAAAATACAGTAGGCATTTTTTTGTGCTCCTATAACACTTTGTGTTGTACACATATGTTAAATATCACAGATGATACAAAATAATTACTGGTAAAATACTTAATGGGCTATTTAATGTTTCAACCATTACAGCTCTCTTTTTGTTTATGTTCAGTCACTACAGTTGTCTAGATGGTCGCTTCTTTGAAGATGATGTTATAACAGTAATTCTAAAAGATAGCAGAGGATTAGAGGGAAAAGACAGAATAATGGCGCAGCTCCCATTATCTTCAGTGTACAGTGATGAAAACACAGAGAGTCATTTCATAAGGGATGAGAGTAAACGGTAAGGAAACTACGATGTATATTACTATGCAGATGTCTTCTGGGCCTGTAGAAGGGAATGTAAGACAATAGCTATAATAACAAGACTTTGTGTAGACTCTTAAAGGGACTCAGTGCTCTAAAATTTAAAAAGATTTTATACATACCTGGGACTTCCTCCAGCCCCATCCACTCCGATCGCTCCCACACCGCCGTCCTCCGCTTCCTCGCAGCTTCGGGAACCTGGGCCCATCACTGACGTCAGTCGCGGCCAGCTACGCAGGAGAAGTGCGCTCTTTGCGTATCTCCAGCAGCTGCTGGAGGGCGCACTTCTCTTACGCCAGACTGGCTCCGACTGACGGAAGTGCGGGACCCGGTTCCCGAAGCTGCGGGCAGCGGAGGACAGTGGCCCTAATTTTATACTCTGTCTGGATTTTGGTTAGATTTGACCACTTTTGCTCTTTGAGCCAAGCCTGCCTTAAATCCTTTACAATCCCTACATGGGAGGAATCCTTCCATTTGTCAGCCCTGTAACTTTCCCCTGCACCCAATTGACCATGACGGCCCGACATCTTAAAGCATATCCGATCAATACATGCGACCAATTTCGGCCTGAATTTGGTCCGATCATCGATCAGGCATGCTCTTGGCGGCGCCGATTTTCATCCGATTCAATAATAATTATTGAATCAGATGGTTGATCGGCTGCCAATTTGAGAGATTAGTCCTGGCCTCACTGTTGAGCAAGGGCTCCAAATAGTGTGCTTAGCCTAAGTATGAAGCTGAAGTACGAAGTTGCAATATATAGAAAGAGGCAGCACTGCAAGGGTTAATATGCTCAGACCTATAATCCAAGACGTGGATACAATACAGATGCACATGCATCAAAAGCAGGTATTTATCCAAGGAGCAGTGGGGTGAAGGCAGGTGGGAGTCTGGCAGTTATTGGACAGCTAACAGCTTTCTCACATCATGGGATGCTTGTTCACAGCCTTGTCAACAAGCATGCCACGGCACGAAACAGTGGTTTGCTGTCCAATCATTGCCAGACACCTACCTGCCTATACCCCACTTATCTTTGGCTCCATACCTGCATGTGTATCTGAATTGTATCCACATCCTGGTTTTATAGGGAACCCGAGGTGAGAGGGATATGGAAGCTGACATGTTTATTTCCTTTTAAATAATGCACATTCCCTGGCTGTCCTGCTGACCCTCTGCCTCTAATACTTAAAGCGATAGACCCTGAACAAGCATGCAGATTAGCTGTCTATGTCAAATCTCACAAGATTAGCTGCATGCTTGTTTCAGATGTGTGATTTAGACCCTACTGACCAGAAAGATCAGCAGGACTGCCAGGTAACTGTTAAAAGGCAATAAATATGGCAGCCTCAATAGGTCTCACACCTTGGGCTCTTCTAAAAGAGTAGGATATTAACCCTTGCAATGCCATCGCCTCTGTTTTCTACATATTTCTACATCATACTCGTGAGATACAAGTAATTCAGAGTTAAGGCAACTTTATGCAAAGTTTGCAACTTGAAGATGCACCAATCAAATCTCATTCCACTGGTCCATTTTCAAGCTGCATACATTAACATCAAATTTTGCATAATCCTGCATAAACATTGAATTATTTGCAATTTACTGCCCATCACTTCTGAGAACAGATACAGTATAGGTGGCTATTCTTTTTTTTTTTCTTTCTTTGCTCTGGCGGTTTTTGCCGATTGACGCTATTCACACTTGGGGCGATTTTTTAGCGATTAGCGCCTCTATAGTACTAAACACGATCACTGGGAAATCGCCTGAAAATGGTGCAGGATACAAATTTTTGGAGGGCGATTTGCGTTAATCGCCGGCGATGAAAGCAAATCGCCGGCGAGAACAGACCCATAGGTTATTATTGTACTAGCGCTTTAAAAAGGGCTAGCGCGTGAGCGTTTTACCGAAATCGCCAGCAAAACGCTCTAGTGTGAATGGGGCCTAAGCGTTTAACTGTGCCTATTCAGTAATCCTATGCCTTAATTTCTGTGATACTCTGCAGATTAGAGGAGCAGCATGCTGATATACCCGCTCACACGGTCTACCTAGAGGGTCAATGGAGATTACTGGAAAACATGAAAGCTCAGTATGTGTCTGTCAATGGTATACGCAAGGTGGCATGTGTGGTAAGTGGCCTCCGGAATGAGTTTCTGCAGACCTTTTTGGTGGTACTATTGAATTGCTAATTGGAGGAAACTGATTAGGCATTATCAAGAAAGATGATTAAATGGTCACAGGAGTGTGAACAGTTGGATCAGTGGGGGATTGGCATCACTGGGGGAGAGTAGAATCCGCCGGGCTGTGGTCGGTGGTTGCCAGCTGCCATACACACCTGATTATTGGATGAGGTGGTCGTTATCAGCTGCCTCAGCCAACTTAAATCAGATGTGTGTACGGGTCTTCAACCCAAGGTGTTTTTTGGGGGGCAGATGGGACGCAGAGGCATGTTCTCTGCCTCATGACATGCCTCTGTGTCCTCACACCGCCGCTCTTTGCGCCCCCCCCCCCCCGCCAAGCTATAGCCCCATGAGATTAGCAACAATATTTGTTGCCATCTCTGAGGTAAAGGTGGGAGAGGGATTTCCTGATCAAAACATCCACCAGGGGCATTCCTACAGGGTTTCCAGAGCTGCCATTGGGCAGCTCTCTGGCTGCGCCCCCTTCTGCTCCCCTGCCTCTTTGCATACTGTAAATGAGAGAATGAATCCCTCATTCCAGCGTCGTGACCCAGAGGTCACGAAAGTGAGGGTGGGCCATTGCGGCCTACAGGAGTGGTGGGGAGTGGCGGTTTTGGAGGCTACCTGATTTGCTCAGCCCCCGGATCAGGTAGCCTAGTTTTTTTTATTTCATGAGTCCACCTCGGGCTCTCTTTAAGTATGCCTTCCAAGAACATTAAATCAGTGTTTTAGTGTTTTTGTATTCTAGCTATGTTAGATGTAATTTGGGGTTTAACCCTCTGGGCGATACAATTATATCGGCCAGGAGGTGGCGCAGCACTATTTTTTTAAATTTTTTATTTTTTAAATCATGTAGCGAGCCCAGGGCTCGCTACATGATAGCCGCAGCGCAGCGGCATCCCCCCACCCACTCCGATCGCCTTCGGCGATCAGAGTAAGCAGGAAATACCGTTCAGAACGGGATTTCCTGCTGGGCTTCCCCGGTCGCCATGGCGACGGGGCGGGATGATGTCACCGACGTCATGGACGTCGTGACGTCAGAGGGATTTCCGATCCACCCCTCAGCGCTGCCTGGCACTGATTGGCCAGGCTGCGCAAGGGGTCGGGGAGGGGGGGGCTGCACGGCGGGTAGCGGCGGATCGGCGGCGAGCGACGGCAATCGGAAGTTACACGCAGCTAGCAAAGTGTTATATATTCCGTATCCGTCCCTTCCTCACACAAGAAGCCACCAAAATGCTTGTCAATGCCTTAATCATCTCCCTCCTAGACTACTGCAACACCCTGCTCTGTGGCCTACCAAAAAACAGGCTAGCACCTCTCCAATCCCTTCTAAATTCAGCGCCCCGCCTCATTCACCTTTTCCACACGCTCTTCCGATGCAGCCCCACTGTGCCATTCTCTCCACTGGTTACTCATTACCCAGAGGATCCAGTTCAAACTCCTGACTCTAACATACAAAGCCCTCCACAAGTTGTCTCCTCACTAATCTCAAGATATTGTCCCTCCCGCAACCTTCGCTCCTCCCAAGAAATTCTCCTGGCCTCTAAGCTGATCACCTCCTCTCATGCTCGCATCCAGGACTTTACACGAACATCACCCCTTATCTGGAACTCTCTTCCACAGCCTGTACGTCATGCTCCAAACCTGGACATCTTAAAACACACCTTTTTAGACAAGCTTATAACATTCTATAGCCCTTATTTACTTCTCTGTCACAATGTAATCAGAGGCAAAGAATTACTGCCTCATCCATCCTCCACCCCCTTACCTAGTGTGTCCCCCACAACCCATTAGATTGTAAGCTCGCAAGGGCAGGGTCATCCTCAGTTTACTGTTCTTGTAACAATATTTGTGCTGCTTGGAACTCTGCTGTACATTTGTTAGTTGTATCTATGTTCCCCTTATCGTCTTATTGTGCTTTGTAAAGCGCTGTAGAATATGTTGGCGCTATATAAATAAATAAAAATAATAATAATAACAAAAAAAAATTATGCAAATCGGCCCACCGGGGCCTGAGAACTCCTCCTGCGCGACATACCCCAAGCTCAGCTCGGGATTATCGCTCAGGAGGTTAAAACCACTTTAGGTAGGCTGAATTTTTGTCTTGCAGTTCTAAGGGTCCTTTCACACCACCTTCCTGTGTTCTGTCTCAAGGGACAATAATCTATATATATAATAAGAGTAAGTGCCTCAACCTTCAAGCAAGAAGAAGTAGCGCCCTGCCCCCAGGGCCGGTCCAAGCAAGAAGAAGGGGCTGGTCCAAGCAAGAAGAAGAAGTAGTGTCATATCAAACCAAGGGCAAAGAGGGATAATTTGCATATTCAGTAGCAGTGCATTGTGTGTAACCACAAATGTTCACTTATAGCTGAATTATTGCAGATTTGCTTCTGTTTTAAGAAGGAAAATTACACCAAGCTTTGCTTTTTTTTAGTAGGAGGGATTTTTGGTCTCTTTTATCCTCTTATACATTCTTAGTAGTTTGGGTCACCCTGAGCTGCTTGGTTACTCTGTTGTACTGGTCCAAGCCCTATCTCATACAGCCTTATCAATCCCTGCTATGTACTGATGAGGATCAAATGTCTGAAATAGGCTGTCACATGTGGGTTTGATATGACTGTGTAAAACTTAAAGCTATAGGCTTGCTTGACTTACCAAGGGTGAAAAGGAATAATTTGCATTTTTAGTAGTGGTGCTTTGTGGGTTATCACAAATGTTCACTTATAGCTGAATTATTGCAGATTTTCTTTTGTTTTAAGAAGGCAAATTACACCAAGCTTTGCTTTTTTTTAGTAGGAGGGATTTTTGGTCCCTTTTATCCACCTATACATTCCGAGTGGTTTGGGTCACCCTGAGCTGCTTGGTTACTCTGTTGTACTGGTCCAAGCCCTATCTCATACAGCCATATCAATCCTTGCCATGTACAGATGAGGACCAAAAGTCTGAAACAGGCTGTCACATGTGGGTTTGATATGGCTGTGTAAAATTTAAAGCCATAGGCTTGCTATACACCAGTGGTTCTGGATGCTTGCTTGGCTTACTAAGGGTGAAAAGGAATTATTTGCATATTTAGTAGCAGTGCATTGTGGGTAACCACAAATGTTCACTTATAGCTGAATTATTGCATATTTTCTTCTGTTTTAGGAAGGCAAATTACACCAAGCTTTGCTTTTTTTAGTAGGAGGTATTTTTGGTCCCTTTTATCCCCTATACATTCCGAGTGGTTTGGGTCACCCTGAGCTGCTTGGTTACTCTGTTGTACTGGTTCAAGCCCTCTCAATCCTTGCCATGTACAGATGAGGACCAAAAGTCTGAAACAGACTTTCACATGTGGGTTTGATATGGCTGTGTAAAATTTAAAGCTATAGGCTTGCTATACATCAGTGGTTCTGGATGCTTGCTTGGCTTACTAAGGGTGAAAAGGAATTATTTGCATATTTAGTAGCTGTACATTGTGGGTAACCACAAATGTTCACTTATAGCTGAATTACTGTATATTCCTGCGTATAAGACTACTTTTTAACCCTTAAAATCTTCTGAAAAGTTGGGGGTCGTCTTATACGCCGGGTGTCATTGATGCCGGGTGATACGCCCTATCCTGTTACTGCCTCTCAGATCTCCCTGCTGAGGGAGCGCAATCTATTCTTCCATACCGCTCTGATAAACAGGTAGACAAGGAGAGCTGACCAGTCTACTTAAGGAGAGTTGACCAATGCAACAAGTCAATTGACTATATACTGTTATATACTGGGTAACACATACAGTACAGCACCAGTATCTGTTCATACACAGCACCAGTACATGATTTTTGTATTTTTATTTTAATTTGGTGTGCGTTGGAAGAGGGGTAGTCTTATACGTAGAGTATATCCCAAACTCTATATTTTAACTGGAAAAGTTGGGGGTCGTCTTATACGCCCTGTCGTCTTATACGTCGGAATATACGGTATTGCATATTTCCTTCAGTTTTAGGAAGGCAAATTACACCAAGCTTTGCTTTTTTTAGTAGGAGGTTTTTTTGGTCCCTTTTATCCCCTATACATTCCGAGTGGTTTGGGTCACCCTGAGCTGCTTGGTTACTCTGTTGTACTGGTCCAAGCCCTATCTCATACAGCCGTATGCGATGGCCAAACACGCTGATTTCCAAAGCTATATTACGCTATTGTTGTTTTATTTGTTTTTACATGTACTGTGCATTAAACATTGGATTTATACTGCTGAAGAACTGGAACAGTGGATTCTGTGGCTTTCACATTTATATGCTAGACCCACCTGGATTTTGAGGTGGTGTCAATCTGGTGAGCTGCTACATTTGAGGGGTGTTTGTGACTGAGATACGGAGTGGAGCACGGATTGTCACATTTGTACGCGAGGGTGGTTGCATGTTTCTTGCATTTCTATTTATACAGTAACGCACTATGTGGAGCAATTTTGTTTTAACCACTTGAGGACCCACCCTTTACCCCCCCTTAAGGACCAGCAGTGAATTATGTGATCTGTGCTGGGTGGGCTCTACAGCCCCCAGCACAGATCAGGGTGCAGGCAGAGAGATCAGATCACCCCCCTTTTTTCCCCACTAGGGGGATGATGTGCTGGGGGGGTCCGATCTCTCCTGCCTGCGTGTGGCTGGCGGGGGGGGCACCTCAAAGCCCCCCTCCGCGGCGACATTCACCCCCCTCCCTCTCCTACCTGTCCCCCCTGTGATCGGGGCTGCACAGGACGCTATCCGTCCTGTGCAGCCTGTGACAGGATGTCCCCTGTCACATGGCGGCGATCCCCGGCCGCTGATTGGCCGGGGATCGCCGATCTGCCTTACGGCGCTGCTGCGCAGCAGCGCCGTACAATGTAAACAAAGCGGATTATTTCCGCTTGTGTTTACATTTAGCCTGCGAGCCGCCATCGGCGGCCCGCAGGCTATTCACGGAGCCCCCCGCTGTGATTTGACAGGAAGCAGCCGCTCGCGCGAGCGGCTGCTTCCTGATTAATCAGCCTGCAGCTGTCCTGCAGCTGCCACTTTGCCGACGCACGGTATAAGCGTGCGGTCGGCAAGTGGTTAATCTTGCAGATTGAAAGAAGAGCGCTGTCACAACTTTGATATAGGTCGCAGTATATGCCTGCTCCCCCCGTTTCTCCAAAGTTTTTGACCTCTGGTATCCTTTAACCAGGGCTGTGGAGTCGGTACAAAAATCTTCCAACTCCGACTCCTCAGTTTCTGAAACTCTGACTCCGACTCTGGGTACCCAAAATTGCTCAGACTCCGACTCCTTAGGCCACATACAGACATCAGACCATAGTCTGTGGAAAATGAAAGATCACAGACCAATCTTACCACCCTTCCTGTAGTATAAGAGCCATACTCTACACAGTCTTTTCTATGGAGCTGAACTCCACATCAGAAAAAAATCATTGCAAGATGCTGCACACACAGATGCTGTACAGACACAAAAGATCAGTATCTGCAAAAGATCTGTTCCTGCCAAAAATCCATTCCTGCAAATTGCAATGATAGTCTATGAGATCTGCAGATCATCATACACACATGATTTAACTGACATTCATCTGCAGATCTGAAAATCCATCCTGGTGGATCTGATCTGCAGATGAATGTCAGTTAAATCATGTGTGTATGATGATCTGCAGATCTCATAGACTATCATTGCAATTTGCAGGAATGGATTTTTGGCAGGAAAAGATCTTTTGCAGATACTGATCTTTTGTGTCTGTACAGCATCTGTGTGTGCAGCATCTTGCAATGATTTTTTTCTGATGTGGAGTTCAGCTCCATAGAAAAGACTATGTAGAGTATGGCTCTTATACTACAGGAATGGTGGTAAGATTGGTCTGTGATCTTTCATTTTCCAAAGACTATGGTCTGATGTCTGTATGTGGCCTTAGTCTAATACTTAACAGGGCTGTGGATTTTGTACAAAAATCATGCGACTCCGACTCCCCAGTTTCTGAAACCACGACTCCGACTCCAACTCCGAGTGCCCAAAATTATTCCAACTCCGACTCCACAGCCCTGCCTTTAACCACCTTAGCGGTATGGACGAGCTCAGCTCGTCCATCACCGCCGGTGGCTGCCGCTCAGGCCCTGCTGGGCCGATTTGCTCGCTGTAAAAAGCAGCACACGCAGCCGGCACTTTGCCAGCCGCGTGTGCTGCCCGATCGCCGCTGCAGCGCGGCGATCCGCCGCGTGCAGCGGCGAAAGAGGGTCCCCCCAGCCGCCCGAGCCCTGCGCAGCCGGAACAAACAGTTCCGGCCAGCGCTGAGGGCTGGATCGGAGGCGGCTGACGTCAGGACGTCGGCTGACGTCCATGACGTCACTCCGCTCGTCGCCATGGCGACGAGCAAAACGAAACAAGGAAGGCCGCTCATTGCGGCCTTCCTTGTTACTGCGGATCGCCGGAGGCGATCAGAAATATGGATTAGGAGCGCCCTCTAGTGGGCTTTCATGCAGCCAACTTTCAGTTGGCTGCATGAAATCGTTTTTTTTTTATTAAAAAAAAAACCCTCCCGCAGCTGCCCTGGCGATCTTAATAGAACGCCAGGGTGGTTAACTGTACGTTAGCCCCTTAAGGGATAGTGATTGATCTAGATTGTTCTAAGTTTTTTGAAAAAGAGCAATCTAAATGTGTGAAGTCAATTCTGCATGAAAAGAAGTATCAAACCACCTCATTTCTACATCTGCCCAAACATCTATAGACAAGTGTGACCAAGATAAATCCTATTTGTAAAAAATAATAGCACTATTAGTTGTTTTTGCAATACAGACTCCCCATAGGGTCTCCAATATACTCATTTTACAGCAGGGGCTCATTCTACAATTAACCTCCCTGGAGTTCAATTTCCCCAGGATTCCTGTGCAAAAAATGATCTAATTAATTTTCATAACTTTTTTTTTCCTGTAACTTGCCAAAATGTGTCAACCAAGGGTCTAGTATACAGTGCAGGCGAGTACTGACGTGTATGCACATCAATACTGTTCACAGCATGTTTTGTATTGACGTGTATATCTGTCAATACTACTAGGGAGATTAAAATGGCCCACCTATTTTGCAATGTAAACCGCACTGTGACAAACAAATATTGTATCTACTTCCTTCTCACATACAACCAAGATACAAAGCCATTGTCCATGTATTTCTGTTACAAAAGATTTTCCCTGGCTGTTGCAGTGATATTTGGTAACACACTTGTCACAGTAATGTGTGTTTTGCCACACTATGGGAAATGTGCATCACTGCTTATGTAATTGAGAGGGAAGGAGGCTGCCTTATTTTCCTCTTAACCCTCCTGGCGGTTAATTTTTTTTACCAAAATGGCAAAAATCCTTTTTTTTTTAATTTTTTTTTTTGTGTTTCATGTAAAGCTACCAGAGTGGTAGCTACATGAAACACCACTAGAGGGCGCATGTGTCCCTCTAGTGCGATCGTCGCCGGCATCAATAGCAAACAGGGGAACGCGTATATAACGCGCTCCCCTGTTTGGCTTTTCCTGTCGCCATGGCGACGATCGGAATGACGTCAGCCGACGTCCTGACGTCAGACACCTCCGATCCAGCCCATAGCGCTGCCCGGAACTCATTGGTCCGGGCAGCGCAGGGCTCTGGCGGGGGGGGGGGCCCTCTTACGCCGCTGCGTACGGGCGATCGCCGCAGAGCGGCGGCGATCAAGCTGTACGCGCGGCTAGCAAAGTGCTAGCTGCGCGTACAGCATTTTAAATGGAGCAAATCGCTCCACCAGGGGCTGAGATATCTTCCTGCGCGGCATAGGTGCAGCTCAGGCCCTGCTGGGCCGATTTACATATTTTTTTTTTTTGCTGGACGCAGCTAGCACACCGATCGCCGCCGCCCCGCGCCCGATCGCTGCTATCCATTGTGGCGCGCCCCCCCCCCCAAGACCCCGTGCGCTGCCTGGCCAATTAGTGCCAGGCAGTGCCGAGGGGTGGATCAGGACTCCCAATGACATTGCGACGTCGGTGACGTCATACCGCCCCGTCGCCATGGCGACGGGGGAAGCCCTCCAGGAAATTCCGTTCTTTGAACGGGATTTCCTGATCGGAGATCGCCGAAGGCGATCGAAGCGGGCGGGGGGGGATGCCCTGGGCTTGCTACATGATTTTTAAAAAAAACTGCTGCGCTGCCTCCTGGCGGAATTTTTCATACCGCCAGGAGGGTTAAACTAAAAGTTTTTTATACGTACCTCGGGCTTCCTCCAGCCCCATGCGCACGTCGCTCCCCCACCGCCGTCCTCAGTCTTCTCCCCTATTCGGTATCGGGCAAGAGAAGTATGAAACGTTTAGTTTAAAACGTCTCTGGTTTCCTTTAAACAATACCAGTGTCCTGGCATCCTGCTGATATTTCATGCATCAGTAGTGTCTGAAGTTTAACTGGATTTGCCACATGATTTTTTTAGGAGTGTGATTCAGTCAGGGCACCTGATCTGCATGCTTGTTTAAGGTCTATGGTTAAAAGTATTAAGAGGCAGAGGATCAGCAGGACGGCCAGGCAACTGGTAATGTTTAAAGTGACACTGAAGAGGAAAAAAAAATTATGATGTAAGAAAATTGTATGTGTAGTACAGATAATTAATAGAACATTAGAAGCCAAGAAAAGCGTGTCGTATTTTGATTTTCAGTTATATGGCTTTTTTTTTTTTTTTTTATAACATTGCATCGTGCTGTCATATTTGCAATTACAAACGCCACACATTGTATTTTAAACTATAAAACAAAGCAGAGATAATGACCCTTTGAACGTCCACGCAGTAAAACCTTATATATAATATACAGTACATTTATAGAAAAGTTGTCTTTCACTGTTTCTTTGATGTGTAAGTGCTTCAAAAAACGGCACTGTTTTCAACCCAAGTTGAAGCTCAGAGAAGCTCTTTTGCATAGATAACTGAAGATTCTTAACTCTTCCTGTATTGGAAACAATATGATATTCTTTTCTTTGCCACTAATGTTCTATTTCTTAGCTGTACTACACATACAATTCATTACATCATAAGTTTTTCACTTCAGATGTCCTTTAAAAGCAAATAAATATGGCAGCCCCCATATCCCTCTCAGTGTCCTTTAAAGTCAAGGGGCTACTCGAGAATCAGGATATTTTGTTCGTCCAGTATTTATATAGCGCCAACATCTTCCTCATCGCTGTACGGTATATATTGGGCATCCAGCGCTGTATGGAGAGGGTGCTATCCACTTCAACACCGTCATGCTGCTTGAAAACATGCAGCATGACAGAAAAAGAGAAGGACAGGACATTGCAATAGCCAGTAGCCAATGTGTTCTTTGCCTATGAGTCACTGATCTTTAACAAGTTTTTTTGTTGCAGCTGAGTTCCAATCTGCGGCATGTCCGAGTATTTGAGATGGATGTGGAAGATGATGGAGAAGCAGAAGAGGAGGATGAAGAGGACCGGTCTCATTCTCAGGATGTCACTGGAGAAGAGGAAGGATTAAATCATTTCCTGTATGATGTGAAAGACCGTTCTCCAGAAGCAGCAGCTGTGAGGGAGGAAAGCCTGGACTCTTGAGTCCCATACAGATGGGAATTGCTATTTATTACACTGCTTCCAGTGTGTGTGAGAAAATAAACTGAAACGTTTTGTACAGCAATTTGCACTTGTAGAAACTAATGCCAAGCTTAGTGCGTCCATGGTCCAGGAACATTTTGTAGATGGTTTCCCCAATCATTGTCCATCATGTGTCCCCTTCTGTCCTCCCTTAATATTCCCCTGTGACATCCTCCGGTCCCCCTGTGTGGTGCGCCCGTGTTCTCTTTTGCCTCTGTGTGTCCCTTATATTCCCGTGTGGTACTCTTGTTCCCCTGTATAGTCCTACAATCCCTGTGTCGTCCTTCAGTGTGGATGTGTATATGGGAGGCTGGATACTTATAGGCGAGTGAATGGTGCTAATGGCTGTATAGCTGAGTGTGGATGTGTAGGTGGTTGCCTGGATGCTGATTAGCAAGTGAATGGGTGCCAATAGCTTTACGACGGAGTGTGGGTGGCTGGGGGCCGAAAGCTTAAAGCAAGTCTGAAGTTAAAGATACTCACATAAGAAGAGGGTCCTATAGAGCCTGCCCATTCTCCTCAGTGTCCTCGTTCTCCTGTAGGCCCCTCCGTTTAAATCTCCCGCTGCAGGAGACTTCGGAAGCTCTCAGACTCCCAAAGACCCTGCGGCTCTGTACTGCGTGCACATGAGTGCGTACGCAGTATGGAGCGGCCGTCTTTGGAAGCCCAAGTGTTTTTGAAGACTCCCAAAGCCAGCCCAACACAGAAGAGAGCAGTCTACGGCCCGTGGGTCATATACTAACGGGATCCTGCCATTGGAATCCTGCCATCCTCCCATTGGGAGACCAGGAAGGCTCTATAGGACCCAGAACCTTCCCTCTCTTTAATTGAGTATCTGTTTTGTTTTTTCATTTGAGTCCCTTTAAAGAAAAAAAAACCCTCTGGGGGATACTTACCGCAGGAGGGGAAGCCTCTGGATCTTTAGAAGGCTTCCCCCGTCCTCCTCCATCCCGGCAATCCATCGATGCAACCTCCCAAACAGCGGCGACGTAAATATTTACCTACCGCAATCCGGCGCAGAAGCAGCTCTTCGTCTGGGCTAAGGTGGAAATAGCTGAGCCTGTCATATCCGCTGTACTGCACAGGCGCGAGTCCTTTGCACCTGCGTAGTAGAGACGATCGATCGGGCTTTGCTATTTCCACCTTAGCCTGAATGAAGAGCCGCTACTGCGCCGGATTGTGGTAGGTAAATATTGCCACGCCTGTGCAGTAATTATCAGGCTTTGTCCAAGCTTCGGGGGAGCCAGCACTGTATTCCCCCAGGTTGTAGAGGACGGGGAAGCCTCATTGGGACCTTGAGGCTTCCCCCTCCCGAGATAAGTATCTCCCAGAGGTGCTAGGGGGGAGCTTATAGTGTGCTTCTGAAGCAACACACGCACACAAAAATATGCAGAAAGCCTTGTGACAGTCTACAAACTACTGTTAAACTGGACAGGGGTGGACCTCCTGTTTACACTCAATAATACACACATACCTTGGGTACTAAACTTAGAATAAACTTTAATTATCAGTAACTGACCCATAGCTCCCACCCCTCCCCCATTATCCAGAACTCAGGCTACCGAAAGCCTGAACTAACCAGCATGTCTGAAGAATAACAGGGACTTTGCTTTCGGTGGGTTTTGAGGCTATTTAAATACTAAATGATCCTCCAGCGATGTCTAGCAACCTTCCTGCAGCACCTAGTGGTTTCTGGCGTTGTGCACACAAGTCTGTGTGTCTCTGGACCATATGCAGGTCAGGTGGCTTGCGTGCACTGGGGAAGCTGGAAAGCCACTAGGGTGCTAGGTGCTGCACGAAGGATGTTAGACGTCACTGGAGGTGTGGTATTGGGGGGGGGGGAGTTTTTAGGCCAGTTGCTCAAGGAACTGGCAAGCACATGTATCTGGCATCAGGCGATCCTTGCTGATGCCGGATACTGGGGACTTTACTGCACATGGCAGCAGTAAAATTAGTTCTGTGTATGCACCCTAATCCACCTCTAACATTAGCCAATAGCCACAATTCACTATGCTCATCTCCTGTCTTAATGAGAATCTGTATTGTTAAAATCGCACAAAAGTAAACATACCAGTGCGTTAGGGGACATCTCCTATTACCCTGTGTCACAATTTCGCCGCTCCCCGCCGCATTAAAAGTGGTTAAAAACAGTTTTAAAAAGTTTGTTTATAAACAAACAAAATGGCCACCAAAACAGGAAGTAGGTTGATGTACAGTATGTCCACACATAGAAAATACATCCATACACAAGCAGGCTGTATACACCCTTCCTTTTGAATCTCAAGAGATCATTTGTGTGTTTCTTTCCCCCTTCTGCTCTCATGCACTGAAGTTTCAGGCTGCTCTTTTCTTCCTGCAAACAGCTTTGCCCTTGTCTGAATTTCCTCAGTATGTGAAAGCCCAGCCAGCTCAGAGGACACTTTATCCAGCTTGTAAAAGATAGGAGAGCAGAGAGAAGCTGCACTAATCTAAGGGCTCTTTCACATTAGGGCAGATTTTCTGCGTTTCAACGCAAAGGATAAAGTTTGCGTTACCCAAGGTGAAATGAAAGTCCATAGACTTTCATTTTAGCTTTCACATATAACGCAGCCTTTTTGTGCGTTGCGTTCCACTGCACCTAGGCGCAGTTTTTTGGCCAACGCTAGCTTTATGCGTTACAATGTTAGTCAATGTAAAACGCACACTATGCGCGTTTTTAATCCGTTAACGCAGGCAATCAGTCCCAGAATGCAACAGAGGAACAATGTAGAAAGTTGACAACTAAAAGAAAAAAAAATTACCTGCGTTTTTCTATGTGCAGTAACGCATTGAAAACGGATTAAAAACGCACACTCACTGCAGTGCAACGCATATCAAAACGCAGTAAAAGGCATACAACAAAACGTATGCTTTGAGCGTTCTCCAACGCAAGCTCTGATGTGAAAGAGCCCTAAATATCACACAGGCAGTGTGCAGAGAGGGGCCTGAAAGGGGGAATTCATAGCAGAACCACAACACTGAAGAACTTGGCAGCCTTCCAGACACTGGCCGACAAGTCTGACAGGGGAAAGATACATTGATTTATTACAGAGACTGTGATAGCAGAAAGTGTTGCAGTAAGCCAGAACACATTAGAATATCTTTTGGAACTTGTAGGATGATAAAAAACAGGATGCAATTTTTGTTATGGAGTCTCTTTAAATAATGATTCTGTGCTGTTTTTACTATCATCACTCACCATAGTGATAAAGCATTTAGTATTAACTACGCAATTTACTTCAGGCAAACCTTAAAGTAAGGATTCTGTACTCCAAGTTAGAGTGATTTCTAAAGTTAAGATTTTAATCCTTAAAATAATGACAGAATTCTAAGTTTATACAGGATGTTAATTTACAGAGAGGAATGCAAGTGATAAGAGTGTGAGGAGGTATCACCTGGCCTGGACTGTCTTTAAGTGAAGTGTTACTACCAGCCTCGGACTGACCAACTGAAGTACCGAGGATTTGCTCGGTAGTCCCCGCCTCCACATCTCCAGTGGGCCCCGCCTCCACTCCTGGGGTGAACAAATCTCAGTCTGCAGCACAAAGTTTCTCCTCTCAGCGTATGAATCATTCACGCTGAGAGGCTGCTGCAGGCTCAGGCTGGGCTGTGTGTGTCATGGTAGCTCCGCCCCCCATGTGATGCTGGGCTGGGGCGGCAAGGTTCAAAGGCTCCAGCTCAACGTGAAGAAGCAATAAACATCAGCCAGTAAAAGAAGTGAAGTGTGGGACTCAGGAAGAGGTAGGGGCCAGTGCCACTGAAAGCAGGGGTGGGAGAATGATGAGCTGCAGCAGCTTCTTCCCCCAGACCATCAGAACTAAATTGCCATCGTTACTGAAGCCATTTAAACGGACTGAGATCCTGCCTTATGTTACACCCTGACTGTCACTCTCCCTGTTATAAGTTGAGGTTTTTAGCTTCCCCCTGCAGTAGTGAATAGCTGCTCTAACCCCACCCCCTGCTCTGTCCTGTGCTAGCCTACATGAGCCTTGTGGAGCTGCTGGGGCTGATGGTCAGAAGGCCTCAGCAAACATACACCATGCAGTAAAAACAAGGAACCCCAAGAGCCCCAATAGTGTAATGTGTACTGGTAAATGGTTACTAGATAGAGTAAATATTAATACTCACAAACCAGGGTTACCATTAGGCAACCACTGTAAAGGCAGGTGGGGAGATTTTCCTAACCCCACTCAGGAATAAGAAGTTGCTCTCTGTAGATGAGAAAAAGGGGGTTCAACCCTCCACCCAGGGTGGACTTAATATTATGCAGGAGAACAGAGGCGCCAAAAGGAAGCTAAATTTAGCTAATTTAGCTTCCTTTTATCCTTTTGGCGCCTCTGTTCTCCTGCATAATACACCATGCAGTGTTCCCTGAGTGTGGCTGCAGCATGGAGAAGAGAGGCAGGTGAGAGACTGGGCTGTTGTGAATTGCCTGGCTGCTATATCCCCGATTTCCTTCCCCACAAGATGCTCAGCAGGCTATGTTCTGTACTGTCTTCAGTCACCTTGGCTCTGGCAGCTGCATGCTTATCTACTCTGTGACCTTTGCTAACCTATCACCCTGATTTGCATCCACACAGGCAGCCCATCCAGCACCCAGCAGCATGATATCTGCCTCTGCTTAGTCACATGTAGCCCTTCATATCTGTATTCCTAAACACTGCAGAACAGACTTCTGCCTCCTCTGTAACCCAGGCAAGGCTCATACTGTAGCCTGCCACAAGGTAGTTTGAGCACTGAGGTGTTGGGAGGATTACAGAGTACAGCTGATATAGGGAAAGTGGGCTTCAGATGGTTAATGTTGCACACTTAAGCCCCATCTACACGATACGATTCTTTGTCCGATTCGATCAATTATGATTCTATTTACAATCCGATTTAAATACAACATGTCCGATCGGGATTCGATTCAATTCAATTTGCCATTGTTTTGCAATGGCAAATCGAATTGAATCAAATCGAATCCTGATCAGACATGTCGGATTTAATTGGATCGTAAATAGAATCGTAATCAAATCGCACAAATAATCAGATCGTGTAGATGGTACTTTAAAGGACCAACAAGCCAGATAATGGGGTCAGGTAGGGCTGGCAACTGTGGAAGTCCTGTCAGTTGGTCCAAGGTTTGGTGACGAGGATTCCTGCAGACAATGAATAAAGTATTGCGAGTGTCACTGATGTGCACCGTATCAGGGCATGATACAGCAACAGCTTTGTTCCCTCCTTACTGATGCCAGGTAGCCATTGCCCTGTCAAATTGTTGTGGAACAGGATGGGAATTAGGGGCTCTGTCTGTGGAGGTGGCCAGGGACCGGATAAGAGATGCTAACTTCTGCATCGTTATAGTGCAGGCTACAAACCAATGCCGTCCCGTTCCAAAATGCTTTACATTACACCTGCATCAGGGCCATGTAAGTCAGGATATGGACTTCAGTATCCCCATCTACTCCATTATGTTCAGGCATCACAGCTCAGAGCATTAACTGAGAGACTCACAAATATTATGTACGAGGAGTCCATGTCATGTCGTATTGATTTCATTTTACCAAAATGAGAACTGATTCAAGCCAATTAACTCATCTGTATGTTTTTGGGATGTGGGAGGAAACCATAATGCTCGGATGAAACCCACGCAGACACGAGAACATAAAAGCTCCATGCAGATAGTGCCCTGTTGGGGATTCAAACTGGGGACGCAGTGCTGCAAGGCGAGAGTACTAACCACTACGCCACAGTGCTGCTGACATGCCAGACCCATGGGATGAGAAGGGAGGGGGGGGGGGGGGGGGGGGGGAGTTGTAACAGGATTTATACTTCTTAAAGAGAACCCGAGGTGGGATTTAATTATGTTATAGTGGGGCACAGAGGCTGGTTGTGCACAGTAACACCAGCCTCTGTTGCCCCATGGTGTGCCTCCAAAACCCCCGGCAGTGCTATCGACACACAGCGTGTCGCCAGCACAATGTTTACCTATGCTTGTCTGTTAGCACCGCTCCTCCGTATTGGCGCTACCCGCCCGCGTCACTTTCCTCCAATCAGCGGGAGGGAAGGGACGCGGGCGGGTAGCGCAATACGGAGGAGGGGGAGCGGCGCTAACAGACAGGCATAGGTAAACATTGTGCTGGCAACACGCTGTGTGTCGCTAGCACTGCGGGGGGTTCTGGAGGCACACCATGGGGCAACAGAGGCTGGTGTTAGTGTGCACAACCATTCTCTGTGCCCCACTAACATAATTGAATCCCACCTCGGGTTCTCTTTAAGCCCCCTTTAGTCTGTCAGCTCCCTCAGTGTTATTACTTTACCCTCCATTCTGCCATTATCAGCCCAGTAGTAGTGGACTACTGCGCACGCATAGCACTGGCCACACGCCTCCTCAATCATGCTTCATTTCCAGGAACGTTCTGTGTCTGTGCAGTTAAAGCAGAACTGAAAAAAAAGTTTGACTTGTCTGGTGCTTTTGCAATCCCCTTGTAGCCTTCCTGTCCGATGCCGGTCCTCCTTAATCCTCCTTTCTCCCGCCCCAAGTTACTTTCAGCTCGGTTGACTTGACAACTGCTTCTGCACGCCCCAGGCCACACGTATCTTTATCTGCAATAGTCAGGGCCGGCCTTTGACCTGAGCGACCGGTGCGATCGCTCAGGGCGCCGGCTTCCAGGGGGTGCTCGTGCCACCTGACCTGGCCGCAACTGCAGGGCCCCGGCTGGGTCCGTCTCGCTCCGCCCCCTGGTGCGCTGCTGGGGGTGATGGGGCAAACATGCCCGTGTGGCCGCCGTGATGGAGGGGGGAGCCGCGGGGAGGGCAGCCCGACCTCTCCCTCCCTTCCTCTCCGGGCACCCTCCGTGCTCCCCCCCTCCGATCCGATGCAGACTGCTAAGGGAACAACTCACCTTCCTGGTTCCGATCGCCGGCTCCTCTCACTTGCTGCTGGTCGCCTCTTCTACATAGCCGCTGATGCACAATAAACTTCCTGCTTAACAGGGGGCAGCTACCTATCTAACCTATACTGGGGGCACCTACCTATCTAACCTATACTGGGGGCACCTACCTATCTAATCTATACTGGGGGCAGCTACCTATCTATCCTATACTGGGGGTAGCTACCTAACTAATCTATACTGGGGGCACCTACCTATCTATCCTATACTGGGGGTAGCTACCTAACTAATCTATACTGGGGGCACCTACCTATCTAGCCAATACTGGGGGCACCTACCTATCTAACCTATACTGGGGGGCAGCTACCTATCTAATCTACACTGGGGGCACCTACCTATCTAACCTATACTGGGGGCAGCTACCGATCTAACCGCGGCTCCCCCCTCCTCTATGGGGGGGGGCTACCTACCTACCTAGGGGGGGGGGTGTTACCTACCTACCTAATCTATACTGGGGGGCAGCTACCTATCTAATCTATACTGGGGCACCTACCTATCTAATCTACACTGGGGGCACCTACCTATCTAGCCAATACTGGGGGCACCTACCTATCTAACCTATACTGGGGGGCAGCTACCTATCTAATCTACACTGGGGGCACCTACCTATCTAACCTATACTGGGGGCAGCTACCGATCTAACCGATACTGGGGGCACCTACATATCTAATCTATACTGGGGGCAGCTACCTATCTAACCTATACTGGGGGTAACTACCTATCTAACCTATACTTGGGGCACCTACCTATCTAACCAATACAGGGGGCACCTACCTATCTAATCTATACTGGGGGCACCTACCTATCTAATCTATACTGGGGGCAGCTACCTATCTATCCTATACTGGGGGTAGCTACCTAACTAATCTATACTGGGGGCAGCTACCTATCTAATCTATACTGGGGACAGCTACCTATCTAATCTATACTGGGAGCATCTACCTATCTAATCTATACTGGGGGCAGTTACCTATCTAATCTATACTGGGGCAGCTACCTATCTAACCAATATTGCAGGTACCTACCTATCTAACCTATACACTGGGGGCAGCTACCTATCTAACCTGTACTGGGGGCACCTACCTATCTAACCTATAGCTGGGACAAGTATACTGGCTACCTATACTGTGGGCACTCATCTGGCTAACCTATACTGGGGGGGATCTGTAGCTGGACACTTACACTAAGGGGGGGGGGATCTGCTGCTTAAATACACTATAAGGGGATCTGCGACTGCAAGACTAGTAGCCTAAGCCCATATACACTAAGGGGGGGATCTGGTCTTGTATATGTAGGCAGATCCCCCCTTTAGTGTATATAGGCTTAGGCTACTAGTCTTGCAGTCGCAGATCCCCTTTTAGTGTATTTAGGCAGCAGATCCCCCCGCCATCCCCCCCCCCATTAGTGTATGTGTGTGGTGCACTCACACGCGAAGAGGATGAATGTGGGGGGGGGGGGGGGCACCAAAATCTGGTTACGCTCAGGGCGTTGTGAAACCTAAGGCCGGCCCTGGCAATAGTGCAGGACACTTTTGCAGGCAGGAAAGAAACGGGTGGCTTGCCATAGACTTACAAGTCCACAGTACCAGAAGTAGCTAGCGGCAGGAGAACGGAGGAATGTGGAGGACCAACGCGGGACAGGAAGGCTGCAAGGGGCTGGCAGAAGCAACAGGTAAGTAAAACACTTTGTTTTTTTATTACAGTTCCGATTTAAGGCTTTTGGCTGCGCAGGCGCAGAATACTCGACTATGGGAGCACGATTGAGGAGACTCTGGAGCAACGCATGCGCAATAGTCCCGACTGAGCTGAGTTGTGGACTTTACTAGGGCTGACAGCAGCAGAACAGAATGGACCAGATGGACACTGAGGAGTTGATGGATCACAGGGACTGGAATAAGCCCCAGGTAAGTATAACTCCTCTTCTCCCCCTAATGACAGACTGTGGAATTAAGGACCACTAGACACCAGGGAACTGTATAGGGGAAAGAGGGGACAACTAGACACCAGGGAACTGTATAGAGGCAGAAGGACCACTAGATTATAGGGAACTGTATAGGGGAGGGTGCATGAGATGCCAGGAAACTTTTATAGGGCAAGGAGGAGGTCCACTAGACACTAGGAAACTGTATAAGAAAGAAAGATCCACTAGACTTCAGGGAACTGTATGGGGAAGTTGGGCCACTAGAATTCAGGGAACTGCATAAGGGAGGGTGGACCCCTAGACTCCAAGGAATTGTACAAGGGAGATAAGGGTCCACTTGATGCCAGGGAAATGTATATTGGAGGGAGAAGGTCCACTAGACTCTTCAAGATTGCTGCATTTCTTTCTACTTGGAGACACTTGACATTAGTTGTCATTGCTCACAATCAAATGATTACCACCATATCTTGCCTAGTGTGCTATATTTGTATGATGCATTTATATCTTCTGCAGCACTTTACAGAGTACAAAGTCATGTCACTGACTGTCCTCAGAAGAACTCACTCTAATCCTACCATAGTCATAGTCTAATGTCCTACCATATTATTATATTTATATAGCACTGACATCTTCTGAAGCACTGTACAGAGTGCACAGTCATGTCACTGACTGTCCTCAGAGGAGCTCACAATCTAATCCTACCATAGCCCTAGTCTAATGTCCTACCATATTATTATGTATTTATACAGCACTGATATCTCCTGCAGCACATTACAGAGTACATAGTCATGTCACTGTCCTCAGAGGAGCTCACACTCTAATCCTACCATAGTCTAATGTCTTACCATATTATTATTATGCATTTATATAGCACTCAAATCTTCTGCAGCACTTTACAGAGTACATAGTCATGTCACTGACTGTCCTCAGAGGAGCTCACAATGTAATCAATTTCATATGTATCGTAACTAGGACATTACTTTATATAAATCCTATGCAAAGATTTGCTGGGCAGCGGTGTCTCACAATGCTGCTATGTACAATTGGCCCTGTCCATGATACCTCATGGTCACGCCCCTTTTTCAACACGATCATGGGATGTGTGGGCTCCAGGTTGAAATGTCTCTGGTGGGCCCCCAGCCCGATCCTGGTTACTACAGACTGCAATGTAGAGTAAAATATTCTACACAGGCTAGCTGTAATCATCCTGACAGCAGGAGAGGTGGAGCGACATCCTGCCTGCATGTGATCCTCCCTGTCTACTGCATGTGAGAATAATTACAAAAGGTGATAACTTACGGACTGAATAAGACAACACTCTTACTGTGATCACTTATCGCTACATGTTAATAAACCAAGCTTACTGATTGACGTGCTATAAGTTTCCACTTGCCTTATCACCAGCATGATCTTAATGAATGCGTTTCTGTAATGCCCACTTTGTCAAGCGCTTCATGGGCTACATCCACGCAAAAAAGATACAATTTTATCACAAAAAGTCTGGCTCCTCCATTAAGGCTTCTTGCACACCAAGACATTGCGTTAGGTGCCACGTTAAGGTCGCATAACGTGCACCTAACACAACGTATGGTGCTGCAAGAGCCGACGCTAGAGTGAGCCGCGTTAGGCGGCTCAATTCCTATATCTCCCAGAGTGGTGCTGATTGGCCAGCAGGACCACGTGATGCGGAGCGAGACACTCCGCATCACGTGGTCCCGCCGGCCAATCAGCACCCGCCAGTGCAGTGAATATTAAGTAGCCATGTGCGCGGCTACTGTAGCTGGCTCTCCCCGCCTCCTCTCTGCCCCCCACTGCGCATGTGCAAACAGTCTAACGCGGCTATAGCCGCTCCAACGCCGTAGCATGCTGCACTTTGCTGAGAACGTGCAGCGTTACCTGTAACGCAACGTGGGCTGTGTGAACAGCCCACTTGTGTTACATTGCTGTGCGTTGGCTGGAGCTTTACAGGCGCACTAACTTGCGCCTATAACGTCTTGGTGTGTAAGCAGCCTAAAGTGGGATGAGACTCAAAATAAATATTTTGCCCTAAAATATTTAACACAGCAAAAAAAATAAGAATCTTAACATTGGTCTGATGTACTGTTAATGCATATTTACCTTGAAAGCAGACCTAAACCCAAGACTTCCTGTCTGTTCTAAAAGATCAGCAACTTCAAAATATCCTTTACAGATAAACATTTCTTTAAAGGGCAACATCTCTGGAGAAATGTAAGCAGTAACATTTACTTCCTGATTTCATGGAAGCACATAGAGTCAACTCTGTTTACATACACCCTGTCACAGTGGCACAGATCAGGAAGAGGCCAGCTCAAATTACAGTGATTTATTAGTGGATAAGGGTGAATTATCTCTAAATACAAAACTGTGTTTTTCTGTGTTTCCCTTTACTCCTGTAGAAAAGTATAGATCCTCTTGAATAATATTCCTGGCTGCAAAACCAATGCAGAGTTGTAATTAAGTATGGTAATGATTGAGAAAACAGAGAAATGACTACTTCTCTCCTGATACTGTAAACAATCATTTTAAAACATTGGAACACTATCAACATGATTTTTTTTTTTAATTGAGAAAGGAAACTTTTGGGAAGTGCTGATGTATACATTTGAATACTCATCTCTGTGTTTACTGTTATCTAATTCCTATCACACTTCAGATGCCAGAGTGAACCATGAGGGGGAATTCCCTCACTTCATCTGTTAACATTGTGTATGTGAGAGAAAGCCCTGCCAGTCTCTGACTGAGCTCTCTGCAGAGAGCAGAGGACATGTATCTTATGTGCAACATAAACATTTGTAATTTGTGTGTGAAACCTGACAGGCTTTTGATATTACTCTGCTTCAATATTACACTGTTCTTAGCATGTCAGACTGCAGAGACTCATACCTTTGCAAATGAGACATTCCAAATGTAGCTAAAATCTACACACAAGGGCCCATATGCAATTGAATTTTTCACCTGACTTTTCTCCTAGGTGATATTTTGAAACTTGTCAATAAATAGATTTTTAAACCATTAGCAAGCAAAGAAATGCTCAAAATAATTTTGATAGAACTTTTTACCTACTTTGATACTTTTTCCATTGCAGAGTGCTAAAACCCTAAGCTAGCTAACGGGTAGATTTATTTTAGGTAACCCTCCAGGACAGGTATACTACGAGATCTGACCCCTCCCAGGAAACAGGAAACATCCAATAGATCTCTCTATAAGTATCAACCCACCGCAGGTGTCCGGCAGTATGTATCCAAGAAACCCTGAACACGGTCTACACACCAGATTACCTATATTATACACTTAACTCTGTTAACAATACATATTCCACAATATATTTATAGTAAATACATTTATTTTACCAGGGCGGGTTCGTAACCTGTCCTGGAGGGTTACCTAAAATAAATCTACCCGTTAGCTAGCTTAGGGTTTTCCCAGTAACCCTCCAGGACAGGTATACTACGAGATGATGAGCGAGAAACAATAACATCACCAACCTTAGGGCGGGCTGACCGCATGCAGGATCTTTCTTCCAAATTCCTGATCTTTTGCCGTCATCCGATCCAGTTTGTAGTGGCGCATGAACGTGTTGATGTTCTTCCATGTCGCCGCTTTGCATATCTCTACTGGAGACACCCCTGCTCTGAAAGCCCAGGTCGCTGCAGTTGCCCTAGTAGAATGAGCCTTTACCTCACCCGGCACTTCTAAATTGCTGACCTTATATGCTTCCATAATACATAAATTAATCCATCTAGCTATCGTCTTTTTTGAAGCTTTCTGCCCAGCCATCTTACCGGAAAAATTAATAAACAAACTATCTGACTTCCTGATATCTTTTACTTTATTGAGATACTCTATCAGACACTTCCTTACATCCAACGTACTCCACGTCCTTTCTTTCTCATCTATCGGATTATCATAAAAAGAGGGAAGTATGATCTCCTGGCATCTATGAAATCTGTCCCCAACTTTTGGCAAAAACTCCTCACTGGTTCTGAGAATAATTCTGTCATCATATATTATACAGAAGGGTTCTTTACATGATAATGCCTCTAACTCGCTAATACGTCTTGCTGAAGTTATGGCTATCAAAAAAACCGTCTTTAGTGTTAGGAACCTCAAATCTAAGTCTTCTGTTGGCACAAAAGGGGACACTGTTAATGCCTTCAAAACCGTCGATAAATCCCACTTTGGATAAGGCTTCACTCGAACCGGCCTTTTACGGTCCACCGACTTCAAAAAACGAATAACTAACGGATCCTCCGCTAATCGCTTGTCTAAAAAAACCGATAACGCTGATATTTGGACCCTAATAGTACTTAGGGCCAACCCACTATCAACTCCATTTTGTAAAAACTCCAGAATTGTGCCAATTTCAGATGACTCAAACTTAGATTCCTGTAACCACAGATTATAAGTTTTCCAGTATTTATTGTAAATCTTACGAGTATTCAATTTGCGACTATTCAAAAGGGTTTCAATCACCCTGTTTGACAGTCCTTTCCCCCTGAGGATAACCCTCTCACTAACCAAGCCGTTAGCCTCCACTTTGCTAGGTGAACTACTTCCTCCCCCTGTACTGTGATTAATCTGTTTGACATGGGTAATCGTATTGGACCGGCTATCCTCATCCTCAACATTAGTGGATACCATGACCTTTTGTCCCAATCGGGTGCAATCAATATAACTGTTGCGTCTGACCTCCATATTTTCCTGAGAACCAGGGGTAATATGTTCAGAGGTGGAAATGCATATGCCAGTGTGAATTCCCACCTCTGGGCCAGCGCGTCTACTGCTACTGGATGGTCCGCTGCATTCAGAGAGAACTGTTTGCATCTCGCATTCTCCCTGTTTGCAAACAAATCTATTTGAGGTACTCCCCACATTTCGACTAGCCATCTGAACACCTCTATATTCAAGGTCCATTCTGTATTTGATGTCTGTGTGCGACTCAGAAAATCCGCCTGACTGTTCAATGACCCCTTTAGATGCACTGCTGTCAGGGACTTTAGACTGCCTTCTGCCAATGTCAGAATTTCTAATGTCAATTCTAGTAACTTGAACGACTTCGTCCCCCCTTATCTGTTTACATAAGCAACCACCGTTGCGTTGTCTGTTCTTAATTGCACGTGTCTGTTTTTTAACAAATGCATTGCTGCCACTAGAGCTAACTTCACTGCCATCAACTCTCTGTAGTTTGAGGACTGAGTTCTCAAACAGTGATCCCAAAGACCTTGTACCTCGAACGCCTGCACGTGTGCTCCCCAACCTGACAAGCTTGCGTCCGTTGTCAATACTATTTCGGTTGGAAACTGCCAAAGCCTTCCCTCTGATAGAATTTGACTTTTCCCCCACCACAGTAGGGACACTTTTACCTGCTCTGGTATCTTTACCATGCGATCTAGCGTCTGAACTGTTTTTCCCCAGTTCTTTAATATCCACATCTGCAGAATTCTTGTGTGGAGCATTGCCCATTGTATTGCTGGTGCTGATGAAGTCAATAGACCCAGCAAGCTCATTGCTTCCCGGATAGATATCACTGAGAGGGACCTGAATCTTTCTGTTTGTTGTATCAATTTTATCACTTTTTGTTCGGGCAAAAAAAATTTTCTGTTCCACCGAATTTATTGAGAACCCCAGGAACTGAATTATCTGTGCAGGCTCCATCTGCGATTTTTCTGTACTGATCACCCATCCTGCTTTCTGTAACTCTGTTATCACAATCTCTCTGTGACTTACCAGATCGTGAATTGAATCTGCTTGAACCAATAGATCGTCCAGGTACGGGATTAACATGATCCCCCTCCTGTGAAGCTCTGCCACGATCTCCGCCATCACCTTCGTAAAAATACGAGGTGCTGACTTTATCCCAAATGGGAGGCAACGGAACTGGTAGTGTTGAACACCGTTGCTGCTTCTCACGGCAAATCTCAGAAACGCCTGCGATCTTTCCTCGATCGGCACATGCCAGTATGCGTCTTTTAGATCGATACTTATCATGTAACCGCCTGGAAGAAGAAGATTCCGTACTGAATAGATTGATTCCATTCTGAATTTGGCATGCTTTATAAATGGATTTATTGGTTTGAGATTCAAAATCATTCGCAGTTTCCCTGTCGGCTTCCTGACCATAAAGATTTTTGAATAAAATCCTCTTTTTTCTTCGCCTATCGGGACAAATTGTTAGCACCTGTCTTTGTAGCATCTCTTGCAACGTCTGCTCGAGATCTCTTGAATTTTCTATAATTTTTTCTGGCTTTGTCACTACATAACGTTTCGGAGGCCTCTCCTGAAACACTATGTGATATCCGTTCTCGATCAGATTTATTATAAAGGGACTTGTCGCGATCTTTTTCCAGTATGAGAGGAATCTTCCCAGTCTTCCTCCCACCTGACTTTCGTTGTCACTTACGCTTGGGCTGAGCATCCGTGCCTCTGAACAAGGCGTTCGGCTTACTCTGAACTTTGTTAAATGACCACTGCTTACGTCTATTCTGTTGACCTGGCTTAAACTGACCTGGTGGACGAAAAAATTTCTTTGTCGGTTGAACCTCCTTTTTCTTTGGAAAAGATTTCTTTCTATTAGCCGTGCGCTCAAGAATTTGATCTAATTCGGGCCCAAATAATAAATCCCCCGAGAACGGAATTGTGCATACTTTGCTTTTGGATATATTACTACCTTCCCACGTTTTAATCCAAAGGTTTCGTCTGGCCACGTTAGCTAATGCTGCGGCCCTGGCGGTTAGTCGGATTGACTCCGACGCCGCATCTATTATAAAGTGGATTGCCTTGAACATAACCATGAATGAATTCAAAATCAATTCTTTACTTGAACCAATCTTGATGTGCCTTTCAACCTGCCGCATCCACAGATTTAACGTACGGGCCACCACCGTTGTAGCTGCTGCAGGCCGAAAATTTGAACCAATCGCCATCCAGGTTTTCTTTAATGCGAATTCTGCTTTCTTATCTGATGGCTCCTTGAGATTACCTACATCCTCAAAGGCCAACTCATTTTCACGATTCACCTGAGAGAATGCTGCATCCAATCTGGGACATTTGTCCCAATGTTTGCTGTCTTCCTCTGCAAAGGGGAATCTACGCTTAAATCCCCGGGACAAAAACACTTTTCTGTCCGGATTTTTCCACTGACTATTAATCAAACTTTTAGTTGATTTGTGTACCGGGAATACTAAAGGTTGTTCGCCTTCCATCCCTGCATATAATTCATCGTGAACCGAGGTTGTCTGTGGATTTTCTGCCTTTAAATCCAAAGCATCATAAATCGCTTTAAGTAATTCCTCTGTCTCATTTGCTGCAAACTTAAATCTTGTGGGTTTATCAGAATTTAATCCACCGTCATCATCCTCTTCCTCAGAATCAGAAAGATCCTCAAACTCAAGATCCTCTGGCTCTGAATCCGACAAAACCTGTCTATTAGTTTTAGATAGTGCTTTCTTATGTACATTACCTCGCTCGGCAGTATCCCCCTCAACAGGCATATCCCCACCCTCTGGAGGTCCTGAGGGAACCCCTGCTGGTGTAGTGTTAGTAGATTCTACCCCAACCGAGCCCGAGGCATTATCAGGTACAATATTAGCAACTGTTGCTGGCGTCACCGAAACCGCCATTGCATCTCTAAATACTTTGATAGATTCTGCCATTTCGTTTCTCATTGCACTCATTAGATACTTATATGATGTAGCTGACTCCTGATTAAGTATTGTTATAGTACAAGCTTGACAAAGTTTTGCCCCAGCCATGTGCTAGTTTAACATTACATGTTGGGCACCGCTTTGACCTGGGCTTATCAGCTGTATTGCTCTGTAAAAGATAAAACAGAAACAAACCATGCCCCTGTCAACAAACAAAACAAACACTGAGGACAGATGTAACAAAATATGCACAAATATCTCAGTACAAAACAGCTAAGGCTAGCTGTCAACCATAAGAGAACCACCGTTCATCTCACCGCTCCTGCGTCTTTAGTGGCTTCTCCCTCAGGTTTGTCCGCCCTGGGGTCCCTCTTAGCCTCCTGCTTGGACTCCCCGGCATCCTGAGGAGCATCCATCTCTCACTCTGCTTTCCAATTAGTGAGAGAGGACGCCAGGCTGCTGCGACTCTTCTGTGCTGGCGGGCGGAAGTGACGTCATTACGGAAACGTCCGTTCCGCCATTTTGGAAGAGGGAACCCAATGCGCACGGCCTCCTGCTCACCGCTCTGTTCCCACACGCCCACTTCTCAGCCAGTCGCCTCCGCGAACAGCGTCTTCGCCGCAGCCATCTCTTCCCCACACTCCGATATCCTGCGGCATGAAGAGGTAAGCCGCCTGGCACCCATCCACCTTGCGACCACTGTGCATTTCCTCCAGGCAGCATGCCGTTACTAGCCCCTAGCCACCCAGGCTCTCCAGGACTCCGGCATACAATAGAGACCTGTTCCAGGGAACAGGAAACACCCATACTGCCGGACACCTGCGGTGGGTTGATACTTATAGAGAGATCTATTGGATGTTTCCTGTTTCCTGGGAGGGGTCAGATCTCGTAGTATACCTGTCCTGGAGGGTTACTGGGAAAATATTATTTTAAATGGAAGATGATTTATTTTTCTCCTAGGAGAAAACATGCAATTCACTTTTTCACCTGAGTTTTCTCCTAGGAGATAATTTTTCACCTTCAATTTAAAATTACTTTCCAGCACTTTTCAACTAAAAAAGTACCAAAAAGTAGGTGAAAAAGTACTCTCAAAATTATTTCAAGTATTTTCTTGTGGCTTAAAATGCATTTTATGCAAGTTTAAAAATAACTAGCAGAAAACTTAGGAGAAAAAGTTAATTGCATATGGGTCAGTAAATTAAAGCTTTTGCCTCTGGTAACATTTAGGCTACTTGCACACCAAGACCAAGATTAAGGTCGCACAACGTAAGGTGCTGCAAGAGAGGACGGTAGAGTGAGCCGCGTTAGGTGGCTCTATCTCTATAAGGTCTCCCAGAGTGGCGCTGATTGGCCGGCGGGACCACATGATGCGGAGCGAGACACTCCGCATCACGTGTTCCCGCCGGCCAATCAGCGGCCGTCAGTGCAGTGAATATTAAGTAGCCATGTGCACAGCTACTGCAGCTGGCTCTCCCTGTCTCCTCTCCGCCCCCCACTGAGCATGTGCAAACAGTCTGTTACATTGCTGTGCGTTGGGGGAGCGTTACAGGCGCACTAATGTGCGCCTGTAACGTCCCTGTGTGTAAGCAGCCTTAAAGTAGGAAAATGTTTACACAGCTACTTTGACAACATTTGTACTTTGTAATTTTAGAAAACTTGATTTGATAGTGTTCCTTTAAACGCACATTAAAAACAACCAAAAAAAAAAAAATTGTTTAGGATATACATGTCCAGAAGTAAAAAACACTTAATCCACGTTTCACTATTTATGAAACAACTCAAACCTGTTTGTAAGTAGGGAACCGCCTGTACTACGACAACAGATTACACATCTTTTCTTCATGACTATCCTTTGACACAGATACATAAATACATAGAGTATGAGACTGGTAATGTATAGGAATAAATGTTTATTCTTCCCTCCAAAAAAAATTAAATCATATTAAAGTAAAAATCTTAAATACAATGAAAATGGTACTTTTTTTTTTTTTTTTAAACACAAATGTCAGATATTGCATTTTACAAATTCATATTCTAGAAGAGACCATTCATTAGGGTACTACATGACGTGTGTAGTAGTCCTCGGCTACAGATAGAATACATGGAAACTCAATATACAGAAATAATCATCCCTGATTGATCCATTCCCTACAATGAACATCACATACAGACGTTACAGCAGCCCCAAGACGTGATTGGTCAGTTACTTTTCTTGCCAGGGTACAATATATCCATACCGATATGGCACTTGGGGTGGCATTACTGAATAGCAAGTTCAAAACCACACAAGGGCCTCAATTCACTAAGCTTTATCAAACACTTTACCGAACGTTTGATAATTTACCTCATGGGTAAAATCTAATTTTGAATTCACTAAGGTGTTACAGATGTATTGAATGTTTTATCAATAAAACATTTGATAAGTATATAACACCTTACTGAATTCAAAATTAGATTTTACCTATGAGGTAAATTATCAAAAGTTCGGTAAAGTGGTTGATAAAGCTTAGTGAATTGAGGCCAAGTTCTCAAAAAAACTGGAAAAAGTAAAAGACGCAGCTTCCCAGCTTTGTGCAGTGTAGGGGCTCATCACTAAAAATGGGCATTAAAATCAAACAGGCAGAATTTCTTTAACCTCCTTAGCAGTAATCCCGAGTCAGGCTCGGGATGGAAAGTCACAGATCAAAGGTGGTAATCCCGTGCCTGAGTGAGTTTCATGCAGGAGCTGCTGCAGACCTCTCTGAGGTATGTTTTTGTTTTTAGGGTCTAAAAGCTTGTAAAATTTGTTATGGCTTTTAGACCTTAAATCTGGAAATAATCATAATGCCAGGGAGGTGAATTACAATTTCCCAGAATTCTGCAAGCGGACACAAGAGCCACATATTTATATAAGGCAAAGTTTACTTCATGTTTTGTATTATTCAAATTCACATTCAAAAGGTCTTTAATAGAGAAAATTACAAATTTTAAACATTCAGAAAAGTTATATGTACCTTGTGAATTCTGATAGAAATACAGTACATGCAAAAATATAGAGGGTAGTCAATGGCATAAGCAAGCAATACAAGGTGGCCACATACTATTCAATTTCTTCAATTAGACTCAAAAAATGAAACTGTAACATTAGCTGTGTGTAAATTCCTATTCTTGGGATGACCAATCTCAGCAGTAGTGTGTGGGTGTGGCAGAAGACAGCACTCTAGTGTATGTCTAGCTTTATTCTGCATTGGGTAGTACAAAGCTTCTTGCTGCACTGATAAGACCGATATTAAAACACAGATGATAGACACCTTGTCCATCATCAGTGCAGGGTGTTATAAAAATTGAGATTATTTTACTTGTTCTATCTGATCTACCACTAATTATGTCCACCTTTAAAACTTATGCTGGGTACACACACACACACACACACGTTATGATTTTCCATACGATAGATGCATCCGATTGATAAATTCCCTCATGTTCCATATTACTCCCCATCGATTGTGCACTCGATTTCTCATAGAAGTCAATGGAAAAAAAGAAAATCGAGTGAAGATAAGCTAACCGAGTGCAGAATCAAGCGGAAGTAACGATCGGGTGGGAAAATCGAGCGGAAAAACGTAACGTGTGTACCCAGCTTTAGCTTGGATGACCCAAAAACAGCCTTATGGCCTAAGCTATGGCAAGCTCCTCAGTTTGTATAGCTTCTGTGGGAGGAGCACCATGCATAGCTATATGAATCTTTTCTAAGATAAAGGGGTATTCTGGGCTCACAGATGGCTTGCAAATGAACCAGTCTTGAATAATAAAACTACATCCACTGCACAAATTCAAAATGGAGATAATCAATGATAAATAATTAAAAGTTCATGAAAATGTCAGGGATTAGATTGTGAGCTCCTCTGAGGAACAGCTAGTGACAAGACGCTCTGTAAAATGACTGCGTCAGCACTGTACTTCATAGTAATAATAGCAAGTTTATGCACATACATATTCCTTCACTCAGAACCATTTGCATCTCATTTGCCAAACCTGTATTAAAAACTGCAAGAGACGTTGCAGGGCCAAAGCCTAGCCTGGATAGATTGGGAACATTTGTTACAATAAAGCCTAGCCATTGACTCTACAAATAGGGCCAAAATACCTTTGCATTTGACACCGGTCACACAGTGTGGCTAGTTATCAGGGAGAAGTGCTTTTCCTTAGTTTTTATGGCATTACCTGAAACAGTTGTCAGTTTAAATATAATATTTAGGCAGTACTAGAGATGCCTGTCCTTTACATTGCATGGTTTTAAAATATATACAATTACCCTTCAACCCCACTGGGCAATCTTGGTGTGAAAACACAAGAGGTGATAGGAGAGTTCTAGCCACAGAGCAAGTCTGGGTGGTACCATCTTTCCCCTAAAGTAAGACATCCTCTGATAAGACCTAGCTGAAATTTTCGTTTAATATAAGGCATCCTCCGAATATAAGACCTAGCCCCAAACCCACATTACATCCCCAGCCATGTCTGTCTCACCTCCTAGCCTGTGTCTCCACTCCCCTGGTTTAATTCCCCCCCCCCTTCCGACAAGTGTGGCCACTCAGTCCTGCACCCTTGTCTATGTTCACCACTCCCTGTGCATGTTAAATGTAACGGCAGCTAGCGTGTCTTACTGTATCAATGGTACCCGGAGATCAGACATCTTCACTTCTCCCTCTAGTAACCGGCGCTTGTGTAGATGACGTTATCGACACAAGTGGCAGTTACTAGAGGGAGAAGTGAGGATGTCGGCGATCTCCAGGCAGCATGGATACAGTAAGACACACTGGCTGCCGTTACATTTAACATGCACAGGGAGCAGGGGGACACAGATGGGGCGGGACAGAGCGGCCACATGGGTCAGAGGGGGGGGGGGGGGGGACGACACTTAAAAACGGTAGCGTAGACAGGCTAGGAGGCGGGACAGATCTGCCACATATCAGAAGGGGGGGGGGCAACACTTAATGCAGGGGAACAGAGAGACAGTCTAGGAGGCTGAACAGTGTCCACACAGGGGTCAGAAGTGGGGGGGGGGGGGGGGCTGGGCACTTAATGCACAGGGAGAGGAGACACACTAAGAACAGAAGGGGACATAAGAGGACAGACTGCTTGATCCAATCAGATTGTAGCAGTAGATTACACTTTCAGTACAGCAGCTTCACACAGGCGGCCAGTGTGGGGACATTGTGCAGTGCCGATCAGGCACTTGTCATGTCATCCTTGCACACAGCAGGTTTATAGACTGTGTGCAGGGATGACATGACAGGTGCCTGATCGGCACTGGCATTACAATGAGCAGCCAGCATGGGACATGTCATGCAGTGCCATTATAAGACATCCTCTGAAAATAAGCCCTAGCACACTTTTTAGAGCAAAAAATATAAGACACTGTCCTATTTTCGGGGAAACACAGTATCACAATACAGAGTTATGACTACAAGAGATCAAAGACAGGGGAGTAACAATAGCCCCTTCATCTGCTGATGGGCCTGGGGATGTGTGGGCCCACTCCTCCTCCATCTCCTTATACAAATGTAGAGTGACATTTACCTGCTACTCCAGCACTGTTGGTCTCTTCCACACTGCTGCAATTTGCTGGCTCCTGATCACATGACCAATGCAATTCACGTGATCAGGAGCCGGTGAATGGCAGCTAAGAGTGCGTGGCTGTGATGCATAGAGGAGACCATCAGCACAGGAGCAGGTAAATATTACTCTGCTCCCTGCGCTATTCTGCATGCTTGTTTGGGCAAGGTGTGTTCATGGGGTATGGCGGGGAGAAGTTTGGATTCCACGGGGCATCACAGGGGCTGTTACACCCCTGATCACAGAATTACTGAATACAGTGGATAGACAAGAGCATGAATGGATAGACACATCACAATGGAATGTTGTCAGAAGCATCAAACCAGCCAGTAGTTTACTAGATTTGTAATTTTTCTCCTTGAGCGTGTATGAGCACTCAAAAAGCATGTGATGTGAACTGCATGTTGGAATTATTGCTGGTGCTCTTGCATGTTTGACCCAAGCATTTAGGCTCACCTACATGCACCTGTTAATATGGATGCTGCATAGACTGCAATGTTAATTGCGGCTATAGCAGCACCCAGTGTACAATTTGAGCACCAAAGCTGCTATTAATTAGCCAAACTCCAGCAAATAGCGAAGGGATAAGGCAGCGGGCATGAATAGTGGCAAAGATAGCGGTAAAAGTGTTTTGGCTAGTGGTAGGCATGAGTAGGGGGGAGAGGGGGATGGGTAGTGTGAGAGGTAGGATAGGTACAGCAATAGTAGGATATTGGTAACATTACCAATATTCTTCTATCGGTATTATCTAGCCACCTATAGTAGAATATCAGTAATGTTACTAGTATTCGAGTAGCAGCTCCTTCAGTCTCCCCAAACTTCCAGGCATGTTTTTTCTGTGCATGCTGTGTGACTGGTCATGAGCTTACTTGTTGGGAAGTTGCCAATAGGCAGGCAAATACTGGAGCACTAAGGATTCATAACAGTCACAGATGGCCACAGGCCAATATAAAGCCCTCCAGCTAGTATTGTTTGTGGAGACTGGTCAGTTTCAGGAGAAATGGTAAATTAACGCAATTTATAGATAAAGGTTGTAAAAAAGTTTTTTTATTTTTTTTACAAATGATGACTATTTGTCTCTATAAATTTATTAGAAACCCTTAACGTAAGACAGAAGTGGCAAAAGTTTTTCAGTTGTAGAAATATATGGTAATGAATGTCATAGCAGATGCACACTTTAGTGCTCGCTTTTTAATCCCCTTCCTCCACAAGACCCTCCATTTTCTATCAGGTCTGGTCATCAGATCAGTCCAATCACCCATCAAGAAATTTATAAACACCTTTGTAAATACTTCCACCATGGAGTTTTGTTTTTAATTTATCTTCTTTATATCTATTAAACAAAGAAGTCCACAAAAGCATTCGAGCAGTAAAGAAAAAGTGAATACTAACCAGTAGAAAAAAAAAAACAAATAAAAAAAACAGACAAAATGTTACTACACTTTCCTCTCTACCTGCCCAACCTGCTTCCTACCCTGCCTGGGAGTCCCACATTCCTCCCCCTTCCCTACCCCCTTCTGGAGTCCCTTGGAGGGAGGGAGGTAGGAAGGAAGGCTAAGTGGCATTGCAGAACTCACCCATCTCCCATAAGGCCATGTGGGTTATTGCATCACTGAACTGGCATGCAGTAACCTGCCAATAGAACAGAGTTGAAGCAAGAATTTGGTGGCTGTCACAACTACTAGGTGTAAAAAAAAAAAAAAAAAAAAAAAAAAAACTAAACAAAATAAAAAATGCAAATGACAGTATACACTGCAGGCAAGGATCCTGGAAGTGCAGGCACACTGCGTTTGCGCATTAGCACAGACTGCTCAGTCTCATTGAGTCCATGCCACTGTGCAGGCAGTTTGCGCATGTTCACAAGTAACTTTTCGGGGGTCCCATCGCTAGAACAGGCCTGGCGAAATCCTCTTCAAGACCCAGATGCTACAGGTTCACTTTTAAAAGGAGAGTGTCGCATACTTACCTCAGTTAAGGGATCCAGAGACTTCCCATGTTCTCAAAACTAAAGATCCAGAGCTGGGACCCTCTGGAAAGTCACAGCAATACTCCTGTCCCTGAACGAGCACGGCCGCACAACACATCACACCTGCGCAGTAGCATGGAGCTGCTGAGCTTTTTCCACTAAGCCTGAGTAGTTTCTGAGCTACTGCACAGGCGTGAGATGTCCAGCGCCGTTCACAGACAGGAGTTCTTCCATGCATACTCTAGAACAAGCCTGTGTATAGTAGATTCGAGGGTCCCAGCACATGATCGGGGGGGAGGGGGAGGGAGGAATGGGAGAAGCTTCTGGATAATTACCTCTACTGAGATAAGTACCCATTTAGGGCACTTTTTTTTGCTTCAGGTACACTTTAAAGTGCACCTCCAGGCTCAGATTCACACAATCCTCTGCACTTTTAGACCGCCACTAAGTAAAAAGCAGATACCGGTTTCAATTTGTGACATACAAAATATAAAAATAAAATTGGTCCCAAAGAGAAAAACATTCAGAAATATTGTATATTCAACAAGGGAATTATTACCCTTCATCTTGCGTGCAGAAGGTATATTAGGAAATGCAAACATTTCCATCTTTTACCAATATGAAGAAAGAACAAATAGACTTTAAATTTCACACACATATTTTGTACAAGATATAATTACAATTATAAATAACAAAACAAAAAAAAAAAAATTGTAAATCATGGACACAAAAAATTCCAGCATATAAGAACCCTGTGGAAGGTGTACCCATTTCCTTCCAGAATGTCAATTTTCCCACCCCGTAAAGGTTCGGTGAAAATGTAAACAAAAAGAAAAAACCTGTACAAGCAGTTATACCTGAAATCATGACTTTAGTACTACCATTAACCGTAAATTACATACAAAAATACTATATCCTTTGGCAGCCATTAGGAGTGGACAGCACTTTTCACCTATTGCAGTACTTGTGCAAAACAGCAGCTTAGAATTAAGACGTCGGCTCTACCAGGAAGAAAAGAACGGTTTTCTGCAGTGGAATGTCTGTGTGAAGGCATTACTCAGGTGAACAATCCTGCCCTGACTTCCACCTCGACTTCTTTCCACCACGACTTTTGGCATCTCTACCAACTGAATGGGACTCTTCTCATCTTTTAAAGCTTGTGTTAGATTTAAGATCTGTAGGGCAGAGAAAAGCAGACAAAAACAGTAAGCAATGTTAAGGGAAAATAGTTTAATTGTACTGTAAATTTGCCACTTCAAAAACACCCATCTACTTCTATACTCTAAGTAGCTTTAGTACCATATTTTTCAGACCATAGAACGCACTTTATCCCCCAAAAGTGGTGGAAGATACATACTCGATCACAACCACAAACCTGCCTGTCCCTCAGTGTCCCCTGACAGTACAAGGCACATACCTGCCGCGGTATTCAGCCAGGGCAGCATCGGGCAGGCTGCGGCTTGAAGAAGGGATCCCTCGGTAAGACGGCGGAGAGAGGCTCCTAACATGGCTGCTGCAGATTGGTGTGCAGCCCTGTCAGTTATGGCTGCCGCCAAGTGACTGGCTCCAGTGGTCTTCTAGGGTGAAACACTGTGCCGTCATTGGGCCAATCACTCGCAGCAAGTTCAGCGATTGGTACAACGATGGCACAGTGGTCTGCCTGAGAGACCGTCGGAGCCAGTCACTTGGTGATTGAATGAAAAAAAGACCCTTGAGCTCAGTAGAGGGGATCCAGCACTGGATCTCCCCTTCCTTATTGTGCACACATGTGCAGTAGTAGCTCTCCGCTCAATCTCCGGTGAAAATAGCCAAGCTCGATCAGGTCCGCTGCACTGAGCAGGCACGATCCGTATGCGCCTGTGCAGTAGGGCAGACCCAATCAGGATCGGCTATTTCCACCGGAGCCAGAGCGTAGAAATTGTAAATATTGTTGATCGACGTCCTGGGAGCCAGCGCTGGATCCAGATGGCCGAGCAGGAAGAGGTAAGCCTCCTTAGGATCCAGAGGTTTCCCCCTTCCTGCTCAGCCATCTGGATCCTGAGGTAAGCACCACCCAGGGGCTTTTTTTTGTTACAGATTCTTTTTAAAGAGACACTGAAGCGAAAAAATATATATGATATAATGAATTGGTTATGTACTATGAATAATTACTAGAAGATTAGCAGCAAAGAAAATATTCTCATATTTTTATTTTCAGGTATATAGTGTTTTTTCTAACATTGCATCACTCTATAATATGTCCAGATTACACAACACTCAGCATTCAAAATGAGTCTTTCAGAGCAGTCTGTGAAGTAATAAACTCTTCTCTGCTAGAGGAAAAGTAAACAGTTCAATTACAGTTCAGATAATAAAAGTCAGATAACAGCCCTCTCCACGACCAAGTTGGTCGGAGAGCTTAATAGCTTTTTTGCATAGAGATAACAACTGGAGTTTCTCAACTCTTCCTGCACTGGAAACAATTAGACTGATGTATCTGATCTTAATGTTTTTTTTTCTTAGCTGTACTACACATACAAATCATAATATCATCATTTTTTTTTTCGCTTCAGTGTCTCTTTAAGCCCTGCTGTCTCTCTGCTGACTTTTTCAACAGGAACACAGAAAGCAATAACCTAATAAATTCTAACATTCCCTTACATTACTATATGTTTTTCCTAACATCTATGCCTTAAAGAGACTGAAGTCTCTAAAAAAAGCCTCATTTTATAACAAAATCCTGATTAACATATTAGCCCTACCTAAACAGCCGCATTCCCGCCGCTGTACACTATCTAAATCCCCCCCCCCCCCCCCCCCAACTCCCTGGGGGGCAATCCAGGCAGCGCTTACGTGCGAGGCAGAGCTACGAGTCGCAGCTCTGCCCCTCAGCACGTCTGTCAGCCCGGATCACCTGCTCTCCCCCACCCCTCTCAGTCTTCTTTCACTGAGAGGGGCGGGGGGAGGCTGAGATCCGCCGCTGATAGACGGGAATGGAGGCAGAGCTGCACTGCAGCTCATAGCTCTGCCTCCAACAGCAGCAAAATCCACAACCAAGAAACTCGTGGATTTTGCAGGGGAGAGGGCGGGCGAGTTTAGAGGGGATTTAGATAGTGTACAGCTGCGGGGATGCGGCGGTTTAGGTAGGGTTATAAGGTTAATCAGGATTTTGTCATAAAAAAAAAAAAAAAGGATTTTTAAGAGACTTCAATGTCTCTTTAACTGTAAAAACATCACTTCACATCCAACGGCTGTGACCCTGGTCACTGGGCCAGAAAGCGAGAAATCACCTCAAACAGAACTCAGATGACAATAAAAATCTCAGATGCTCTGACCCCTCCCCATTCTGTTCAAACCGAAAATAGTTGGAGATCTACTTTAATTTCTTGGTTTTGTATGGGACACACTATATAACAATTCCTGTAGCTCAACTCACAAACAGACATACCTGCCCTCGCATTACAGACATCTGATTCTCAAATGTCGCCTTGTCAAATCCCTTATCAGCCTACATGGAAAACAGGACAAGAGAAAGGTCATTAAAGAGACTCCGTAACAAAAATTGCATCCTGTTTTTTTTAATCCTGCAAGTTCCAAAAGCTATTCTAATGTGTTCTGGCTTACTGCAGCACATTCTACTATCACCATCTCTGTAATAAATCAACTTATCTCTCTCTTGTCAGACTTGTCAGGCCTGTGTCTGGAAGGCTGCCAAGTTCTTCAGTGTTGTGGTTCTGTGATGCATCTCCCCCCTCCAGGCCCCTCTCTGCACACTGCCTGTGTATTATTTAGATTAGTGCAGCTTCTCTCTGCTCTATTATCTTTTACAAGCTGGATAAATCCTCCTCTGAGCTGGCTGGGCTTTCACATACTGAGGAATTACATACAGGCACAGCTGTCTGCACTCTGCAGGAAGAAACAGCCTGACACTTCAGTGGAAGATAGCTGCAGGGGGAAAGAAACACACAAATGATCTCTTGAGATTCAAAAGGAAGGGTGTATACAGCCTGCTTGTGTATGAATGTATTTTCTATGTGTGGACATACTGTACATCAATCTACTTCCTGTTTTGGTGGCCATTTTGTTTGTTTATAAACAAACTTTTTAAAACACTTCTTAAACACTTTTTATGCGGCGAGGAGCGGCGAAATTGTGATAGAGGGTAATAGGAGATGTCCCCTAACACACTGGTATGTTTACTTTTGTGCGATTTTAACAATACAGATTCTCTTTAAAGAACTAATACAATAGATGCACATATTCCATATGCATAATGCATAATGCATGTCTACTCACTTTAAATAGCTCATAAAGGTCTTCACAAAGATCCTGCACAAAATTCATATCAGAGATTCTTGGAAGAATGAGATCTTTTGTTTCCTGGCTGAAAGGAACTTTAGCTTGAGGAAGCCAGGCCCATAGGAATGGATCTAATGAAAAAAAAAAAAAAAAAAAAAAAACACACACACCACGTCACAGTTACCCACAGTACAATGAAAACTAGAATAGGATACATTATTTCTGAAATAAGTGACTGCATTATCGCATCAGTAAAAAATTTGCTAATTGATATATTAGACAATTTATAGTATATAGGGATTGATAAACTATTTTAACATGCAATATTTGCCAAGATCAAGGCTCTATGGAGTCAACACTATCTTTCCCCAAGAAGACTTTTTAGGCCAGAAACCCACTAGGAGCGATTTCTAAGCGCTAGTCATTTGAAAAAGCTCTTGCTAATGCAATGCTATGGGGGATTTTTATAAAATTACATTGCTCAAGTGGGATCACACCCAAAGCATTACAGCAGCAGGAGTTCAAATCACAAAGCGCTCAGAAAATCGCTCCTAGTGGGTTTCTGGCCTTAAATGAAGCTACTTCTCTACGATTTAGGCTTGTGGTCACTGTCTCACTGCAGAATGATTCTAACACCAGACATGCGTACATATAAAGGACTTCTGAGGCGAAATGAAATAATCTATGTTTTACTCACCTGGGGCTTCTTCCAGCCCTGAGCAGCTGTCTCAATAACTCGCCGCAGCCCCGGTCCTCTTCGGTGTCCCCGCTGGCTGTCCACAATGATGGCGACCTGCCAGCAGAGTCCGCTCTTCTGCACCAGCGCGTCCACGTCATCTGGCGTGTACTGCATCTGCAGTTGTGCGCAAACGCAGTAGCACCAGATGACATTGACGCGAGGGCAGGCGCAGAAGCCCAGGGGGAGTAAAACAGATTTTTCAATTCGCCTCGAAAGTCCTTCAAGTCACTGGGAAATTTGGGCGCAGGGTAAAGCCAAAAAAGCCCACCCTGCTACTGCAAAAGTCCCGGTGATGTTACCTACTATTCCCCCTCTAGGCTGCTGTGGACTCTGGGGCAAGACTGGAAATTAAATCTGAATCACATGTAGTATAAAAATAAAAAAATAAAAATAAAAATAAAAAAAAAATAAAAAAAAAAAAAAATAAAAAAAAAAAAAAATTATATATATATATATATATATATATATATATATATATATATATATATATATATATATATATATATATACATACACATATATATACACACACATACTATATTATCATTATATAATTTTGCAATTAAAAGTTAAATATTAACCTTCCTTTTCAGTTTGCTCCTGTTGGAACTGAATAACGGCAAAAGAGAAAAAAATTCTGAGTAAACTTAGAAACCATGTTAACTATACATGGTGTGGAGCAGAGTTCCCCAACCCTGTCCTCAAGGACCACCAACAGTACATGTTTTGCAGGAAACCACACACAATCACAGGTGAGGCAATTAGTGTCTCAGCAGGGCTGATTACTTACCTCTGGGGATTTCCACAAAACATGCACCATTGGTGGGCCTTGAGGACAGGGTTGGGGGAACACTATGGAGAATCATTTCTCTGCCGCAGCATACCTAGAAGTGTGCAGACAAGTAAAACACCATATAATGCCTTCAGATTCTACAGCATCTATAGATCGACTTAATGAGCCAGTAATTGCACAACGCCTCCGTGGAGAGCCAGTTAAGCCTCATACACATGTACGAGGTATGTTACTCGATGGGGATCCCTCGGGTGACACTGCAGGGCCGAGACTGCACAGACACATTGCTAGCCTGTAGGCTAACCACATTTTCTGTTGTCATTTCTCATAGGTTTATTTTGTGCAGTAATACATGCACATATGCAATTACAATGAACACCTCTCTCCTGACCACACTCAATGGCCTCAATTCACTAAGATCATGCTGGAGATAATAAGGCAAGAGAAAACTTACCTCCACACGTGAGAGAGTTCTCTTACCTCTTCATTCCTTAAGTTACCTCTTCTGTAGTTAATTTACCTCCTCTGTAGTTAATTTACCTCCTCTGTAGTTAATTTACCTCCTCTGTAGTTATTTTCACATGCAGCTAATTAACGGCCTGTCTTTAACTCTCGAATTATTTTAAGGATTGGAGAGTTAATTTAAAGACAGAAGAGTTAACTTTAGGCTTGCCTGAGGTAAAATGTTTCCTGAATACTACATGCCTTATCACCATGGTAACAACTCTAGAAGAGTTATTAAAGACAGGAGATAAGTTTAGTGAATTGAGGCCATAGGCTCAGATAATAAAGTCAATAACCCTTTCAGAAGAGATACTCACATGCTCTCCACTCATCCGGATGTTTAAATGGAAATGCTAAACCGTTGTCTATTGCTGCAATCTTAATAACCGGCTCTTTATCAGTCCACTCCTAGAAGTAAAGATGCACAATAATAAATACAAAAAAAAAAAAAAAAAAAGTTTAAAGTAATGTATATACACAATAATTCCCCATTGCTGCTTCCCTGCCCTCGTATGGCAATTTTCCAACATTGTCTAATTAAATTTTCCATTGAAACTGCACCAGATTTGAAGTCAGATTTGTTGAAGCAATAGATTACGGGCACATTCAAAGTGATTAAATCTGTGAGAAGCAAATCAGAAAACACTGACCAGCGTATGGCTAGCTTAAATTACTAGTATAGAATAGAGATCATACCTTCGATACTTTAAAGTCACCATCTGTCTCAGAGCCTTCTGTGAATTCAGCTTGACTTTCATATCGAATAAGCCAGTTATCATTGCCTCTATCTGGACAGGGGAAAAAAAATATATATATATGTATAATACCAATTTAAAAAAAAAAAAAAAAAAAAATATATGGTTAAAGTCCAAGTCCTAATCTTAGCAAAGTCAAAGTCCTAAAGTTAGCAACACATTCCAGTTGTAACAAAATAGCATATAGCGTTACCTACACCACTTGATTATTGATGTGGTTACAAGATCACTGATCACCAAGAGGCCACGGATATATTAAAGCACACCTGACCAGAGGCAAAGCTACTTAAAGAACAACCGAGGTGACTTGTGACATGAGAGAGATGTGCATGTATAGTGCCAAGCACACAAATAACTAGGTTGTGTTCCTTTTTTTCCATTCTCTGCCTGAAAGAGTTAACCATCAGATATGTAAGTGACAGTTTCTGTCCGGGTCGGACTGAGTCAGTCTATAGCATAAAGGTGCATACACAGGCACTATGGCCACCAACGACGGGTCCGTCAGAACCTCCCACTGGGCGGACTTTCAGGCGACAGTAGCGTGTGTACGCACTGTCGGCGGACTGAGAAGGCTGTTTCTGAACAATCCGCCGGGCGACACAAATGTAGGTTTCTTTTTTTTTTAATAAAACAAAAGGCAGCAATTGGTGTGCAGCAGGACGAGATTCAAAACAATGTAAGGTTTAAAATCTCAAAAATGTATACATTTCTAGGGCTGTGGAGTTGGTACAAAAATCCACTGACTCCGACTCCTCAGCTTAGGATTCCACCGACTCAGACTACTCTAATTTGCATATTACAATCTTGTTGATTGAAAGTATGTAACATTAAATGCATCTCTTAACTGCCAACGCTTAGGAATTTTAATAAAAGACAACTGAAGTGAGAGGGATATGGAGGCTGCCATATTTATTCCCTTTCATATAATACTGGTTACCTGGCTAGCCGGCTGATCTTCTGCCTCTAATACTTTTTTTTTTTTTTTTTTTTTATCTCAACAGGTCATTTTATTGGAAGAGTTAGTTGAAATACACAGACATTCTCTGTGCGCAGGCAGGGTATATATAAAAAAAAAAAAATAAACGGTTCATAATACAGAAGGAGTTGCCCCGTGGCAGAGAAAAGATTCCAATATATGATCCTGTTGAACCAGTGAAGGGCAACAGCTAAACAGAGTAACATGTGGGATTGCCACATCTAAACTATAAGAAGAAGGAAAAAAAAAAAAAAAAAAAAAAAAAAAAAAAGTACCCTAGGCCCCGCCAGGCCAACTTCTTACAAGGAAGAAGAACTAAGAGAAAATTTGAAATTATGTGTTTACTACCGTAATGGGAAGGAGCTGAAAGATGCGCTATGTGGGTCCAGGGGTCCCAGATAGAGTGGTATTTGACAACAGCCCCCCGTCTTTGGTATATAGCTTCATGGTAAGGGAAGATATTTTTTATTGATGCAACCCATTCTGCCATTGAAGGTACTAAGGGAAGAATCCAGTGCTTTAAAGAGACACTAAAGCGAGACTAAATCTCACTTCAGCTCTCATATATAGCAGGGGCACGTGTGCCCCTGCTAAAACGCCGCTATCCCACAGCTGCACGAGGGTCCCTTCACCCCCAACCCACCCCCCGCAAAAGTTGGTCGGAAAGTTGGTCGTAGGATTTGTCTTCATGGAGGCAGGGCTAACGGCTGCAGCCCTGCCTCCAGTCGCGTCTATCAGCGGCGCATCGCCGCCTCTCCCCCGCCCCTCTCAGTGAAGGAAGACTGAGAGGGGCGGGGGAGAGGCGGAGATACGCGCTGACAGACGCGCGTGGGGCAGGGCTGAGGCGGTTAGCCCTGCCCCAATGCGGAAGCACTCCCCCGCATTACGGAGGGGATTTGGGGGGGCAGGGACCCCCGTTAAGCCACGGGATAGCAGCGTTTTAGCAGGGGCACACATGCCCCTGCTATATATGAGGTCTGAAGCGAGATCTATTCTCGCTTCAGACTCTCTTTAAGAGTTCTGCGAGCAATTTGCAAGACATAAATGACCAATTGAGTGGTGAATTTATTGTATGTATTGGGAGGAATAATATGGAGTAGGCAGATCTTGGGGTCGAGGGCCACGGAGCAGCCCATCTTATCATGGAGAAATTTTGTTACTTGTTGCCAATACAAATTGGCCTCAGGACAGGACCACATCATATGAAAAAAGGAACCTTGATCCAAGGCACACTTTGGGCAGAGAGAAGAGTAACCTGGTTTAAATTTAGATAGGCGCACCGGAGTTAGGTATGCTCTGTGAAGTACATAAAGGGCAAGCAACCGATCAGGGTTGTGAGGGGATACCTTAGGAATGTTGTCGAGAGCATCTTCCCAGTCCTCATCAGTTAGTTCGCCCACATCCAGTTCCCATGTAGATTTTTTAAGATAGGCCCTGCGAGTGGAAACCTCAACCATTATGATATTGTAAATAGTGGATTTCAGCTGAGCTGAAGAGGCACCCTTGACTATAGATAAAATTGGTGAGTCTGAAAAAGCAATCGGCAAGGTTGCAAATTGAGCCTTATTTGCATGAGTGAGTTGGAGGTAGGCGAATCTCATGTGGGAGGGGAGATTATATTGAGTGGAAAGTTGTTCATACGGAATAAGGTGGCCTGAGTCTATTTGGTAAAGGTATAAAATGCCCTGATTGATCCAGAGCCTGGTGTTTGGCAGTTTGCGTAATTCAGGAAGGCTGTGATTTTCCCATAGCGGAGTATATTTAAGGGAAAGTTCAAGGCGTAAATATTTGTGGGCTGTGTCCCAAGCTTTTAAAGTTTGAACAAGAGTGATCGGGTAGTCTGACATGGTAGGAATTTTTAGCTCCTAGAAGTATAATGGTAATGGGTTCGAGCTGTTGGAGTGCTGGGGAGTCCAGCAAAAGTCCCACTATCCTGTCTTTCTGAAGAGTAAGATCAAAGTAAATGTGTGAGAGCTGAGCAGCCAGATAATATACGTTGAAGAGAATGACCGGGATAAGACAGATATAACATGTCGTCTGCATACAGACTGATTTTATCCACATTAGTTCCCTGGTGAAAACTATGAATTTCCCTGTCGTTTCTAATCAGAACTGCAAGAGGTTCAAGGGCCAGATCAAAAAGGAGGGGGGGGGGGGGGGACGGGGGACAACCCTGCCTCGTGCCTCTAGCCAAAGGGAGGGCATCAGAGATCAAACCATTAATTTATTCGAGCATAAGGATCAGTATACAATAGCTGTACCCGACTTATAAATTTAGGGCCAAAGTTAAATCTTTTGAGAACCGCACCTAGGAAATCTCATTCTATAGTATCAAAAGCTTTAGCTGCATCAAGAGATACCACCACTCTGGTCCCCACTGTGTCGTGCAAGGACTGCATAGCCAGGTGTAGTCTTCTTATATTAAAGGGCTGTGGATCGGCCAGGAATGAAGCCAGACTGGTCTGTGTGGACCAGGGAGGTTATGACGGTGTTCAGTCTAAGGGTTAGAAGTTTTGTGAGTATTTTAACATCTACTTGTATAAGTGAGATGGGGCGGTAAGACTCGCATTGCAACAAGTCTTTGCCAGGCTTTGGAATCAGTGTTATGAGCGCCTCATGCATTGTGGGAGGAAAAGATCCACATTCTAGGGCAGAGTTGTAACGTTTTAGTAGTTTAGGCGCCAAAACAGATGAGAAGGATTTGAAGAATTCTGCAGGAAGCCCGTCTAAACCTGGGGCTTAAGATGATGGGAGAGCAGCTATAGCATTTTCAATCTCTGTAATGGTGAGGGGGGCATCCAACAGGGCAATCTGGGGTTCAGTCAAGGAGGGAAGTGGCATTTCCTCCACATACTCTGCAATTTTGCAAGGTGATTTAGATGTGGATTTAGCGTAAAGGTCTGTATAGAACTGGGTGAACCTTTCTAGGATTTCAGGGGGCGAGGTTAGAATAGTTCCATTGGGATCTGCAATACGAATTAGGATTGGAGGGGAGGTTTGCTCTTTGGATATTTTTGCCAAAAGAGAGCCACATTGTTCTAATTCATATACCCTTTGCTTAGTAAATAGAATTTTCCTATGCGCCTTGCCAGTAAGGAATGGTTCATATATTTAGTTTAATTCTGTGGTTTCTCTGGGAGTGCTCAGTTGGATTAGAGGATAATTCATTTATGGCTTGCTCTAAATCTAAGGAAAGTTTTTGCTCTGTTTGAGCGGTTTCTATTTTAATACGTTTAATTTCAGACGATATCGTCTGACAAAGAGCTTAAAAGTCTCCCAAATTATCGGAAATGTAGTAGATTGGGCCTGGATTTCAAAAAAAGTGAGTGTAGTGGGGATTTGAACTGATTCCGTGATCTTAGTGATCCAGAATGGGCTCAGTTTCCACGTGGGGGACTGGTATGAGGAATGCCATGTAAAGTGAGCTACGTATGGGGAGTGATCCGAGAGCAAGGATGGCAAAAAATAGGCCTTGGTTAAACTAGGAATCAGGCTTCTAGTGGAAAAAATGTAGTCCAGCCTGAAGAGGGTCTTATACGAAGCAGAATAGCACGACACAGCAGGGACCCCAGGATAGAGAGTGGACCAGGTATCAAAGATGGCAACATCCTGAAATATTTTATATAGTTTAGTATCTCTAATGGAGATTTGTGAAACAGCTGGCTGGGGGATTTTATCAAGTCTAGGAAATAGAATGTAGTTAAAATCCGAGCCAGATTGAAGACAGATGAGGGTATTGGGATATATAGTCCAGAGCCACCTTAATAATCGAGAAAGAAAAGGGTGGCGGTATATACAATACTATTAGCAAAGTTGGGATATTGTAAAGTAAACAATGCAGAAAAAAAAATGTACTGACCTTCAGGGTCTATAACATTACTAATAAATTGAAAGTGAGTGCGTTTCGATATGAGTAAGGAGACACCTCTGGAGTGAGATGAATGGACTGAGTGATAATCCCACCCTATCCAAAAGCGGCGAAGGGCTTTAGGTAAATCTCCATCCAGATGTGTCTCCTGCAGAGCAATAATATCAACCGACTTCTTACGCGGAAACTCTAAGACAACCGTTCTCTTAACCTTATCTCTTAAACCCCTCACATTCCAAGTTAGAAAGGACACAGAGTCATTTGAAGATCTAGAGAGTGCACTCATTATACAGGTTAATTAACACATATCAGTAGTAAGTACAGATAAAGCGGGTTAACGGTAATAGTGGCCTGGCGGGACAGGAAAAATAATAGTAAGGGTTAACAAAAAAATAACACCCAGCTCATGGCCCTAAACGTAGGGTCTGAGCATTTACCCATAACACAACACAGTTCAAGGTAGCTACAATAAAGGAGGCAGTCACGGAATAACTCCATGTAGGTTGTTACTGACCAGTGCTTTATGCATATGGCAGCTACTTGAGGGTGTGACATCTGGTGAGCAGGTGTCACATATGACCTTGCACGCTTCTACACAGGGCGAAAGGAGTTATGCCCATGCAAGAGTAAAATACTTGCAATTTTAAGGAAAAAGAGGGGGGGGGGGAAAGAACGTGTATAGCATAGGGGAAGGCTTCTGCAGTTTAAATGTAGGTAACGAATAAAAATAAACCTAGGATTATCAGTTTAGCCTTCCTGTGTGGGAGTCATTCTTGGTATAATGAGTTTCCAACCAGGAGAAGACCTCTGAGGGGGATTCAAAAAAATAAGTCTTGCCGTCGGCAACCACCCGCAAACGAGCTGGAAAAAGCATGGCGTACACCAAGCCATGCTGCTTAAGCTTACGCTTGGCATCTTGGAACCGGGCCCTGAGTTTTTGCGTTTCCACGCCAAAGTCCGGATAAATCAAAATGGAAGTGTTATCAAAGTTCAGGTTACCTTTATCCCTAGACAGGCGGAGTACCGTGTCCCAGTCTTTATAGTTGAGCAGCTTATCGATAAAAAGGTGCGTGGCGGGGCCCTGGGAGGATGAGGCTTTGCTGGGATGCGGTGCGCTCGTTCCACGGAGAAGGCTTGTGTAAAGACCTCACGGCCGAAGTGCTGAGTGAGCAATTCTTCAAGGAAAGAGACCGGGTCATCACCCTCCGCCTTTTCGGGTAGGCCTACCAGCCGGATGATGCATCTCCGTAGCCGATTCGCCATATCTTCTTGCCGGGTGACAACAGCCTTAAAGGGGAACTGAAGAGAGAGGTATATGGAGGCTGTCATGTTTGTTTCCTTTTAGACAATACCAGTTGCCTGGCAGCCCTGCTGATCCTCTTCCTCTAATACTATTAGCCATAGCCCCTGAACAAGCATGCAGCAGATCAGGTGTTTCAGTGGTTTAGACTTATAAGTCTGATCTGACAAGACTAGCTGCATGCTTGTTTCTGGTTTTAATCAGATACTACTGCAGAGAAATAGACCAGCAGGGCTGCCAGGCAACTGGTATTGATTAAAAGGAAATAAACATGACAGCCTCCATATACCTCTCTCTTCAGTTCCCCTTTAAGCTGTGTTTGCATAGTTTTCATATCGGTGGAAAGCGGACGGATGTCGTCTTCTAGCTGGGATATGCGGGCCTCCGCTGCTGTGACTCGCTCCCGCACCGCTCGCACATCTTGGCATAGAAGCTGGAAGTCTGCCTTCACCTCCTCTATTTGAATGGTGAAAGTTTCAGTGAGGGATGCTCGGAGGGCGGAGATGGCTTCCAGGATAGTTTGGGCTTCTGCCGAGTGGAGCGTATCTGGAGCATGTGATGGTGCGTCATCTCCTAAGGAGCCGGCGCCATCTTGGTCTGTACGGCGGTACTTGTCGAGCGGGCCTACAGTCTTCTCCGGCTTGTCGTTCTTTTTAGGCGGCATTTTGGCAGCAGAAAACGGGTTCCCCAAGTGCAGGAGGAGTAGGGGGAGAGTACAAGTACCCAAGGAGGCTCATATGTGTCTGGCAAGGTGTATTTGGCCGATTAATGTAGCCCGTGTGCAGAGGAGCTCCGAGAGATGCTGCCGCTCACATCCTCATTCCGGCCACGCCCCCGCCTCTAATACTTTTAGTCATAGACTAAAACTAGTCCTTGGTAAGAGTACTTGTAGGACACACATTCTTCATGCACAATCTGAACATGGATCAGGCCCTAAGCAATAGAACTGTGGGTACAGGTAAGAGTGATGTGCAGGTACTCTGCAGGAGAATGAGGCTATTCTTCCTCTATTGTACATTCCTCATGTACAATCTGAACCAGGTTTATGGGTGATAGACAACACCTCTGTTCAATGTGCACAACATTCTTAGTGGATTCCCTGCAGCTCTGTGGGGAGTGCATATGTAGAGTATAGTACTACTGTGTAACAAAGTATACCTGAGACAGATGAAATTAAAGTTTTATACATTCACAGGGCTTCTTCCAGCCGCCTTCAGGCTAATCAGTCCCGCGCTGTCCTCCACCACCTGGATCTTCTGCTATGGGTCCAGGTACTTGAGCCAGTCAGGTAGTAGTGGGCATGCACACACTCCACCACTGGGAGTGTACTACACCTGTGCAGCACTATTGCATAGGTGCAAAGTGTTACTGGCTGTGGAAGCGACACACGGCCGGACTGCGCTGACTCGCTGAATTACTGGGACTCTTCATCTGTCTCAGGTACCCTTTAATTTGTAGTCACCAAACCAAAATTTTAACATCACAAATTATTTGACTTCATGAGCAAAGGGAGTGCATACATTTGCATAAACCATCTCTATTAGTGACACAGCTACACATCAGGCTTCATTCTTACAGCATAGATTAAGATAGATATTTCATTTTTCATTTTTGTGGATTAAGCACAGCTATTACTGTGTATATAATTTATTTATGAGACTATAAGACTATTATCTGAGAAATAGAACATTTTAGCATATTTTCTATTTTAATTACAGTTTAAATTCATTAGGAGTCGGAGCATTTCCAATCCCAAACCCCCCCCTCCCCTCCAGGTACCCAAAATTGCTCTGACTCCACAGCCCTGTATATTTCTAGATTTGTATTATCAGTGGGCATCTGGTTTCTATGATGAACGGGGAAAAAGGGGGCAAGAGAACTTGGAACATAAGTAAATAGAATATGCATCACCTTCCCAATTTGGGTTTTAGTCCTGAACCTTATTTGTGAAAAACAATCTGGTTTCTAGCCTGGAGACATGGAGATCAACACTGATTCTGATTTCTGTGACTAGTGATACACTTTAATTTGTGTAAACCTCTGGACAAACAATCGGTGGGCTATGAAAATGAACAGAACTCACCAGTATTCCTAATGACATAGTCTAAAATGACAAGCCTCTCAAACTGAGACTGGAGCTGCTTTCTGGTGTTCTCAGGCGGAGGTTCTGTTTCAAATCTTCTAAGCCAGAAATCTGCCTCCTTATATCCATCAACAAAAAGCTGGAATGAACCAACCTTGGGAGGGGGTGGGGGTATAGACATGTTAAAAAGTAATTTATGATACATAAGCATACACATGAATTTAAAATTTTCACAGCAGTGGTACTTTTAACAAATTAAAAAAAATGAAAAACCAAAAAGCAGCACTCACCTTAGGAGGTAAACCTATGCGGTGAAATTTTCGACCTACTGTTGGCACTTTTTCTAAGGCATATTTCTTCCCTCTTGACTTTGCACGGTCTATTGCACTATAGTTGAAAGTTTCACTGACAAGCCAGACCACCTTTAAATGAAATACAAGCAGCTCAACTTACAAACAACAGTTTAAATTGCCACATTATCAAAACTATATTATGAAAGCCACACACGGTCGATACAACACTCTGGAAGTCATATTTACAATCACAGGGTTGTTGCCACATTTATCAAGAAATGATCGTAATATTTCCATTCAATCATGTAAAAGCTCAGGTACTTATAAAATCTAGATTTTACCTTTGTTTTAGGTACAACACCTAAGCCAAGCCTTTCATCCACTAAATATGCTCCAGCTTCAGATAAATATCCCTGATTTGGAACAAGGCAGCCACGCCCAAAGCAGCAAGGACAGCAAACCTTATGAAAATACTTTGTCCATTTCGGGTTAAGGTGGCCATAAGGCTCTTCTGATTTTGGTTTGAATACACCGATTATTTTCTGTATATAGAAAGAAAAAAAAAAAATATTCAGTACAAGTTGACTGGTTATTTCTCAAACAAACATTCAGGAGACATCACTAGTTTTCTACCATTTGTTTTATTGTTTCTAACTTTATTTATAACTATCCAAGCTTTGCATCACAACATAAATTGTATATCCACAGCCCATTAATTTAGCGATAGATGTGGTTATCTGGCCAGGTGGTTAAAGTATTGAGGAAGTATTTTTGGTCAGCTGCACCCATTTAATAGCATTGCTCATTGAGGTTTATGCAGAGCTTCCGTTTGGTTTCAAGGTGCATTTGTAGTTTCTGGGGGGGGGGGGGGCTCAGCGCACCTCTGATTGGTGGCCATTCGGAGGAGGCCTGGTGGTGCGCTTATCCACCTTTGCGCAATTTTGATTTTTTACTTGGTAGCGCACCCAGGCTATGCATATGCATAATTTAGGATTAGTTAGTGTTAGGGCCCCTCCCATAGGGGATGACTTCTTCGCAGTGGGAGGGACGAGTACTTAATAAGTTGCATGCAAGCTATTACGGAAACCAACATCCTCCAATGGTAGACAGGTGCATTTTATTTGAATGCTGGGTGTGTATTTTATCCCACTAGTGGGGCTTGCACTCTCAGGCTGCATTTCCACTTGCGTGGTGCAAATCGTCGCAGTAAAAATTTGCATGCGGATGCGAATTTCGCATGTGGGACTATGCGAATTTCCATGCGAATTCGCATGGATGACGATGTATGTGAATTTAACCATGGCAGTGCTAGTGTGCTTTTCCATTGTTTCTATGCGAATTCGCATGAAAATTCGCATACCCAAACCTCATGCGAATTTCCTATTAAATACATTGTATGCGATTAGCATAGCGGTATGCGAATTCGGATGGCTCTGCCATGCGATTATTTTCTGCACAGAAAAACGCAAAGGAATCCTGACAAGTGGAAACAGTCCCAATCACTTGTATTGCTATGCAAATTTGCATGCGAAAACCGCATGCGAATTCACGATAGTGGAAATGGGCCCTCAAGCAGGTAGTCATAAGGATGCAATCTGTTTTTAAGTAGCGCTGTTCCTTCCCTCACCATATACAAATGAAAGTATTGAGGAACTTTTTACTTATGTAAAAAATCATTACACTGCTAAGTGAACCCAGGATGAAACTTGAACTTCAAGCCATTAAAAAGCAAACTACCTATACTGCCGTCTAAAATACACATCGTGCACTCACAGTAGCACATAATTAAAAATTACATTTTTATGGTAACATAATTATGCCCACAGGGAGCTGAGAAGTAAGACGCATACTAGGAGAGAACTTCACCCTCTCAACTGATGCATGCCGGGTAAGAAATATAGTCATCAGCTTCCTGTTGGCAAAATCATTTACCCACATGAATTCTAACTTCAAAGAAGGGCGGAAATCAACAGGATCAAACCACAGCTGGAAATGGCTGTTAGGGCCTGTTCAGACTATCTGCGTATGAAGAATGCGTTTAAAATCAAAGAAACGCAAGTTGAAAAACGCATGCGTTTTTCTTGCGTTCTAATGCGTATTCTATTGCGTTTTGCACACACATGAGCCAGGGGAAAAAAAAAAAAAAGAATTATGGGAACCGCAGAGGAAAACGGACGCTAAAAACGCAATAGTGCGCGTTTTTGATACGCGTCCATAGACTTTCATTGCGTCCGTTTCTATGCGTGACGCACAGAACTGCGTGCAGCAATGCGGATGAGAAACGTATGCGTCTCATACGCATACATGTGAACTAGCCCATTCAAAAGCATTAGGAGCCGTTCCTATGCGTTTTTGGTACCCGTACGTGTTCCCTGAAAACGTCTAGGAACGCGCATAGTCTGAACAGGCCCTTAGAAATTGTTTTACCGCATGTCTGATTGCCATGACCCACTCTGTTGCCATCAGACGACAACACGTTTCAAAAGCACCTGAAAGTAATGTCTCAAGTTGGAAGTGTGTACAAGCCGTTTGGTTCTCCATGTTACTCCATCCCTGGTAAGGCTAAATAAATTTGGCTCTTAGGGGGCAACTCATCCTAAAAGAATGCAGTATTTAAAAAGCTGCATTGTCTGACCACTGCTAAGGTCAAAGTTCCTGACTCCTAATAAGAGACTGAGCACAGGACTCATAGGAGATTAGTAAGGCAGAACTCAATGTCATTTTAGAGAACTATTCATTCTTGTATGAAATCAGCATAACATCTGGATAAACACAAGCTTTTAGGACTTGATATTCCGACAGGCTATTGGAAGTACAACATATGTATATCGTTTTTACGGTTTATTACTGATAGGCCCTTTGACGTTATATTTCACTGAAATTTATATGCCATATGTGCAAGATATAGGGGCTAGAGAATCTACTAAATTGAACCTCAATGGGAGTGGTGCTCCAGTCGCCTGGGAAATATGTCCAAACAAGTTAGCCTATGAACAACATACATTTATAATCACCATGCTGAATGGCAACCTTAGCCTTCATTTTTGTAGTATGGGAAAAAGGAAAAAAAAAAAAAAAAAAAAAAAAAATGTATAGCAGCAAACGTCCATATTTGTTAGTGTGAAAGTGGCCATAAACCCATCTCTAAGAAATAACTGGAAAAAAAAAAAAAACCCAACCTGTGGATCTACCGCCTCACCTTCAGTCCTAATACTGACACCAGTCCCAGTGGTGAAGCTTGTTCTGAGAGTCTCCATTTAGTGATGTCCAACTGCCCTTATCGCATCTAACTAAATGGCAGCCCTATTAAAGCTGCCCCACAGAGTTCAGCCCCATCTACACATTACAATTCAACGTGCGATCGATCTCAATTGGATCAAATTCGATTGGATCAATTAAATCTGACATGCAAAATCGATCACACTATCGATAGGACTTTATCGATCCAATCAAATTCGATTGATCACACTTGGAATTGTAACGTGTAGATGGGGCACAAAGCATAAGGCTTTAAGGCAATATGTTAGCGATTTTGAATCCAGAGCTCAGAAGGCTTTACCACTAAAGGGGACAGTCCTGGAAGACAAGAAGAGGACTAATATTAGAAGGGAGCCTTCTGGGGATGGGAGAACCAGCTCTTCTTCCTACAGGTTTGATTTATTTTATTATTTGGCGTTCTGCTTATGGCTTTATTCAAATGGTTGTCCGCAGTGAATTGTCTGCCTACCAACCACTCTCATGGCACAGCTAGGTGTTTGCTGGAAACTGGAGAAGTTTAGAACTAGCAGTTGCATGGCACTTGTCCATTATAATGGCCAGCAGTCACCTGCCACATTACAGCAAGTGCTCATCCACTTCACAGCATCTCAACTGCTAGCACTCTTGCAGTTACTAATGTTACAGTTTGGTTGCACTATACAGCAATTTAATGGAAAAGACTCCACAGGAGAACCCAGGCCCAACCTCCCAATGTAATTGAACCCTTCAACTCACACACAATAATCTTTTATGCAACCCAACTGTAGAAAACAAAACAAAAAAAAAACAAAACAAAAAAAAACTATTATAGCCTGTGTTTGCTTTATCAGACTGGAAGTTGGACCCGTAATCTGCTGCTGGAGCACAAGATCTACAATTCTGACCAGAGTGTACACATCATCAGAACAATAAAACTTAAAGTGAACCTCCAGACTAAAAATCTACTCAACAGCACTGAAAAGGCTTGGTGTTTAACAGTTTCACAGCTTCAGAACTTTGTTTTTCTTACCGAAGTCTAATTTTTAGCTGCACAGAAGCTAAGCTCCGCCCCATCAAAGAAAACTGCCCAGGCATTTTTCCCCTGATGCTGTGCAGTATGATGGGATTTCTGATGATTATGTTCTGGTTGCTTAGCAACTGGGAGGGATGATCAGGACACAGGACAGTTGGAACTGTGTCTCATGCTCCCTGTCACCTGCTTTCAACCAAAAAGATGGCTGCCACCATGAAATCACAAACATTTTCCTGTTCTTTTAGACAGGGTGGGTAAGAGATTATACTATCCATTTAAATTGACATAACTAATGTAATGACAGGATGTTTGTTTAGGCTGAAATCCCTGTTTAAAAAGTAAACCTGTGAGGAAAAAAAGCTAAAGCTAGATACTTACCTCAGGAGAGGGAAAGCACTAGATGACCCACAAGCTTCTCCAATCCTCCTGCAGCCCACCCTCTACTTCTTCACGGCCACACTCTCATCCATGTATAAACGGAGCCGCACTGAAAGGCCTGTGCAGTAGCATGGAGCAGCTCATGCGTGATGGAATAAAGGTTGTGCAAGAGTGTACTAGAGGAATCGCTGCTGGGAGACTTGGGTGCAGCACACAGGCGGTATAGCTTATCCTGCTCCTGCAGGAGTTCCCGGCGACGTTAAATACTATTCCCCCTCCAGGGGTGGTGGGGAATGAAATAATTATGCTTCCAGCAATTGCTGGAGGCCGAATTATATTTTTTTTATAAGTAACTTTAGCTCTTCTGACGGCACTGAAGTTACTCACTGTGTGCCACTATCGCCGTAATTCCTATTACGGCCTATGGTGGCCCCCAAATCTCCTTCGCTGGAATGGAAGTGTTCGTGTGCAAGAGTGGCTCTGTGCTACTACACAGGCGTGGATTGTCTGTGCACCTGCACAAGAGTACAGCTGCGTGAACGTATTCTGCAAACCCTTGTCAAATAGATTCAGACAGTCTCAATGGGGACAGGGAAAGCCTCTGGATTACCCAGGAGCTTCCCTCTACTAAGGCAAGCCTCTAGCTTTTGCAATTTTAAAGCTCACAGGTACACTTTAAACTTCCTTCAACAATCAAACATGACAGAAAGAAATTATATACAATAATTATGAAGGAAAATTTCACAAAAAAAAACAAAAAAAAAAAAAAAACAGTTTAACCTAAAACTATATCAGGCATCATTGCAAGACATTAATACACAATCGGATTTCTCACCCCCTTTGGATCTTTAACAAAATAGCTTCCACTAGAGCCTTGTGATATTCTTTCTGGGAAGACACCAGCTTCTATCGCTTGTTCTGATATCTGGATAATTGAAGCAAATTCAGTATCATCCAGAATTATATTTAAATCTTCAGTGCCATGACCTAAAACAAAACAAAAAAAAACACCACTTAGAATTTGTAAAGCAGCATTCCAATAGCCACCATGAAAGCATACAACACGTTACTACCAGCCAAACTGATGCAGCACTAAAACACAGTTTGGTCTGGGTCGAATGCCTGGTACCCAGTACAGTTAGTCTTAGAAGACAGAAAGAAGGAAAAGAACAACTTTGTCAATGGGGGCACCAAACCCCATCCTGCTAGCACAGCAGCCGTATGTTGATTTTCTAAGGGGATAAAATGCCGGCTCAGTTCGAGAACTTCATTTTGTCATTGATATGCTCAAATAAACTTAAAGCAGATCCTTTTTGAAAAACTAACTATAACAAGTAACTTGTCTAATGTTTAGATAGTTTACACAACATATCTGCAAACAGCTTCAACAGTGTATGAATATTTAGTCCTGTGATACAATGAGGGCAGCCATGTTCTGTTAAGGGGCCCATACACTCAGCCGATTTTCTGGCCGACCGATCGATCATTTGCAAATCAGTTGGCCAATCGACCGATCGATGGCCAATTTCGATGGATTTCCATCGAACTGGCAGGGTGGAAAATTTAGGTCGATCTGATGAGATTGCTTATCAGTTTGCATTGGCCTTAATGGAAATCTGATGGGAAAAAAATGCTATCAGATCGAATTTCAATAGATTTCAAAATGAAATCTATTGGAATTCTATCCTGGTAAAAAAATGTTCTAAAAACGCATCAGATAGATCATCAGATGCATTTCTTATCTATCTGCTGCCAATCTGACGAGTGTATGGGCACCTTTAGTCACATTGTCACAGGCTGAGAGCTTGAGATGCTATCAGCTTACCTGTGAGTAAATTCAGTTCCCTCTCCTCCTCCCCTCGGCCTCTGAAATCAATGGCTAGTAACCTCCTCCTCCACCTGCCCAGACTGAGCTCCTATAAGCTCTTGCTTCTGCCTGAAAATGCCAAGGCACTGTGAAAAGCTGTGGGCGAGGCTTGTTTAGTTTATAGGGAATTAGTGTTTTAAAACAAAACAAAAGTATTTGGCTTGAGGAATTCCCTATAAACTATATCAAAAGGAACACAATTATGCAATGAGTAAAAGTTTATCTCGGATCCACTTTAAAGCCAGTCTGAATCTCAAGCCTTAGCCTGTGGAGTCTACATTTGATGGTGGCACCCAGGTGCAGCTAGTGGTCAATATTGAGTGTGTCAAGGAATTTGTTGACATTCCAGTCCTATGTATCCAGTTTAGGTATGGAGGTGCATTCCAAAATTTCATTGAAGTTGCCGATTACCCTTAATAAATTCTTCCAGCCTACTGAGATGAAGGGTCAGGACTTCTTTCAATGATGAAAGCAGCTCAGTGGGCCAAAGCAAGAGGTTCAGACCATATTCAAGGCAAAGCAACCAATGGCTGTTGAACTCACTAAAAGCTCATTGGATTTGGCCCTGTTCTTCTGGAAAATGTTGACCCAAACCCGTACAATTTTGTGGCAGCTGGAATTATCCAAGCGAAATCACGGCAGTTGGGTTGCCTGCTACGCCTCAAACCAACGCACAGGCAGAGATGTTATGGCTTATCTACACAGGTAAGGAAGACGTTTCCAAGAGATTGTGTGATCTGCATTCTGATCAGTTTTGAATCCATTTCTTTCCGGTTCCAGAACCTAAAGGCTCATACACACATCCAACTTAATGCACAACCAACTGAACAACATGAGCAACCAAACAGGTTGTTTACCTGACAAGTACATACACACGCCAACCACGTCATATGACGCAATAGGCGCAGGGCAGCTGCCGAGACTCCACCGTTTGTCCTGTCACTGCCGGCGCTGGAATTTTGACGGTTCCCCGCACTCTTGGCCACAGTGAGGAGACGCGCAGGGCGGTGTAAACATCTGAAGGAGCGGTGATGTACACTATATAGGTGTGATATGCGCTGATTTTTGTGAACATTGTACGTTTTATTCTTTTGCTTTGAGAAGAGGCATATTAAAAACTTTAATGCACTAGAGTGCGCTCCTTGTTCTCTTTTTCTTTTTCTGTTTTTTACAGTTCAATCACTTATTTCCCAAAAGCAAGACAGGAGCAGCACTCTTGTGGATGTGCACATGAATCGTGCTGGATGGTTCTTTTTGATTTGAGCGCAGTGGACTAGTTGTTTGTGTATTCACTTAAATATTATGCGTGCATGCTAAATAAAATGTCCCAACATGTCCGCATTTAAAAACAACAACAACAACTAACATTTGTAAAGCGCTTTTCTCCCGTGGGACTCAAAGCGCATAAGCATGGCTCCGACCATCGCGGTACAGAGGAAGAATTTTATAAATCTGGAAATGCCAGGCTAAACAGGTGGCTTTTCAGTCTGGATTTGAATAGCTCCAGGGATGGTGCTGTCTTTACTGGGTGTGGTAGGGAGTTCCAAAGAGTAGGGGCAGCATGACAGAAGGCTCTGTCTCCAAATTTTTTGAGGTGCACTCTGGGAGTGACCAAGTTTATAGAACTTGCTGATCTGAGGTTGTGAGAGGTGTGGTGCAGCTTCAGCAAGTCCTTCGTGTATCCAGGGCCCAGATTGTGCAGGGATTTGAATGTCAGCAGTCCAATCTTGAAGAGTATTCTCCATTCTACTGGTAGCCAGTGCAGTGAGCGAAGGATCGGTGTAATGTGACAGTGGCGAGGCTGATTTGTTAGCAATCTGGCAGCAGCATTCTGCACTAATTGCAGGCGACGCAGGTCCTTTTTGGGGAGGCCAGCATAAAGGGCATTGCAGTAGTCCAGCCGTGATGTGATGAAGGCGTGGACTAGGGTTGGAAGATCCTCTGGGGGAATCAGATGTTCAATCTTTGCAATGTTCTTCAGATGAAAGAAGGAAGATTTAACTACAGATGAAATTTGGTTTCTGAAACTCAATTCCCCATCGATTAGTACGCCAAGGCTGCACACAAGGTTGGAGCTGTTTATGTCTGAATTCCCAATCCTGATTGGTGTTGCTTTAGGATAGAGCTGTTTTGATGGCGAGCACTGGCTTTGGACAAACAGGACCTCCGTTTTGTCAGCATTCAGTTTCAACCAGTTATCATTCATCCATTCCTTGAAGCTCAGCTAAGCAAGAGTTTATTTTTGGGGTAGTGTCTGTTCCACCAGGTTTGAAGGACAGGTATAGCTGTGTGTCATCGGCGTAGCAGTGGTACGTCAGGCCATGTCGTTGGATAAGTGTACCGAGTGGCAACATGTAGATTGCAAACAGCAGAGGGGATAGGATTGATCCTTGTGGCACTCCGAATTGTAGAGGTGCAGGTTTGGACATTATAGGTCCTAGGGATACTCTGTGTTCTGTCAGTCAGGAATGATCTGAACCACTGGAGGACTGATCCACTGATGCCACAGTACTCCTGCAGTCTGTTAAGCAGGATTTCATGGTCAACTGTATCAAAAGCCGCTGAGAGATCCAACAGGATTAGGATGGAGCATTTCCCTCTGTCCCTTGCCATGAGCAGATCGTTGCAGACTTGGATGAGGGCTGTTTCACAGCTGTGGTGTTTCTTAAATCCAGATTGTAGAGAGATTGTTGAACAAAGTTGTTCAAAAGACTTGTACACACATTCCAGCCTGCCCGATAGTTGGGGAGATTGATCCACCAGTTGGATCTGGCAAACAACTTGTTATCAGTTGGTCATCTGGTTGTCTGTCAGCTGTACACCCACCCAGCTCATCTTCCAAAAGTTTGGAAGATAGTTGGTAGGTGTGTATGAGCCTTATGCTAGGTACACACCATACAATTTTCTGGCAGATTTACCTGCCACACTGATTATTTCCAACATGTCCTATCTGAATTTCAATTGATTTTACGATCCATTTCCATTCACTTCTATGAAAAATCGGTCAGAAAAATCAAAAAAAGTTAACCAAAAATCAGAACGGACATGTTGGAAATAAATCGATCTGGCAGGCAAATCTGCCAGAAAATTGTATGGTGTATACCTAGCATAAAGTCTGATCTTCCCTTACTGCCAGTACCTTATCTCAGTGAAAATATATAATCCTTACACAAAAAAAAAAAATTCTATTATATAGTTAGTCTTATATTATATTTGTATAGACGTGATCAGAAAAATGATTGGACCTGTCAGAAGTAATCGATTTGGCCAGTCTATCTGACAGGAAACTGCATGGTGTGTACCAGGCATGAGGGCCCGTTCACACCTATAATCGCAAAACTTGCGGGAGTAATTTTTCCACGATTAACACGGGGAAAAAAAAATACTGGACACTGCGGCGGTTTTGGAGCGATCGCGATTAGGAAACGCAAATTGCTGCAAACCGCTGCATGCAGCGCGTTTGTGGTTATCGCTAACCACAAACGTGGCAGTGAGAACACTGCCACTTGCTACAATGTGTAGCGGTTTGCCATGAGCGGGAATCGCGCGATTCCCGCTCAGGTGTGAATGGGCCCTAAAAGTAATTAAAGTTTGGCTAAAGGAGGGAAAAAGAAACAGCAGGGCTAGCGCTAATCAGCACAGCTCGACAGGTTTTAACAGACCAATGCCATTTTGCACTCAGTGTTCTCCCCTCTTTTAGCTGGGTGTTACACCCAGCTAGTTTTGGTAAGCACTCGGCCGTCATTCACTCACCTCCTCCTCTGCTGTAAGAAGATTTGTGCAGAAAAGCACCAGCCCCGCATTCTCTCATCTCGCTCCACCCAGTTACTTTTTCATGCCACCCGGCTAAAAATCATTTCTGGGAAGAACACTGCAGTGTGTAGTGCAGCATGCAGCCTCCTCTATTCCAGGTTGCCCATCTCAGTGTCAGTTAGGAACGTGTCTCTGTTTCAACATCAGACCAAGCATACCACAAAAACCAGATGGCACTACCAAGCATTAGTGAGTGGAAGCTAGAACTGGAGGCAGAAGCAGAGCATCAGTCTTAGCCAATATGAAAGATGGGCACCTAACAGAGGAAACAGCCTCACATACCACTAGTACCAAAAGGATGTAATATTCTCAGGGCTGTGCTGAACCAGTCAAAACTAGCAGTGCTGTTTCTTTTCTACTTTTAGTTGGAACGTTAAAGAAAATCTTTAATGAAAAAAACTCCCCTGGGGGGAGGGGGGGGGGGGGGTAATCACCTCAGGTGGGGGAAGCCTCTGGTTCCTATTGAGGCTTCCCTCGTCCTCCTCGGTCCCACGGCGACGGAGAAAATGCTCCCTGAGCGGTGGCGATGTAAATATTTACCTTTTGGCTCCAGCGCAGTATCCGCTCTTCCCACGTAGATAGGTGAAAATAGCCAATCTCCGTCGGGCCGCTCTACTGCTCAGGCGCAAGTCTCCTGCGCAGTAGAGTGGACCCAACGGAGACCGGCTATTTTCGCCAATCTCCGTCAGAAGAGCCGCAACAGCGCCCCCGCTGGAGCCAGAACAGGTAAATATTGGCCGTGGGACACAGGAGGACAGGGAAGCCTCGATAAGGTCCAGAGGCTTCCCCCTACTGAGGTGAGTACCCCATACTGAGGTGAGTACCCCCCAGGGGAACTTTTTCTCATTCTGGTTATCAGCAAAAGAAGGAAATAGATTTCATCACTGTCAACTTAGATTTAGGCTGGGTTCACAGTGGTCAATTGCATAACGTGTTATAATGACTGAACTGCAATGGAAACTGGACATAAGGGGCTTGATTCACAAAGCGGTGCTAACTGTTAGCACGCTTGTGAAAGGCCCCTTATCATGCCTAAATGTGCTTTGAGCGCGCAAAGGCTGGTGCGCGTGAAATGGCGCAACGGGTGCGACAAAAACAGCACACCCTATGCGCCCATAACGGCGCATTGGATGCGCCCTAAACGTCGCATGGGTGAGACAGTAATGGGCGCATAGGATGTGCCATTTTCGTCGCACCCGATGCGACGTTTTGCGCGCACCAGCCTTTGCGCGTGATCAGATTCAGCTTGGTGCGTGTTAACTACTTACCACCCTAGTTAGCACGCCCAAAGCCTTTAGGCGTGCTAACTAGGTTATCACCGGTTAGTGAATCAGGCCCAAGGAGTTTAATACAAAGCCTGCATGCAGCGAGTTAGTATAAGGCGATTAGTTACAATGCAGTACTGTGAACAGCCCCATAGTATTGTATGGGCAGCAAGTTGCCAATGCAGAATTATTCTGACACGCAACTGATCAGTGTGAACAGGGCCTGAATGAAATACATTAATAAGGAATGTAGAGAAAAGGTTATCTTAAATTCGATAGCTGCCAAAGCTTTCACTGGATACAGAGACCTTTCCACTATTGTCCTATTGAGGCGTTGTTCTGCTTCAGATTTTCATGTGGGTTTACTTCAAACAGGCCCGTCATCTATACATACTGCTAATGAAGAGTAGGTAGGGTCAGTGAGAAGATAATTATGAGTTTTATATGCAAAATGTTGTTATGCAAAAAAATTTTTGATTATAGATCTACTAATAAAATGCAGCACAAGGCGTGTTATATTGGTCTATTTTCAAACTGCATACATTATTAGATAATTGCTATCAACTCAGTATCAGCATCTCATTGACCATCTCCAATGTAGAAACCTCAAGCGTCCCTCATTTTAAAAGGACAATCCCTATTTCAATACCCATATCACCTGTACCTCTCTGTCCCTTTTACTGGTCTGATCACCAAAAAGGCATCAGCAGAACAGCCAACATTTGCTTGTTTAAAAGAAAACAAATAGGTCAATCTCCATATCTCTCTCACTTTAGGACACCAGCAGTTTGCATTTATCAGATGTCTGCTTTGATGTTCTAATGCATGGAAAAAAAATTACACTATCAAATGTGCAGGGTAAAGGGGCCCATACACTCAGCCGATTTTCTGGCCGACCGATCGATCCCGATCGATGGATCGTTTGCAAATCGGTTGGCCAATCGACCGATCGATGGCCGATTTCGATGGATTTCCATCGAACTGGCAGGGTGGAAAATTTAGGTCGATCTGATGAGATTGCTTATCAGTTTGCTTTGGCCTTAAAGAGACTCTGAAGCGAGAATAAATCTCGCTTCAGAGCTCATAAATAGCAGGGGCACGTGTGCCCCTGCTAAAACGCCGCTATCCCGCGGCTAAACGGGGGTCCCTTCACCCCCAACCCACCCCCCGCAAAAGTGTGTCGTGAAAAGGTCGCTGGCTGTCTCTTCCTGGAGGCAGGGCTAACGGCTGCAGCCCTGCCTCCAGTCGCATCTGTCAGCGGCGCATCGCCGCCTCTCCCCCGCCCCTCTCAGTGAAGGAAGACTGAGAGGGGCGGGGGAGAGGCGGAGATACGCGCTGACAGACGCGCGTGGGGCAGGGCTGCGGCGGTTAGCCCTGCCCCAACCAGGAAGCGCTCCCCCGGTGTATCGAGGGGGATTTGGGGGTGAAGGGACCCCCGTTAAGCCGCGCTATAGCGGCGTTTTAGCAGGGGCACACATGCCCCTGCTATTTATGAGGTCTGAAGCGAGATTTATTCTCGCTTCAGACTCTCTTTAATGGAAATCTGATGGCAAAAAAATGCCATCAGATCAAATTTCAATAGATTTCAAAATGAAATCTATTGGGATTCTATCCTGGTAAAACCATTTCTAAAAACGCATCAGATAGATCATCAGATGCATTTCTTATCTATCTGCTGCCAATCTGACGAGTGTATGGGCACCTTAACATTTTAGGTGCCCAAATGCCACTCCTCAGAAGTCTGGGTCATGCTGATAGCATCATACAGCCATAAACCCACAGACAAGAGAACCAATAGGTTTCGCTGAGCTGCTGACCTGGCATCTTCCATACAGGTAATCAGTAAAATCACATGTTTTCATAGCAGGCCTGCAATTTACCAGAGCAGCTGAGCAGGCTCTCCCGGTCAGAGGAACTGAGGCGCACTCTTCCCTTATTGGCGGCTTGGGGGGACTTCACATCGGACCTCTTGAGCAGCGGCTCCTCTTCCCCCGCGTCCTCCTCTCGTACCCGGTCCGTATAAAACCTGACAGCGTTTCCTGGAAGAACTTTGTTTTGCTGCGCCCCAGCTTGCGCTTCACCTGCTTCCTCTGCAGTCTCCAGGAAGACCAGCAACGGCGGGGAGTCGCTCCGCTCCACTTGCGCTTTCTCAGCCATATCCCCAGCACACCCTCAGCAGCCCCACTACCGTGTTTCCATTCGGCACACTGCAAGCTTCGGGGAACAGGTAGTCACGTCACCCTGACAGAATTCAATCTCACACTATTGGCCAAAGTACTACCTAGGCCTTATGCCGTTGGCTGCAGTTATGCCACGCCCTCTAAACGTCAACCGACATCACCAATAGCCTTGCTGGTTTATTCGTACAAGGCGGAAATTGTTTCTTAGAGAGCTACGGATCAGTGGAGACAAAAACTATTTGCTATTCGCTGATTGCTCAACTATTTCATACGTCATTTGGAGGCAGCATATGCTCCGCCTTTTCAGTGATGTAGCGACGCTCTATCCGCAGGCTTGGCTTCCTCGTTTGTTCTGGGCGGGTGACATTGGGAGACGGTCTAGCAGTTCCCGTGGGTGCTTGTCTGTTTCCGGGAGGTCATTTCGCTAGTAGGACAGACAGTCAGCATGGCTCAGGCTGCCCAGAAACTCGTGAAGACGGTGGTTACCAAGACCCCCGGGCTTGTGAACGGTGAGACTAGAGCATGCCTGCGCATTATGCGGCCTAATAGCCCGGTATGCACCGGCAAACCATATACCATACCTCCTAGTTGTCTGGGAATGGAAAGAGGGACACCTGCAAGTGCAAACCAGTTTAAAGGACCTCTGTCTTAAAAATCTTTACATATAAAATATATGTAAACACATACAGTGGCGTAGCTAAGGAGCTGAGGGCCCCGATGCAAGTTTTACAATGGGGCCCCCCAAGCATTCTATAAATATTAATTGATACGGCGCACCGAAACCTGCAATGGCAACTACAGTGTCAGAGGTGCAAGAAGGGGATGGGGAACAGTTTGTTAATGATTACCACTAATCAAAGTATCTATAGAAGTGATTATTATGAGCACAGGACCAATAGAGAGCAAATACTGTGATAGAGAGTGGACCCTTCGGGGCCCCTCTGGCCCAAGGGCCCCGATGCGGTCGCTACCTCTGCACCCCCTATTGCTACGCCCCTGAACACATACAAATAAGCATGTCTCTTACAGAGTTAAATGAGCCATAAATTACTTTTCTCCCATGTTGCTGTCACAGTAGGTCAGGCCTGGATTTACATATACAGTGGAGGAAATAATTATTTGACCCCTCACTGATTTTGTAAGTTTGCCCAATGACAAAGAAATGAAAAGTCTCAGAACAGTATCATTTCAATGGTAGGTTTATTTTAACAGTGGCAGATAGCACATCAAAAGGAAAATCGAAAAAATTACGGAAAATTGGATACTAACCTGACGGTAATTTTCCTTTCCAGATGTGTCCATGGCAGCACAGTCGGGTTAAGTCCCCACCCACTTGACCCCTATAGGACCATCCTATAAATTTCTCCCTTTAGCTCCCCCCCCTTGTAATCTTAGACTCGAATCACCGAATCTAGGGAGGGAGCCCTGTGCTGCCATGGACACATCTGGAAAGGAAAATTACCGTCAGGTTAGTATCCAATTTTCCGTATTCCATATGTTTCCATGGCAGCACAGTCGGGAGATAGCTAGCAATAAAATACAGGGAGGGATGAGTGTGATGCTGAAAGAAAGTTTAATTAACTCAAATTAGCAGTTAACACACTGGATCCAAATTGTAACGTGGAGTTGGCCGCAGGGTCAACCCTGTAATGTCTCATAAAAGTATTTAAGGACGACCAATTGGCCGCTTGACATATTTTTTCGGGAGAGACTTTGCAAAATGCAGCCCAGGAAGCTGCCATGCCTCTTGTAGAGTGCGCTGTTACCTGTTGTGGAGGTACTAGATTGTTAATTTTATATGCACTTTGAATAGTGTTCATTAGCCAGTTTGCTATAGTCCGTGATGAAGCAGGCTGGCCGGACCTGTACCCTGCTGGTATAATAAATAATCTGTCAGTTTTTCGTAAGTCCTTAGTCTTTCCAATATAGGTCTTGAGTATATTCCCCACATCTAAAGGATGAGGTTCTGGATTGGATTCCTCAAAGAGAGTTGGTAATGTCCACTCTTGATTGAAGTGATAGATAGAGGCCACTTTAGGCACAAAGTGCTGTATTGGCCTAAGTACCACTCTATCTGTATAGAAGGTCAGTGCGGGTTCCCGGCAGCCTAACGCTTGTAGTTCAGACACCCTTCTGGCGGATGTTATAGCTACTAAGAATGCTGCTTTTTGCGTTAGAAGTGTAAGGGAGCATTCCTCTGCAGGGTGATATGGAGGTTTGGATAACGTCTCTAATACTAAAGGCAAGTCCCATTTCGGAAAGAAGGTCTTAATCGGTGGCTTCTGCTTGATTACTCCTCTAAGGAACTGGATCACTAAGGGATGTAATGCCCACCTCTGATCTGTTAACGCTGACAGGGCTGTTACTTGTACCTTGAGTGTATTGTAGCCTAGGCCCTTTTGTAATCCTGTTTGGAGAAAAAGTAAGATATCCGTTACTTGTGGTTTAAGAGGGTCTATCTTCTGGTGTGCTGAGAAGTCTTCGAATTTTGACCAGACTCTTTGGTATGAAGCATTTGTAGTTGGTTTCCTTGCTTTCAAGATAGTTTGGATAACCTCTGTCGAACATCCTAGCGATTCTAGCTTCCTCCTCTCAATCTCCATACTGCTAACTTTAGGATGGCTGGATTGGGGTGGACTACCGGTCCCTGTGATAGTAAGTTCGGTATTATTGGTAATAGTAGCGGTTCTCCTTGTTTCAATTGCCATAGAAGCGGGAACCATGGCCTTCTCGGCCAGAACGGTATTACTGCTATTAGTGTCACATTCTCCTGTGTTAGTCTCTGTAGTAAGCGTTGAATCACTGGGACTGGAGGGAACACATAAGCTGTGTGGAAAATCCACGGAGCCACTAGCGCATCTACTGCCTCTGTCTTCGGTGTTTGCCATCTGGACATAAACCTTTCGCATTTGTTGTTGTGGCTTGTCGCCATCAAATCTATCTCTGGATCGCCAAACTGTTCGCATATCCACTGGAACATTCTGTTGTTCAGAAACCACTCGTTGTTGTCTATTCGAGTTCTGCTTAAGTAATCCGCTGTTATGTTCTGTATTCCTGGAATATGAATAGCTGTCAGGCTTCTGAGGTGAGTCTCTGCAAACGTGAATATTGGAGTAACTTCCTGAAGGAGACTCCTCGATCTTGTCCCCCCCTGCTTTTTTATGTATGCGACTGCCGTCAGATTGTCCATACGTAAAGTCACATCTGCACCCTGAATCTGGGTTTTGAAACTGAGGAGGGCCAGAAATGCTGCCCTGATTTCCAGTATGTTTGCCGGTATGTGTTCCTTGTTTGACTTCCAAGACCCCTGCACTGTGGATGATTCTAGATGCGCCCCCCAGCCCTTCTGGCTGGCGTCGGTGGTGAGTATGATCCTCTTTGGTTGCTGGATAAGTAATGGCTTTGACAGGTTGTCTCCTTTTAGCCACCAGAACAGACTGTCTCGCATCTGTTGCGTTATCATGATTGGCTGGTCCAGATGTCTTTTCCGCCACTGGCGCAGGAGTCCCGCCTGCCACTGTCTGGTATGCCATTGTGCCCATCGGGATAGTAGATGTTAAAGTTCCCAGTAGACTGAGGCACTGCTTTGCTGTTATTACAGTGTTGCTTAACATACTCTATTAGTGACTGAATCTTTAGTTTCTTTTGTTCTGGTAGACTGATCGTGTTGTGTTCCGTCTGGAGACGTGCCCCTAGAAACAAGATGTCCCTTGTCGGCTCTAGTTGACTCTTGGGGAAGTTTATCTTCCAACCGAATCTCTGTAATTCTGACAGCAGTAGGTGTTTGTGTTGACTTATGACTTCTTGATCCTGGTGTAGTAATAACAGGTCGTCCAGGTAGTGATGTAGCCTGAGCCCCTTGATTCTTAATGTTTCTATCATTGCTAATAGGACCTTCGAGAAAGTTCTGGGAGCAGTCGAGATTCCGAAAGGAAGACATGTGAATTGTAGATGTAAATCCCCTATTGCGAACCTCAAGTATCTCTGGTAGTCTGCGTGAATTGGAATATGCAGATATGCGTCCTCCAGATCTATTGAAAGTGCCCAGTCGTTGATAAGTAATACTTTCACAATGGTCTGTAACGTTTCCATCTTGAAGTGTTCTGTGATTATGAAAGAATTGAGATGTCTGAGATCCATTACAGGCCTCAAGTCTCCTGTCTTTTTCTTCACGAAGAAAAGAGGTGAGTAGACTCATAATCCTCTCTCTTCGAGTGGGACTTCCATTACGGCTTCCTTCATAATTAATTCCTTTACATATTCCCATAGGATTTCGCTCTTGTCCTTGTTTACCGGTATTTTTGTGCGAATGAACATCTCTGGAGGTATATGCTTGAATTTCCACTGATGTCCTTGCGTTATCGTCTGTTTTACCCATTGGTCGTTGATCTCCTCCGTCCAGACATTTCTGAAGGCCTGAAGTCTGCCACCCACTGGTGATGCCTGGACGGGCGGGACATCAAAACGACTTCTGGGAGGCTGTGGACTGTCCGGCTTTCTTTTGTCGATTCAATTTCAAGAGTGTAGATTGGGAACTCTGCCAATTCTTCTTGAAATCACGAGTAGGTCTATAAGATATATTGCTTCTGTATCTGGTTTGGTAAGTGTTTCTCTGAAACGTGGGCCTTCTATTCTTGCGGTCTTGTGGGATTAGCCCTGATTTGCCTCCAGTTACCTTTTTGATGGCTGCATCCATCTCCTCACCGAATAAGTTTTTTCCATCATACGGAATCTTACACCAATCCTGCTTTGAATTGGAATCCGCAGACCAGCTTTTCAGCCACAACGCTCTTTTGGCCATAACAGCATGGAGCATGGATCTTGTAGAGCATTTCAAAACGTCCACAGCTGCTTCTCCTACGAAATCGGCTGTTAACTTAACGTCATCGAGGGCAGAAATAATGGTGTCCCTATCTGTGTCAGATCTCAATACCTCTTCGATATTCTGTATCCATACTTTTAAGGCCTCCGCCACGGATGTCAAGGCTATCGCCGGTTTACATGCACTTCCTGAAGACATATAAGATCTTTTGAATTCTGCATCAATTTTCCTTTCCATAGGATCTTTAAAAGAAGCGGCATCATCTCTGGGTAGCGTTACGTGCTTAGCTAGACCGACTACAGAGGCGTCCACTTTTGGAGGTTCGTCTAATGCTTTTAACTTGGCCTCCTCCATGGGATAGAGTTTATTGAATCTGTTAGATAGAATAGTCTTCTTGTCTGTTTTCTTCCATTCCTCTATCATTAATTCGTGAATTACCTCCATTAGAGGAAATGGTTTCACTGATTTTTTTCAAATGTGCATAGTATTCTCTCTGACTACTTGTCGACGGTTCTTGTTCATCTTGCCATTCTATAGCCTCTCTGATGGCAGTTATATATGGTTGTACTAGGTTGAAGTTGAATCCTATTTCGGCAGAATCTGTCTCCGTATCCGAGTGTGATGGCCCCGGCTGTGTTGTTATTGATTCCGACTGAGGTGGTTGGTTAGGTGGTAAGGAAGCGATATACGTGTTCTTTGATTCCTGTACTGCCTCTTTGATCATCGCAGCTATATCTTTAGGTGGTTCCTGTTCTCTCGCCATTGTTTGAAAGCAGGAGTGACATACTAATTTTCCAGGTAAGGCGTAATCGCCACATGCCCAGCACTTTTTCCTGGATGAGTAATGTCTGCTAGGAGATCTACTGTAATGATGTCTCCTGGGTGATGAGCGCCTTCTAGAGCGTGATCTACTCCGTGATCTAGAATGAGTTTTCCTTGCTCCCTTGCGTTGGCAAGATCGTGATCTTGACTGTCGTCGATCCGATCTGCTTGATCTGTGCTCTGTCTCTTTAATAGGGCTGTTGAGACATAAGAGCAGATGTCAGTTCAGCACTCTCCTGAAAAAGAAATATACTCACACCTCAACTCCCCCCCTTCCTACCTAATAGCTCTAGACTGGTCACTTGTATGTGGCTGCTCTTGCTCCATCCCTACAGCATCTGCTGTAAGAGAAAAAACGCCTTGAATATGTATCCACAAGGTAGGAGCAGGAAAGAAAACAAATATATAACATATATATATATATATATATATATATATATATATATATATATATATATATATATATATATATATATATATATATATATATATATATATATATATATATATTCTACCAGAAACAATGTAGGGAAAACCTTGTTCCTGCAGCAGCAGTTCCGCAGCGTAGTCCTGCAAAGTGTCCTCCATACTGCAACCACGCTAAGGTAGTGCAGACAGGTTTAAATAACCCTCCCCTCATCTCTCCACCAATCACGGGCGCTCTACTCCATTGCGCTCACGTGACTGAGGACGAGGGAGGAGGGTGGACGCATTGCGCAGCCATAGGCTAAGACCGGCAGACGTCACCGCCGGGCGGAATCCGGAAGTAGGCGGAAGCAGCAGCAGTGGGACGCAGATGGAGCGCACGCCGCTCCGCCCACCGCGTCTACGCGGAAGTAGGAGCCACATGTACGCCGTACGACATACGTGCAGGAGACACATGAAGGGTTTACCTTACCATCTCCACACCGCGGCCAGAAGCGGTATCTTCCCCGAGCGGTGAGTTGTTTAAACTCTGTGCTGGGGACTTCATGCAGGCGAGGCCAGACCTGATGGAAGGTAAAAGAGAGGGAGTTGGTAGATAAACTTTCTTGTTCAGCAGCAGGATGATCCTAAGAGCCAAGGTGATACGAGGACAAAAAGATTACAAGGGGGGGGAGCTAAAGGGAGAAATTTATAGGATGGTCCTATAGGGGTCAAGTGGGTGGGGACTTAACCCGACTGTGCTGCCATGGAAACATATGGAAAACCTTAAATAAAAGATAGCAACTGATTTGCATTTCATTGAGTGAAATAAGTTTTTGAACCCCTACCAACCATTAAGAGTTCTGGCTCCCACAGAGTGGTTAGACACTTCTATTCAATTAGTCACCCTCATTAAGGACACCTGTCTTAACTAGTCACCTGTATAAAAGACACCTGTCCACAGAATCAATCAATCAAGCAGACTCCAAACTCTCCAACATGGGAAAGACCAAAGAGCTGTCCAAGGATGTCAGAGACAAAATTGTAGACCTGCACAAGGCTGGAATGGGCTACAAAACCATTAACAAGAAGCTGGGAGAGAAGGCGACAACTGTTGGTGCGATTGTTCGTGAAATGGAAGTAGCACAAAATGACCATCAATCGACCTCGCTGTGGGGCTCCACGCAAGATCTCACCTCGTGGGGTGTCAATGGTTCTGAGAAATTAGCAGGGACCACAGTCACCAAGAAAACCATTGGAAACACATCACACCGCAATGGATTAAAATCCTGCAGGGCTCGCAAGGTCCCCCTGCTCAAGAAGGCACATGTGCAGGCCCGTCTGAAGTTTGCCAATGAACACCTGAATGATTCTGTGAGTGACTGGGAGAATGTGCTGTGGTCTGATGAGACCAAAATAGAGCTCTTTGGCATTAACTCAACTCGCTGTGTTTGGAGGAAGAAAAATGCTGCCTATGACCCCCAAAACACCGTCCCCACCGTCAAGCATGGGGGTGGAAACATTTTGCTTTGGGTGTTTTTCTACTAAGGGCACAGGACAACTTAATCGCATTAACTGGAAAATGGACGGAGCCATGTATCGTGAAATCCTGAACGACAACCTCCTTCCCTCTGCCAGGAAACTGAAAATGGGTCGTGGATGGGTGTTCCAGCACGACAATGACCAAAAACATACAGCAAAGGCAACAAAGGAGTGGCCCAAGAAGAAGCACATTAAGGTCATGGAGTGGCCTAGTCAGTCTCCGGACCTTAATCCAATAGAAAACCTATGGAGGGAGCTCAAGCTCAGAGTTGCACAGAGACAGCCTCGAAATCTTAGGGATTTAGAGATGATCTGCAAAGAGGAGTGGACCAACATTCCTCCTAAAATGTGTGCAAACTTGGTCATCAATTACAAGAAACGTTTGACCTCTGTGCTTGCAAACAAGGGTTTTTCCACTAAGTATTAAAGAGAAACTCCGACCAAGAATTGAACTTTATCCCAATCAGTAGCTGATACCCACTTTTACATGAAAAATATAATGATTTTCACAAACAGACCATCAGGGGGCGCTGTATGACTGATTTTGTGCTGAAACCCCTCCCACAAGAGGCTCTGGTACCGTACGGTACTCTGGGCAAACTGCCACAATGTAACAATGACACACACAGGAAATGGCTGTTTATAGCTGTCTGTTAAAGCCAGAACAGCTACATAATCTGCCCACAGTAACAATGTCACCATGTAATACATTTCAGAATGTGAATCTGGGAGAGGAAAGATTTTACAATGAGCAAACTCTGACTAAATCATGTATACATAATTATTGTAAAAATTAAGCACCTTTTTTATATTAAATTATTTTCACTGGAGTTCCTCTTTAAGTCTTTTATTGTTAGAGGGTTCAAAAACGTATTTCACTCAATGAAATGCAAATCAGTTGCTATCTTTTATTTAAGGTTATTTTGTCGATTTTCCTTTTGATGTGCTATCTGCCACTGTTAAAATAAACCTACCATTGAAATGATACTGTTCTGAGACTTTTCATTTCTTTGTCATTGGACAAACTTACAAAATCAGTGAGGGGTCAAATAATTATTTCCTCCACTGTATAGGCACAGATGTCCTGGCACCGTAGACTTCACCCTACATGAGCCTACAAACCCCGCTGAATCACACCGAATGTGTTCTGGCTGGCCCAGCTATCACTTCTCCCTTACTACCCTTTCCTGTCATAGGTAGCTACAGATGTCCCATAGTATTAGGCAGTAGAGATGTTGGTTCTGTCAGATTTCTACTACATACCGTAAGTGACAGCAACATAGGGAAAACAAGTAAATTATGGCTCATTTATATCTGGAAGAAGCATACTTCTTATCTGTATACTGTATGTTTAATTATAGCATTTTAAGATTGTTGCGACAGTGGTCCTTTAAAGTGAACCTTCACTGAAAATAAAACAAAAAAATTTCACTTACCCGGGGTTTTGACCTGCCCCCTGTTCCCGCTTTGTGCCAAACCAATCCTCCATTCTCCCACTCAGTTCCAATTCTACCGACTGATCAGTCAGTTGTCCACTCTGCGGCCAGGGCCACACGAATCCTCTTATGTGATCACGTAGGCGAGCGTGTTTTGCGCAGTAGGATGTTCTTTCTTACTGCACCTGAGCAGGACGCGCTCGCCAAAGTGAACGTGTACGAGGATGCAAGCGTAGTGGGCTGCCGACTGATCAGTCATCAGAATTGAAACTGAGCTGCGGTGGGGGAAAGGAGGATCGGTTTGGCATGCCACGGGCACAGGACGGCTGCAGGGGGCTGGATGAGGCCCCAGGTAAATTAAAAATTTTTTTTTTTTTCTTCCAGTTACGGTTCACTTTAAAGCCACACAAGTATTGCTGCCTTTGAAAACCTGGCACTCAGATTATCATTATAAAAGTTGAGTCATTACAGCAGATCTATAAAAGGAACGATTAGTGGTGCTTTTAAGGTTTATCGTTACTTCCAGTTGTCGTCATCAATTTTTGCTATATAAATATAGAAGAAATCTACTTGATTGCTGCATTTTTAATGTCCTAATGATATTCCCTCATTTTGAAAGTAGAAAAAGTTGGTGGTTTCAGTGTAAATTGGTGTATTTTTCCAACACCTCTTTGTCACAGATTGCTACTTTGAAAAAAGTGTCAGTCCATAGCAACAATTGAGATGGAGGTGGAGTTTGTACATTTTATAGAGTGCTGTCCAACTGGCGGGCCGCATCAGGCCCACCAGGCCTTTTGCTGCGGCCCCCCTGCTGTGGCAGTGTTAGCCAAAGCTGAGAGGACTTTTTTTTTTTTTTTTTTTCCACATGCCTCACCTGCTGTAATGTAAATTTACACCCCCCCCCCCTCGTTCCCCCGATGCTGCCGCCGTCTCACCTCAGATCAGCGGCAGGAGATAGTAACCAGCCACACGGGGGACTTTAAATGCTGGACGTGACCGATGATGTCACTTCCTGCATTTAAATCCACCGCGTGGCTGCCGTGCGCTGGTCTGGCTGGTTGCCATCTCCTGCCCGGTCCGATCTTAGAGGTGAGGCAGAGGTAGCACGGGGGAAACGGGAACGAGGGGAGCGGAGCAGAGAGGAGAGGGGCGGTAATTAGTACATTGTAGAAGCCAATCTGACTGCATTTTGTGGGCGGATTTGGGGCCAATCTGACTGCATTTTGTGGGCGGATTTGGGGCCAATCTGACTGCATTTTGTGGGCGAATTTGCGGTCAATCTGACTGCATTTTGTGGGCAAATCTGCGGCCAATCTGACTGCATTTTGTGGTCAAATCTGCGGCCAATCTGACTGCATTTTGTGGTCAAATCTGCGGCCAATCTGACTGCATTTTGTGGTCAAATCTGCGGCCAATCTGACTGCATTTTGTGGTCAAATCTGCGGCCAATCTGACTGCATTTTGTGGTCAAATCTGCGGCCAATCTGACTGCATTTTGTGGTCAAATCTGCGGCCAATCTGGTTGCATTTTGTGGGCAAATCTGCGGCCAATCTGGTTGCATTTTGTGGGGGGAATTTGATATCACTCTAATTGTATTTTGTGAAGAAATCTTCTGCTAGATTTAGGTCTGTCGGCCCTCCACCACGTGGTCTGGAAAAAAAACGGCCCTCCGTGCCCGCGAAGTTGGACAGCACTGCTATAGACAGCTGTTTAATTCAGCTAAGATGCATTTGTCATTCACTCAGGAATTTGGCATTGTAATCCCAGACAGGAAATAAACAAATAATGCACTAGTTTTTTTCTTTTTTTTTTTTCTTTTAGTACAATGCACAAAACTGTGCTTTACAAATTGTAATATATTTAACACAATATGCATTAATAAATCAACAACCTGAACTAAATCTTTAAAAAGAAAACCTGAACTGAAAATAAAAAGTCAAAATAACCATATACAGGTAATACTTACCTCCTGTGTAGTCTACTCCTCAATCTCTTTCTCATCTCCTGTGTCCCATTTGTCCACTATGATCAATGGAATTCTCCGTCCTCCATTTTAAAAATGGCCATTACCCCATAATAACGTCCTGGTCAGCACACTGTTAAACTTTAATATCACCCACTTGAGCCATAGGAAAACATGGACATTACCTTGCACATTCAGTTGCAACTTACAGCAGGTGATATATAATTGACAGCAACTGGTATAATTCAGTTCTGACAAGATAATGGCCTCAATTCACTAAGTTCATCTCCTGTCTTTAATAACTTTTCTAGAGTTATCACCATGGTGATGAGGCATGTAGTATTCAGGAAACATTTTACCTCAGACAAACCTAAAGTTAACTCTTCAATCTTTAAAATAAATCCAGAATGACAGTTAAAGACAGGCTGTTAATTAACTGCGTGTGAAAATAACTACAGAGAAGGTAACTAAGAAATGAAGACCTACGATAACTCTCTCTCGTGTGGAGGTAAGTTATCTCTTGCCTTATTATCTCCATCATGATCTTAGTGAATTGAAGCCATTTTCAGAACTGGAAGGGATCACTGTAAGAAGAAAATGGTGAGCTTCTAAAAGGGACTGACGGTGAGGTTAGTATGTAATATTCATTTGCAGCTACATCATCTATTTATTTTAAAAATTTTACTCTCTTCAGGTTCCCTTTAAATGTTTATACTGTTGGGAGCTGTGTGTAATGCAATACCCAAACTTTCTATTTTAAAGGACCACTCCTGCGAAAAAAGTAAGCAGTTAAAATCTGACAGAACCAACAGGTTTTGGACTAGTCCATCTCTTCATGGGGGATTCTTTTTTTTTTTCATAAGCATTTCCTGAACTGCAGTTGCTAAGTCGTAACTGACAAAACAGTGTGCAAGGGAGTAGGGAGGCTGGCTGGTATCTTACTACTTTTGGCAGTTAAACTGCTGTTCAGGAAATGCTTTTGAAAACCAAGCAAACCCTGAGAATCCCCCTTGAGTAGATGGGACTAGTCCAGTGATCTGCAAACTTGGCTCTCCAGCTGTTAAGGAACTACAAGTCTCACAATGCATCTCACAATGCATCTGACAGCAACAGTCATGATTCATAAAGACAAATGCATTGTGGGACTGGTAGTTCCTTAACAGCTGGAGAGGCAAGTTTGCCTATCCCTGGACTAGTCCAAAACCTGTTCTGACAGATTTTAACTTCTTACTTTTTTTCACTGGAGTGGTCCTTTAAGCTAAAGTTCAACCTCTTCGGCCACTGAGGAGCAACGGGTCCGCAAAGAAAAAAAGGGTACCAACAACAGTAAAAGTCAGTGATTGTCATCCATGTGGACCAAATATGTCCTGGTTGATTGGTTGGTGCACACTGCAAGAGCTTTTTTAAGCGCTTTGTGATTTTTTTAAAAGCTCTTGCTAATGTTATCCTTTGTGTTGTTCACAGTGGAGCGATGCGATTTTTGTAAAATCCCCCCTAGCATTGCATTAGCAAGAGCTTTTAAAATCTCTACCATTTAAAAAGCTCATGTAGTGTGCACCAGCTCTAACTAACGATAATAAACGGTTGCTCCATTGAATCCACTCATGTGGCTAATTGCGCCCTTCTGGGTAAGCAGTATAGCACTTCTGCTAACGATCTGATCAGTAGAACTTTGTTTAATACAAGCGTTCACCGTCAGCGTTTGTTGCAAACTGTCAGGGGTCACTTGTTTTACAACAGTGATAGAACAATCACTTGTTAAATTACTCATCTCTCTCCGCAACCTGTGCTGACTCCTGTAAGGTGTCCCACTCAGCTCTCCTCCTTCCAGCATGGTGGAGGGACGCCGACCCAACAGACTTCCGGTGTCCTCTGTTGCTAGGCGCGCTCGCACGTCTCTCCTCCCTTATCCCTGTGGTGGAGAGCGGTACTTTGCCCTCCGTGATTGAGAGCCAGGGTATTTAAACCTGGTGCTCTCATTCAGAGATGCTGTTGCATCCCTGGTCACAGCCATGGCATTTCCTGATTCCTGTTGGTTTACCCTTTGCTACTTTCCCAGCCAGTTTGCCTAAGCCTACCTTGGTTTTCCCTATATTGCTGTCTGTCAGATTCCTTCCTAGGATTCTATCCTGTCAGTCCTCTGTGAGCCTATTAGTCGCCTGCCAGTCATGTCCCTGCCAGTCACTTCCCTGTCAGCCGCAGCCTCCTGGGGATTCGTTCTGCTGTCCGTTACCCTCTGGGAACTCCTCCAGCCAGTGCCCATCGCAGGGTTTTCCCCTGCCTGCCAGTTCCCCTCCGGGAACTTCTCCAGACAGCTGCAGCATTCTTGGTATTCCCCTTGCCTGTCAGTTCCCCTACGGGAACTCCTGTCAGCTGCAGCATCCCAGGATTCCCACTGCCTGCCAGCTCCCCTCCTGGGAGCCCCTCCAGCCGCTCCTTTCCCGGGTATTCCCCCAGCTGGACCGCTCCCTTCCTGGAAATCCCTCCAGTCAGCTTTCCACTTCCCGGGATTACCCAGCCTGTCTGTTCTCCTCCTGAGACCCCCACAGTCTGCTCCCTTTCTGGGTTTTCCCTTGCATGTCCATTCCCCTCCTGGGATTCCCTTCAGGTTAGGCCTTCCTGTCCAGCAAGCCTGTCCTGGCCTCATAGCTCGACGTTCTACTCGAACCCCCTCCTATTCTATCAGGTACCCTCTGTTCTTCCCTGCACTGGTGCTGTAGTCCTGGGGGTCATGACCTGGAAAGCCGCAGGCAGCAAAGTAGTCCGCCACCCACTAGGGGTAACGGCCCATTATCCCTCGTGGGGTGCGCCGGTTAAGACCTGTGCTTGTTTAGTCTCCACGCCCTGACGCTGTTCGTCCCTTGATACCAGTGACTGGATCAACAGAACCCCGGCGATTTGCAAGAACCCTGACAGGTGATTAAGGCTTTTTTTCCACGAGCAGCTGTCCAGCTGCTTCTGTCCACCAGCACAGCACCTCTTGGCACAGCTGTGGAAAGGAATCCCCCCATGGAGTTGCATAGACACAACGTGAGACAGTTGTTCGCTGCCAGGTAGTGCCGTCATGTGTCAGCACTTGACACACGTGGTGTTAAAACTGCTGCCATTTGGCTGCAGTTTCATTGCACCCAAATCGCAATCATGGGCAGCAGATGGGACACTGAACTGCTTGAGAAACAAGCAGTTCAGACATCCGTGGGAAAGAGGCCTCGAGTGTGTACATATCCAATTTTACCACCTCCACGTAGTATTAGAGCTTATTTACATAATCTTTTCATAGTATTTAAACATTTTTGGTCCTCTTGCTACATAGAAGTGGTACAATTGGTCAATCAAAATTGGATGTATCTATGTACCTTTTTGGTCTTATGCCATTATTCACAATGTTTGATGCAGCCGTTCCAGAAATATTCCCTTTGGAAAAGTCAGATGCATTGCCTAAAGTTCTGTGCACAAAGTATAGAGCTTCCAGCTGAGTAGGAGTTTCTTACTCTGTACTAGAGATGATCAATGGAATACTAATAAATCTGGTTTGCAGGCACGGTAATTCTTATTCAAATTGTATATGTAGTTTCGAATTGGGCTAATCAAAATTGGCTGAATTAAAGCAAATGTGCAGTAAAAAGTAAAAAAAAATATCAACTATACTTAGTGGTTTCCTGGAATCCCACGGTCTTGTCCCAGGTGTTTTATGATTTATTTTTTTAACTTCAAATTTTTATTACACAACATAGCTCATGATGCATAACCGTATAGTCATCAAGATATAGCGTCAAGCTACAGGAGTAGTGCATATAAGACATAATAGTAAATGGTGGCATAAGCATCAAATCACACACAATATCTGCTGCAGCGCGGCTGGGGAAGAGTCAGACCATACATTAACCCTTCCCAATAAGCCTCGGCAATTGCTCCCTTAGCCAAGAGTTGTTTTTGTTTTGTTATTCAGCATCTACACAGAGAGCTGAATTATCTGTTTTCTACTCTGAGATGCTCTAAAAGCCTGGCTGCTGCACTTGTATTTTTGCATTCTAATTCCTATATGTGAGAATCTACTTCAGTGTTCCCCAACCTTGTCCTCAAAGCCCACCAACAGTACAAGTGTTGCAGGAAACCGCAAGCATTCATAGCTGGGTTAATTATTGTCTCAGCAGAGTTGATTTACTACTTCTTTGGAGTTCCACAAACCATATACCGTTGGTGGGCCTTGAGGACTGGGTTGGGAAACACTAGTCTAATTGGTGGAGTACTAGACTGGAGTGTGTGCCAGTGGTTGGTGAGTACAAGAGTATGTACAAGGAGTTTGGTTGGTTTGGATATGAAGCATTGTAATATGGAATTTTTGAGCAAGCAAAGATGGCAGGACCTAGAGATATTTTTGATGTTGAGAGCATGGCTTCGTGATTTGGGGACATGATTGTTCATTACAAAACGAGAGGCTTTGGGAGGAGAAGGTAATTCAGTTTTTATGCAAGTTGAGTTTCAGGTACTTTTTGAGTCATACACCATAAGACTTTATTCAACTCAGTGGTGTAATGATAAATTTGGGTGTCATCTGAGTGGTTTGCAGACGGGCTAAAATTATTTTTTCAAGAAAGATGTAACAAGGGAGAAGAGCACAGTTGAGCCTTGAGCAACACCAATAGGGTGGGGAGGGAGAAATATATACCTCTGGAAGAGACTTGGAACAAGTTAAGATAAATGGAAAGCAAAGAAAGAGAAAGCAGTGTCTTGTCACCGATACATTGCAGAGTCTAGAGTAGGAGAGGGTGTCTGGCAGTTACACAAAAAGAAGAAAGATTCAAAAGGTGGTGAGAGAAGTTGCCTTTTGGCTACGCTTTATTTCAATGAAGTGTGCGGTGCAAAAGCCAGAATGAAGAGTCTAGTAGCATGTTGAGAAATTCTGTCAGCATTTTGTAAAGCAGGCTCTTGCGTAGTTTGGAGGCATAAGGGAGAAGAGATGGGATAGTAGGGAGGGATCAATAAAAAAAATGTAAATGTTGAAGGCTTAGGGGAAAATTGACTTGCTCACATTTTTATGCAATCATTTTTGTTCACTCCACTTAATTAAAGCTAAAGTCTGCACATCTACTGCATCTGAGTCGTTTAATTTAAAGGGATACTGTAGGGGGGTTGGGGGAAAATGATTTGAAGTTACCCGAGACTTCTAATGGTCCTCCACAGACATCCTGTGCCCCCGCAGCCACTCCCTAATGCTCCGGCCCCGCCTCTGGTTCACTTCGGGAATTTCAGACTTTAAAGTCTGAAAACCACTGCGCCTGCGTTGCCGTGTCCTCACTCCCGCTGATGGCACCAGCAGCGTACTGCGCAGGCCCAGTATGGTCTGTGCCTGCACGGTGCGCTCCTGGTGACATCAGGGCAAGTGAGGACACGGCAACGCAAGCGCAGTGGTTTTCAGACTTTAAAGTCTGAAATTCCAGAAGTGATCCGGAGGCGGGGCCGGAGCATCGGTGAGTGGCTGCACGGGCACAGGATGTCTGCGGGGGACCATTAGAAGCCCTGGGTAGCTTCAACTCATTTTCCCACAACCCCCCTACAGTATCCCTTTAACATTCACTGTGGCAATGTACCAAACCAAAATGAGAAAAAAAAAGTTGTCTCTGTCCAAATATTTATGGACCCAACTGTAAGTGAAGTTCCTCCACCCCACCAGTACAGAACTGTTCAGTGTTCTCCCAGGCTCTTTTAGCCGGGTGCTCCACTCTAGTTTTGGTGAGCACCCGGCTGTCATTGGCTCACCTCTTCCTATGCTGACCCTGCATTCTCTCATCTCACGCCACCCGACTACTTTTCCATGCCACACGGCTACTATTTCATGCCACCTGGCTGGAAAAAATGCTGGGGAGAACACTGCTCTTTAATGGGCAACTGATCAGTCGTTCTAAATGTTGCACGTGACTCTTCCTTTACAAACATGCTGCTCAGTTATTTTCTAGTCTCAAGCACTTCATTCAAGCCTAGCAACTCAAGTTTTAGATCACATTGGCACCCCATTTAAAGTGAATGAAACCCAAACACAATGTGCAAATTTATGCCACTTGTACTCAGTTATTCTTTTCATTGCATCCACAAACTTCAAAAGCAGCATAATAGAACTTGCTGGGTTTGGAAAGCCGCAACATAAATGTGTTCAAATGTAGCTGAACCACCCTTGAGCAGAAAAACATAACATGCTGACAAGATGCGAAAGCCCACGCTTTCACATACTTTTTCAAGACTGCCTATCATTTCTTAATTAACCAGGTTTCACTATAACGTGGTGCATTAAATGTTTGCTGTTGAATTCTTTTGTTGACCAAATGACATTTTCTTCTAGCTACCATTGCTTATTCAAGGCCACGGCTGGAGCGATTCTGGTACTATGCACGTGTTGAACTAGTCCCCCCTTCTCCTGCAGAAATTCCAAAAGCTATTGAGGGTATTAAAGGATTGGTGAAAGCATTCCAAACTCGCCGCTGGTCTCAACTAACTGTCAGGGTAAGAAATAGTTAAAACTAAGTGTATTAATAGTATATACCTGCAATTCTGTGTAGGTACCAACACTTGTTAGCTACTTCCGTACCAGCAGTCTCTGCCCCATAAGGACCAGAGACTGCTGGTACGGTAAAACTGCGCTTACCGATAAATCACCGCAATGGTCCACTGCTCTTCCATCGCAGCAGGCCCCTCTCTCTGCCATCCCTATGACAGCAGAGCGCTTTCAGCAGGTCAGGAGCCGCTTTCTTTGGCTCCTAATGCTGTCCATCAATGTAAGCCAATGGAATTGGCTTACAGTGATGACAGCAGCAGGAGCCAATGAAATCAGCTCCTGACTGGCTCACACAGCTCTGCCGTCATACTGATGGCAGGGCAAGAGGGTTCTGGAGGGAAAACAGAGCGGTGGGACAGCGCGACCATGATTGTTGAAATCTACGTCCCCTCAGAGCCACAAGCAGGACGTAGATTTCAACCACGCTGGTCCAGAAGCAGTTAAATAGGACTCAAAACTCACCAAACAATTAGCAGTATTTGCTGCTTCAACTGCAAAGTATATTTATTGATCTAACATTAGTGAAACGCGTGGCCAAAAAAGTCATACATATGACATTGCACCATGTTATTGAACATGCACAGTTCTGAAAACTAAATGCAATATATTTACACATAAGCATAAATGCACTCCCATAACTGTGTGTTAGGAGCAGTCCCTAGCGACCTCATAAGCCATAAAAGGATGGTTTGTCTCATAGAAGGTAATACCATTCATGGTGAATGTGATCTAAATAGTCAGTTGCCAAAAGAAACACTTGCTGCAATGAGGCCCGATAGCCCAATCTTGTGCAGTTCAGTAGTTCAGATAGCTCTATATAGGGCCAGTACTGCAAGCTGTATGCATCCAGTCCAGTTAAGCAATGGCTCCTTGTATGAAGCTGCACCAGTACACCTTTGCAAACATGTCCGTCAGCCAATGGTATTGATAGCTTACTACCAGCATAAAGCGCCATCTGTAGCCAAACACTGTCACATCCGTATAATTCTTGTATTTAAAGTTTTGAAATAAACTTTCCACGTGCAACTATGCCACAACATGTACCATATTTTTCGGAATATGAGACGCTCCAGACTATAAGATGCACCTAGCTTTAGAGGACAAAAAACTGGGGTAAAAAACTAAACCTGGTGTTTCCATGGTCCATGGGGCACCTTGTAGAAGTCCTCCCCTAATTATTCTGTCCCTCTTGTTCTCCTCTGCCACCGGTGTCTTCCTCTGCTTCTCTTTGTGTAGATTAAAGCAGTGCATCTCTTGCTTCATCTTTCAGAGCCTATGGCGATCAGACCTCGCCTCTTTCTCACTGTTCCTCTACTGCTGGTCAGGTCACATTTTATGACGCAATCAGCAGAAGCTTGCACTGGGAAACAGCGAGGGAGAGGAGAGATCTCCAATCGCTGTGGGCTCTGATGGATGAGGTGACAAACGCACGGTCGCTGATTTTAACTATATACGGAGGAGCAGAGTAAGACACGGGGACAATACAGAGAGGCCCCAACATCATGGTAGTTTGCATCGACAGGTGTTCGTGAGCCGGGGACTAGCTGTAGTTCGAATATAATATGCAGGAAATCTATCCGTGATTACCACATGCCTGGATAACTGAAGTCTGGTTGGCCTAGCAAGCAAGGCAGATGAAATCCGTGGCGCGGTATGGCCCCAAAGCTTAGTGATGGAGCTTGACAAGATGGGTCGAGAATAAAATGTGCTGTCTGCGTGGTGTACCTGGTGTGATTATGTAGCATATGGTGTCAACATGTTTCGCCCCATCCAGGGGCTTCATCAGGACATAACTGCGTCAGGTCCACCTTTTCTCCCCGATTAATACCAATGCATATCGATATTACACTTAATCCAATGAACTTTAGGCACGGCACCATCTAGTGGGGTTTTTTGAGCATTTAAAAACTCATGACCAACCAGAAGAACCCTAATACCATCTAGAGCAGGCTTTCTCAACCAGGGTTCCCAGGAACCCCAGGGTTCCTTGAGGACTCTGCAGGGGTTCCTTGGCATTTTCCCCCATCGTGGGGGAAGTATAATAGAGCACACTATAATAGATGGTACTGTAACAAGAAGCACTAAATTGGGGCATCAGGAGATGGTATAACGAGTGGCAGTGTAATGGGGGTAGTGAAATAAACAGCCACACATACTTTTAAAGACCATGCCTCCTGCAAAATAAATGCAGGGGTTCCTCGAGATCCAAAAGTTATTTGCAGGGGTTCCTCCAGGGTAAAAAGGTTGAGAAAGGCTGATCTAGAGGGCCCTTTTGAGATTTATATTCCCTGTCGAATAACGGAGCGCACCAATGCCACCTAGTGGGCCTCTTGCAAAAATTGTCCGGGTACAAAGCGGACCTGAGATGAGCAACAGCATAACCATTAAAGAAAAACATTTTTGTTACAGCCCACAGAACTCCTGCAATAAATCTGCAATTTCTACTTACTGCTTTCATGGAAGCAGACCAAGGGTTAACATCCTGTGTTTACTAATTGGCTGCAGTGCCAAGGCTTGCTGAGATTGTTGTGCTGACACAGCTGAGAGATGAAATTACGTGCAGCTGAGGGAGAATTAGACAGGCTCTCTACTCTAAACACAAACAGGGTGAGTTAACCTCCTTAGCAATCTGGATGAGCTCAGCTCGTCCATCACGGCCGGAGGCTGCCGCTCAGGCCCTGCTGGGCCGATTTCTTTCAAATAAAAAGCAGCACACTCAGCCGGCACTTTGCGATCCGCCGCGTGCAGCGGCGAAAGAGGGTACCCCCAGTAAACAGTTCCGGCCAGCGCTAAGGGCTGGATCGGAGGGGGCAGACGTCAGGACGTCGGCTGACGTCCATGACGTCACTCCGCTCGGGAAAGCAAAACAAGGAAGGCTGCTCATTGCAGCCTTCCTTGTTACTTCTGATCGCCGGAAGCGATCGGAAGTACGCTACAGGAGCGCCCTCTAGTGGGCTTTCATGCAAAGTTGGCTGCATGTAATAGTTTTTTTTTTTTTTATAAAAAAAAAAACCCTCCTGCAGCTGCACTGGCAATCTTAATAGAACGCCAGGGAGGTTAATCTGTGTTTTCTGCACTGATGGTTACTGCGTATGTGATCTCTACCATGTACAGGATCTTCTCAAAAAATTAGCATATTGTGATAAAGTTCATTATTTTCTGTAAAGTACTGATACACATTAGACTTTCATATATTTTAGATTCATTACACACAACTGAAGTAGTTCAAAGCCTTTTATTATTCTGGTCAGCTGCTCCCACTTAATAGTTTTCCTTTGGTGTATATGCAGAGCCTCTGTTTGGGTTCAAGGTGCGTTTGCAGTTTCTGGGGGGGCTCAGCGCATCTCTGAGCTGAGGCCATTCAGAGGCGGCCTGGTGATGCGCTGATCCCACTTTTTTTCCGCAAAGCCTTTTATTGTTTTAATATTGATGATTTTGGCATACAGCTCATGAAAACCCCAAATTCCTATCTCAAAAAATTAGCATATCACGGAAAGGTTCTCTAAACGAGCTATTAACCTAATCTGAATCAACTAATTAACTCTAAACACCTGCAAAAGATTCCTGGAGGTTTTAACCACCCTGGCGTTCTATTAAGATCGCCAGGGCGGCTGCGGGAGGGTTTTTTTTAAATTTAAAAAAAACTATTTCATGCAGCCAACTGAAAGTTGGCTGCATGAAAGCCCACTAGATGGCGCTCCGGAGGCGTTCTTCCGATCGCCTCCGGCAGCCAGAAGTAACACGGAAGGCCGCAATGAGCAGCCTTCCGTGTTTGGCTTCTCCTGTCGCCATGGCGACGAGCGGAGTGACGTCATGGACGTCAGCCGACGTCCTGACGTCAGCCGCCTCCGATCCAGCCCTTAGCGCTGGCCGGAACTATTTGTTCCAGCAGCGCAGGGCTCAGGCGGCTGGGGGGACCCTCTTTCGCCGCTGCTCGCGGCGGAGCGCCGCAGAGCGGCGGCGATCGGGCAGCACACGCGGCTGGCAAAGTGCCGGCTGCGTGTGCTGCTCTTTATTTGAGCAAAATCGGCCCAGCAGGGCCTGAGCGGCAGCCATCGGCGGTGATGGACGAGCTGAGCTCGTCCATACCGCTAAGATGGTTAAAAACTCCCAGCCTGGTTCATTACTCAAAACCGCAATCATGGGTAAGACTGCCGACCTGACTGCTGTCCAAAAGGCCATCATTGACACCCTCAAGCAAGAGGGTAAGACACAGAAAGAAGTTTCTGAACGAATAGGCTGTTTCCAGAGTGCTGTATCAAGGCACCTAAGTGAGAAGTCTGTGGGAAGGAAAAAGTGTGGCAGAAAACGCTGCACAACGAGAAGAGGTAACCGGACTCTGAGGAAGATTGCAGAGATGGACCGATTCCAGACCTTGGAGGACCTGTGGAAGCAGTGGACTGAGTCTGGAGTAGAACCATCCAGAGCCACCGTGTACAGGCATGTACAGGAAATGGGCTACAGGTGCCGCATTCCCCAGATAAAGCCACTTTTGAACCAGAAACAGCGGCAGAAGCGCCTGACCTGTACTTGACACTGGACTTCAGACATTTTGGCATTTCCCTCTCCCCAGTCTTCCTCCAGACTCTGGCACCTTGATTTCCGAATGACGTGCAAATGTTGCTTTCATCCGAAAAAGTACTTTGGACCACTGAGCAACAGTCCAGTGCTGCTTCTCTATAGCCCAGGTCAGGCACTTCTGTTGCTGTTTCTGGTTCAAAAGTGGCTTGACCTGGGGAATGTGGAACCTGTAGCCCATTTCCTGCACACACCTGTACACGGAGACTCAGGATGTTTCTACTCCAGACTCAGTCCACTGCTTCCGCAGGTCCCCCAAGGTCTGGAATCGGTTCTTCTCCACAATCTTCCTCAGGGTCCGGTCACCTCTTCTCGTTGTGCAGCGTTTTTTGCCACACTTTTTCCTTCCCACAGACTTCCCACTGAGGTGCCTTGATACAGCACTCTGGGAACAGCCTATTCGTTCAGACATTTCTTTCTGTGTCTTACCCTTTTGCTTGAGGGTGTCAATGATGGCCTTCTGGACAGCAGTCAGGTCGGCAGTCTTACCCATGATTGCGGTTTTGAGTAATGAACCAGGCTGGGAATTTTAAAAGCCTCAGGAATCTTTTGCAGGTGTTTAGAGTTAATTAGTTGATTCAGATGATTAGATTAATAGCTTGTTTAGAGAAACTTTTCGTGATATGCTAATTTTTTGAGATAGGAATTTTGGGTTTTCATGAGCTGTATGCCAAAATCATCAATATTAAAACAATAAAAGGCTTTGAACTACTTCAGTTGTGTGTAATGAATCTAAAATATATGAAAGTCTAAAGTTTATCAGTACATTACAGAAAATAATGAACTTTATCACAATATGCTAATTTTTTGAGAAGATCCTGTATACCTCGGTTATCCAAGCTACTGAACTGCACAAGATTGGGCTTATCGATCCTCACTGCAATAGGCGGTGCTTTTGACAACTGACCATTTAGATCACATTGGTCATGAATGTCATTTCTCTCTGGGACAAACCATCCCTTACAGGCATACAGTGATGTGAAAAACTATTTGCCCCCTTCCTGATTTCTTATTCTTTTGCATGTTTGTCACACTTAAATGTTTCTGCTCATCAAAAAACGTTAACTATTAGTCAAAGATAACATAATTGAACACAAAATGCAGTTTTAAATGATGGTTTTTATTATTTAGTGAGAAAAAACTCCAAATCTACATGGCCATGTGTGAAAAAGTGATTGCCCCCCTTGTTAAAAAATAACTTAACTGTGGTTTATCACACCTGAGTTCAATTTCTGTAGTCACCTCCAGGCCTGATTACTGCCACACCTGTTTCAATCAAGAAATCACTTAAATAGGAGCTATCTGACACAGAAGTAGACCAAAAGCACCTCAAAAGCTAGACATCATGCCAAGATCCAAAGAAATTCAGAAACAAATGAGAACAAAAGTAATTGAGATCTATCAGTCTGGTAAAGGTTATAAAGCCATTTCTAAAACTTTGGGACTCCAGCGAACCACAGTGAGAGCCATTATCCACAAATGGCAAAAACATGGAACCGTGATGAACCTTCCCAGGAGTGGCCGGCCGACCAAAATTACCCAAAGAGCGCAGAGAAAACTTATCCGAGAGGCCACAAAAGACCCCAGGACAACATTTAAAGAACTGCAGGCCTCACTTGCCTCAATTTAGGTCCGTGTTCACGACTCCACCATAAGAAAGAGACTGGGCAAAAACAGCCTGCATGGCAGATATCCAAGGCGCAAACCACTTTTAAGCAAAAAAGAACATTAAGGCTCATCTCAATTTTGCTAAAAAAACATCTCAATGATTGTCAAGACTTTCGGGAAAATACCTTGTGGACCGACGAGACAAAAGTTGAACTTTTTGGAAGGTGCGTGTCCCGTTAGTGCGTGTCCCGTAACATCTGGTGTAGAAGTAACACAGCATTTCAGCAAAAGAACATCATACCAGCAGTAAAATATGGTGGTGGTAGTGTGATGGTCTGGGGTGGTTTTGCTGCTTCAGGACCTGGAAGGTTTGCTGTGATGGATGGAACCATGAATTCTACTGTCTACCAAAAAATCCTGAAGGAGAATGTCCAGCCATCTGTTCGTCAACTCAAGCTGAAGCGATCTTGGGTGCTGCAGCAGGACAATGACCCAAAACACACCAGCAAATCCACCTCTGAATGGCTGAATAAAAACAAAATGAAGACTTTGTAGAGGCCTAGTTAAAGTCCTGACCTGAATCCTATTGAGATGTTGTGGCATGACCTTAAAAAGGCGGTTCATGCTAGAAAACCCTCAAATAAAGCTGAATAACAACAATTCTGCAAAGATGAGTGGGCCAAAATTCCTCCAGAGCGCTGTAAAAGACTCGTTGCAAGTTATCGCAAACGCTTGATTGCAGTTATTGCTGCTAAGGGTGGCCAAACCAGTTATTAGGTTCAGGGGGCAATTTCTTTTTCACACAGGGCCATGTAGGTTTTTTTTTTTTTTTTTTTTTTTCTCACTAAATAATAAAAACCATCATTTAAAACTGCATTTTGTGTTCAATTATGTTATCTTTGACTAATAGTTAATGGTTTTTGATGAGCAGAAACATTTAAGTGTGACAAACATTCAAAAGAATAAGAAATCAGGAATGGTGCAAATAGTTTTTCGCTTCACTGTATGTTGTTAGAGACTGTTCCTAACAAAACACAGTTTTATGCTTCTATGTACAGTCGGTGAATATGTTGCATTTAGCTTTCAGAATTGTGCATGTGCAACATCCATATGTATGACTTGTGGCCTGCTTTTTCGTCCAATCTCTAGTGATCTACATGCATTTTACTAATGTTATGTCAGTAAATATATTTTGCCATCAGAGTAGCAAAAATACTAGTGGTTGTTTGGTGTGTTTTTAAGAAAAGGAGTACCGGTATTCTTCCTCTTTTAAAGTTAACTTTGGGAGAGAGGCATGTAGAGGTTTACATGTTTATTTCCTTTTGCACCATGCCAATTGTCTTGCTTTCCTGCTAATCCTCTGCCTCTAATACTGAACTAGCCCTTAATGCCTGAGCACACTGGTGCATTGCAGATGCAGTAACACAAAAATGCATAGCACCTTTTGTTGCAGCGCGGCCCGTTCATCTATGTTAATGACCTCCTTCCTTAGTGATTTTTTAAAAGCAGTCTACTTACTTGTCTTTTACACATATGGGGAAAAAAAAATTGCATTCCGTATGAAGGAATACTCTTTGAAAAAGAAAAATGTTTCAGGACTATGGAGTCAGCCAATTCTGAATATTAAAAAAAAAAAAATTCAATCAACCTTTGATATACATTAGTTCTGAGTTGTGATGAGCCAGGAGAGTGACTCGAAAGGAGATATATAGATGTGGCTGGATAGTGTACTGGTTAAGGGCCTCTGACATAGGTTGACCAGGGTTAAAATCTCAGATCTTCCTATTCAGTAAGACGTCCTTGGGCAAGACTCCCTAGCACTGTTACTGCTTTCCTGAGTGCGGCCCTAGTGCCTGCAGCTCTCAAGCTTTTTGATTCCAACAGAGAAAAATCAATCTATATATAATTTCAACTAAATGAGATGGGAATTGTGAAAATAGAAATGTAAATTACTTATACAATTTTTATATGGAAATTGCCAAAATGAAATAGGATTCCAACACTTGTAGAGCACTTTTTTTTTTTTTTCCCCCTCCCTCTCTGAGCTGAACACTAGTGGTGAAATTGAAACCATACATATGTGTGCTAAGCTTTACCCATGTTTTTGATTGCTCCCAAGAGGCTCTGTTTCTCCCTGGTAGCGGCCAGGACTCTTGTGAGTCACTGACCTTTGACTTGGAGGTACTAGCTCTAAGCCTGTGCACTATGTCAGTTCCAACCACTGTGTCAGCTCCCAACTTTCCTCTGTGATATCCTCTGCTGCAGGCTCCGTATCCCCTCTAATGAACTGTCCTATGTGACGTGTGCGCACACCAATATTGCGGGAGAAAGACGAGAGTGGGCATAGAGATTGTAACTGCCATACTGCACATACATAGAGCTGGTACCTCCAGGTCAAAGGTCAGTGACTTGCTAAAGTCGTTGCTGCTACTGGAGAGGAACGGAGCCTCTTGGGAGAGATCCGAGACATAGGAAAGGCTCAGCACACATGCCCACCCCTAATGTATGGCCTCATTTTCACCTCTACTGTTCAGCTCAGGTTTTGATTACAAAATATTTTTACTAGGGATGGGACGAATCCACAATTTCTTCGAATCCGGATCCGAATCTAAAAAGGTTCTCGAATATCTCGAACCTTTCGAATCCCGAATCTAACGAATCCTGCACATAAAAATTGTGCGATCCGTGGTATAGTTGCCCGCAGTATAGGTACCCAGGCATAGGTAGCGAGGTAAAGGTGCCTTCAGTATAGCTAGCTAGGTATGGGTGCCTTCAATATTGGTAGCTTTCAGTATAGGTAGCAAGGTATAGGGGCCTTCAGTATAGGTAGCAGGGTTTATGGGCCTTCAGTATAGGTAGCAGGGTATATGGGCCTTCAGTATAGGTAGCAGGGTATATGGGCCTTCAGTATAGGTAGCAGGGTATATGGGCCTTCAGTATAGGTAGCAGGGTATATGGGCCTTCAGTATATGTAGCAGGGTATATGGGCCTTCAGTATAGGTAGCAGGGTATATGGGCCTTCAGTATAGGTAGCAGCGTATATGTGCCTATAGGTAGGTAGGTATAGCGGCCTGTAGGTAGGTAGGGATAGTGTTAGGTAGGTAGGTAGATAGAACCCCCTCCCCCCACTGCCCCCTCCGTCCCCCCTTGCCTCCTCCGCTCACCCCTGCATAATAATCTACTCACCTTTCCCGTGGAGCGCAGAGCGGCAGACCTCTTCGTTACTTCCCTGTTCCCTCTAGTGGCCGGACCGGCTCTTACTGATAACGTCATTGTAAGAGCCGGTCACTAGGGGGAACCAGGAAGTCGGCGAGAGGTCTGCCGCTCTGCGCTCCGCTATGGATAGGTGAGTAGATGGTAACTATGCGGGCAGGGGGGGCGAGCGGAGGAGGCGCGGGGGGTCGGAGGAGGACGAGTGCGAGCGGCGGATGCGCGGCGATGCGGTGTCGGGATTTGGCGGATTCGTATAGTGGAAAATGGCGTCGGGATTCGAATCCACGAATCTCGAATATTTCCTAATATTCAAGGGATTCGTGGATTCGCCGGATTCGCCGTCCCACCCCTAATTTTTACATATACAGTGCTGCCCATAATTATTCATACCTCTGGCAAATTTTAACTTAGTTACTTTTATTCAACCGGGAAGTAATTTTTTTGATGGAAAATGACAGGTGTCTCCCAAAAGATAAGACTATGTACAAGAGGCATTATTGTGGGGGGGGGGGGGGGGAGAATTATCAGCTTTTATTTACATTTGAGTAAAAAGTGTCCAGTCCAAAATTATTCATACCCTTCACAAACTGTCAGTCTGTGGGAGCAGTAGAGTGTTGTACCGTGTTAGCCATGAGTAAAGCAAGGAGTTTTGAATCAGGATGATACCATTTATTGGCTAACTTAGAGATGGATAAACAGTGAGCTTTCGGCTTATAAAAAGCAGTCTGTGGGAAAATCCAAAGTTCTATACCATTCCAAATAGTCCAAGCTAAGTATCTGAATTACCCTGATTCATTGGGAACAGCTGTTTTTAAACTCAACAGGTGAAAAACAGCAGTTCTCTGCAGTTGGTTTGTGGACAGTCATGGCTAAGACAAAGGAGCTCACTGAGGACCTGCGGGAGCGCATTGTGGCTGCTAACAAGTCAGGAAAGCGCTACAAGGCCATTTTTAAATGTTTTCAAGTTCCACTGGCTACAGTACAAAGTAGTAGTATTTTAAAAAAAAAATGTTCCACACTGGAAAATCTCAGCGGATGTGGTCAGAAGCCAAAAGTGACACCTGTGCTGGCCAGGAGGATGGTGAGAGTGGTGAAAAACAATCCAAGGATCACCACCAAGGCCATCCTAGTGAATCTGGCTTTGCTGGTGGCACTGTCTCAAGGCAGACAATCCAAAAGACACTGCACACTGCTAGGTTCCACGTATGCAGACCAAGGAGAAAGCCACTTCTCCAGATAAGGCACACAAAAGCTCACTTGGCCTTTGCAAATGCTCATCTGGACAAAGAAGAAGACTTCTGGTCTTCTGTGTTATGGTCAGAAGAAACAAAAATTGAATTGTTTGGTCACAATGATGTTTCCTTCATTTAGCATAAAAAAGAAGCCTTCAACCCAAAGAACACCATCCCCACTGTCAAACATGGTGGTGGGAACCTAATACATTAGGGGTGTTTTTCAGCCAATGGATCAGGGAACCTAATCACAGTAAACTGCACCATAAAAAAGAGCAATACATGAGGATTCTCAATGACATCATCAGGCAGTCTGCAGAGAAACTTGGCCTTGGGCACCAGTGGACATTTCAGCATGGCAATGACCCAATACACACAGCAAAAGTGGTGACGAAATGGTTAACAGACAACAACATAAACGTTTTGGAGTGGCCCAGTCCTGACTTAAATCCAATTGAGAATCTTTGGAGGGAGCTAAAGATCAGGGTGATGGCAAGAAGACCCTCCAACCTGAAAGATGAATGAGCAAAAATACCTGTGGAGTCATGCAAAAGGCTGGTCTGCAATTATAGGAAGTATTTGATTGCTGTAATAGCCAATAAAGGCTTTTCTATTGATTATTGATAAGGGTATGAATAATTTTGGACTGGACACTTTTTGCTCAAATGTAAATAAAAGCTGAGATTTTTTTTTTCCACAACAATGCCTCTTGTACATTGTCGTCTTTTTTTTCTTTTGGGAGACATCTACTGTATGTCATTTCCTGTCAAATAATTATTTGCTGGTTGAATAAATGTAATGTAAAGTAAAAATTTGCCAGATGTATGAATAATTATGAGCAGCACTGTATGAGCTCTTTACTCAAAGTTTTTGAGTTTTACAGTCCGATCTGTATATGGACAGATTTGCTGTGTGATGGATAATGAACATTCACATAGATCTTTAATGAAATGAGGTTATGCATGGCACATTGTTTCTCTCAGATAGTTACCTTGGTAACCTTTTCTTTATCTTAATTTGCAGGAAGGAATCAGAAATGGCCTGGTAGCAACCGAAGTTCTCTTTTGGTTCTACATCGGAGAATGCATTGGAAAAGGTGGCCTGATTGGATACAATGTCTGAGGCTTTCTTTCATTGTACAGTTTTTCATCTGTAGCTCAACTTACTTTTCTGAAATTATTCAATAAATGATGACCTCCCTACTTAATTTATTTACTTTGTTTGTGCAAATTCTTTTATTTTTTTAGTGTTGATTTCTCAGGGCTGTGAAGTCGGAGCAGTTTTGGGTATCTGGAGTCGGTGGTTTCATAAACGTCGGAGTTGGGTGATTTTTGTACCGACACCACAGCCCTGGTCCTTCTGCTGTTATAGGATACCTGAACTGAGAAGAAATTGGAGGCTCCCATATTTATTTTAATCACTCTATGACTGCCTAACGCCCATCGGCGGCTGTAGAGTGGCTCCCCCAGGACCAAGACCTGGGGGACGAAGATTAGCGGGGATTGTGCATCCCCGCTGAGTTATGGAGCGCCGCTCCCTAAAAAGCCTGCCAGTCACGATCGGAGCTTGCAGGCTATTTAAAAACAAAAAAGCAGAAATTTCTCGTACAGCGCTGCGACCTAGTGCAGCGCTGTACGGGGACAGCTCTGTCACTAAGCTGTCACCAGGAGAGGCACACAAAGCGATCCCTCTCATAGGCTGAAGCCTATGAGAGACGATCGCAGGAATTGGGGGGGGGGGGGAATAACTTAAGAAAACAAGGCATGTTTATTAAAAAAAAAAAAATATCACAGCAGCAATCAGATGCCACCAGAAGAAAGCTCTGTTGGTAGCAAGAAAAGCAGACAAGATTCATTTGTGTGCTAAGCTGTATGGCCCTGCAGTGAACTATTAAAGCTGCAGTGGCCTGAATTGTAAATAATGGCTTGGCCACTAGGGGGTGTAAGCCTGTGGTCCTAAAGCAGTTAAACAATACAAATTGCCTGGCAGCCCTGATGATCTATTTGGCTGCAGTAGTGTTTGAATCACACCAGAAACAAGCATGCACCTAATATTGTCAGAAACGTGTGCCGCGCATGAATAGAAACAGCAGACAGTGCAGTCTGTGTACTGTCTGCTATCCCTGCGATCGCGTTTACATAAGTGCGCACTACATGGAAACAAGCACTCAGGCTCGGGATGTAAATCCGCAGCTCAGTGTAGTAATCCTGTGCCTGAGTGGGTTATATGCAGGAGCTGCTGCAGATCTCTGTGGTATTTTTTCTTTCTTGTTTTTAGGGTCTAAAAGCTTGTGAAAAAATTGCACAGCTTTTAGACCCTTAATCTGGAAATAATCCTGACGCCAGGGAGGTTAAAAGGAAATGAATTAGCAGCCTCCATATCCCTCTTGTTACAGATGTCCTTTAAGAAGAGATGATCCATGACCTGCTAATTTTTCAGCCATGCATGAAGCTTGGAATTGGGCAAGTTGAAATTTGCAGCAACTGCATTTGATTGGTCCAGTTCTGAGCAACATGAAGGTTAATGTCTCATTGATCACCTGTGACTGTAAAGTGGCAGATTTGCTCTACCAACATTTTTGCATGATCAGTCAACATCCGAAGAAAAAAATCCAATTTGGAAACTCCACTGTTCTTCATACAATTACCATAAATATAGAATCATGCTGCACAAGCCTTTTGTAACTTCAAGTTTATTAAAAATTATTACTATTTCGAATGGCTGCAAAAAATTGGTCAGTGATTGCCCAATCATAATTGAAAGTGTGTACCAGGCTATAGGCCAGGACCACACTGGAGCTACCTGTTTTTACTGCCAAGAACATGCACAATTTTTCTCAGTTGCTGTAGTACAAACAAACCTGTTTTTTTCTTTTCTCATGCCTAAGTGATCTCATCAGAAGGAGACCACAAAGATGGGTCATAAGTATGCTTTCACATTCATCCAACATAGTTTTCAATGGCACAACTTCAATCCACTTCACAACAGCATAGCTCCATCCTAAATAATTGTTCAGTCAGTGAAAAGCTCTTTAGTGTAACTTTATTTTTACATAAAATCTAACCATATGCACCAAGAGTATAGTACAAACAACCATATGGATCCACCTCAAACTAATTCACATTATAGGGACATTTGGGTGCCAAAGTGTGAATGCTGGTGGTCCCACGTAAGTACCATAATTCGACAGCTCTATAAAATCTGCAGACTGAACAGAAAATATATAATTTTAATAACATTAAGTTGCTGTATTATGTATACTTGATTGTATGAGGGTCAACCAGAAGGTAAAGACTATTTAATTATGGAAGCCTATTATTTTATAGGCAAAAAGGAGAGAAACATCCGGCACTGCAATAGGCATATTGCATATTTAATGGTGGTCAGACTGTGTTCAAACAATGCGTGCAGCACAACAGTCAGCAGGATTATCAAAAAAAATGAACAGTACAGTCCTATCGTGGATTAAATGACAGCGGTTGCAGAGTGCAGTATGGGCAGCTTAACGGCCGTTTCGCACGGCGGTGCTGCCGTTAAGCTGCCCATACTGCACTCTGCACCCGCTGTCATTTAATCCACGGTAGGACTGTACTGTTAATTTTTTTTTTTTTTTTTTTGATAATCCTGCTGACTGTTTTGCTGCACGCATTGTTTGAACACAGTCTGAACACCATTAAATATGCAATATGCCTATTGCAGTGCCGAATGTTTCGCTCCTTCTTTTTGCCTATGACATTGATCTGATATATATGTCCTGAGCACGCAGTGTGCCACCGTGGACGTTTTTGAATTAATGGTATAACCTGCCGACACACAAAGAGCCATTTTCACGTAGTGCCGACCATCTATGATTTTCTTTCTCCTGGCGTATAACCTATTATTTTAGACAAACTTTATCATCTTTATTTCTCCACATACTTGCCTCCTTTTATTTAAGTATTTGTTATATCTTTTTACTAGGTCTAAGGGAGAGTTGGGACCAAAAAAGTCTTCAGAGAGGTTTTTCTAATATGCCATGTGGTCAAGGTTTGGTTTATACTTCTCCACCTTTCATCCTATTACCAATACTATAGGTTTTGAAAGGGAAAAAAAAGGCAACATCAGTTTCCCAGTTTTTTGGACCTGGAATAAACGTCTGCAGCAAAAGTGGGGATTGGCAATGGTGGCTGTTATTGGGGAGCAGGAACTACTGTGTAGTGTGTGTGGGGGGGCACAGAGAGTGATTGTGGGTGCTTGAGGCTATAGGGAAGGGAGTTGAGAGCTTTGCCAAAGGACATTGAAGGCTTAGAGCAGCAGTAAATTGAAATTACTGTTTCTCTGGAGTGGCTGCTGAGGTGATGCTGCATAATTAAAGGGGGTGTTACTAACTGCAATCCCTATGTGGCAAAATGTCTATGTACCCTACAAGATTAATTATTTACCCTTATGTTCATGAGGAAAAGGGGGGGGGGGGGGGGGTTGCTGCATAATGGGAGTTCACTGACCATTTTGGAGGTTATGCTGCCTAACATGGGGGGGGGCGATGCTGCCTATTAAGGGCATTTAGGTAGTTTTTGCCGAAGGGTGTCTTGAAAGAATTTTAGTCAATTTAGAACCCAAAAAAATGTGAGTACCACTGACTTAAAGAGACACTGAAGCAAGAATAAATCTCGCTTCAGTGCTTATATTCAGCAGGGGCATGTGTGCCCCTGCTAAAACGCTGCTATCCCGCGGCTGAAAGTGGGTCCCTTACCCCTCAAATCCCCCCCCCCCCCCCCCCTGCAAAATCTACGACCAACTTGGTCGTAGATTTTGGTGCTGTTGAGGCAGGGCTAACGGCTGCAGCTCTGCCTCTCAGCACCGTCTATCAGCGGCGCATCGCCGCCTCTCTGCGAAGGAAGACTGAGGGGCGGGGGAGAGGCGGAGATACGCGCTGACAGACGCGTGTGAGGCTGGGCTGCGGCGGTTAGCCCTGCCTCTATGCGGAAGAGATCTCCGGCGAGGACGGAGGGGATTTGGGGGGTAAGGGACCCCCATTGTGCGGCGCGACAGCGGCGGTTTAGCAGGGGCAAACATGCCCCTGCTGAATATTAGCTCTGAAGCGAGATGTATTCTCGCTTCAGACTCTCTTTAAGCTGTTATTTGTACCTGCCTGAATAGTAAAACCATTCAAAATAAACATGGTGTCAGATACTGTTTGGCTATACTAAACAGCCATCTATGAGCAGTCTAAACCCTATCCTATTATCACGAGTTAGTAGGGGGAAGCTGAGGGGGGAGACCAGCCCATTGTCCAAATTACCAAAAGTAATCTCCCTGTTGTGATATTTTATCACCTAGGGACTTTGCGGACCTTAAAGAGACACTGAAGCGAAAAAAAAATGATGATATTATGATTTGTATGTGTAGTACAGCTAAGAAAAAAAACATTAAGATCAGATACATCAGTCTAATTGTTTCCAGTGCAGGAAGAGTTGAGAAACTCCAGTTGTTATCTCTATGCAAAAAAGCTATTAAGCTCTCCGACCAACTTGGTCGTGGAGAGGGCTGTTATCTGACTTTTATTATCTGAACTGTAATTGAACTGTTTACTTTTCCTCTAGCAGAGAAGAGTTTATTACGTCACAGACTGCTCTGAAAGACTCATTTTGAATGCTGAGTGTTGTGTAATCTGGACATATTATAGAGTGATGCAATGTTAGAAAAAACACTATATACCTGAAAATAAAAATATGAGAATATTTTCTTTGCTGCTAATCTTCTAGTAATTATTCATAGTACATAACCAATTCATTATATCATATATATTTTTTCGCTTCAGTGTCTCTTTAAAGAGACTCTGAAGCCTCAAAAAAAAAAAGAAGAGGTTTTTACTTTAAAAACCTCTAACATAATTTCCCCACCAAAAACGCTGCATCGCTGCTGCTGAAAACTTAATTAATCACCCCTAACTCCTGGGGCAATAATCCACGACTTTCCTGCTCATGGATTTTGTTGCCCCGGGGGAGGCAGAGCTACAGCCCATGCGCGTCAACCGGCGCTGATCCCCGCCCCTCTCAGTCCCTCTCAGTGAAAGAAGACTGAGAGGGGTGGGGAGAGGCAGAGATCCACGCAGATGGACGCGAGTAGCGGCAGAGCTACAACCCAAAGCTCCGTCTCTACGCGGAAGGAGCCCCGAAATCAGTCCCAGGGAGTTTGGGATGATTAACCACCCTGGCGTTCTATTAAGATCGCCAGGGCAGCTGCATGAGGGTTTTTTTTAAATTAAAAAAAAACTATTTCATGCAGCCAACTGAAAGTTGGCTGCATGAAAGCCCACTAGATGGCGCTCCGGAGGCGTTCTTCTGATCGCCTCCGGCGGCCAAAAGTAACACGGAAGGCCGCAATGAGCGGCCTTCCGTGTTTTGTTTACTACGTCGCCATGGCGACGAGCGGAGTGACGTCATGGACGTCAGCCGACGTCCTGACGTCTGCGGCCTCCGATCCAGCCCTTAGCGCTGGCCGGAACTATTTGTTCCGGCTGCGCAGGGCTCAGGCGGCTGGGGGGACCCTCTTTCGCCGCTGCTCGCGGCGGATCGCCGCAGAGCGGCGGCGATCGGGCAGCACACGCGGCTGGCAAAGTGCCGGCTGCGTGTGCTGCTCTTTATTTGATCAAAATCGGCCCAGCAGGGCCTGAGCGGCACCCTCTGGCGGTAATGGACGAGCTGAGCTCGTCCATACCGCTAAGGTGGTTAATCGAGTTTACAGCCGCGGGTATGCGGCGTTTCAGGTGTGGCAATTATGTTGAAGTTTTTAAAGTAAAAACCTGATTTTATGGGGGAGACTTCAGAGTCTCTTTAACCACTTCAGGACTAGAGCAACTTTCACATATCAGCGCTGCTCCCATTTTTATTCACCAATATCTTTATTACTACTTATCACACCTAAATGATCTATATGTTTTTTACAGGAAGAATTAGGCTTTTAGCATGTGATCATTTTTAGTAATTACCTTATTTTCTATGCATTTTAAAGGGAAAAAATAGAAAAAAAAACTTTCTCCATTTACATTCAGTATAGCTTTACAATAAACAGCACTAACTATAAGTTAAACCCACACATTTTATTTGCTTATTCATCCTAGTTATTAAAACATTTAGATTTTGTTCCTAGCACAATGTATGGTGACATTATTGTATTTGGAAAGAAAGGTGTCTCTTTCTGGTTTTATTTTTTCTTTCTCATTATATACTATCGATGATTACAAGACCTCATTTGCAAAAATAATGGTAATATACCCTCATGGCATACATATTTAAAAAAAAAACCATGTTCCTAAGGTAACTATATTTTTTTTTCTTTAATATTCTGTAACTATCATTTTACAAGTCTTTTATTTTGGTGCAGAATATGCGAAAATGTTATTACTTTTGACTCAGTTTGTGACTAAAAAGAATACACAAGACATGGGCCTCAACCCTAAAACTGTCTAAACTGTGTTCTACTACTTATCCCGGTTAGAATTTTACCACATATGTCTCTAGTAGTTTTCTTACAACTTTCCCAAGTTTGATCATACTTTTAAAAATGAATTTTTATGTTTTGATTGAGTTTGTCCCTACCTATTTTGTATGTGACGGGGGTCCAAGCTGTAAGACACACCAAAATGTATTCTACAACTCGTCATGGGTAAAACGATACCATATGTGCCACATTTAGTAACAAACTGGTGGTGCATTGGCCACAAATACAATGGACGTACTGTGTATATATACGTCATTTGTCATGAAGTGGTTAAGTTGAGAATAGCAACAACATAGCTTAGAAAGGTTTATATAATTGCAGCTGAAACAAGCAAATGTGACTATCAGAAAACAAATATGTCTGCAGTCCCAAGCAAATTATTTCCTATCAATGTATTTATAGTAACTGAAAATGTATTTGTATGCAAATGATGCTCTGTACAATGCATTGAGTGAACAATTACTTACCTAAAAGAACAATAGACTTAAAGTGTAAGTGTAATTATAAAATACTAGGTGTGAAAAGCTTAACACTGGACCTTGATCAATAATGCATTATATTTGCAATCTGTATTTTGGACCAATTATAAGAGAAAGCCACTCCTGCATATCAGTGGAAATGTTACATTCCAAGCCAAGCATAACTTAAAGGAACACTATCAAACTAAGTGTTCTAAAATGTTAATGTACAAATAATGTCTAGGTAGCTGTGTAAACATTTTCATACTTTTCATGTTAAATATCAAAAAGCTGTAATTCATTGTGTGTAAGTTTTAGTTCGATTGGAATGTCTTATTTGCATAGATAAATCTCTGCATTCTGACAAGCTAAGAACAGTGTAATATTGAAGCAAAGGTATATGAAATGCTTCTGGTGTCCAGGTGTCACACACTATTACATATGTTTGTTGCACATAAGATAAATTTCCTCTCGGGGGATCGTGTCCGCCGTGAAAACATTTCGGACGCATAATCTCTGAGCTCCGTGCATAGATAGGGAGAAAAGCTACTTATACTGCAGCCAGCGACTCCAAAATACTCCCAGGGAAGGACTTACTGCCGATGGACACAGAAGGCACCTTTAAAAAGAAAAAAAAAAAAAAACCTCCAAGCCACAAAAACTGCCCAAGATGTTTGCCCACATCCAAGCTAGATCCCATAAGCAGGGCAAAGATGGTGCCACAGCACCTCCGCCTTCTTCACAGCCGTCCTCCTCACAGCCATCCGCAGATTACAGGTCAGAGAACCCGCAAGCAGCACACCAAACACCGCTGCCACCCAATCACCTCCAGGGTGACTTATCTCCTAAATCAACCTTGCCCACAACGCAGAGCTCGGTAAAATCGAGGCCAAAGCTCTCTCACGCACCAGACCAGATAGACCCTGACTCCATCTTACTTCCCTCATCTGTCACTGCACTAACCGCTATAGAGAACTTCTGGCGGCAGATTAAGCTCCCACCCAGTCATATATGAAAGAACTGCTTCTTTCTTTCAAATCTTCTCTAGCCTCTGAATTTGTAGCTATTACAAATCACTTGCAGCAATCACTGAGCACTATGGGGGACAGAATATCTCACACTGAAGAGATTGTGGCCAAGTTAATCTCAGAACATAAAAAAATGGTGGACACAGTAGAAGATCACCAAGCTTGCTTACAGTGGCTTAAAAGAAAATTGGCTGATTTAGAGGTTCGTAATTGCCGCAATAATCTTATATTCAGAGGAATCGGTGAAAGCATCCCTCAAGCTCATCTTAATGATTTCTTCAGAAATTGACCAAAACAACCTTGCCCACTTATCAGATATTGAGCTATCCATTGAGAGGGCACACAGGCTTCCCAAGCCCCTACACCTGCTTGACTCCACTCCACGTGCCATCATTGCAAACTACCAGTTATTTCATACTAAAGACAGTCTGATGCAAGCGATTAGAAAGAATGGCTCACTCCCTGTTATGATCGCTTCTGCAGCGTTTTCTGCTGACTGCAGTGGTATTGCAAACCAAGCAGTTCTAATGTCATTACATGCATTTGCTTGCATAGTTTGGTTTGCACTTAAACTAGTTGCTGATTCCATCTGCAGTCGCTCTGAAGTTAATGACAGTTTAATATGCTTTTGTGTAAACAAACATTGTCTGCTGCAGTGGAGGGGCGGTCCCTTTCCTGCAGGCTGCATATCATTGTCTGCCTTTTCCTGCTATCAGCCTGTGATTAATTACCATTCACTTGTGTGGGAATCTGCAGGTCTGCTCCCATTGGATGACCTCAGTATAAAGAACTGCTTCCTGCAATGCCTCATGGGCTATCATAGTTTCAGACTATCTGTTACTCTGCTCGTGCCCCACCTCGTTCCTGGTCCGTGTGGACTGCGCTGACTCCTGCGAAGGGGTCAGCGAGTCCTCCTAGTTCTGCTCTTGTTCTAGAAATTGCTACTTGCTTGTCTTGTGTCATATATTGGTTCATCGCCAATATATACGCATACTTGCGCATTTTGTTATTTTCCTTGTATTCGTGTTACGTTAATATATCAGTGTCGCTGATATATACGTACACGAACTGTTTATTTCCTATGTTCAGTTAGTCAGTTTTCCAGCACGTTTTGGTAGTTTGCGCGTATCGTGAACACCCGTGCTGAGCTAGTTATCCTGTTCCTGGTCCTGTTTGTGGATTGCGTTCATCTCTGCGAAGAGATAACGAATCCTTCTGAATCCTGTTCCTGGTCCTGTTTGTGGATTGCGTTCATCTCTGCGAAGAGATAGCGAATCCTTCTGAGTCCTGTTCCCTGTATTACTTCAGTCTTAGTCAGAGTTCCTGCTTATGTCATATATCGGTTCATTGCCAATATATACATATGTTAGTCAGACGTTACGAATAGTTTCATTGATAGCTGTAATTGTAATACGCTAGGAAAACATACTTATTGTATATTTATCTGTGTTACGTTCATCTATCTCGATCCTGCTATTTCCTGTCTCTCCTGTCCTGTCTTTGTGAGGCACGCCATCGCCGCAACGCATTGGCTGCCTCATTCCAGTCTGTCTGGTTTTGGACGCTTGCTGTCGCTAAGTAATCGCTAGCTAGCAAGCGTTCATTCTGTCTACCTGTCCTGATCTCCTCAGTCCTGGTTTATGCGCTCAGCGCTACTTTGCGCTGAGACGTTATTACGAAAGTGTTTGTGGCTGTTCAGATCTGCACCGGCTCTGTGCACCACAATCTCCTATTGGAGTCAGTCCTCTCCTCCACTAAACTGGGGATATCCTGATTCCTTGTGCTGGTGTGTGTACCTCCTTCACGTCAGCTTATGTGTTGTATGCTGACTGTGGAGATTACACCCCCAAGCTTAACATTATGATAGCCCCATTACCAATCCCCATTGTGGGGGGGGGTTCCCAGCAAAAATGACACTGTTTGTTATGGTTCCTGTACCTTTAAGAAATTTGAGAAGCTCAATTCTGAAACAGAAAATGATTTTTTTTCTGAATGTGCCAGGTTCCTGGCCAATCCTGAGCTCCAGGCTACTCCTGTTTCAACGTGGGCCCCCCAGCTAGTTTATGTTTTATTTAAGGGAAGATTGTTTCAGTGGGCCTACGATGTCTTGGATCATACCAATTTAAAAGAAAGACCACTGGAATTTCTAGCGTTTGTGATCCATAACTGGCTGCGCAAAACCGATTTGCCTAGCCCTTTTGATAAGCTCCTGGCAGCTTGTCAATCAGCTGCTCCTTCTACTGCCTACAAAAATAATCAGCAAGCAGATAATTGTTCTGATAACTTTTCTTCTGCTAAGGCAGCAGGGTCTAAAGCCAAACGTAAACGCTCCAAAAGAAAAGCGTTACAATCAGCGGAGTCGTTGCCCTTGGCGACTGCACATCAGATCTGTAATGAGACTCCGCCAGCAGTAGATAATGAAATTCAGTCACCATTCAGGGGAGTCAAATGGACCTATGAAACTACTAATGAACTTTCATTGCTAGCCAGGGAAAATAAAAGTTCTTGTTTAAATGAATTATCTGAATATGATTATGAAGATATATTACAGAGTATTGAACAGATCAATTTATTCGTGCAGCAAGGGAAATTTGCATACACTACAGTTCAATACTTGCTACAGGTATTGGAGATCCTTAGGAATAAGAAATCGGCCAATCACCTGCTAAATAACCCAATGTATGTTTCTGCCACTAACACATTTGCAAACTATGATCAGCCGGAATGCTCAGCTGTTAAATATGCATGGGATCCTCCATTTGAGAAAGGAGAGATGGAAGCCCTGGTCTATGAATGGAAGAAAGATGCAAGTTCATTTTGTCAGTTTTACAGTGCAAAGAGTGAATTAGTATTGAATGCATGCATTCAGTCTGCCTATAACCTAATAAAAACCGGTGTGTGTGGGTATGACTTTGTGGCTCCATTGATCGATGTGTGGAGAATGATTCTGGACGATTTTTATGCGATTCAATCAGTTGATACCAGGGAAGACACACTGTCTAGTGGAGATTGTTCCACTTCCTCAGTTCCTGAGGACTCGCCTGCTTCAGCACCTTTGGCTGATTCAGCGAGTGATTCAGAGCTCCTTTTGTGTGAAATTGAAGTTCCTGTAATTCCACCCTGTACCATGGATAACTCAGTGTTACTTCCCAGTAAGACAGAAATTACTAATACTTCCTTAATCTTGCCATGCACAAATTTCTCAGCAGAGGACCCAGAGGTCCTGCTGACTTCTGAGTCCAGCTTAGCCAGTACTCATGAGTCTTTGTTCAGTGAAACAGACACCAGAAAAATCTTGCCTGTCTCTGCAAATACTTCTGCAGAAATTACCTGTGTTAATAAAGTTCAACTCCTGTCTGATCCAGCAGATGCCAATAGATGCACTACATCAGTTTCTGAGTCCCAGCAATCCTGTCCAGAAATCTCAGAACCCCAACATCTGAATTTTCCAATTTCACAATTGAATGGTGATTTAGATGCGCAAACATTGTGTTTTGATCTTCCTGTTTCTACACCTCACTCTAGTCTCATGAATAACTCACAGCGTCTGCTATGTGAGTCCGAAATCGCAGAATTATTACCGTGTTCAGAAAATGTTCCAGTGAACTTGCCCTGTACCATGAATTGTGCAGTAGATCTCTCCAATGAAACTCAGGTCACAGAATCATTATGCTGTCCAGCAGGTGCTTCCATGGTTTTGCCCTGCAGTGTGGACTGTTCGGTGATCCTGTCCAGTGAAGCTGTGGTCACAGAGTCTTATGCTTCACCCAGTACTTGGGATACTTCAAACCCTCTAGCAGAACAGTCTGAGGCACTGCTTACCTCAGTTGGTGTTACAGTAATATTCACTTGTCTAGCAGCTGTTTTGGAATTACAGTCTGCTCTAATAAAACTTGATGAATTTCTGCCCAGCGAAGCAGAAGCCATTGAAATATTGTCCTCGTCAGCAAGTGTGTCAGATACCTTGCCCTGTACACAGTCTGATTTAACCAATGTTGTTGAGTCCCTCTCCAGTGTTGTAACAGCCGAGGAACTCCAGCCCTGTCCTCTGAATGTTTCAAAAGTCTTGCCCTGTAACATGGATAATTCTGACTCGCTGGAAAAAATAATAGAAATCTCAGAATTTCAGTCCGGGTTAATGAGTGTTTCTGAAACCCAGCCCTGTATCCTGGAAAATTCTGGTTCTCTGGCCGGTGTGGCAGAAGTTCCTGAGTCCCCTTCCTGTCCAGTGAGTTACTCAGTTTTGCCTAGTTCAGTGGGGATTGCTGCACTACTGACTTGTTTTGCAGCCCTTCATGAGCTCCAATCCAGTGTATTTGATGAGTCTCTGTCTAGTCCAGAAGAAGTTATGGGAACCCTGTCTAGTTCGGTGCATACATCAGAAGATTTGTCCTGTCTTGTAAATGCCCCTGAACATGATTTGTTAATAACTTTGCTGGAATCAGAGACATCTAAGTCTAATCCTGCATTTTTTAGTGACAATCCAGTAACTGTGAAGTCTAGTCATGATGATTTTTTTTTGCCCAGTCCTGGTTTCGGTCCTACCTTGACTGACTTTGAGGTTTGCAGTTCCTTGACATGCCCAGAAGTCTCTCTTGTGCCAGTGTGCCCAGATGTGCTTCGTATGCCAGAATGCCCAAGTGTGTCTGTGTTGGCGTGCTCACACGCTTCCCTAGTGGAGACATGTTCTGATGTTGCCGGTTGGCCTGCATGCCCGGAGATGGTTCTGGTCCCTAAAAACCCTGATCTTGATGTTTGTCCTTGTGACCCTGACTCTAGAGTTGCCCTGGGTTCCATAGGGGTTCTTGATGGTTCTCCATGTGAACCTAAGGGGCGTTCTGACCTGTGGGGATCTCTTTGGAGCTTCCAAGTGTTCTGGGAGATCTCTGAGGAAACTTGTCCTGGTACCTTGGACTGGTTCAACGGTGGGTTTTGTGTTGGTGGGGACAGTTCCGGTGGGCATTGTAAAGGCTTTGGCGTTTTTGGACAGTCCCGAGAAGGCGGTGGGTATCGCTCAGAGAGTTTCTGGGGGCTTTTCTCTGGAAGTCGTGGTTCTGATGGGTATCACACTGAGGCTTGTAGTACTGACGGGCATGGTTCGGTAGGTTCTGGTTCCAATTGGTCTAGTTTTGGTGAGACTGATTCGGGAATTTGGTTTTGTCGGACGGATCCGACCTTCATGAATTTTCAGTCAGATCAGTTTGCTGGATTTCCCACTTCTGATTTTTTGGTTTGGGTGGTTCAGGAGAAATATGTCAGTTTTCATAGGCGTCCAGAGGCCGCGTTTAAGGGAGGGGGTACTGTTATGATCGCTTCTGCAGCGTTTTCTGCTGACTGCAGTGGTATTGCAAACCAAGCAGTTCTAATGTCATTACATGCATTTGCTTGCATAGTTTGGTTTGCACTTAAACTAGTTGCTGATTCCATCTGCAGTCGCTCTGAAGTTAATGACAGTTTAATATGCTTTTGTGTAAACAAACATTGTCTGCTGCAGTGGAGGGGCGGTCCCTTTCCTGCAGGCTGCATATCATTGTCTGCCTTTTCCTGCTATCAGCCTGTGATTAATTACCATTCACTTGTGTGGGAATCTGCAGGTCTGCTCCCATTGGATGACCTCAGTATAAAGAACTGCTTCCTGCAATGCCTCATGGGCTATCATAGTTTCAGACTATCTGTTACTCTGCTCGTGCCCCACCTCGTTTCTGGTCCGTGTGGACTGCGCTGACTCCTGCGAAGGGGTCAGCGAGTCCTCCTAGTTCTGCTCTTGTTCTAGAAATTGCTACTTGCTTGTCTTGTGTCATATATTGGTTCATCGCCAATATATACGCATACTTGCGCATTTTGTTATTTTCCTTGTATTCGTGTTACGTTAATATATCAGTGTCGCTGATATATACGTACACGAACTGTTTATTTCCTATGTTCAGTTAGTCAGTTTTCCAGCACGTTTTGGTAGTTTGCGCGTATCGTGAACACCCGTGCTGAGCTAGTTATCCTGTTCCTGGTCCTGTTTGTGGATTGCGTTCATCTCTGCGAAGAGATAACGAATCCTTCTGAATCCTGTTCCTGGTCCTGTTTGTGGATTGCGTTCATCTCTGCGAAGAGATAGCGAATCCTTCTGAGTCCTGTTCCCTGTATTACTTCAGTCTTAGTCAGAGTTCCTGCTTATGTCATATATCGGTTCATTGCCAATATATACATATGTTAGTCAGACGTTACGAATAGTTTCATTGATAGCTGTAATTGTAATACGCTAGGAAAACATACTTATTGTATATTTATCTGTGTTACGTTCATCTATCTCGATCCTGCTATTTCCTGTCTCTCCTGTCCTGTCTTTGTGAGGCACGCCATCGCCGCAACGCATTGGCTGCCTCATTCCAGTCTGTCTGGTTTTGGACGCTTGCTGTCGCTAAGTAATCGCTAGCTAGCAAGCGTTCATTCTGTCTACCTGTCCTGATCTCCTCAGTCCTGGTTTATGCGCTCAGCGCTACTTTGCGCTGAGACGTTATTACGAAAGTGTTTGTGGCTGTTCAGATCTGCACCGGCTCTGTGCACCACAATCTCCTATTGGAGTCAGTCCTCTCCTCCACTAAACTGGGGATATCCTGATTCCTTGTGCTGGTGTGTGTACCTCCTTCACGTCAGCTTATGTGTTGTATGCTGACTGTGGAGATTACACCCCCAAGCTTAACACTCCCCGACCCGTACTCTAACATCCGCCTCTATGCAGATATCTCTCAGGCAACTTAAAGGAAACCTAAACTGAGAAGGATGTGGATTTTTCCTTTTAAAATAACACCAGTTGCCTGACTCTCCTGCTGATCCTGTGTCTCTAATACTTTTAGCCACAGCCCCTCAACAAGCATGCAGATCAGGTGCTCTGACTGAAGTCAGACTGGATTAGCTGCATGCTTGTTTCAGGTCTGTGATTCAGCCACTACTGCAACCAAAGAGATCAGTGGGGCTGCCAGGCAGCTGGTATTGTTTATAAGGAAACATCCATATCCCTCTCAGTTTAGGTCCCCTTTAAGCAAAATGCAAGCTGTTATCTCCCATCACCTCAACACTACATGAAAACAACATCCCTTATAGATGGGTCTTCCCCACTAAAATCCTCGTTCTCAAAGATGGGAAAACCCATGCTATCTCTGACAAAGATGCAGCAGATAAGCTAATTCACAGCTGGGGCCCACATCCTCACAAAAATCAGCAAAACCAGCAACGTCCTGTCACTGCTACGTCAAAAATTAACCCTGACTGGCAACGTGTTCCATGACCTATCTTGCACGATAAGCACTCTTCTATACTTTCTTGTTCCGTTGAGCCTGCCTGTGAGTCTTCTGATTTCATCTCCTCAGACTTTAGGCCTAGCCCTCCACATGGAATCTGCATATACAGTTCACAAGTTCTGAACTTTCTTAGTATGTTACTATATACTATATATCACCTTTCCCACCTCCGTCACACCCTCCTGGTACCCTATCGAATAGACCACGCATCATGGAGCTCTAAACTTATATGGAAACTAAACCTTCTGCCTTTTGATGTCCATTAATCTCCCATCCTTCAATGTCAAAGGACCTGAACTCCCCATCTAAGAGACGCTCACTCTGGAAAGAAGCCGTACGCTTGAAAGCAGAAGTCCTTTTCATCCAAGAGATGCATTTTTAAGAAGGGAAAGTACCTTTCTTCAAGCATCCAAACTTCTCTCAAATGTTCTACTCCAACTTCAACGAGAAAAAGAGAGTTCTTATAGCCTTTCAATCAGATCTACAACTAGAAACAATTTCAACTGAAATAGACCCCTACAGTAGATATATCATCCTGATTTGTAAAATTAACAACAAAGTATTTACACTGGTCAATATCTACTCCCCTAACACAGGCCCATGTCGATTTAAAATGTATATGCAAAACCAACAAGATAAAGAAAGGAGACCTAATTATTGGAGATGACCAAAACTCTCATCAATCCTAAACTGGACACTACCATCTACTCCAAAAGATCCTACCAAACACTACATTCATTATTAAACCAAGAAAATCTATACGACCCATGGAGATCCCAACATGGAGAAGAAAGGGACTTTACGTACTTCACTCCAATTCATTCCACTCATTCCAGGACTGATATGTTTCTAGCTGACCGCTATACACTACGGTCTATAAAATAATCTAACATCCAACTTATTACTTGGTCTGATCACGCCCCAATAACAATGAAAGTCAATATTTTTCAGTCCCCCAATAAACCTTTTATGTGGAGACTCAACAACTCTCTACTCCTCCCCCCAATAATCTAAAAGATTTATCTTCTAATCTCTCTGAATTCTTTAGCATGAATGAAAAAGAGGAGGTTGAAGCGGTTAATGTATGGCTAGCCCATAAGGCATTTATGAGAGGTAATTTCATTAAATTAGAATCGGCCACCAAAAAAAAGCTAAAACAGCCCTTATACACAATTTTTATCAGAAATTAAAATAAATGAAGAAATCAACAAATCAAGCTGCAATCAACAGACTAAAAATAAACTATTTGACCTCCGACAAAAACTCAGACTAGCTTTAAAGGGACTCCGAGCAGTGCAGAAACTATGGAAAGATGCACATCATTTTAAAGCTCTCTTTCTCCTCTTTCCAATGATATATAAACCACCACCCTACGTCTTTTAGTTTTCGCTATTTTTGCGATTGAAATTGCCGCGACCGCGATTTCGATCGCGAAAATAGAGAAAACTAAAAGGTGTAGGGCAACGATTTAGGTGTCGCCAGAAAGAGGAGAAAGAGAGCTTTAAAATGATATCCATCAAGCCATAGTTATATTGTATTACACAGGACGACACTTTCCCCAGTGTCAGCAGCTCCATTCTGCTGAATGCAGCTGCTGACTTTGACAAAAAGTCGCCCTGTGTAATACAATATAACTATGGAAAGATGGATATCATTTTAAAGCTCTCTTTCTCCTCTTTCTGACGACACCTAAATCGTTGCCCTACGCCTTTTAGTTTTCTCTATTTTCGCGATCGAAATCGCGGCCGCGGCAATTTCAATCGCGAAAATAGCGAAAACTAAAAGGCGTAGGGTGGCGGTTTATATATCATTGGAAAGAGGAGAAAGAGAGCTTTAAAATGATATGCATCTTTCCATAGTTTCTGCACTGCTCGAGGTCCCTTTAACTAATGACTATGAATTTCAACTATCAAAACTAAAAAGATATTACCATCAAAACAACAAAGCAAGTCCACTTTTAGCAAAACTACTTAAGCATAAGCAAGTTAAAATTAAATTTTAAAACTAGTTCACCCAATCACGAAACAAAGTTTTTATATAATCCACAATAGATAGCGAATGCCTTTAGTAAATATTACAGTTCCCTTTATAATCTACACCTAGACCCCAATACGTCACAACCCGCTCTCAGCATTATATCTAATTTCCTAGACCAAATCAAACTCCCTACCCTTTCTGACTCACAATTTACTTCCTTAAACTCCCCAGTAACCCCCTCAGAAGTTCTCAATGTGATTTCCAAATTAAAAACAAAGATCCAGGCCCGGATGGATACACACACGAATACTATAAAACCTTTGCCAACATTTTATCTCCTAGCTTATCTAAACTTTTCAACCAATGTATCACTTCCGGCCATATTCCTACAGAGTTCTCAAAAGCAACAATAACCGTAATACCAAAACCAGGCAAAGATCCTTCAATACCCTCCAACTTACGCCCCGATCTTACTCCATAATGGTGATATAAAAATGTATTCAAAGATCCTAGCGAACAGATTGTTCCACTTAATGCCATACTTATTAGCTCCAGACCAAGTAGGCTTTACTAAAGGCCGACAAGCCTCAGATGGCACTAGGAGAGCTACTAATGCTATTCATTACCTGGACTCCTGTTGAAGGCCTTCTAGGCTTCTAGCTTTGGATGCGGAGAAGGCCTTTGACGGAGTCCATTGGGGTTTCTTGCAGGCGGCACTCTCTGAATTTGGCTTAAAAGGTAACATATTACGTGCAATAATGGCTTTGTATAATACCCCCTCAGCGTGTGTCAATGTTTCTGGCTTCATTTCAAAACAGTTTTCCATAACCAATGGCACCTGTCAGGGATGTCCATTATCCCCATTAATATTTATCATGGTATCACTGACCAAATCAATTCAAATTAATCCACATATCTCAGGCACAAACTTTAATAGTTCATTGCAAAAAATAAGTCCCTTTGCAGGCGATCAGGGCCGGATTTGTACCTTTCACCGCCCAAGGCCCACTGTTACCGAGCGCCCCCCTTGAGGCTAGTGATGCCTCTGTGCAGCATCAGTTCCCAAATTGTTGCCTGAGAGATCGTTTCATGATCCCCAATGGGTAACAATTGTTGCATGTTGGAAAGTCCAGGACTATCCAGAAGCATCCCACTAAGGCATTATCTATATATAAAAAATAACTAAAGGTAAGTATTAGTATTTATATATTAATAATGCGCAGAAGTCCTCGACTTTCTGGCAGAACAGAGGGGCATAGCAGTAGAACAAAGGGGCTGAAGAGGACGGCCACTGTGCTCATGGGGCTTGAGAAAGCCCCATGTAAGTATAAATAGGAGCTAATGAACCATCTCAGGTTCACTTTACAGTGTACCTGAGACAAAATAACCTCAAGGAATTATACTTACTGGGGCTTCTTCCAAGCCCCTGTAGTCTGTTAACTCTCTCACTGTCTCCCCACCTCCCTAAGTGTTGCTGCTGTCAGGCCCCTAAATTTGGCAACTGGTCTATGGCACAGGCCATTGCGCATTCACGGTCCTGGCCGTGCAAAACCTCTGATTGTGCTCCTGTTGCCAGGAGAGAACTGTGCATAGTCAGTTCATATAGATGATAGCTACATTTGCGCAGAACACTTCCAGTTATGTGATCCTGATAGGGGTGAGCACGGCTGGGACCCAGACTGCGCCTTGGCCCCCAACCCAGGTGGATTGTGGATCCGACTGCAGGAGAACCGAGATGACTGGCATGGAGGGAACTAGCCGACTACAGGGGGCTGGAGGAAGCCCCAGGTAAGCATAAAACCTTGTGGTCATTTTGTTCTAGGTTTACTTTAAAGGCTGGCTGTGTCCTGTGTATATGGCAATGCTCATTTTCATTTACAGCACAGGCAGGGGAAACACACCTTTAAATCACCTTACCAAAGGCTGTGCTTTCTTCTTCCTCCACATGCTTGATCCAGACTGTGAGTCCCAGCAGCACAGATGCAAGACCTTTGACCTCATCTAACCTGCTGTAAAATGTCCGGACTTCTGAGCAACTTGATCTGGCATAGATAGCCAGTAGAGGGGAGAGAGATATGGGTGAGCTAGGCACAGGGGAGTCTGGATGTGACAGAATAGTGTCTGTGTCTTTATGCCTTGCAGAGAAGAGGAAGACGGAGATCGTCAGCAGACACACAGGCAGCAGGAATTCCTTTTCTTTATGGCTCCAGTGCCCTGCAAAGACAGCTGAGCGGGAGAAGTTTGTAAAGAGGGCGGAGCTGGATACACACTGCAGCTACAATTACCGTGCAGCCGATGCCTGCTGTTTCCGTACATGCTGCTCTGCTCCCTCTCTATTCTAGTGCCGATTGACTTCCCAGCTGCCCGGTGCACATGCCTGCACACGCACACAGCAGGTTTCAGTGTGTGCAGCACAGCAGCCAGGTGAGGTGACTTTGGAAGGACCGGGGCGACATGTGGAATAGTGTTAATAGCTCTCAATCCACAGCGCCCTTTGCATATCCCCGCCCTAGTCCCGGGCTTTGGAGGCCTGCCCAGAAATCCGGCCCTGCAGACGATGTACTCTTGACTTTAACAGAACCACTCCTTTCTTTGAAACATACTTAGGACATCATCCAGTCTTTCTCCGCAGCTTCACTATACAAGGTCAATGAGTCAAATCCTTAGTCCTAGGCATCCAAACCTCAGATAAACTAAAACACCAAATTTCGGCCAGTTTTCCTTCCCATGGGCTCCCCATTATGTTCCCTATCTTGGTATCAAATTAACTGATAACCCAAAAGAACTCTGCCCTGCCAACTTCACCCCCTTGCTGAACACAATCACTGAAATTTCTCATCTAGCTCAATTTGAACTATCCATATCAGGTAAAATTGCCGCTTTTAAGATGGTCACCTTCCCAAAGATTCTCTACTATTTTAGAAAATTACAGATTCCACTTCCTGCCACATCTTTCAAAGATCTCAGGGCTATAATGTTGCATTATTTATGGAAGAAGATAAAACGAAGACTATCCTTCATTACTCTCACCACTCCTAAGAAAGAAGGAGGCTTCAGCCTCCCAAATCCATACCTATACTATAGAGCATCTATATTAGACATGTCCAAACACTGGTGGATCCCCTCCCCCAATTCTATAATATGGGTCAATACGGAGTCTAATCTCTCAATAATTCCCCTAAAACATATCATATGCTTAGCCTTATTACAATATCCCATCCCTCCCACTATGCATCCCAAAATTTCAGCCACTATAACGGCCTGGAAGGAATTAATGTCAAGCCTTCAGCAGCAGATATGATTAAACCCCAAATTCCTCTATCCGTACTTTCCTCTGTCATTCCTTATCTTGACCTTAAATCCTGGACAAAACATGGGATAATGTGTACATAAATGAACTATTCAATAAAGAAACATTACTCACATTCCCAGAACTCCAACAGACATATTGACTTGAACAAAATACATTCTACACCTATCTCCGAATAGCCCACTTACATAAACAGTCTCCCAAAATAGCGCAGTCTATCCCTAAATCCTTTTGGCTAGCCTTTACTGCCCCTATTCTACCTAAAGGTGGGATTTCAATGTGGTATGAGTTATAATCTGTAATGATCCGCTAAGCTGGATGCACTGGCAGACAGCTGTTTGACCATTCCTCTAGTCTGTGGGCTGCAGGTCTCTGCAAGAGAGACCTGTTTTTCCATTACAAGTTTCTGGTCGGTTCTGCTGCTGAGGAATTTGCATACACTCGTTATGCAAATCCCTTACCTGCCTCCTTTGATGACTGGCAGTATAAAGAGCCATATTTCCCAGAGTCCTTTGCTGGTCATAAGAGTTAGTTCCTGTGTAACACTCGCCTGGAGAGTCAGCCTTGCTCTTTGTTTGAAGATTAGCCTAGAGTAATTCCTGGGACTGCACTAGGCAGGTTTCCCTAGTGCAGTTAGGATTGCATATCTGTTTTGTTTGTCTGTTGCTACCTACCATCTCCTCTATCTGTCTTGCCTGGATCGCACTCGCCTAGCGCTAGTGCTGTGGATCCTATCTCTCACTTGTTTCTGTTTTCGTGTATCTGTCTTGTCTGCTACGAACGCTTGCTGGAGGCTCGGTGAGGTAACCGTTAAGCAAGCGCTCGCGTCCTCTGTTTCATGTTTGTCTGTCGGTGGTTAGTTAGGCGTGCTAGTCTCTATTGTGCTTATCACATGGAGGCCGTGCATAAACGCGAGCACTGTTGCGAATGAGTGCGGTGTTCGCGTTTAGCTAGCGTTTGTTGTTTTCCTTATCTTCTCATTGTATGATTTGCTGTGCCTTTGCTACTCTCGTGCTCTGCCTTGCTATAGCCTTGTGTCACCTCTGGCAATCGCCTCACTTGCGATTGCGTTCCTACTTCATATCTGCTGTTGTGTATGCACCGTCGCGGGTTGGCGACTAGTTTAGTGCACACACATACAATCTGTCCCTGTGCTCATTCTCTTCACAATCGCTTCTCTTGCGATTGCGTTCTCACTTGGTTTCTTCTGTTGTGTGTCCGCCGTCGCAGGTTGGCGGCTAGATTGGTGGACATACATACATTCCTCATCTGTGCTTATTCGGTCTTGTGTCGCTGTTAGTAATCGCCATCTCCGGCGATTGCCTTCTCGCTTTGTCTTCCTGGTTGTGTGTTCAACGTCGCAGGGTGGCGACTAGTTTGGTGATCACACATACCCTCTGTCGCTTTGCTCTCTCTCCTTCAGGACAAAAAGTGTCCGAGCAACACCATGAAAGATAGGTGTGTGCTTAGTCACTGTGTAACAGTATGCTCAGAAAGTATGACTACGTATAGCACCACACCATAAATATCAAAGGTATAACAAATTTTATTAGAATAAGTCATCATATAGCACCATAAAACATTAAAAACATCTAAAAACCAGAGGACACCTCATCTCATTGGTTAATATCAAAAAATGGAAATAATCACAATGTAGGCTATAATAGCAATAATGTATATCACCTGGGTAGCGCAATAAGAGCTACCGCAGGGATTGAACCCGGGTTCAGAAGACCATAAGCTAAAGTGCATAAAAAGTGAACACAGCATCCATAAATGACACAATCATGATACACAATAATTATAAAGCGTTATATGGTGAATACCTGTGAAAAAAAGTGCATACGTGCAAATAAATAAAGATCAGCCCAAATAACCCATGGATGCTGAATAATAAGTGATTAGATGCTGGGACCGTCCTAATGAGGTAGGTGACAGACAAGGAGAAGAGGCTTACGTGACCCGGATGAGGATGAGACCAAGGAGGTGTCCAGAGTATGGGGAGGCCCCCGGTAGACTTCTCTACCGGTATCGCGGCAGTCACGCCGCTTTATCAAGAGTGGGGGATCCTGCGTACATCCGGCAGAAACGCCGGGTAGATATAGTGCCAGAAGAGCAGTCACGTGAGCACCAGACGCGCATCACGTGATCTGCCCCTAGTATGCCGTCCAATGCGGAAGAAGGGAGAGCGAGGAGGAAATAGACCACGCTGGAGTGCATGCAAAGTAAGTATACGGTGGGCGCAATAGGACAATTGGCAACACTCGTTCCTGCTTGCTGTTAGCAGCTGGAACAGCGCAAAATATAGAAAATGGATAGTCAACACACTATTATTCAAGCATCCATAAGCATAAGTCCCAAAATACCTATATTTATTAATAACATTGTAAGCCCATATACTGATCTCTATACAAAAATAAATACATGTAAGGAAAAATCGCAAAACCACTACATTATGAGATATTAAAAGCAAAGTTCAGACTGCAAAACTTCGTCCATGATATCAAAGAGGCAAAGTCCATAGGGCAACAAGGGCCGAACGAAGATAGTCCCACAACGTAAGTCCACAAAGCAATAACGATTCGACGTGAAAAATAACGTAGGTGAAACCGATAGTCCATTCGAAGAGGCGACAACGATAGTCCATTTACAGGGCGACCACAAGATCAGCCTTCAGTCCATAGAGAGCCAATCCAATACGAGAAACAGTACTTAAGATAATACATAATTCAATAGGATAATCTGTAACAGACAAAAATTGTATTAGTAATAATTTACAAAAAACCTGTAAAGTCCATTTCCTCATTGAGGCCCTGGGGGGATTTTGTTCCAAGATAATAGATCCACCTGGCCTCCCTCTGTAAGAGCCTGGATACTAGATCACCCCCCCTAATAGTGGATCTAATGTGTTCCAAACCTATCACCTGCAGGCCAGAATAAGAACTGGAGTGATTTTGTAAAAAATGAGCGGCCACTGAGGTCAATGTTTTACCATCATCCAGATCACGTTGTGCCAATCTAATTTTAGATAGATGTTGTTGTATCCGTACTTTTAGGGCGTTTTTAGTATGACCCACATAGATTCTTGGACAGGAACATCTTAGTGCATATATAACACCCCATCCACGGCGATTGCCTTCTCGCTTTGTCTTCCTGGTTGTGTGTGTTCATCGTCGCAGGGTGGCGACTAGTTTGGTGATCACACATACCCTCTGTCGCTTTGCTCTCTCTCCTTGAGGGCTATCTTGCCCTGCGTTTCTTCCCTTCGTGCAATTCCTGTCTGGCGTGTGTGGTAGGGCAGAGGAGCTGTTCCTCTGCACTCCACAGCTCCACCTGCCGACAGGAATTTCCCTCTACAGGTGCATTGCACCTTTTGCTGGGTTCCCGCAAATTACACGCTTGTGGAGGATTTCCGCAGTGTCAGCGCACGTCTTGTGCGCTGATCACGGAGAGATTTCCACAATCGTTACACTATCCTTAACCTCCCCCTCTCCGCTAGAAACATACTTACTGGTATGGGCCTCAGACCTCCATCTCCGCCTATCATTAAACTGTATAAAAAAGGCATTTAAAAATCTCCACAACTCAAAATGTTAACCATCTTGAAACATCACAAAAGATATTATGTAAATGGTGCTGGACACTGAGACTTTTAGCCACATTCTCAGATAAAAATAACCCTCTGTGCTGGAGAGGTTGCAGACACACTGGTACACTCCTTCACATCCTTCGGGAATGCCCATTTGTACGCCCTTGCTGGTCATTAACCAGTAATATAATATCCATCATTACTCAAGTTCCCACCACTCTCTCACCCGAACAAGCCTTATTTCTTCTTAAGTTTATCTCCATGTGCAACTACACCCAACCTCATACTTTTCACCCCCCCCCCCCCCTTCCTTACACCCTTCCCCCATTGTCCCACTGAGTAGATAGGTTTATTGTGGAAGATTTGTTCCTGCATAGAAATAAAACACAACACTTCCTCTATAGGTGATGATACACCTTCATTTAAATTTGAATATACTTCTGATACGGCATATGTTCTATTTAGGTGCTGCAAGTTCTACACGTCTCTCCCCAACGAGACTAGATGTTAACGGTATAATTCCTTACCTTCACAACAACTTGTATTAATATCTGTCACGCATTACTGTTAAAAAGTTCACTTATCAGATGTAAGAATCTCTGTTACACTGATTAATGTTATTACTGTTACATTTGTACTGCTTACTATCTTCCATTATTTTCTCAATAAGAACTATTGAAAGAAAAGAAACATACATTTTCTCTGCTCTCTGTAGACAGCTCTCTGAGAGCTTTCTCTCACACAGGATTGACAGATGTATTGTGAGGGAATCCCCCTCCCCTCATGGTTCACTCAGCCTCAGTTTTGGGGACACTGAAGTATGAAAGGAATTACTTAAATGTAAACAAAGAGATAAGCATTCAAATGTATACACCAGTACTTAGCAGCACTTGTTCCTTTAATAACACTTTCGTGTAGGTTTTCTACTAGTGTGCCTAGCTATTTAGAAGTTATGCCACCCTGAGCCTATCCATTAACATGAATGCCCACTGTTGTTATTATTATGTTTCTCTGTTGCTTCTGCAGTTCATTATACGTATCTCTGTCCTATCTGCATATGGCTAAAGTCCCAATGTCACTTTAAGAAGATAGATTGACAAAGCTGTCAGAAGAGAGTCCCCCATCATAATAAAACAATATTGGAAAATACAGAAGACAACAAAGTTAATAAAAAGGTAAGGTTACCCAAAATTGGAAAATATACATCTGAGAATTTTACAAAATTGTCTTTTGTAGGGAACAAGTAATGCAGCAATGAATGTTGATCAAGCCTTGAAAGTTGATGCTACCAATTTCCACAGGTTTCCTGTAACAATTGTGGAATTCTCTCCGTGATCAGCGCACAAGACGTGCGCTGACACTGCGGAAATCCTTCACAAGCGTATAATTTGCGGGAACCCAGCAAAAGGTGCAATGCACCTGTAGAGGGAAATTCCTGTCGACAGGGGGAGCTGTGGAGTGCAGAGGAACAGCTCCTCTGCCCTGCCACACACGCCAGACAGGAATTGCACGAAGGGACAGAACGCAGGGCAAGATAGCCCTAAAGGAGAGAGAGAGCAAAGCGACAGATTGTATATGTGTGCACCAAACTAGTCGCCAACCCGCGACGATGCATACACAACAGCAGATAGGAAGCAGGAACGCAATCGCGAGAGAGGCGATTGCCAGAGGTGACACAAGGCTACAGCAAGGCAGAGCACAAGAGTAGCAAAGGCAAAGCAAATCATACAATGAGGAGACACGGAAAATAACAAACACTAGCTAAACGCGAACACCGCACTCATTCGCAACAGTGCACGTGTTTATGCGTGGTCTCCACGTGATAAGCACAATAGAGACAAACACGCCTAACTAACCACCAGCAAGCGTTCATAGCAGACAAGACAGACACACGAAAACATGAATAAGCGAACGATAGGATCCACAGCACTAGCGAAAGTGGCTAGCGCGATCCAGGAAGACAGAACAGAAGGATCCACAGCGCTAGCGCAAGGAGCTTGTGCGATCCAGGTACAGAGTAGCAAAACAGAAGGATCCACAGCACTAGCGCAAGATGCTAGTGCGATCCAGGTACAGAGTAGCAGAACAGAAGGATCCACAGCACTAGCGCAAGATGCTAGTGCGATCCAGGTACAGAGTAGCAGAACAAAAGGATCCACAGCACTAGCGCAAGATGCTAGTGCGATCCAAGTACAGAGTAGCAGAACAGAAGGATCCACAGCACTAGCGCAAGAGGCTGGTGCGATCCAGGAAGACAGAACAGAAGGATCAACAGCACTAGCGCAAGATGCTAGTGCGATCCAAGTACAGAGTAGCAGACCAGAAGGATCCACGGCACTAGCGCAAATGGCTAGTGCGATCCAGGAAGACAGATCAGAAGGATCCACAGCGCTAGCGCAAGATGCTAGTGCGATCCAAGTACAGAGTAGCAGACCAGAAGGATCCACAGCACTAGCGCAAGAGGCTGGTGCGATCCAGGAAAACAGATCAGAAGGGGCTACCAGTAACAACCGCTGTTCCGGTTAGCACCCAGACACACAGAACGATTTCCTGTCGACCACCGCGGGGACAGGACAATCGCAACTAGGGAAACCTGCCTAGTGCAGTCCCAGGAATTACTCTAGGCTAATCTTCAAACAAAGAGCAAGGCTGACACTCCAGGCGAGTGTTACACAGGACTAACTGTTATGACCAACTTACTGTGGGAAACATAGCTCTTTATAGAGCAAGCCCACAAAGGATGTGGCTAGGCAATCTGCATGACAAACGTATGCAAATTCCTCAGCAGCAAGCTGCACAACTGACAAAAGGTCTCTCTTCCAGAGACCTGCAGAATGCAGACCTGAACAGTGGTCAAAAGGCTGCCTGTCTGCGCAGGCAGCCACGCGGATCCTCACAGTACCCTCCCCCTCTAGGGTCGGATTCCAGACGACCCTCCAACCTGATACTTGCAAAAGACTCTAACTGAAGACTCACGAAGGTCAGGACAGCCCGACAAGGCCCAATTCCAGAGTCAGTCCAGCCGAAACCGACCTCATCGGAAGCAAACGCCACCGAAACATATCCATCAGTACTACCAGTCTCAGTATAACACCCATCAGGACTGTGAACACCAGAGAAGAAGCCATCGACACCCTCCAGACAATACCCACCACCTTCCAAGGAGCGTCCGAAAATACCAAACCTGCCACAATACCTGTTCGAAGTGTCCCTTACAACACAAAAGCCACTGTTGATCTTATCCAGGGTACCAAGCAAAATTTCTCCCGGAATCTCCCAGAACCTTTTGAAGCTCCACAGAGATCCCAAGAGGGCAGAACAATCACCAGGCTCACATGGAGAACTATCAAGCCCTCCTATGGAACCAATGACTATTCTGGATTCAGAATTACGAGGACACCCATCAAGATCAGGACTTTCAGGGACCACTTCTGGGCATGCAAGCAGGCAGGCCATATCAGAGCATGTCTCCACCGAGGAAGCATCTAAGCATGCTGGTAACCGAGGCACACTTGGGCTTTCTGGGTCACAGAGCACATTGGGGTACACCAGCCCAGGAGAAACCTCAGAACATGTCGGGGAACTGCCAACCTCAGAGTCCGGCATGACAGGACCAAAACCAGTACCGGGCAGAGGATCATCATGAGCAGTGGTCTCAAGCACTGGACTTTCAAAAAAAAAACTCGGACTCAGGCTTAGAAGTCTCAGTGACTGTAATGGTATCTGACAAAAACTCATCATTGACTACGCATAACTGAAGCTCCACCAGAGCTGAAAAAGTAGCCAGCAAGGCAGCAATGCCTACCGAAGTGGGCAACACCTCAGAAGGACTTGGGGGGCAGGAGACATCTCCTACAAGTTCTGCACCCTTTGGGAGGAACTCGGAGGTCTCCAGGACATCAGGCAAGACCTCAGGAACATCATTTTTCAAGTTTTCTAAGAAGGATTCTGAACTATTCATGTTACAGGGCAAAACTGGAACTTTATTTTGTGGACAGGGCAGATGTCCCAGGGAAGGTTCCACCATAAACTGAGACTGAATTTCATCATCATGAGCGGAACGTACAGGAATATTTACTGGAACACACACTGACTCCCTAACTTTAATCTCGCTGCACCCAGAATTCTGCGCAGCAGTCAAACTAGCTTGCAACTCCAAAACTGCAGAAAAACAGGTGAGTATAGTGGCAATACCTAGACGAGCCTCTAGGGACACTGCAGGAGACTCTAAACAAGGCCATCTTAACTCATCCAAAGTACAGGGTGCAGAATCAGCATTTTCCTCAGAACAAGAAAGGGACTCACAAATGTCAGTGTGATTGGACATCATATTGTTATTCATGGTACAGGGCAGGCTCAGAGAAACTTTCTCTGGACCCAGCAAAGATGCTTCAGAGTCAGATTCGCAAAACCGAAGCGCTGTTTCACTCTTAGATTCGGCTAACAATGTCAAATCCGAGGAGTCAGAACGCAAAACTTGCGAATCAAAAATCGCTTTAGGTTGTGAAACTGACGCTTCCATAGCGCAAACCTCCGCGATCTGCGGGGCAGACTGTAAGGTGTTCAGGACAGAAACACTGGAGCAACTGTCACCAGGCAACGGGCCCTTACAGGTGTGAACAGGGTGAGACAAAGACGCATCTGCAGTAGAAATAGTGACAACATCAGGAAAAACTTTATTAGATATATTAATTTTACTTTTGATGCTGCAAAATTTAGGAATTTTCCCCATGGCAGGATCACAGATGGAAGATCTTAAAGATCTATCTCTAAATGACAAGGGGTCCCACACATCCTTGAGAAAACTGACACATTCATGCTGATCACAATCTGCAGGAACATCAGAGAATCAGGCATCAGGTCGCACAGATTTAAACTGCACGCAGTCAGGAGAGAATCCTCCAGGATTCGCACAGGAATCAACCACAGTGGCACACCCACTCATTTCAGATCGCACAATGTCACGACTCACATGCTTTACCCCAGAAAGGCAGGAACAATCATCTGACAATGATGTCTCTTTATTGGAACCAATTGGTTGGTGTGTGTGCAACTCATCCAAAATCGTCTGCCATACATAAATCATCAGATCCACATCACCCTCGTCACATTCATCGGAATCAATCAATAGGTACATAGAATCGAGACAATCATTCAAGACATCTTCACTTTTTGCGATGTAAAAATCGCAAAAGGCTTTCCAATCAAAATCAAATTCCTCCATCAAGGCCCCAATGTCCCATGAGGCAAATGGAGGTTCAAACAGGCCAGTATCCAGATAATCTCCATATGGGTGGAGTTCAGGAACAAGAACAGACCTTTTAACTGCTTTAATATAGTGTGCGATCCTAACTATAATAGGATCCACACAAGCTTTGGATTGGGGCAAAAACCCGGAAACTGAGAAACATCATTGAAAACATCATTATCATACTGAATGGTTTTGCATGGAAGGGAAAGAACAGCTGACTTATCCGCAGCTACACATTCAATTAGAGCAGGTGGTAAGCCAGGCAGTTTAAACCAGTGAGAGAATATCACTGCAAGAAACTGATACAGATTATCATTCCAAGAATTGTTTTTTAGCACATCATACGCCCAGGTGAACAAATCGTCTTTTAAGAGCACATAGGCAAACTGAAGAGCCGACGAGGACGGATCAGTAATCTGAAAGGTGGGATTCAGGCAAAACCTCACACATTCAGAGAGAAATTCTGCTTTGGTCTCTGAGTTTAGCCTTTTAAAGCTCTTAAAGACACAGCACCCATACTCGACAAAATCGTACAAATCAGAAATTCCCTCTACACAGGGAATTTTGGTTTGGCTGGTCATACTGTAACGATTGTGGAATTCTCTCCGTGATCAGCGCACAAGACGTGCACTGACACTGCGGAAATCCTCCACAAGCGTATAATTTGCGGGAACCCAGCAAAAGGTGCAATGCACCTGTAGAGGGAAATTCCTGTCGACAGGGGGAGCTGTAGAGTGCAGAGGAACAGCTCCTCTGCCCTGCCACACACGCCAGACAGGAATTGAACGAAGGGACGGAACGCAGGGCAAGATAGCCCTGAAGGAGAGAGAGCAAAGCGACAGATTGTATATGTGTGCACCAAACTAGTCGCCAACCCACGACGGTGCATACACAACAGCAGATAGGAAGCAGGAACGCAATCACGAGAGAGGCGATTGCCAGAGGTGACACAAGGCTACAGCAAGGCAGAGCACAAGAGTAGCAAAGGCACAGCAAATCATACAATGAGGAGACACGAAAAATAACAAACGCTAGCTAAACGCGAACACCGCACTCATTCGCAACAGTGCACACGTTTATGCGCGGTCTCCACGTGATAAGCACAATAGAGGCAAACACGCCTAACTAACTGACAAACATGAAACAGAGGATGCAAGCGCTTGCTTAACGGTTACCTCACCGAGCCTCCAGCAAGCGTTCGTAGCAGACAAGACAGACACACGAAAACATGAATAAGCGAACGATAGGATCCACAGCACTAGCGAAAGTGGCTAGCGCGATCCAGGAAGACAGAACAGAAGGATCCACAGCACTAGTGCAAGATGCTAGTGCGATCCAGGTACAGAGTAGCAGAACAGAAGGATCCACAGCACTAGCGCAAGATGCTAGTGCGATCCAGGTACAGAGTAGCAGAACAGAAGGATCCACAGCACTAGCGCAAGATGCTAGTGCGATCCAGGTACAGAGTAGCAGAACAGAAGGATCCACAGCACTAGCGCAAGATGCTAGTGCGATCCAAGTACAGAGTAGCAGAACAGAAGGATCCACAGCACTAGCGCAAGAGGCTGGTGCGATCCAAGTACAGAGTAGCAGAACAGAAGGATCCACAGCACTAGTGAAAGTGGCTAGTGCGATCCAGGAAGACAGAACAGAAGGATCCACAGCGCTAGCGCAAGATGCTAGTGCGATCCAAGTACAGAGTAGCAGACCAGAAGGATCCACGGCACCAGCGCAAGTGGCTGGTGCGATCCAAGAAGACAGATCAGAAGGATCCACAGCGCTAGCGCAAGATGCTAGTGCGATCCAAGTACAGAGTAGCAGACCAGAAGGATCCACAGCACTAGCGCAAGAGGCTGGTGCGATCCAAAAAGACAGAACAGAAGGATCAACAGCGCTAGCGCAAGATGCTAGTGCGATCCAAGTACAGAGTAGCAGACCAGAAGGATCCACAGCACTAGCGCAAGTGGCTAGTGCGATCCAGGAAGACAGATCAGAAGGATCCACAGCGCTAGCGCAAGATGCTAGTGCGATCCAAGTACAGAGTAGCAGACCAGAAGGATCCACAGCACTAGCGCAAGAGGCTGGTGCGATCCAGGAAAACAGATCTGAAGGGGCTACCAGTAACAACCGCTGTTCCGGTTAGCACCCAGACACACAGAACGATTTCCTGTCGACCACCGCTGGGACAGGACAATCGCAACAGACAAACAAAACAGATAAGCAATCCTAACTGCACTAAGGAAACCTGCCTAGTGCAGTCCCAGGAATTACTCTAGACTAATCTTCAAACAAAGAGCAAGGCTGACACTCCAGGCGAGTGTTACACAGGACTAACTCTTATGACCAGCAACTTACTGTGGGAAACATAGCTCTTTATAGAGCAAGCCCACAAAGGATGTGGCTAGGCAATCTGCATGACACACGTATGCAAATTCCTCAGCAGCAAGCTGCACAACTGACAAAAGGTCTCTCTTCCAGAGACCTGCAGAATGCAGACCTGAACAATGGTCAAAAGGCTGCCTGTCTGCGCAGGCAGCCACGCGGATCCTCACATTTCCCAACTTATTCCTGATTACATACAACCTCCTCTGTCTGCATAAAAGTAGTGTGGGCCACACTGTGGTACCATACCATCATGAGCATTATTTGACTTGTACTGCAGAAAGCATTGTGTTGCTTTAAAGGGTGATAAAAAGGCAATTAAAAATGTAAGGGCTTGTTCACACTGAACGCTTTGGGATTTTAAAAGCTTTTGCTATGTGTGTGTTCTCACTGGAGCGATGTGATTTTGAACAAAATCCCCCATAGCATTGCATTGGCAAGAGCTTTTAAAATCACTAGTGCTTAAAAAAAGCTCTTGCAGTGTGAACAAGCCCTTAGAGAAACCGACTTTCATAACACATAAAAGTGAAGATCTTTCCTACAGAGAAATTGCGATGAAAGTCGAGGTCTTAGGCCTTGTTCACATTATAAATCGCAAGCGCTGAGCAATTTATTGAGCTTTTTTCAAAGTGCTTTTCCCTGAGCGATTGAGATTTTCACTTTCTGATGTCAGTCAGGAAGTGAACTGTTTGACCCGGAAATGAATAAATACAATGTATTTATTCTTGAAAGCGCTCAGGAAATCGCTATACAAAGCGCTTTTTCAAGCATTTTGTGCTTTTCCTATACCCTCGAAATCGAACATTTTTTATTGTACCGTGTATGGGCACCATAAGAAAATCAAGATTGCCTGGGCCATGAAACATTGCCAGTGGACTACTGGAGACTGGAGGAAGGTGTTATAAACTAATTAATCAAAATTAGTTGCCTACTGAGGGGGGGGGGGGGGGGGGAGAGAGATTTGGTGTGAGAGTAGGAGTTTGGTTAGGTCATAGTAAAATATCAGTAGATATTTTATATTTTACTATATGAATGTACACCAGAAGCACGCATGCAGCTAATGGGCAACAATTATTGATTTATAAAGCACCAACATATTCCATGGTATTGTACAGAAGAGTAAGAAACACATGGGGTACATAATATTACAAAATTAAAATACAATATTACAATATTAAAATATAGACATTGGTACATACTACAGAATTGGTAGACATACATTACATAATTACAGTGACAAATGTAACATGATGAACAAAATGTATAGCGAATTCCAAGAAACAAAAGGGTGACAGCACCCTACCCTTGTGAGCTTTCAATCTAAAGGAAAAGGGAGGAGACAACTTGGCCAGAGGTTGAAGGGGAATGGCCTAAGTTAAAACATATACTTGTCTGAAAAAGTAAGTTTTAACGGAGCCCTTGAAGATTTCAAAAGTTGGCGAGTGACAGATGTGTTTTGGAAAAGGATTCCATAAAAGGGGCAGTGGCGTAGCTAAGGAGCTGTGGGCCCCGATGCAAGTTTTACAATGGGGCCCCCCAAGCACTCTATACATAACAATTGATACGGTGCACCAAACCTGCCAATGGCAACTACAGTGTCAGAGGTGCAAGAAGGGAATGGGGAGCAGTTTGTTAATAATTACCACTATTCAAAGTATCTATAGAAGTGATTATTATGAGCACAGGACAAATGAAGAGCTAATACTGTAGTTGAGGGAGAGCCCTTCAGGGCCCCTCTGGCCCAAGGGCCCCTATGCGGTCGCTACCTCTGCACCCCCTATTGCTACGCCCCTGAAAAGGGACCACCCTGACCAGAAAGTTTGGGGGATCGATACGCTGTAACGGAGGAGGTTGGAGGAGAATGAGGGGAGTAGTGGGCATGAGGAGAGCCCACTTCACATGCCTGTCCCCCCCCCACCCCCCCATTTTTGTATGTGCTAAGATATCCTTTAAACATTGTGGTATAGTTCTAGGTATCAAGCTTTTCATGTGATGTGCTCAAATGAATTCTTGAATATCATATGTAATCCTTTCTCCATTGAAGTGGAAATGTAATTGTAAAGCTTCTAAGGATTCTTTAGGAGCATGGAGGGGTAGTGATTCTGTTTTGTCTGGGTCATTTTTAAACCCCCAAATCTTCTCAAACGCAGATATTAAGTTATCTAGGATAGAGAGGAAGATCAATGGTTGGGACAAGTGAGCAGTAGTATAGCGTCAGAACAGAGAGATGTCTGACATTTCAAATTTCCCTACTCTATCCCATCGATTTTTGGTTACTTTCATTACAAGATTTTAGATACCAGAATATAGTCTAGTGATGACTGTAAGAAGAGTGGGGATGGAATACATTTTATAATATTTATTTGTACGGTTATGAACCCTCCAAGGATCCACTAAATAGATTTATTTTGTCAATTTCCTAAATTCACTTGCTAGACAAGCTATATCTTTCTGAGTGCTGATTGCTTACATGAGATATAGGAGTCCTCCTATGCATTGCAGACAAACAATGAGGTTGAAGTCACCTCCAAGCAGCTAGTTTTCACTAGGAAGCCTCTTAAAGGAAAACTTAAGCCAAACAAAAAAAATGACATTTACTCACCCGGGGCATCCCTCAGCCCCCTGAAGCTGGATGGTGCCCTCGCAGCCCCGCTCCGATCATCCTGTCCCCGCCGGCTGCTACTTCCGGGTTCGGCGCTATAGCAGCATAGAGGGGTGATATAGCGGCTGGGAATGCGGAAAAACAGCCGCGTTCCCAGCCTGTCGGCGGCTGTCGCCGAACCCGGAAGTAGCCGCCGTGAACATACGGAATATGGAGGCTGCCATATTTATTTCCTTTTAGGGCTGGTGCACACCAAGAGTGCTTATGAGCGCTTTTTAAAATGCTAGTGCTTTAAAAAGTGCTTGGCTAATGTATTTGTAATGGATTGATCACATCAGAGTGATGTGATTTTTTTTTTTTTTTTGCAAACGTGGGTCCTGCAGCATTTCTGAGGTGATTCAGCCTCAATGTTAAGCATGGGAAAGTGGAAAATCGCTCTAAAAAGCGCTAGAACAAAGCGATTTTACAAGCGTTTTTTTGGTTCTTTTTTTACAAAGGCTGTACACTTGCAGCTCTACTGTACAAAAAAAAAAAAATTGCTACACCAAAACGCTCCAAAAATCGCTAGGCATAACTAGTAAAAGTAAATCGCTTGGCACATGCCTAAAATAGCTTAGAAACATCATTTCTTCAGCATTTATGATTACACTAGCACTTTTAGGTGTGCACCAGCCCTTAACTACCTGAAGACCGCCCCACGCTGATGGGCGTGGCCACGGCTCCTGCTTGGGGGCGGAGTTCCTCCCCGCCTTCAGTCTACGAGCGGCTATCGCTGCTCGGGAGACTGTTCCTGTAAGTACAGCGCTGCAATCAGCAGCATCGCTGTACTGGGGACAGCCAGGTCACCCCCTGGGGCACTTGGGAGCGATCGGCAGTGATTTTTAAATAAAAAAAGACTATAAATATTTATATTTAAAAAAATAAACTGGAGGTGATCAGACCCCAGGGAGAAAAGGGGGGGGGGGGGATCACTAGTGTGCTGTGTTGTGCGGCCCTGCAGCTTGGCCTTAAAGCTGCAGTGGCCCTTTTAGTAAAAAATAGCCTGGTCTTTAGGGGTGGGGTTAGGACTGTGGTCCTGAAGTGGTTAAGCAGTACTAGTTGTCTGGCTATCCTGCTGATCCTCTGCCTCTAATACTTTTATACTTTTTGCCATATACCCTGAACAAGCATGCAGCAGATCTGGTGTTTCTGACATTATTGTCAGATCTGACAAAATTAGCTGCATGCTTGTTTCTGGTGTGATTCAGACACTACTGCAGCCAAATAGACCTGCAGGGCTGCCAGTCAATTGGTATTGTTTGGAAGCAGATAAATATGGCAGCCTCTATAATCTTCTCACTTAGAGCCCGAGGTGGGCTCATAAAATTAAAAAAAAAAACGTACCCACAAAAATTGACACTCCTTTCACTTGCGTGACCTCTGGTTCACGACGCTGGAATAAAAGCCTGTCTCTCATTCACAGTGTGCAGGGAAATGGGGGAGAGGCAGATGGCATGGCCAGGGAGAGAGAGCTGCCCAGTGGCAGCTCCGGAAACCCTGCAGGAACGCAGTGGCGTCGCTGTCACTAGGCAACAATAAATTTTGGCCTAGAGCGCCATGTGTGGCCGTGGGCGCTCTCTCGCCGCGTTGTGTGTGTGTTATTTTTTTTTTTAATTATCAGGTTGCGCAGCCGGCTGTGACAGGCAGCTCAGCCTGTCCCACCTACTGACCTGCCCCCTCCCTCTTCCAGAGCGAGCAGCCGCACGCTAGTCAGCTTTTACATGCGGTGCCGCCGCCTACTGGTCCGCCCCCTCTTCCTCTCCGTGCAGAGCGAGCGGCCGCATGCTAGTTTGTTTATACGTGCGGCGCCGCCCCTAACTCCGCCCCCCGCCTGTCACATACACTGGAACGCATCGTGTGACCGAGAGTATGCGAGTGTGTGTGACGGCGCACCAGGACCAGTGCCACCGCCGGCTGCACTACACTGTGCAAACACACTATCTGCAGAGGCGACACCTCACAGTGAGTGCCCTCTGCTCTTGATCATTTCTTATATGCCCCCCTGGTTGGCCCTGAGTCCCCCCCCCCCCCCACCACCGCCCATAACACTTGGCAGGCTGTGGCTCCTCTAGGCTGCATACGCTGGCCACATTACGATTATTTCCCCGGTGAACGCTGGCCACATACGATTATTTTCTGGTGAATGCTGGCCACATTACGATTATTTTCTGGTGAACGCTGGCCACATATGATTATTTCCTGGGGAACGCTGCCACATACGATTATTTCCTGGTGAACGCTGGCCACATTACGATTATTTCCTGGTGAACGCTGGCCACATTACGATTATTTCCTGGGGAAAGCTGTCCACATTACGATTATTTCCTAGTGAACGCTGGCCATATTACGATTATTTCCTGGTGAACGCTGGCCACATACAATTATTTCCTGGTGAACGCTGACCACATTACGATTATTTCCTGGGGAACGCTGGACACATTGCGATTATTTCCTGGGGAACGCTGGACACATTACGATTATTTCCTGGTGAACGCTGGCCACATACGATTATTTCCTGGGGAACGCTGGCCACATACGATTATTTATATGCCCCCCTGGTTGGCCCTGAGTCCCCCCCCCCCACCACCGCCCATAACACTTGGCAGACAGTGGCTCCTCTAGGCTGCATACGCTGGCCACATTACGATTATTTCCCGGGTGAATGCTGGCCACATACGATTATTTCCTGGTGAATGCTGGCCACATTACGATTATTTCCTGGTGAACGCTGGCCACATTACGATTATTTCCTGGGGAACGCTGGCCACATTACGATTATTTCCTGGGGAACGCTGGCCACATTACGATTCTTTCCTGGGGAACGCTGGCCACATTACGATTCTTTCCTGGTGAACGCTGGCCACATACGATTATTTCCTGGTGAATGCTGCCCACATGCGGTTATTTCCTGGTGAACGCTGGCCACATTACGATTATTTCCTGGGGAATGCTGGCCACATTACGATTATTTTATGGGGAACGCTGCCGCATTACGATTATTTTATGGCGAACGCTGGCCACATTACGATTATTTTATGGTGAATCATTGCTGCGTTATAATTATTTTATAGTGAATCATTGCTGTGTTATAATTATTTTATGGTGAATCATTGCTGCGTTATAATTATTTTATGGTGAATCATTGCTGCGTTATAATTATTTTATGGTGAATCATTGCTGCGTTATGATTATTTTATGGTGAATCACTGCTGCGTTATGATTATTTTATGGTGAAAGATTGCCGCATTACATTTATCTTATGATGAAACATTGCTGCATTACGATTATTTTCATCATCAGGGGGGCACCACACGGGGAGTGGGGGGGGGGTGCCACAGGTTTTCTCGCCTGGAGTGACAAAATGGCTAGAGACGCGGGCGTTATAAAACAGGGAATCCCTCTCCCTTATGGTTACCTCCAACATAGCGACAAATATTGTCACTAATCTCGGGTGATTATTGCGCTGCGGGGGGAGGGGGGGCAGAGAGCAGCAGTGTGGGGACACAGAGGCATGTCATGAGGCAGAGAACATGCCTCTGTGTCCCATCTGTCCCCCCATGAAACCGCCTCGGGTTCTTCTTCAGCTGCTTAGTTAATAAATAAAGTAGTGTTGGACTGGGAGGTGGGAAAGCTGAGGAAATCTTCTTGCCGGCCAAGCAGCAGTAATCATGTGTTGATGCTCACAGTGAAGACTTGCTACAGGTTTCTATTGGGAGTGATAACACATGGTTTCTGCCAGTGCTGGGCGTAATGGAAAAAACTACGCTTACGGATCATTACGCGTAATTTTACGCTATTACGCATTACGGAATTACGCTTACGACGTAGACATTTATCTACGGTTCATGTCTGTAATTACGCATAGCCCTTACGCAATTACGCGTAAGAATACCGTAATGCAGGTTGTTACGTTATTGCCTTACGCGTAATTTCCTACTAGCAATTAATGCGTAAGGCCATGCTCCCAAGCGGAAAAGTTGACGCATGGATCAATGTTAGGTAGCCGCCGACTTTAAGGGTTAATAGCAAAGCCCCCTTAATTGCTTAGAGCCTCAAATTTGGAGAATATATTAATAAGATCAGAAGGAATAAGAGGAAAAAAATTTTTTTTCAAAAAGACCTTATAGTTTTTGAGAAAATCGATGTTAAAGTTTTAAAGGAAAAATATATACATTTAAAAACCCGCTGACTTTAACGGTTAATAGCAAAGCCTGCTTAAAATTTAGGAACAGCAAATTCCCAGGGTATATTAAGGGGATCAGTGGGAATAAGAGGAAAAACATTTTTTTCAAAAAGACCTTATAGTTTTTGAGAAAATCGATTTTTAAGTTTCAAGGGCAAAAATGTCTTTTAAATGCGGAAAATGTCAGTTTTTTTTGCACAGGTAACAATAGTGTTTTATTTTCATAGATTCCCCCAAGTGGGAAGAGTTTTACTTACTTCGTTCTGAGTGTGGGAAATATAGAAAAAAAACGACGTGGGGTCCCCCCTCCCAGACCTCTTTAACCCCTTGTCCCCCATGCAGGCTGGGATAGCCAGAATGCGGAGCACCGGCCGCGTGGGGCTCCGCACCCTGACTATACCAGCCCGCATGGTCCATGGATTGGGGGGTCTCGGAAGGGGAGGGGCAGCCAAGCTTTTCCCTCCCCCTCCGAGCCCTTGTCCAATCCAAGGACAAGGGGCTCTTCTCCACCTCCGATGGGAGCGGTGGAGGTGGAGGCCGCGATTTCCTGGCGGACGGGGGGGGGTTCATGGTGGCATCTGGGAGTCCCCTTTAAAAAGGGGTCCCCAGATGCCCGCCCACCCCCCCTCCCAGGAGAAATTAGTATAGGGATACTTGTACTCCTTACCCATTTCCTTTAAGAGTTAAAATTAAATAAACACACAAACACTTAGAAAAAGTATTTTAATTGAACAAAAAACATAACCACGAAAAAAGTCCTTTAATATTTTTAATTAACCATTAATACTTACCTGTCCCTTTAAAAGCCAGTTCCCACGCAATATCCTCGGAAATTGGCTAATCAGTTACAATGTAACAAAGTTGTTACAATGTAACAACTTTGTTACTTTGTAACTCCACCGCACCCGACGTCTCTCGCCGCTCACCCGCCGGCCGCCGCATACACTTACGCTAAGTCCCCGCCGTCCACTCCGCCCACACCTGTCACCCATATACATGCTGGCACCCATGGGTGCCAGCATGTATATAGGTGACATGTGGGAGAGGCGGGGAGGGCAGCGAGAGCCGGCGGGACTTAGCGTCCTGCACGGACCCGACAGAGCTCTGAGCTATATAGCTCAGAGCTCTCTAAGCATCTTTGTATTTGGGCTCCAAGGAGCCCCATTGGTCCTTAGCAGACCAATGGGGTTCCTTCAAATCAGAAGGAACCCCATTGGTCTGCTAAGGACCAATGGGGCTCCTTGGAGCCCAAATACAAAGATGCTTAGAGAGCTCTGAGCTATATAGCTCAGAGCTCTGTCGGGTCCATGCAGGACGCTAAGTCCCGCCGGCTCTCGCTGCCCTCCCCGCCTCTCCCACATGTCACCTATATACATGCTGGCACCCATGGGTTCCAGCATGTATATGGGTGACAGGTGTGGGCGGAGTGGATGGCGGGAGCCGGCGGGGACTTATCGTAAGTGTATGCGGCGGCCGGCGGGTGAGCGGCGAGTGACGTCGGGTGCGGTGGAGTTACAAAGTAACAAAGTTGTTACATTGTAACAAGTTTGTTACATTGTAACTGATTAGCCAATTTCCAAGGATATTGCGTGGGATTGGCTTTTAAAGGGACAGGTAAGTATTAATGGTTAATTAAAAATATTAAAGGACTTTTTTCGTGGTTATGTTTTTTGTTCAATTAAAATACTTTTTCTAAGTGTTTGTGTGTTTATTTACTTTTAACTCTTAAAGGAAATGGGTAAGGGGTACAAGTACCCCTATACTCATTTCACCTGGGAGGGGGGGGGGGTGGGCATCTGGGGGACCCCTTTTTAAAGGGGACTCCCAGATGCCACCACGAACCCCCCCCCCCCCCCCCCAGGAAATCGCGGCCTCCACCTCCACCGCCCATCGGAGGTGGAGAAGAGCCCCTTGTCCTTGGATTGGACAAGGGCTCGGAGGGGGACGGGAAAGCTTGGCTGCCCCTCCCCTTCCGAGACCCCCCAATCCATGGACCATGCGGGCTGGTATAGTCAGGGTGCGGAGCCCCACGCGGCCGGTGCTCCGCATTCTGGCTATCCCAGCCTGCATGGGGGACAAGGGGTTAAAGGGAAGGTTCAGGGACGCTGTGAAAAAAACAAAAATCCAAATCCACTTACCTGGGGCTTCCTCCAGCCCGTGGCAGGCAGGAGGTGCCCTCGTCGCGGCTCCGCAGGCTCCCGGTCTCCTCCGGTGCTACTGAGCCTGCGCAGAACAGCCCGGAGGACGTCCGATGACATCAGCGCGCACCAGTGAGCCGCACATTGGAGCGCAGAAGAGCCCGACCTGGCAGCCGGCCTGGCCAGGTCGGGCGCGCCACCGGAGGAGACCGGGAGCCTGCGGAGCCGCGACGAGGGCACCTCCTGCCTGCCACGGGCTGGAGGAAGCCCCAGGTAAGTGGATTTGGATTTTTATTTTTTTCACAGCAACCCTGAACCTTCCCTTTAAAGAGGTCTGGGAGGGGGGACCCCACGTCGTTTTTTTTTTTATATTTCCCACACTCAGAACGAAGTAAGTAAAACTCTTCCCACTTGGGGGAATCTATGAAAATAAAACACTATTGTTACCTGTGAAAAAAAAACTGACATTTTCCGCATTTAAAAGACATTTTTGCCCTTGAAACTTAAAAATCGATTTTCTCAAAAACTATAAGGTCTTTTTGAAAAAAAAAAAATTCCTCTTATTCCCACTGATCCCCTTAATATACCCTGGGAATTTGGTGTTCCTAAATTTTAAGCAGGCTTTGCTATTAACCGTTAAAGTCGGCGGGTTTTTAAATGTATATATTTTTCCTTTGAAACTTTAACATCGATTTTCTCAAAAAACTATAAGGTCTTTTTGAAAAAAAAAAATTTCCTCTTATTCCTTCTGATCTCCTTAATATATTCTCCAAATTTGAGGCTCTTAGCACTTAAGGGGGCTTTGCTATTAACCCTTAAAGTCGGCGGCTTTTTTATATTATACGGGAGCGTAATATTACGCGATTACGGCAGACTGTGTAATTTCAATAGGAGTTTACTGTCTTATGCGTAATATGTTACGCGTAATAACGTAACCTACGGTCTACGCGTAATTAATTACGTGTAATACCGTAACCTTACACGTAACGCTTACGGTGCATTTGTAGTGAATTACGATGCATAATTACGCTAATGCGTAATTTCGGCCCAGCACTGGTTTCTGCTGCTTGCCCTGCAGGTGGATTTCCTAAGCTTTTCCACCTCCCAGTCCAACACTGAAATAAAGCCAAGGATTAATTCTTCAATAATAGCATGAATTAATATATGATGGCCCTTAGGATCCATTATTATTGTAATGGGTGAGAACTGGGTATAATTCCTGATTTATATGGCCACATTTTTTTGATAGCCCTGAGGCATAATACACTGATTCAGAATATATTTTAGAATGATTAGCTTAAAGGACTTCTTTTAGTATCTATTAGTAAAAAGGCCCGCCGTGAAAAAACGGGTGCTAGTCCATGGCAGCTACCATTCCCCCTCCCGCAATGCGCTTAGACGCATCCCGCTCACCTGGCCTCCACCGCTGTCCGAAGTTTATGCACACAGGGAGATGTTGCTTGCTTGGCAGTTGGAAAAAGCTGTTATTTCCCACAATGCAATGAGTGTCACAGACAGCAAACTGTCAAACTTGGAAGCGCAGACACAGGGACACAGGAGCAGCAGACACTATTATTGTCAGGAACCGGCCCGCGGCACGCCTGCGTATACGGTTCTCGACTGCGGGTTTGACCAGATCAAGCGGGGAGCAGCCTTATTTAAGCTACAAACAAGGCTGTGACCCCCCAGAACACTTCTCACTGCCACCACTAGCGGTTCGCTAGACACGTCCCCTCAGCTGTCGAGGGCTAAACACGCAATCTGCGTTTTCGTATTTGGGTCAGCTTTGCGCTTAGGCTGAATACGAGAACGCCACGCACCCACACACAGTTGCAATCTTACACTGTAATGAAGCAAAACCACTAACAATCGTTCCGAACGATACTGTTAGCCACTCTGCTGTCGCTACTCGCACTGGCGTTTTTCGTACGTTGGGTCAGCTGCGCGCTTTAGGCCAACGTATGACAAACGCCATCACACACAATGCAATTACAATTTCATATGGTAGTGTTGCTCAAGCGTACAAATAGGCATGGACTATACACTATTGCACTTCAATCTCTTCTAGGCTATGAGTGTTAGTTTAGCACAGCAGAAGTCAAGCTTATTAAATAATAATTTAATATTCCAGAAAAACATGGAACAATGCAGAACAGAATATATAGAAAAGATTACAAAAAAAACCAAAGTAAAAAAGTTACAAAATTAAGAGTTGCAAAGATAAGAGGTTACAAAGATAAGAGGTTACAAAGATAAACACCAAGCAGTTTGCTTACCAAAATACAGGAATCCAGATAGAAGAATCTTGGACTTTTGTGGACGGACACAGTTCTGGCTTTGACCAGGAGTCCACTAGCTTGGGCCAGGAGACCGGCTGCCACTACCGTCAGAAGAGGACTGATTTGAGGTAGCTGTCCCCTGGTTTTTATAATGAAATATTCGCCTCGAGGCTGTAAGCCTGTGTGGACGGGGGGAAGCTAGATTTAATTACATCCTCAGTCATAATTGGATTTCCAGAGATCCAACATCCACTATAGTACACACACCCAACAAAAGACTTCCTTAGCCCAATTTCCCCAGGTTACAATGTCTATACATCAAGAGATTGTTAAGTGAGGCTTTTCAACTCCACCAATAATTCAATTTCCACAGGTAGAAAATGGTATCAAAAGGACTTCACCCCTTCAATAATTTCCAGTAGGCTGTGAAATACATTTCAAACATTCAGGTGTCAGCTTCCCCCTGCCCCCAAGACTCTAGCAGGCTTGCCTTGTATAATGGGACAATGGCTGACACCAGACTCAAAAGCCATGCCGACCAGCCTATTCTTCCTCAATTGGCAGCTAATTAGCAGTAGACAGTTTCCCCTGCTGGACAATGGGGCAGAGGTAATGGACATCCACATACGGAATTACATTAGACTTCAGTTTACTCTGGCCAGGTGACCAATTACTCCCAAGCCCAATACACATCTGAGGTTTTACCCAGTAGACAGAAACAGGACAGAAATATGTTCTGTTATTTTCATTAACAGCATCAGCACCCCAATATATCACCACACCTCCGCCGTTAACTTGGTGCAAGGCAGATGATCTTCCCAGATCCTCCTGCCTGCACCTACACTGTTGGTTCTGCTTGACGGGACAGCCCATCAGCATTCCCATGATTGCTCCCCTTCCCGATGGCACTGGCAGGTGGTTCTAACGAATCATCCTGCCAAAGCCTACATTGACGGCCTGGCCGGGTGGGGTAACCCTTTAGCATCCTCAGGAGGGTTCCCCACCTGTCAGTTAGCTCCAAGCTATACGAATGGAAAGCTAGGTCAGGTTGCTGCAATGTGTCGTTGCCCTTGGCAACATGACGTACCCAACCAGGGGAATGCGAGTCAGTGACAACCGTGAACTCGCGACCATAGAGACAGTGCTGCAGCTGGGGAAGGGTTCCAACCGTCGCTACACGCACTTTCTCTATAGTGGCAGGAGCTATCTCTCGGTCCCTTTGGGGAACGATCTGCCGGTCTGCCTCCTCCCCTTTGGACAGCTCCGAGGGAATAACTTCCCAGAACCCTCTCAGCCCGCCCCTCCCAGCTGGTGACCTGCTGGCTAGCCCCCTGAGCTCTTCCAGGCTGCTGTCAAATCGAACAGCCCCAGAGAACTCAGTGCTGCCTGTCACACATTCTAGGAAGGCTGCAGACAGAGAGGCTCCTGGGCCCTCAGGGCCAGGTTCCGGAGTGGATGTTGCTGACCCAGAAACATTTGCCACTTCAGCGGACAGTCCCTCTGCTGTAGACCCACTAGCGCTGTGGGTTACCACGGCAGCTGAGGGAGCGCTCACATTACCCATATCATAAACCACATCACCTTTGGTCTTGAAACCATCTGAAGGGGAAGGATCTGGCCTAGTGCCATCTGCTCCTTCAGTGGACAGTCCACCTGCTGCAGCCCAGCGAGCGCCGCTGGTTAGGCCTCGTTCACATCAGGGCCGTTTCTGTGCGCTTTTCACAGCGCACTGCCCTGTGCGATCAGCAAGGTATTGATTTTTCCATGTAACTAAATGTAGCTGGTTCACATCTATGCGCTGCGCTGAGCAGCGTTACAGAAACGTAGTGTTGCAGGCATTTCTGTGCGTTGAGCTGGAAAGCGCACAGCAATGCAAGTGAATGGGTCCGCTTTTTTAGCGCATAGAAGCGCGTACAAGCGCATAGAAGCGCATGCGTTTTTTTACCCCTAATTGGAGAAAAAAATACATTTACATACAAAAACAAAGTTTTATTGACAACTGCTGCTGCTACAGTAAGCAAAACGTGCTTTAAAGAAGCGCAGCGCAACGCACAGAAACGCGGACGAAAGCGCGCACAAGCGCATGCGTTTTTTACCCTGCGCTTTAACACGTTTTTCAGCGCAGCAGATGTGAACGAGGCTACTCCTGCAGCTGACGGAGTGTCCACATGACACACAGCATTATGTAGTACAACACATATGACATCAGCATTATCAGCCCTACATATATTGTCATTTGGGACATCACATAAAACATCCACATTATCTGTATCATTACACACATTGCTACTCAGCACTTCACAAGTAGCATCAACAGTTCTTGCATCGATCGCCTCGATAGTCCGTGCGTCATAAATGACATTATCAATTTCTGCATTCTTTGTATCAACATGTCCCACTCCAGGCCTAGGCACTGGAGACTCACTAGGGCTGGCTCCTAGCATACAGTCCGTAGCCCCTGGGGCCTCACCAGCACTCCCCACAGTACCTTGCAAGAGTCCTGAACTTCTGCTGGGGAGGCGGGCTCCACAGGGTTTGGAGCAGGCTCATACCGGGCCACTAACCGCCCCAGGTCAGTACCCAGCAAAACGTTGGTGGGGATTTTGTCAGTTACCCCAACTTCTTTCAGTCCGTTGCTGGCCCCCCAATCCAGGTGGACCAAGGCGGTGGGTATTGCTGGGGTGACACCCCCAATTCCTCTGACAGCAATCATTTTCCCAGGTATGTACTGCTCCGGGTTCACAAGCTGGGAATGTATGAGAGTCACTTCTGCTCCAGTGTCTCTCAGCCCAGTGGCAACTGTACCCCCAACCGTGACAAGCTGCAGATTCTCTGCACAGCCAGTGGCATTCCTGGTAGCACACAAAGCCGTTGGGACTTCACTGGCGTTTGAGGCCTCACTGGATTTTGGGGCCTCCCTCTTCCTCTCTGGGCAAGTTGTGCTGATATGACCCACCCTGTCACATACAAAGCATTTCCGAGTGTCAGGTTGCTTGAATCCAGGAGACAGCGGTGCTTGCCTCCTCTGGGTGCTGGGTGAAACAGGTTTAGCAATCTGTTCTCCTCTCCAGCTGGGCATAGTAAACCTCCGGGACTCAGGTGCTCTATGGGCGGTGTAGGCATCGGCCATTTCCGCAGCCTCATCCACTGTCTTTGGTTCTCGATCCAGCACAAACAGCCGGACCTCAACAGGACAGGTGCGTAGGAACTGGTCTTTTATCATCAGCTCCTGCAGGGTATCCAAGGTTTTAACTGACAGTCCTTTTAGCCACTGCTGGAAGGCAGTGCGCAGGTTGCAAGCATGATCCAGGTAGCTGTCATTAGGACCTCGCTGCACTGTCCTGAAACGTTTGCGATACACCTCTGGCGTGAGGTGGTATCGCGCAATGATGGCTTTCTTAATCGCCTCAAAGTCTGTTTCTTCCTCCTGGGGGAGACTCACAAACGCCTCCAGGGCCTTGCCTCTCAGCCCTGGTGTGAGGTATCTTGCCCACTGCTCACGGGGCACCCCATACTGCCGACAAGTCTTTTCAAACCCCTGTAGGAAAGTCACAAACACACAAAAGGTATCCTGCGCTCCAGTCAGAAGGTCGCACGGTCAAAGGTGGTTCCCCCTTTTGGCTTTCAACACTGCAGCGCTCCGGGTAGGGGGGTTAACTAGACAACTGAAGAAAATATGGAGCGCGCCATAGTGCATCAAACGTATTGGGGGTATTTTATTAACACATAAAAGTTATACTCACAAACAGTGGAGTTAAAATCGCATGTCAGCGGACAGCCAGCCGCTTTCCTCAGTGATGGAGAATGACGCGCTGTGGCCAGCAGCGCGGGTTCCGATGTCCTGGGCTCCGGTACGCTGAGGAGTGGGCGTGGCTGGATTCAGTAAGTGTGTGACGTCATGACGCGTTTCGGCGCACGGTGCCTTCGTCAGATGACGTCTACACGCTCCAATGGGCTTACTTATAGTGTTTCTTCGCATGGTCGCCAGGGCGACTTGAAAAAACTTAAACCAACTTTATTGAACCTACTTTGTGGAACAACAAAGCAGGAAAGGAGGGCGTATATAAAGGCACTTTGGCCGGCGCGTCATCCTCCATGTTGGAAAGTGCATTATAGCTCAAATAGACATAAACAACATGAAAAAATAAAAATAAGTAAAATGAGAAGGACCTTTTGGTGAAAAACTAATGGAATAAATTAAATGAAACGGGAGATGTGTGAAAACCAGTGGCACCATCAATAATTCGTACTTTAAACTCCACTCGATATTTGCAGATGCAACTGCACAATAGAAGTGGATCATATCCACAGTCATTGCTGGTGCAGCCGCCAGTTGATATCCAAAGCACGTCATTACCCACCAGTAGTGGGCACCATTAAAGAGTAACTGTCAGGCTGCAGAAGCTAATTTAAACCTCTATTCTCCTGTGTTAAACAGTTTAGAAGGAAGCCCAAAAGCAATTAGTGAAGATAAAAATCTCAGTTACCTTTGATGTGTGCTTATCAGCAAGTCTGTTATTCTTAAGAAGACGCAAGCCGCATACCATACTGCAAAGCATTCTGGGGCTCTCCCCTCGGCTGCTAATGAGACGTTACAGCAGCTTGTAATCACGTAGCACTGATAAATCTCGGGCAGAGTACACTGCAGGAGTCAGCTATTGTTCCTAGCCACATGGCTCATTAATATTCACTGCATACTGTGTTATTTAGTACCAGCTTATCTGTGATCAGGAAGCAGGCAGGACATGACGACACATTTGACAGAAAAACATGGAGCCTGCCATGAGCTGTCAGGAGCATCTATCTCTGCATATACTATATACAAATTCTGTGAAATCCAAACGTGGACAGTGAAATGCATATGTAATGTAAGTACAGCCAATCTTTAGCTACTGATATATGTGTTTATTTTCTCTGAGACCTTATACCTAACAGCTCCTCTTTAAGCACTTGGCCTCTGGTCACAAAACAACTCATATACAAACCATCATGGAAATAACGTCATAAATACTGATTACTAATAAAATTGCATAGAAACAGTATACATAAAAAATGCATAAAATTAGCTTACAAAACGTGGGAAGATAGATGTTGGATTGAAAAACCAACAGTTCCCAAAGGGTGGTATCCTAAAGAAGCCCCTCGATCTATTGGATTTGTCCGGGGCTGGATGGTGACTGATATGCACAGGTCCAATGACCTATGGGATGTCTGAAGAGATGACAGGGAAATGGGCATGGGAAGGGTAGTGGTGGGTGGATCTGGGGAGGAGGGGGGGGCAGGGTAGGGGGGGTGACAGGGGGATGGGAAAGAAGGGACTAGGGTGGTGTGGGGGAGTGTCCAAGGGAAAAAGGGGGGGGGGTTTGTATGGTGTAGGGTCGGGGGAGGTTCCCAGTGCAAGGAACATACCTATATATTTATATATATATATATACATGACATGGATCCGCCTCTAGGGGAGGAGAGGGGAAGGAGTATGACCTACTATGGACAATGCCTATTATACAGCATACTCACCACCCTCATCTAGTGTACAGTTCTGCTAAGTAAGAGAAAGCTGAAGGGAGAGAAGGAAAAAGAGAGGGATCGAGTTAATATGCATAACAATACATGACTACAACCAATCAAATCAAAAAATACTCGCTATATCATAATTAATAGTGTATCACAGATATGTTGATATCTCAAGGCCTTCGTTAAGACCCTTAGGACTAAGGGTATCCAGTTTAAAAATCCAAAAAGTTTCCCTTTCACAGAGCCTTCTGAATCTCTGTCCTTGTAATAGGGATCTAGGGATCATTTCCAGACCAATGATTTTCAATGTGTCGACCATGCTGTTATGGTGTTCCTTGAAGTGACGTGGGACACTGTGTTTCTCTACCTCGTCCAATATGTTCCTTTTATGTTCGCCTAATCTTTGCCTGAGGGGTCTGGTCGTTCTACCCACATAGAATTTTGGGCACCCACAGGTTAGGAGATACACCACATAATCACTCCCACAGTTTATGAAATCCTTCAATTTGCGAACCTGATTGTTTCCATCTGTTATCTCTGTAGCTCTGTGACTAATAAAAGGACAACACCCACATCTCTTGATGTTACATCTATACGAGCCCTTCAAAGCAGGGAACATGCTATCTGATTTCGTAGCTCTCCTCTTGACATTGCTGGGGGCTATAGTGTTCTTTATAGACATGGCTTTTTTAAAAATAACTGCTGGGTGTTCTGGAATTATATCTCTTAGTATGGGATCTTGCTTCAGGATGGGCCAATTTTGGACCACTATGTTGTTTATTGTATTTGAGGCTTCGGTATATGTGGTGATGAAGGGTAAGTCAGAATGTTTGTTATTGTCAATACCATGATTTTCCTTAGGTTTAGGCCTGACCTTATACTCCTCAAATATGTCCCGTATTTGTTCCGACTTGTAGCCCTTTTCAATGAATTTTTTGGAAAGTATCTCACCCTGTTCGAAGTAATCGTTATCTGAAGTGCAATTGCGTCTGAGCCTACAGAATTGGCTTTTAGGTATATTCTGAATCCACTTTCGGTTGTGGCAGCTGGACGCATGTAGGTATGAGTTACCCGCCGTGGGTTTAAAATGTGTTTTTGAACATATCAAACCCTCGTCATTAGTAAATAACTCTAGGTCCAAGAAGACCAGACTGTCACTGGACAGAACATGAGTAAAGCTCAGCCCAAAGGTGTTATTGTTGCAATAAGTCAGAAATTCATCAAACCTTTGGGCGCTACCGTCCCAAATCAGCAAGATGTCGTCGATGTATCTTGTATAGAAAACCAGATATTTACTGAATGGATTACAGGACCAGATGTGTAAATTTTCCCAATAGGCCATGTACAGGTTGGCGAAACTGGGGGCGAATCCTGCCCCCATCGATGTTCCGCAGGTCTGTAGATACAGTTTGTTCATGAAACTAAAATAATTGTGTGAGAGAGCAAATTGCAATAAATCTAAAATGAATTGGCCTTGTGGGATAGGGAGTGAACAGTCCTGTGTGAGGAAGTATTGCACCGCCTCTAGACCTTTGTCATGGGGAATGCTGGTGTAAAGCGATGAGACATCTAATGAGGCCCAGAGAAAACCTTTGTCCCACCTGTAATTTTGTAACATATCCATCACATGCAAGGAGTCACGGGTATAAGATTGCGACTCCAAGACTAGAGGTTGCAAGAAATGGTCCACATAAGAAGATATATTTGATACCAACCCTTCCATTCCAGCTACAATCGGTCTACCCGGGGGTTGAGTCATACTTTTGTGGATTTTTGGAATGTGGTAAAAGTATGGGACAGATGGATGATTGGGGACTAAAAACCTTTTCTCATGATCGTTGACAATGTTATTCGTATAGGCCTTATTCACCAGTTGTTGCAACTCATCTCTATACGCCATGGTGGGATCTGTGGGAAGTGATCGGTATGTTGAAGCATCTCTAACAAAATATTTCCCTGTCAGGGGAATAAAACTTAGCGTTTAATTATACATTAAGATGAGAATGAGACTGTCATACCATTAGCTACATACAAGTAGTTGATACAGTAGGAAAGTAATATTTTGGAGAGTTCTCTCCTCCTACTTCAACTATAAAGTGCTTAGTTACAAATTACAAAGACCCCCCACCATACAAAACCCGACATGTTTCACTTCCTATTGGAAGCTTTATCAAGGGACAAAAGTGCAGTGCATTAGTGCATATAGTGAAAAGATGATTACAGAGTAATTTAAAACATTGTAAATGGTAGCAAGGCGTATAGGCCTATGATAACAGCCTGAGGCTGTTATCATAGGCCTATACGCTTTGCTACCATTTACAATGTTTTAAATTACTCTGTAATCATCTTTTCACTATATGCACTAATGCACTGCACTTTTGTCCCTTGATAAAGCTTCCAATAGGAAGTGAAACATGTCGGGTTTTGTATGGTGGGGGGTCTTTGTAATTTGTAACTAAGCACTTTATAGTTGAAGTAGGAGGAGAGAACTCTCCAAAATATTACTTTCCTACTGTATCAACTACTTGTATGTAGCTAATGGTATGACAGTCTCATTCTCATTTTAATGTATAATTAAACGCTAAGTTTTATTCCCCTGACAGGGAAATATTTTGTTAGTGCTGTTAAAATCAGGTTCTGTGTTATTTTATGTTGAAGCATCTGTCAGAAGTCTTAGCCCCTCATTCATATAATCCACAAAGTTCATCACAACAATCCCTCCCCCTTTATCTGCCTGTCTAATCACAATGTCCTTATTTTCTGTAAGTTGTTTCAGAGCGTGTAGACGTCATCTGACGAAGGCGCCGTGCGCCGAAACGCGTCATGACGTCACACGCTTACTGAATCCAGCCACGCCCACTCCTCAGCGTACCGGAGCCCAGGACATCGGAACCCGCGCTGCTGGCCACAGCGCGTCATTCTCCATCACTGAGGAAAGCGGCTGGCTGTCCGCTGACATGCGATTTTAACTCCACTGTTTGTGAGTATAACTTTTATGTGTTAATAAAATACCCCCAATACGTTTAAAGCACTATGGCGCGCTCCATCTTTTCTTCAGTTGCCCTGTAGGAAAGTGTCTATGTCAGAGTCCTTGTCCATAGCGGGGAACTTATCCAGGGGGATTCTGTGGACTCGCTCACCTTCGCGTTCTGCGGGTCCAGCAGACCGGTTCTGCTGCTGAAGTTTAGCCAGCTCCAGCTGGTGTTGCCGTTCAGCTCTTCCCTCCTCTGCCCGGAGTCTGTCCCTCTCGGCCTGGAGTCGCTGGGCAGCTTGTTCCCTCTCTGCTTGTCGTATTTCCCTCTCTGCTTGCCGATGTTCCAGAATCAGCTTTAGGCGCAGTTCGGGCTCAGCCGAACCTAGTAGCTGTAGGTCGGCTTCCAGAGATGTCATCTCCGTGTTCGGTGGATCATCCAGGACATCGTCTCCACTCGCATTCTGTGGCGGGAGCGATTCCTCCTCTGGCGTGTCGTGAGCTGCATCCGCTGACGTTGAAGCACGGGCTTGCTCTGCCTCATCATACTCCTCGAGCGCACAAACTAACTGGTCCTTAGTCTGGCCGCTCACCGTCTCGATGCCTTTGTGCTCACACAGGTTGAGTAGTATCTCTTTGTTTTGCCTTGCATAGCTGGATGCTTTCTGAGCCATCGTGTTGCAAAAAAAATAAAAATTAAAAAAAATTAAAAAAAAAAAGGGGGGGAAGGGAAAGCAAATACCAAGTGTGTATCTTTGAACAAAAAAAAAAACGTATATAGATTCTGCACTGAGTAGACTTCTGTAGGCTAGTTGCTTCTAGCAAGCTTCCAGCCTTTAGTACTCAGAATAGCGAGCTAAACTGCGTACTAATGTACTAAACGTTCCCACCACTGCCAGCCAATTAAGTCAGGAACCGGCCCGCGGCACGCCTGCGTATACGGTTCCCGACTGCGGGTTTGACCAGATCAAGCGGGGAGCAGCCTTATTTAAGCTACAAACAAGGCTGTGACCCCCCAGAACACTTCTCACTGCCACCACTAGCGGTTCGCTAGACACGTCCCCTCAGCTGTCGAGGGCTAAACACGCAATCTGCGTTTTCGTATTTGGGTCAGCTTTGCGCTTAGGCCGAATACGAGAACGCCACGCACCCACACACAGTTGCAATCTTACACTGCAATGAAGCAAAACCACTAACAGTCGTTCCGAACGATACTGTTAGCCACTCTGCTGTCGCTACTCGCACTGGCGTTTTTCGTACGTTGGGTCAGCTGCGCGCTTTAGGCCAACGTATGACAAACGCCATCACACACAATGCAATTACAATTTCATATGGTAGTGTTGCTCAAGCGTACAAATAGGCATGGACTATACACAGTTGCACTTCAATCTCTTCTAGGCTATGAGTGTTAGTTTAGCACAGCAGAAGTCAAGCTTATTAAATAATAATTTAATATTCCAGAAAAACATGGGACAATGCAGAACAGAATATATAGAAAAGATTACAAAAAAAAACAAAGTAAAAAAGTTACAAAATTAAGAGTTACAAAGATAAGAGGTTACAAAGATACACACCAAGCAGTTTGCTTAGCAAAATACAGGAATCCAGATAGAAGAATCTTGGACTTTTGTGGACGGACACAGTTCTGGCTTTGACCATGAGTCCACAAGCTTGGGCCAGGAGACCGGCTGCCACTACCGTCAGAAGAGGACTGATTTGAGGTAGCTGTCCCCTGGTTTTTATAATGAAATATTCGCCTCGAGGCTGTAAGCCTGTGTGGACGGGGGGAAGCTAGATTTAATTACATCCTCAGTCATAATTGGATTTCCAGAGATCCAACATCCACTATAGTACACACACCCAACAAAAGACTTCCTTAGCCCAATTTCCCCAGGTTACAATGTCTATACATCAAGAGATTGTTAAGTGAGGCTTTTCAACTCCACCAATAATTCAATTTCCACAGGTAGAAAATGGTATCAAAAGGACTTCACCCCTTCAATAATTTCCAGTAGGCTGTGAAATACATTTCAAACATTCAGGTGTCAGCTTCCCCCTGCCCCCAAGACTCTAGCAGGCTTGCCTTGTATAATGGGACAATGGCTGACACCAGACTCAAAAGCCATGCCGACCAGCCTATTCTTCCTCAATTGGCAGCTAATTAGCAGTAGACACAGTTTCCCCTGCTGGACAATGGGGCAGAGGTAATGGACATCTACATACAGAATTACATTAGACTTCAGTTTACTCTGGCCAGGTGACCAATTACTCCCAAGCCCAATACACATCTGAGGTTTTACCCAGTAGACAGAAACAGGACAGAAATATGTTTTGTTATTATCATTAACAGCATCAGCACCCCAATATATCACCACAATTATTATACAGGATTTTTTTTAATCACCTGGGGCTTCTTCCAGGCAGTGGCGGCTCCAGCTTTACATTCTTTTTAGGGGGGTAGGGGGGCACAAAGGTGGCACGATGGCTGGCTGGTAGGTCCCATTTGGGTGATTAAAATTGCTGTTTGTATGGAAGAGCACAACAGGATGAAAAGGCGCCCACAAAATGATAAAATGAATTAAAAACAATAAAATAAATAACGTTTGAGTGGCTTACCTCAATGGAGACACATTCATATAAAAATTAACCTTAATAGCACTGGCAACGTGTTTTGTGGGTCCCTGCCCACTTCCTCTGGCCAAATCAAGTGTCTCACTGAGTTAAGAGCCAAGGTTTGAGCTCCTTAAACCTGAAAGGAGCTCAAACCTTGGCTCCATGGAGGTAAGCGACTTCAAACTTTATTTATTTAATTGTTTTGAATTCATTTTATCATTTTCTGGGAGCCTTTTCATCCTGTTGTGCATTGTTTACCCCCCCCCCCCCCACCCCCGACTAAGGGTAGGGGATACCCTTGAACCCTGTTTACAGCCCCCTTTTTCTCGAAAAGTGCAATCATCTCTGGCTAGCCTGGACCCCCGAGTGGAGTCGGGTTTACTGATCTCCACCTGCCTGCAGTGGTTGGTTGCCCCTTTGCAACCTCCCTTTGTGAGTACTCTCTGTTTATATTTTTTTTTTGCTTCTTCTATCATTTGTGACGTACTGCACCATTTGGGCTCCCGGTGTCTCTGTGTTTTTTCATTCCAGGGTGACTGTTCACATTCTACTTTGTTTGTATGGCGAGCTTTAGATATTTTTGCCCAACTCAGGTGAAAAAATTATGGCTAACTAGTTCAGCAATGATAGTAACCAAATATAAATATCACAAATACTGTAGAACTCAGAGACTTTTGAGTACAGCAGATTGTCCAAATGATAGCACTATTATTGCATAATAGCTTGCTGGCATGCTGTAACGATTGGTGTCAGCACGCAGAGAGAATCTGCTTATTGGTGATCTGCAGTATCACCAAGAATGCAGATATATACCTGATTATTGATGATCTGCAGAATCACCGATAATACAGATATATTGCTAACCTCTGGACACCTATAGGTATGTGAGTGTTTGGTGTAACAGTAATACTTTGAGTAATGCACCTGCTGAGCAGGTGATAAGAGACAGTAAAGGAACACTGCTCCGAGAGTACAGGAACCTTCCAGCAGCCTGAGACTCTCCAAGGGGTGGAGTCAGGCTGAAGATAGGAAGGGCCAGAGAGTGAGTGACACCTGAAGGTGGATGTCACTATCTGATCTGGAGACTATCTCTTAATAGGAGAGATAGCTATCAAGGTCGGGCACGCCTGGTCGGTAACACACTGACAGATAAAGTACAAAGACAGAAGGCTGATTCGATATCCAAGGCAAGCAGGGTCTGGCAACGGAATATTAGATATGCGAGGTACCGAATCAGAAGACAGAGGAGTAGTCAGGAAAGCAATAAGTCATAACAGATATCAAACAATGCCTAGTCTGGGTGCGAGGTCCGTGGTCTCAGCACCCTGGAACTAGTCTGAAGAATAACACAAATGATAATACAGTTCCCTAGTCTGGGTGCGAGGTCCGTGGTCTCAGCACCCTGGAACTAGTCTGGAGTATAACACAAATGATAATACAGTTCCCTAGTCTGGGTGCGAGGTCCGTGGTCTCAGCACCCTGGAACTAGTCTGGAGTATAATACAAATGATAGAACAGTTCCCTAAGCTGGGTGTGAGGTCCTTGGTCTCTACACCCTGGAACTAGCTTAAGCATAAACAGAATAACAGTTCAAGTAATCTGGCTCAGTGTGAATTCCCAGGTCCACCTGGTTCAAACACACTGTTGGATCTGACTAAGGTCTGATTGCTTCCACGTAGTGTTCGCAACAGCAGACAACTTGCAACTGGCCAGCAGTAACTATATATGGAGTAGTGCTCTCCAGCACCACCCCTAATTGATCAACCAATAGTATCCTGCTCTGGAGTCAGCTGATCGGCGTGATCAGCTGACTCTCCCTGAAAATCATAAATAAACTTTGCCTATCTCAACAGCCACTTTAAATTGTAATACCCACACCTCAATGCGAGGGATCAGCCCCACCAAAATATGTTGTATACTATTATAAGCAGTAAAAAAATGGGAGAGATCATAGGTATATGCAAGAATAGAAAATTAGCTTTATTGTGACACCGAATCCAATCATGTGTAGCCAAATTAAAATCAATTAAAAGTAGCCTGTATTGAGCACACCACCATCCGCACCTTCATCACGCACCACACACTCAACCACCCCTAACGGTACCGGTACCGATTTAGCCGTATCTTCAGAGAGGGGGAGAGAGTAGTATGTGCTTAATAATGAAGAGCAGTCGGAATCCTCTTCAGCTTGCAAGCTAGTTATAACAGAGTCCAGATAGTCTCACCATGAGTAGTTCCGTCATTCAGTTACCGTCACTGCGATGTCATTTGAACGATTCACCACCAAGGTATGGATCATCGGACAGCGTAGGCTCTCAGGCATCTGCTCCACCCGCTCAGCTGTGTTGCCGTAAGGCGGGGAACGCGCACTGATGCCGTGTCCTGCTATCGTGATGTTGCAGCCGTGAGGAGCGCTCCAGGTCACGTGATTCAGACCCGCCCACCGACAGACAGCTGACTCTCCCTGCCCAGTATAAGAATTCTGCCTCTCAGCCCGCGCGCGTGTATTCCTAAGCCTAAGTGCACTAACAGACTCAGCCACACCAGACACACGCTGCCGCGTGCAAACCGCCGCGCTGGACGCGGAACCAGCCGCCATACTGTTGTTGCATGCGGCGGCTTTTCCGCGTCCTGCCCTATTGCCAGACACACGCTTCCGCGTGCAAACCGCCACATTGGACGCGGAATCAGCCGCCTCCTCAGTAACACACGCGGCGGCTTTTTCGCGTTCTCTCACACATGCTTTATTCCTTGCTTGCTAGCAAGTTGCTCCTGTGTGGACTAATCACAGACAAATCATTCCAACCCCCAGCCTTTGTTTCATGACTCCACACGCCAGGGGAGAGTGAAGAGACAGGAAGGAAAGCAACACAGTGTGTTTAATTCCTTTGCTAAGCATTATGTAAAATACAAGCTCTAGTTTATTGACTAATTTAAAAGAAAAAACAGTAAGCTTGCAGCTTGTAAGCCTTCTTCAGACTCTATAACTGTTGATTGGCAATGTTAGAACATACGATCAGAAGGAGGTAGAGAGATTTTTTTCGCAAACATAAGTGACACCCAAATACTTGCAAGGATTGTGAGGTATTTATGGAAAATAGATAAGACTCTTGGTTTACTCAACATCTACATAGACTCAGGCTGACATGGAGAGTTTTTTTGCAGACATTGGCCTCAATTCACTAAGTCTTTAATAACTCTTCTGAGCTGTTTCTACAGTTATCACCATAGTGATAACTGTAGAAACAGCTCAGAAGAGTTATTAACCACTTAACATCTCAGTCGTTTTCAGCTTATGCATCCGAGCAATGTTCACCTCCCATTCATTAGCCTATAACTTTATCACTACTTATCACAATGAACTGATCTATATCTTGTTTTTTCCGCCACCAATTAGGCTTTCTTTGGGGGGTACATTTTGCTAAGAGCCACTTTACTGTAAATGCATTTTAACAGGAAGAATAAGAAAAAAAATGAAAAAAATCATTATTTGTCAGTTTTCGGCCATTATAGTTTTAAAATAATACATGCCTCCATAATTAAAACCCACATATTGTTATTGCCCATTTGTCACGGTTATTTCACCATTTAAATTATGTCCCTATCACAATGTATCGCGACAATATTTTATTTGGAAAAAAGAGCATTTTTTCCGTTTTGCATACATCACTATTTACAAGCTTATAAAAAAAAAAAATAGAGAGAAATATTTCATCTTTACATAGATATTTAAAAAGTTTAGACCCTTAGGTAAATATTTATGTGTTTTTGTTTTTTTTATAGTAATGTTTTTTTTGGTTTTTTTTATTAAACATTTTATGTGGGCATTTTTGGGAGGGTGGGTTTTAAAAGTGTTTTATTTGGGGAAATATTGGTGTATTGTAATGTTTTTGGGCATTTACATGTAGTTTTACATTTTGGCCACAAGATGGCAATCTCGATTTTTTTTACATGACGTCACTCTAAGCGTACAATGTACGCTTAGAGGGACACAGCTTCAGAAAGAGCGAAGCTTCCGAGAGAAGCTGTCGCTTTTTCAGCGGGGGAGAGGAATCAATGATCGGGCTCCCCAGCCCGATACATTGATTCCGTGGCTACCGACTCCGCGGCCGGGAGTGCGCGTGCACGCGCGCGATCGGCCGCGGGAGCGCGCCTGTCCTCCTTGACGTTTTTATACGTCAAGGAGGACAAAGTGGTTAAAGACAGGAGATAAACTTAGTGAATTGAGGCCAATATCCTGTTCACTTTATGCTGCTGGAGCCTGTAAACAGTAAACTTGTTACTGAGCAGGGGGGCACTTAGGGGGGGGCACAGTGATTCCCGAAGGGGGGAACAGTGCCCCAGTGTAGTGCCGCCCATGCTTCCAGCACCTCACAGCCATCTCAGTCCCTCGCCCCAGCCCCGGTCCTCTTCGGTGTCCCTGCTGGTTGGCTGCAATGATGGCGTCCCACCGGCAGGGTCGGCTGTTCTGCACGTCCACATCCTCTGGCGCGTACTGTGCCTGCACAGTGATTGTGATTAGACACAAATGAGGGGGAATTAAACAGGCTAAACTCTGTAAATGCATACAGGGTGCATTTCTTTGTTTTCCTTCTGTCCTGTGCAAGAGTTCAGGTCCACTTTAAAAGAAGAAAAAAAATACTCAGAGTATCCAAAAACACATAGAACAAAAATCAAAATAACTAAAGTAAACTGTGAGTTCCAACTTGGACTATGCTGAAACATGGGCAGCATGGTGCCGTTGTGCTCCATCAGCCTCCTTGACAGCAAGGCAAGGACCATTTAGGTACTATCAGACTATGGGGGTTTGTATGGAAGAACAGTCTGGTCAGCTTTCAGCCCCTTTTATTAGCTATAACTATTCCAAGGCCCAGATACTGTATATACTGTACATGTTAGAGCTCAATGAAAAGGGAAAAAGAAAAATCCATGTGATCTCTCTCAAGCAGAAAAGGAGATGATGTTAGGGTGCCTGAACTCGCTTGAGAGCTTTTACATGGGGTTTTTAACCATGGACTTCTGTCGTGGTTACTGAGGCTCTCAGAGGAGTAGTGTCCTACAGTCATCTGGAGCCTCGTTTTTGCTGAAACTTTTTGAGTCTTGCTGAGAGAGTGTCCATCCCTGCTTGGTTACTATATATATGTGTGTGTGTGTGTATATATATATATATATATATATATATATATATATATAGGGGTGCGAAAGTTTGGGCAACCTTGTTAATCTTCATGATTTTCCTGTATAAATCTTTGGTTGTTACGATAAAAAATGTCAGTTACATATATCATATAGGTTATAGGAGACACACGCAGTGATATTTGAGAAGTGAAATGAAGTTTATTGGATTTATAGAAAGTTTGCAATAAATGTTTAAACAAAATTAGGCAGGTGCATAAATTTGGGCACCACAAAAAAGAAATGAAAACAATATTTAGTAGATCCTCCTTTTGCAGAAAACATCTCTAGTTCATTCAGATTTGATGGCTTCCGAGCATGGACAGCTCTCTTTAACTCACACCACAGATTTTCAATTATATTCAGATCTGGGGACTGAGATGGCTATTCCAGAACGTTGTACTTGTTCCTCTGCATGAATGCCTTAGTGGATTTTGAGCAGTGTTTAAGATCGTTATCTTGTTGAAAGATTCAGCCCCGGCGCAGATTCAGCTTTGTCACGAATTCCTGGATATTGGTCTCCAGAATCTGCCGATACTGAGTGGAATCCATGTGTCCCTCAACTTTAACAAGATTCCCAGTCCCTGCACTGGCCACACAGCCCCACAGCATGATGGAACTACCACATTTTACTTTAGATAGCAGGTGGTTTTCTTAGAGTGCTGTGTTCTTTTTCCTCTATGCACAACGCCCCTTGTTATGCCCAAATAACTCAGTTGTAGAGTCATCAGTTCACAGCACCTTATTCCAAAATGAAGCTGGCTGTAACATCCACGGAAGCAGCGGCTGCGGGCACGCAGGGTGTCTCCGCAGCCGCCTCGCTTCCCTGCTCTGGGACTTCGCCCATTCCTCTGGCGTCTAGTACGCCAAGGACGGGGTTGTCCATTGCTCATAGGGTTGCTGTATCGCGCGGGCGCATGCGGAGACAGGACCTTTATGCGGGGAGGAGGCGCGTCAGCTGACTGGCTGGTCGGCTGACGTCAGAGGAGACTCACGGCGCTCAGGATTGGCTGATTGGTGGTGTGCGCGGCCGTGGGGTCTCCTCTGCTTCAAAAGCCTTCAGTCTTCACTCGCAACCTGTCTGCTGTTGCGAATACTTACGTGTTAGCGCTCAGACCTTAGATAGTATCCGGTGTGCTTTGATCTGGGAGGAAACCAGGGATTTCACACAAGACTAGGATTATTGTATTATTGTATATTTGATATTCTGTGTATAACTCTGGCTATCCTCTGACCCTGCTCTTGCTTATCGATTCTGTACTTCTGCTCATCTGTCTCTGTTGCTGAACTCTGCCTGATATCTCACTACTCTCTTACTTCTCGATTTTGTACTGTACCTGCCCGCCTGTTACTGATCTTAGCCTGTCTGACCATTCTACTCACCAGTGAACCCTGTCACTGGTGAAGTGCTCTTTGCTAGTACTCATCAGCTCCTCTGGTGAGATCTAATCCACTAATCTATTACTGTGTACTATAGTACCCACTAGCAAAACTATTCAGTTACTGTACCAATAGTGCCCACCAGCTCCTCTGGTGAGGCCTAGTTAAACTATTCAGTTACTGTTGCACCAAGCACTATACACCTTGCTATTCTGCTAGTTATACTTGCATTATTGGTGATTCTGCAGATCACCACATAATCAGGTATAGCGTCTGTATTATCGGTGATTCTGCAGATCACACATAATCAGACGTCTGTGTTGCTACACCAATCGTTACACTGGCTTGTCCAAATGTACTTTAGCATACCTCAAGCGGCTCTGTTTGTGCTGTGGGCGGAGAAAAGGCTTCCTCTGCATCACTCTCACATACAGCATCTCCTTGTGTAAAGTGTGCCAATGGTTGAACGATGCACAGTGACTTCATCTGCAGCAAGATGATGTTGTAGGTCTTTGGTGCTGGTCTGTGAGTTGACTCTGACTGTTCTCACTATTCGTTGCTTCTGTCTATCCGAGATTTTTCTTGATCTGCCACTTTGAGCCTTAACGTGAACTGATCCTGTGGTCTTCCATTTCCTCAATATGTTCCATAACTGTGGAAACAGACAGCTGAAATCTCTGAGACAGCTTTCTGTATCCTTCCCCTAAACCATGATGGTAAACAATCTTTGTCTTCAGGTCATTTGAAAGTTGTTTTGAGACCCCCATTTTGCTAATCTTCAGAGAAAATTAAGAGGATGGAAACTAACAACTGACCCCCTTAAACTCCTTGCCGGTTATCCCGAGCTCAGCTCTAGGTAACCTGCGCAGGAGGATTTCTCAGGCCCCGCTGGGCCGATTTTCACAAATTGTTTTTATTGCACGCAGCTAGCACTTTGCTAGCTGCGTGCATGTCTCAATCGCCACCGCTCACCGCCGATTCGCATCTACCCACCGCGCCGCCCCCCCCCCCCCCTCCAGACCCCTTGCGCAGCCTGGCCAATCAGTGCCAGGCAGCGCTGAGGGGTGGATCGGGATTCCCTCTGATATCCCGACGTCCATGACGTCATCCCGCTCCGTCGCCATGGCGACGGGGAAGCCCAGCAGGACATCCCGTTCTGATTTCCTGCTTGCAAACAGCGCCGGCGGCGATCAGAATAGGTAGGGGGATGCCGCTTGTCAGCGGCTATCATGTAGCGAGCGCTAGGCTAGCTACATGAATTGAAAAAACAAAAATTTAAAAAAGTGCTGCGCCGCCCCCTTGCCGAAATAATTGGAATGGCAAGGGGGTTAAATACTCTTTCTCATAATTGGATTCACCTGTGTATGTAGGTCAGGGCTCACTGAGCTTACCAAGCCAATTTGAGTTCCAATAATTAGTTCTAAAGGTTTTTGAATCAATAAAATGACAACAGTGCCCACATTTATGCACCTGCTTAATTTTATTTAAACAATTATTGCACACTTTCTGTAAATCCAATAAACTTAATTTCCCTTTTCAAATATCACTGTGTGTGACTCCTATATGATATATTTATCATAACAACCAAAGATTTATACAGGAAAATCATGCCCAAACTTTCGCACCCCACTGTATACTATATATATCAGTGAGGGACGCTATGGCCCGACTGGGTCCCAACTGGAGAAAAACTGTCAGTTCCTTAGCTGAGTATTAACTCTTCTAAATGCATTTTAGCAAAAAATAAATAAATAAATAAATAAAAATAAATGGTTTATGGCCATTATACTTTTAAAATAAAACCTGCTACTGTGAATTAAACCCACATATGTTATTTGCCCATTTGTCCTGGTTATTGCAACTTTTAAATTATGTACCTAGTACATGTAATGCGACAAAATTTTATTTGGAAATAAAGTTGTTTTTTCAGTTTTGCGTCTGTCACTAATTACAAGCCCATATATGCAAATATAACAGTAATATACCCTCATGCCATACATAGTAAAAAAAAAAAAAAAAAGTACATAACTATTAATGTATTTTATTTTATTTTTTTTAAGTGACGTTATTTTTATTTGATTTTTTTTACAAGTAACTGTGGGGGAGGGGGGATCGGGTTCCAGGGAGGGGGAAAGGAGGTATTACCGTAATTTATTTTTATCTAATTTAGTAAGTGTGACAAAAGAAATGTGTATTTTTAATTTTATATGTATTTTTTTTCACCACTACTCTGTACGACAGAGAGGGTGTTGTTGGAGCAAAGTTCATCGAAGCCATGATCTTTGCCTACTAGCACTTTGATTGGCTCAGGGAGGACTTCTTCCCTTTTCCCAATTGCGGCTCTGTGGGTTCCGACAGTAAGCATGGGGCGTGGGGCCCACAATCGCGAATGGCAGTGGTTGAAAACATCCTCTGGTACATTAACTGGGACCAACAGGACGTTTTAATACTGCGTGTGGGTGGGTAGTGGTTAAAGGGAACCATAACTGTACAGGGAGTGCAGAATTATTAGGCAAATGAGTATTTTGACCACATCATCCTCTTTATGCATGTTGTCTTACTCCAAGCTGTATAGGCTCGAAAGCCTACTACCAATTAAGCATATTAGGTGATGTGCATCTCTGTAATGAGAAGGGGTGTGGTCTAATGACATCAACACCCTATATCAGGTGTGCATAATTATTAGGCAACTTCCTTTCCTTTGGCAAAATGGGTCAAAAGAAGGATTTGACAGGCTCAAAAAAGTCAAAAATAGTGAGATATCTTGCAGAGGGATGCAGCACTCTTAAAATTGCAAAGCTTCTGAAGCGTGATCATCGAACAATCAAGCGTTTCATTCAAAATAGTCAACAGGGTCGCAAGAAGCGTGTGGAAAAACCAAGGCGCAAAATAACTGCCCATGAACTGAGAAAAGTAAAGCGTGCAGCTGCCAAGATGCCACTTGCCACCAGTTTGGCCATATTTCAGAGCTGCAACATCACTGGAGTGCCCAAAAGCATAAGGTGTGCAATACTCAGAGACATGGCCAAGGTAAGAAAGGCTGAAAGACAACCACCACTGAACAAGACCCACAAGCTGAAACGTCAAGACTGGGCCAAGAAATATCTCAAGATTTTTCTAAGGTTTTATGGACTGATGAAATGAGAGTGAGTCTTGATGGGCCAGATGGATGGGCCCGTGGCTGGATTGGTAAAGGGCAGAGAGCTTCAGTCCGACTCAGACGCCAGCAAGGTGGAGGTGGAGTACTGGTTTGGGCTGGTATCATCAAAGATGAGCTTGTGGGGCCTTTTGGGGTTGAGGATGGAGTCAAGCTCAACTCCCAGTCCTACTGCCAGTTTCTGGAAGACACCTTCTTCAAGCAGTGGTACAGGAAGAAGTCTGCATCCTTCAAGAAAAACATGATTTTCATGCAGGACAATGCTCCATCACACGCGTCCAAGTACTCCACAGCGTGGCTGGCAAGAAAGGGTATAAAAGAAGAAAAACTAATGACATGGCCTCCTTGTTCACCTGATCTGAACCCCATTGAGAACCTGTGGTCCATCATAAAATGTGAGATTTACAAGGAGGGAAAACAGTACACTTCTCTGAACAGTGTCTGGGAGGCTGTGGTTGCTGCTGCACGCAATGTTGATGGTGAACAGATGAAAACACTGACAGAATCCATGGATGGCAGGCTTTTGAGTGTCCTTGCAAAGAAAGGTGGCTATATTGGTCACTGATTTGTTTTTGTTTTGTTTTTGAATGTCAGAAATGTATATTTGTGAATGTTGAGATGTTATATAGGTTTCACTGGTAAAAATAAGTAATTGAAATGGGTATATATTTGTTTTTTGTTAAGTTGCCTAATAATTATGCACAGTAATAGTCACCTGCACACACAGATATCCCCCTAAAATAGCTAAAACTAAAAACAAACGAAGAACTACTTTCAAAAATATTCTGCTTTGATATTAATGAGTTTTTTGGGTTCACTGAGAACATGGTTGTTGTTCAATAATAAAATTATTCCTCAAAAATACAACTTGCCTAATAATTCTGCACTCCCTGTATATATATCGAATCAGCTGATTTTGGCGTGCGGCTCTGAGAGCCGAGCGCCGAAACTGGGTGCCCCATAGCAGCAATGCTATGCTGCGCGGGGCACGTAGCGGTAATTCAGGGCTCTGGTGGCTGCCAGACCCCGTAATACATCTCCCTCCCAGTTGCGACAACTCGGAGGGGGAATAATATTTAACGCCGCCTCGGAGTTTAGCGGTAGCGGTGAGAGCCGTCATCCGGCTCTCACCCCGGCGAACTGAGCGGCGCCGAATTAACCACTTACCGACTGCCCACTACCTATGGGCGGCGGCAAAGTGGCATGCCCAGGACCACGTAACGCCGATGGGCGTCGGGTCCTGGGACTCGTTCTGGCCCGGGATTGCGCGCGCATCCGTCGGCAATTGGCTCCGCCCAGCCACGAAGTAAATTCGCCGGCGGTTCGGAAGCGCCGGTGGGTTGTTAACACCTCAATCGCCGCGTTACAAGTGTATAATACGCTTTGTAATGTATACAAAGCGTATTATACAGGCTGCCTCCTGCCCTGGTGGTCCCAGTGATCGAGGGACCACCAGGGCAGGCTGCAGCCCTCCCTGTCTGCACCTAAGCACGCTGATCTGCCCCCTGATCGCCCACAGCACCCCTCAGACCCCCCCACCCGCCCACCCCCCAGACGCCTGTTTGCACCCAATCACCACTCTAATCACCCATCAATCACTCCCTGTCACTATCTGTCAACGCTATTTTTCAGATTAGGTCCTAAACTGCCCCCTGGGGGCTACTGATCACCCCCCCCTCAGATCCTCCCCAACCCCCCCCCCCCCCGTGTACTGTATACATCTATTCTCCCCTGTAATCAATCACCTGTCAATCACAAATCAATCACCCCCTGTCACTGCCACCCATCAGCTCAGACCCTAGCCTGCCCCTTGTGGGCACCTGATCACCCGCCCACACCCTCAGATTGCCCACAGACCCACCCTCAGATCACCTCTGAAAGTGCATTGTTTACATCTGCTCTCCCCTCTAATCACCCATCAATCACCCATCAAACACCCCGTCACCACCTGTCACTGCTACCCATCAGATCAGACCCTAATCTGCCCCTTGCAGGCACCCAGTCACCCGCCACACCCTCAAATAGCCCCCCAGACCCCCTCTGATCAACTCGCTAGTGCATTTCTTGCATATATTCTTCCTTGTAATCACCTATTGATCACCTATCAATCACCCCGTCATTACCTGTCACTGCTACCCATCAGATCAGGCCCTAATCTGCCCCTTGCGGGCACCCAATCACCCGCCCACACCCTCAGATAGCCCCCCAGACCCCCTCTGATCACCTCCCCAGTGCATTATTTACATCTGTTCTCCCCTCTAATCACCCACTGATTACCCATCAATCACCCCCTGTCATTGGTACCCATCATACCCATCAGATCAGACCCTCATCTATTCACACCCTGAGACGCCCATCAATCACGTCCTGTCACCCCCTAGCACACCTACCCATCAAATCAGGCCCTAATTTGCCCCGTGTGGGCTCCTGATCACTCGGCCAAACCCTCAGATCCCCCTCAGACCCCCTTCCGATCACCTTCCCAGTGCATTGATTGCATCTATTCTCCCCTCTAATCACCCACTGAGACACCCATCAATCACCTCCTGTCACCACCTGTCACCCCCTAGCACTCCTATCCATCAGATCAGGCCCTAATCTGCCCCCCTGCGGGCTTCTGATCACCCGGGCAAACCCTTACCCGCCTCACCGCAGTGACAGAATGCCACACAATACGCAACCGCCAATCCAAGAAGCTACTATGCCCAGCCTTTTCGGTGGAAGCCACTCCAAGTTTCCGAACGTAACATTTTATGGGCCTTCTCCTTAACATGGGTCTAGTCAAAAAGAATGTATTGCGGTCTTATTGGTCTACGCACCCAATAAATCACATGCCCATGTTCTCTGCTGCCATGCCCAGGTCACGATTTGAGAACATCCTGTGCTTCCTGCACTTCAGTGCCAATACAACCTGTCATCTAAGAAGCACCTTATGAAACCTGACAGGTGCTCAGAAAAGTCAGAGATGCTGCAAAATGGGAAAATTCACTTTTTGCACTATAGTTTGTAAACGCTATAACTTTTACCCAAACCAATAAATAAACACTTATTGCATTTTTTTTAATCAAAGACATGTAGCACAATAAATTTGGACAAAAATGTATAGTGAAATTTTACTTTATTTGAAAAATGTCAGCACAGAAAGTAAAAAAAATCATTTTTTTGGCAAAATTCATGTCTTTTTTGATGAATATAATAAAAACTAAAAATCACAGCAGCAATTAAATAGCACCAATAGAAATCTGTATTAGGGACAAGAAAAGGAGGTAAAATGCATTTAGGTGGTAGGTTGTATGACCGAGCAATAAACCGTTAAAGCTGCAGTGGTCTGAATGGAAAAAAAGTGTCTGGTCCTTCAGGGGTTTTATGACTGCAGTCCTTAAGTGGTTAATATGCACCATATATATATGTGTGTGTGTATAAAAAACAAGTTCAACTTACCTTGGGCTTCTGTCAGCCCACACTGTCACAAAGTGTTCCTCCAGTCCCCTGCAGTGTCCCTCTTCTGGCCAGCCAACTGGCGAGTCGACAAACCGCTGCGCATTCACAGCCGTGCACGTCCTCGATAGCTCCCATCACTGGGAGTGTTCTCCACATGCGCAGAAGAGATTTTTTCATACTGCGCATGCGCAGAGTGCTCCTGTACATGGGAATGTGATTAGGAGGCCGTGGACCAGGGCCGCGCATCCTAGTAACAGAGGGTCGCTGCGGGGGACCGGATGATCGCTTTGTCACAGCGTGGGTACAGGATATCTGCAGGGGGCTGCTAGAAGCCCCAGTTAAGTTAAATGCTTTTTTTAACAGTTAAGGTTCACTTTAAAGCATATACAGTGGAGGAAATAATTATTTGACCCCTCACTGATTTTGTAAGTTTGTCCAATGACAAAGAAATGAAAAGTCTCAGAACAGTATCATTTCAATGGTAGGTTTATTTTAACAGTGGCAGATAGCACATCAAAAGGAAAATCGAAAAAATAACCTTAAATAAAAGATAGCAACTGATTTGCATTTCATTGAGTGAAATAAGTTTTTGAACCCTCTAACAATAAAAGACTTTATACTTAGTGGAAAAACCCTTGTTTGCAAGCACAGAGGTCAAACGTTTCTTGTAATTGATGACCAAGTTTGCACACATTTTAGGAGGAATGTTGGTCCACTCCTCTTTGCAGATCATCTCTAAATCCCTAAGATTTCGAGGCTGTCTCTGTGCAACTCTGAGCTTGAGCTCCCTCCATAGGTTTTCTATTGGATTAAGGTCCGGAGACTGACTAGGCCACTCCATGACCATAATGTGCTTCTTCTTGAGCCACTCCTTTGTTGCCTTTGCTGTATGTTTTGGGTCATTGTCATGCTGGAACACCCATCCACGACCCATTTTCAGTTTCCTGGCAGAGGGAAGGAGGTTGTCGTTCAGGATTTCACGATACATGGCTCTGTCCATTTTCCCGTTAATGTGATTAAGTTGTCCTGTGCCCTTAGCAGAAAAACACCCCCAAAGCAAAATGTTTCCAACCCCATGCTTGACGGTGGGGACGGTGTTTTGGGGGTCATAGGCAGCATTTTTCTTCCTCCAAACACAGCGAGTTGAGTTAATGCCAAAGAGCTCTATTTTGGTCTCATCAGACCACAGCACCTTCTCCCAGTCACTCACAGAATCATTCAGGTGTTCATTGGCAAACTTCAGACGGGCCTGCACATGTGCCTTCTTGAGCAGGGGGACCTTGCGAGCCCTGCAGGATTTTAATCCATTGCGGTGTAATGTGTTTCCAATGGTTTTCTTGGTGACTATGGTCCCTGCTAATTTGAGGTCATTCACTAACTCCTCCCGTGTAGTTCTAGGATGCTTTTTCACCTTTCTCAGAACCATTGACACCCCACGAGGTGAGATCTTGCGTGGAGCCCCAGAGCGAGGTCGATTGATGGTCATTTTGTGCTCCTTCCATTTTCGAACAATCGCACCAACAGTTGTCACCTTCTCTCCCAGCTTCTTGCTAATGGTTTTGTAGCCCATTCCAGCTTTGTGCAGGTCTACAATTTTGTCTCGGACATCCTTGGACAGCTCTTTGGTCTTTCCCATGTTGGAGAGTTTGGAGTCTGCTTGATTGATTGATTCTGTGGACAGAATTAGATGGGCAGTGTTTGTGAACAGCAGTTTTCAGATCTTGCCACGGATTCTCGATTGGATTTAGATCTGGACTTTGATTTTGCCATTCTAACACATGGATATGTTTTGTTTGAAACAATTTCATTGTTGCCCTGGCTTTATGCTTAGAGTCGTTGTCCTGCTAGAAGGTGAACCTCCGCCCCAGTCTAAAGTCTTTTGCAGACTCCAAGAGGTTTTCTTCCAAGATTGCCCTGTATTTGACTTCATCCATCTTTTCATCAACTCTGACCAGCTACCCTGTCCCTGCTGAAGAGAAGCACCCCCAGAGCATGATGCTGCCACTACCATATTTGACAGTGGGGATGGTGTGTTCAGAGTGATGTGCAGTGTTAGTTTTCCGTCACACATAGCGTTTTGCATTTTGGCCTCATCTGATTAGAGCACCTTCTTCCACATGTTTGCTGTGTCCCCCACATGGCTTGTGACAAACGGGACTTCTTATGCTATTCTGTTAACAATGGCTTTCTTCTTGCCACTCTTCCATAAAGGCCAACTTTGTGCAGTGCACGACTAACAGTTGTCCTATGGACAGATTCCCCCACCTGAGCTGTAGATCTCTGCAGCTCGTCCAGAGTCACCATGGGCCTCTTGACTGCATTTCTGATCAGCGCTCTCCTTGTTCGGTCTGTGAGTTTAGGTGGATGGCCTTGTCTTGGTAGGTTTACAGTTGTGCCATACTCCTTCCATTTCTGAATGATCGCTTGAACAGTGCTCCGTGGGATGTTCAAGGCTTTGGAAATCTTTTTGTAGCCTAAACCTGCTTTAAATTTCTCAATAACTTTATCCCTGACCTGTCTGGTGTGTTCTTTGGACTTCATGGTGTTGTTGCTCCCAATTATCTCTTAGACAACCTCTGAGGCCGTCACAGAGCAGCTGTATTTGTACTGACATTAGATTACGCACAGGTGCACTCTATTTAGTCATTAGCACTCATCAGGCAATGTCCATGGGCAACTGACTGTACTCAGACCAAAGGGGGCTGAATAATTACACACACCCCACTTTGCAGTTATTGATTTGTAAAAAAATGTTTGGAATCATGTATGATTTTCGTTCCACTCACATGTACACCACTTTGTATTGGTCTTTCACGTGGAATTCCAATACAATTGATTAATGTTTGTGGCAGTAATATGATAAAATGTGGAGAACTTCAAGGGGGCCAAATACTTTTGCAAACCACTGTATCCTTTAAGGACAGTGGGAACAAAAAGATTTTTTTTCCCTTCAAAAAGAGTTTGACGTTTTGGAGAAAATTGATTTTAAAGTTACGATAGAAAAAAAAAAAGGTATATATTCAAATGCGGTAAATTACAGATTTACATATATTTAAAAAAAAGAGCAATGAATATCATGATGCAGTGTCCAGGAGGTCAGTACGCTGGAAACCCTGATATAAGATCCTTAGCAAATCTACCTATTTTTTTGGACCATTAACATTTTTTGTTCAGAGAACATAAAAAAAATTATGTGGGGTCCCCCTCCCGAGCCTCTTTAACCTCGTTCCCTATTCAGGCTGGGATAGCCAGAATGCGGAGCCCCGGCCGCATGGGCTTCGCATCCTGAGCCATACCAGTCCGCATGGTCCATGGTTTGGGGGGGGGGGGGGGTTCTGGAGGAGCCTCCCCCTCTCCCCTGCCCAATCCAAGGATCAGGGGCTCTTCCTCACCTCCGGTGCCCCAGGAGGAAGTTGGGGCCGATGACGCCCTGGGGAGGGGTACATGGTGGCATCTGGAAGTCCCCTTTTAGAAGAGGACACCCAGATGTCTATCCCCTCCCCAGGTGAATTGAGTATAGGTTTACACAGTACCCCTTACCCTTTTCCACAAAGGGTTAAATTAAATAAAAATGCAACAAAAAAAAAAATTTAATATTCTAAATTAACCATGAATACTTACCTTTAAAAAAATGTTCCCAGGCCAATATCCTCGAAAACGATCCCACGCCAATATCCTAAGTTAGCTTGATTGAAGATCTCCGCGCATCCGCAGCCACACAAGCCGCACCCCGCCCCAACTCTAGCTATACTAAGTATAAAACAAAAGGTCCGCACTTGTCCAAGGTTCCGAATCTTTATTTAGGACATGTCCAATAACAACACATGCATCAAAAGGCTGACATGTTTCGAGCTGCACTAGCTCTTAATCATAGCTATGATTAAGAGCTAGTGCAGCTCGAAATATGTCAGCCTTTTGATGCATGTGTTGTTATTGGACATGTCAGCCTTTTGATGCATGTGTTGTTATTGGACATGTCCTAAATAAAGAGTCGGAACCTTGGACAAGTGTGGACCTTTTGTTTTGTACTTCACGTGGGCTTTGCTGACCTGGTCGTGCACTGTCAGAAGGACTGGTGGGTTGCAGCGGGGTACACACTACTTTTTCTATACTAAGTATAGCTAGAGCTTAAGCATCTTTTCCTGTAAAAAAAATTAAAAAAATGGTAAAATAGTAAAATAAATATTTGCCCCCCAAAAATAAATACTGGGGGAGCGATTAGACCCCACCAACAGAAAGCTCTGTCGGTAGGGAGAAAAGGGGGGGGGGGATCACTTGTGTGCTGAGTTGTACGGCCCTGCAGCAAGCCCATAAAGCTGCAGTGGCCCAATTAGTGAAAAATGGCCTGGTCTTTAGGGGGGTTTAGCTAGAGCTCTGTACCACTGTCTTAATAAATTAGCTGTAAAAACAAATCTAAAGATTCCGGTCAGCGCAGTGTCCTTTAACCTCCCTGGTGGTAACCCTGAGTCGGGCTGGGAATAAAAGAAAAAAGTTGCTGGGAGCGGTAATTCAGTCCACAGTCAGTTTATCTACCCGTCTAGACCACATGCTGTCATCCTGGTCTAATCCAGTCTGTTTTGGTTTAGCCCAGTCTGTTATCTTGCCAGTTTGTTCTGTAGCCTCTCATTCTGGTCCCAACCAGTCCAGCTCAGTCCCCACTACTTTCTTCCAGTTCAGTTCGAAGTCTGTTATCCGCACCTTTTAATGTTGGCCCCTTGCGGTCTAGCCAACAGCCTGTCAACCTGCTCCCTGCCAGTCCAGTCCACAGTCTGTCATCCTCTCTGGATTACCAGCAAACTGGCACCTCTCCAGTCTTCACTCATTGTCCTCTCTTCTCACTCTTCAGATGCTACACCTCACTGTCAGTTCCTGCACTGGTTTCTCAATAAATATAAAACCCAAATCAAACTTCTAACACTTAGGGCTCTTTTACACTTAATCAGTTGCTCTCAGTTAAAACTGAAAGAAAACTGATTTTCAAAGTAATGCCCATGCTTTCCTATGGCACCTTTCACACTTAACGCGTTTTAACTGAAATCTTTGTCACAATGCACTGCTATGGAAAAAACGCGTACTAACGTGTACTAAAGCGTACCAACGCATACTAACGCACACTAACGCACACCAACTGATTAGTGTAAAAGGGGCCTTACCTGCAAAGTTATCTCCAGTCTGACTCCACCATACATCAACTAACTTATTTCCAAATACAATCCTAAATTTAACCTGTGCTCTGCTAACTACTTTCTCCTCCAATTCACCCTAATCTCCCTTTTCCACTCCCACACACAGGAATTTTTCTTAAGCTATAATCCATTATATAACCTAAGCCATTTTGTCCAGTTTCTTTGTCCTATTGCCCTTTCTTTCCAATGGTGTAGCAATAGGGGATGCAGAAGTTCCCAGTTGCACCATGGCCTAAGAACCTGAGGAGTCCACATAGGGCCCTCCATCCTTCACTGCATTAGCTTTTTATTGGTGCTGTAGTCATTGGTTATCGTTAACGATCCATTTATTTTCGTTGCTTAAACCTCTCTCGCACAGTGGCTATGTCCTTACTGGGCTTATTGACTTATTGTCAAATTCTCCCCATAAAACATCACATGACCCCAGCTATCGATATGCCCCTACTTGTACACTAGCATAATGACATGGTAAAATACAAAATAATCTGAAATCAATGAAGATTGCATTATGTGTTGTAAGGGGACTTTTGGTTTTCTGAGTTCTATTACCTCAAATTTACGTAAATAGAACTTCAGAAAAATGTTCATAACATGTATCCAAGAATTTTGTACCATGATCAGGCATTGTCCCCACTTGAATGGTATATTGTTCATATGCTTTGTTTTTCCCTCTTCTTGTTTCTATTACTATATTTAAAAATATAGTAATAAAGTTTAAAAAAAAATCACAGATTAAAGAGTAAAATATAATATAGTAAAATATAGTGGAAAACAGAATACAGCATAGAACAGAACAGAAAAAGAACACAATATAGAATAGAAGCATCACAGAAAATAGAATTCAAGATGGAATATGGAAAACAATATAGAATATACAATAGAAATTAGAGTAGAACAGAATGTAGAATGGAGAACAGAACACAATTTAGAAAATAATATAGAATAGAACAAAACACAATATATTCTTATAAAACAGAGCAGAGAAAATAGAATACAGATTACATGATGTGGTGAATATAGAACATGGCCTGGAGAGAAGAATATATAATGGGAAAGGAATATAGAATACAGAGTAAATGTAACGATTGTGGAACTTTCCCCGTGATCAGCGCACAACGCGTGCGCTGACACGGCAGAAATCCTCCACAAGCGTATAATTTGCAGGCACCCAGCAACAGGTGCTACGCACCCGTAGAGGGAAATTCCTGTCGGCAGATGGCGCTGGGGAGTGCAGAGGAACCAATCCTCTGTACCTCCACAAGTGCCAGACAGGAATTGTACGAAGCGCAGAACGCAATCGCAAGAGAGGCGATTGCGAACGAGATTGAGCAAAGGGACAGGTTGTATGTGTGTGCGCCAATCTAGTCACCACCCTGCGACCGCGCACACACAACAGCAGATACGAAACAGGAACGCGATCGCGAGAGGTGCGATCGCCAGACGGGACACAAGGCAGAACAGAACAGAAAACGAGGTTAGCAAAGGCACAGCAAAATAATACAATGAGGAGATACGGAAAATAATAAACGCTAGCTAACCGCGAACACCGCACTCATTCGCAACAGTGCACGCGGTTATGCGCGGTCTCCACGTGATAAGCACAACAGAGACAAGCACGCCTAACTAACCAAAAACAGACAAACATGAAACAGAGGACGCGACGCTTGCTTAACGGTTACCTCACCGATCCTTCAGCAAGCGGTCGCAACAGACAAGACAGACACACGAAAAATAGGAACTAGGCAGAAAGGATCCACCGCACTTCCGCCAGAGCAAGTGTGATCCAAGCAGGAACACAGATCAGAAAGATCCACAGCCGCTAACGCTAGCGGCTAGTGCGATCTAAACAAGACAGATCAGATGAGGTAGCTGGTAGCAACCGCTGCTCCAGCTTACACTCCAGGAACAAGATCAGAAGGATCCCCAGCCGCTACTGCTAGAGGCCAGTGCGATCCCAACAAGACAGAACGATTCGCTATCAACCGCCGCTGGTGACAGCGCAATCGCGACAGACGAGACAGAACAGAAGGATCCCCAGCGCTCGCACAAAGTAGCTAGCGCGATCCCAAGAAACAGAACAGAAGGATCCCCAGCGCTAGCACAAAGTAGCTAGCGCGATCCCAAGAAACAGAACAGAAGGATCCCCAGCGCTAGCACAAAGTAGCTAGCGCGATCCCAAGAAACAGAACAGAAGGATCCCCAGCGCTAGCACAAAGTAGCTAGCGCGATCCCAAGAAACAGAACAGGCAATACAGATAATACAACCTGACTGGGCTAGAAGGGGAGCCTAAAGCAACCCCCAGGAATTAACTATACTAGATAGCAATGGCTGACACTCCGGCAGTGTCCATCAGGAACTGAGCATGGAAGGGAAATGACCAGCAAAGCATTGCGGGAAAGACATAGTACTTATAGTACACGCCTCCAATGAATGTGGCCAGGCAATTTGCATGACAACGTATGCAAATTCCTCTGCAAGCACAAGCTGCAAAAACTGACAGAAGGCCTTCTTTCCAGAGTCCTGCAGCATGCAGACCTGAATAATGATCAAAAGGCTGCCTGCCTGCGCAGGCAGCTGAGCGGATCGTTACAGTAAAAAAGTATAAAGAGTATAATACAGAATGGAGAAAATGATATAGAATTAAACAGAACAGAGTATAATATAGAAAATAGAATATACAATAGAATGTAGAGTAGAATATAATATATACTGTAGTAGAAAACAATGCAGAGTAGCACAGAATATAGAGTAAGGTATAGAACATACAATAAAATATAAGGACCGTTAACATGCGTTTATGCAACGTATTGGCATTAAATGTCATTTTTTTTTTTCATACAGAATGTAGAAGGAGATATAAAAAAAGAGCATATAAAAGAATGGAATATACAATACGCTAGAGCAGAATACACAGTATAAAAAAAAATAGATTACAGAACACAGTAGAATATAGAATGGATAAAAGAACTCTTTATATTAAAATAAAACTGTTTGCAAAAGAGTGTCATGCCAACTTCTGGTTTGCTGATTTAAAGAGGAACTGTTGCAAAAATCTTAAAATTTAAAACGCATACAAATAAGAAGTACATTTCTCCCAGAGTAAAATGAGCCATAAATGTATTTTCTCCTATGTTGCTGTCACTTACAGTAGGTATTACAAATCTGACATTACCGACAGGTTTTGGGCTAGTCCATCGGTTTATGGGGGATTCTCAGCATGGCCTTTATTCTTTATAAAGACATTCCCTGAAAATGATTAATACAAAGATGCTGGCCAGCCTCCCTGCTCGATGCACACTATTTTGGCAGTTGGACGGACAACTGCCGTTCACTAACTGTTTTTAAAAATAAAGAAAACCCTGAGAACCCCCCTATGAGAAGATCAGCTAGTCCAAAATCTGTCGGTAATGTCAGATTTCTACTACCTACTGTAAGCGACAGCAACATAGGAGAAAAGTAATTTATGGCTCATTTTACTCTAGGAGAAATGTACTTCTTATTTTTATGTGTTTTAAATTTTAAGATTTTCGCAATAGTTCCTCCTTAAATTAAATGTGTGTCAAAATGTATATGGAGTAGAGCTTAGGCCTGAGCAAATGTTATCTGCCCCTTCCTCCTTCACTAAGCTGCTCCCAAAGCCCAACTGTCACCATCTCCGGTCATGTGACATTGCTGACAGGATTAGTGAGCAGGAGTCTTTGACAGCTGGCCAACAGGTACAGCTTAATGAGGAAGGAGGGGTCAGCACAATTTACTGAGACCTGAGGTCTCACTCCATAAACAGCTGGACACTTTAAATGTAGACTTCTGCTTCCTGTCTCATTAACACACCCCAATCTCTACAAAAATCTGATGTATATTGCTGACACAGGAGCCCTACATACATATTTTAGTCTGTATCAGCAGTTTTTGGTTCCTATACCTAGCTCCCTTGTTACAGTAGATTTTCTCAATATAGTAACTACATTAATGGTTTTATCAATATAATGCCACTATTAATACTTTTCTATACTATCCCCCTCATTATTATATTTGTCCCATAAGTGCTTTCCTTATTGAGATATCTCAATAAGTGGCCTTCTAATTATAGTGTCCACATTACTGCCCTCTAATCTCAGTGCTCCCTGTTGGTATTCCCTAATCGCAGTACCCCAACAGTGTTGCATTGTATTGCTGCCCTCATTTTAGTGCCTCCACAATGTAGCTCCCCATTTGTTCCAAACAAAACCAGGTGTGTTTGTCCTGCATTATAATAATAAAAAAATAAAGATATAGAATAGAATGGCATAGAATAGGTTAAAACACAATAATAAAGGGTACAATAAAACAGAAGAAGGATAAGAGAATGTAGAAAGAAATGAAGAAAAAATACAGACAAGAATAGAAGAGGAAAAAAAAAGAGAAAATGAAATAAAATAGAAAGGAAGGGAATATAAAATAGAATGAAGAATATAAAATAAAATAAAGAACATAATAGAATGTGGTATAGAGAAGAGAATATAGAACAGAATATAGAAAATTAAATAAAACAAAACCAAACATAATAAAGCAGAATATAATACAAAATGGAGAAGAAAATATAGAACAAAAAATATAAAGCAGAATAGAACAGAACAGGGAAAAGAAACTAGACCACAAATGGCAAGAATGTGGATTAAAGTAGATTACATTATAACATTGAACTGAAAATATAGAATAGAACAGAATAAATATTACAGTAAAATATAAATTGAGGAACAGAACATAGAAAATACATAAAGCAGAATAGAACCGAGAATATAGAAAAGAAGAGATATCAAATAGAATATAGAGAAGTAGGATATGGAATAGGAAAGAAACTATTGAACAGAATATATAAAAAGAATAGAAAAAAAAGACTAGACAATAGAAAGTTGCATGATAAAGAAAAGATTTGAATAGAGAATAAAGTAGAGAATATAAAAAACAAAGTGGATTGGAACAGAAGAGAACAGAGAAAGAAAAATAGAATAAAGAAGAAACCTTACAGTGTAGAATAGAATAGAACAGAATTATATTTTAGAAGAAAATAGTGATGAACAAAATACGATACAGAATATACAATAGAATTTAAAACAGAATATAGGATAGATTATAATATGCAGAAATGTATATATATTGGAATAGAGCATATAGCAGTGTTCTCCCCAGGCTCTTTTAGCCGGGTGCTTCACCTGGCTAATTTTGGTGAGCACCCGGCTGTCATTGGCTTGCCTCCTCCAGTCCTGTGCGGTAAGCAGAGAAGCACCGGCCCTGTATTCTCCCGTGTCACCCACCCCGTTACTTTTTCATGCCACCCGGCTGGAAAAAAATTCTGGGGAGAACACTGATATAGTATACAGTGTAGAACAGAAGAAAGAACAGAATGGAGAAAATAAAATAAAGTATAGACTGTACAGAAAATAGAGCTGATAGTAGAAAACATAGAAAAACAGACTATAGAGTAAAATAGAATATATGGTAGAAAAAGATATAGAGTAGGGTAGAATATAGAGTAGCATATAGAATACAATACCTTGTAAAATGTAGCATATGAGATTGATTGAAGAAGAGGAGGATATGGAATGGAGAAAATACTATATAAAAGAACATGTCAAATAAAATTCAGTGCAGAAGAAAATAGAATATAATATACAACAAATTTATAGAAAATAAAATGTAGAAAGTAGAATTTAATCTACCACAAATGTATAGGAAATATAATAAAAAATGTTTGCAAGAATGTGCTGCTCCAGCTTCTAGTTTGCTGTTTTAATGCTGATTTCTTGTTCATGTCTTCCCTACACAAATCATATTCCTGTGGCTGACACAGAACTGGTAGCCCCACAACCATTTTCTGCTTTGTGTCAGTGTCACACTCATCCCCTGTAGGCCGTTTTCATTTTCTGCCTAGTGTCAGTGTCACACTCATCCCCTATAGGCCCTGTTTCATTTTCTGCTTAGTGTTGGTGTCACACTCATATAGGCCCTGTTTCTTTTATGGCATATGCCATCTTAAGGCACATACTCCCTCACTCTGGAACATGACTGGGAATATCCTGTACTGTTATATTCCACTGGCAGCCCCCACTTTGACTTTGAACCCTTTACTAGGTCCCATGTGCCTATAGGAATTAATGCAATCATGTCTGAACTTTGGTCCATTCCTGTGTCATGTATGTCCCCAATTCCATACTTCATGTAGAGTAGATAAGGGATTAGGCAAACCTATACTGGATTAAAAAATAAATATTAGATGGCAAAGGTATGCAGATTGCATCTGAGGGCTGGTTCACAGTGCTCAGTTAGGTTGCAGAATAATTCTGCATGGCAACTCATTGCCCATACTTTTCTATTGGGCTGTTCACAGTACTGCGTTGTAACTGATCGCGTTATTCTAACTCGCTGCATGCAGGTTTTGTATTACAGTCTATGTTCATCTTTCTGAAAGCTGTTTTATCTGGCTCTATAAATTGAGTAGACCATACTTGTCCTATAAACCAGTGGTCCTGGAAAACCCCTTACATTTTCACAGCCATAAAAGAATGATTTTCATGTTCATTTCAGAACTGATTATTCATAAGAGTAACTTCTTGCGCAGGTGAACCTGAATTATAGTACATAGCTTGCGTTTTATTGAGATTTGTATTTGGCATCGGTTTTTCCAGGGGGTGGGGGGTGACTTATTTTCATTCTCTAAAAAAAAGTTTGTATTTTGACTCATTTTCACCCTCTAAAAGCCTAATGTTTCTAGTTGTATATTGTAGTGCCTCTAGCCCTCTACTGTAAGTCCTACTGTAACAGTTATCTGCATTTAGATTATGTAACTCTTTTATAACAGTGAGCTATTGATGTGCTGTTAACCTGTAGTCCTGGGTGTGCGCCAGGCTTTTCAGGCACATAAATGATTTGCACGTTCACTTTCTATCTTTTATACATGTAAAAAAAACACACAAGCAGCTCTGAGTGACCAAAAACCACAATATATGGAAGGGGGTTAGTTCTTGCTCATTTGAAGATGCAAACCTTCAAGCACCTTCTGATTTAGGAAAGCAGATTCTACTACTTAGCTCCACTTCTGCTGTATAATAGCATCCAGGCGAGGTTTGCAGGGTGACTAATTTATACTTTGCACAGCGGGCTCTGTGGCTTGCACATACGTTTTGTGTTCCCCTCTGTAGTTTGCAGTTAGTTACGTGCATTTGCGATAGGGGTAAAGTACTGATTTCCAGACACGGTTATATCTACATCCACGTCTCGTGCGTCAACTCCTATCACGCCCCGGCCTGTGTATAGCTCATACAGGAATGCCCCAGTCAGAGCTGCGCTTCAGCGTGTAATCATGTTTCCGGACGTGACAAGCATCCGGCCCCGGAAGCCGGTCCTGCCATAACTGCGCCTAGCGGAGGCCGGCATGTGTTGATTTGGGCGGGTTCCAGGGTTCTCTTTTCCCCTCCCTCAGCCCCGCTCAGCGCTCTTGCTCTCCAGCCCGCGGTGATAATAAGATCCCAGGACACAAAATGGCGCATAGCTGTCGGTGGCGCTTCCCAGCTCGGCCCGGGACTGGCCGCAGGCTGGGAGCTCGGCACAGGGTGGCGGCCGTGCTGAGAGAGGAGGTGACTTGTGCCTCGGCCGGGAAGACTGGCGCTGCGCAGGCGGCCTCTGTGGCCCCCGGGGGGCCCGGAAATGGTCTGGGAGTTGGACCTGGCTTTGATGCGGCTTTACAAGTGACAGTGACCATCGGGAGTAACCTGAGGCGCTTCAGAGACGTGTCGGGCGGAAGCAGCGGAGAGGTGAGGGGGGCCGGGCTGGGCGGGTGAGCTGCTCGGTAACAGGGAGGTGTGTGTGTGCTGGTGGCACACTGTGTGATGGGCGCAGCACGCGTGTGGCGTGAGGAGAAGCACCGGCGGGCTGCGTGTGCGAGCAGAGGGGTGTGTGAGGCGGGGGTGGGGGAGCAGCAAGCTATGGCAGCTATAGGAGCACACGCCGCCGCCACATATAATGCATGTGTCATAGTATAGGGTACAAGCAGGGCCAGGCGCTGAGAGGAATTCCCGTTTCCTCAGGGACCGTTAGGCCATGCTGGTGTTTGTAGTTCCCCAGCAGTAAGAAACATGCGTTCATGTGATCATCATTGTGGCGTCATCCGATTGCCGTTGGAGGATGGAATCAGCTATGAGTTCTCAGAATAGGTGTCTTTTTCTACATAGGCTGCCAGTCAGTTGTTAATCAGGTTGGGTTGCCTCATGATGAGGCAGCCAGCTTATAAGGACAGAGAAACCCTGGAAAGAGGAGACCTGTCAAACTGAGCTACCCTCCTGTATTGGGGTTAGGGGGTGGGCACTGGTGTAGGTTACATTAGGCTGCAGACAGGAAGTGTTAGACTTGTGCAGCAGCCATAGGTGGTTAGGGGGTAGTAGTTATGGTTACATAGGTATAATCCAGAATTGGCTAGGTTTATGTAGATACCAGGGTGCTAGTCTGCTTTAGGGGACCCAGCAGGAAAACTAATAGGGGAACAGTTCTCCAATTACAGTACCCTCTTACAGCACAAAGCGTTGTGATAGGGCAAATAGTGTGGGCATAGTTTATTACAACCTATTGGAAACCTAGCAATATGAGTGTGCTGTTCTCCCCATCACATTAGTGGAACTTCCCTAATGTTGTAGACTAGTGCAGACGCAAGGGTTGTTGGGGGTATGCACCTAATGGGTTTCTAAGGGGTAGTTTGCCCTTATGGATACATGGGCATCAGCCAGGGGTGGTTAAGTCAGTCTAGTTATGGTTACATGGGCATATAAGGGTTCAGGGATGATTGGTGCAACTTTGACACCAGGGGTTATGCACCTGGAGGCTGGGCACAGGTTGTGGCTAGGTGGGCATTTTCATGGGGGTAGGCACCGGGTAAAGCCGCATAGGCACCTGGCAGGTTTCAGGGTTGTGTACCCGGCAGAGGTGGTTAGGGGTAGGCATTGGTTATGTTTATACTGTGCTAGTCAGTGGTAATTAGGGTTACATAGGCACCAGGCAAAGGATGTTGGTGGTAAAGCACTAGTTATGCTTTCATAGTCACCAGGCAGTGTTGTTGTTGCTAATCTGAGGAGAAACTACTGTTATGCATTAGCCAGGGTTATGCAGACAGCAGGCAAAAGGTGTTAAGGTTATGCACCAGCCAGGGATGAGCATTAACCAGGGTCATATAGGCAACCATTCTGGGGTTGTTAGGGGATAGGTAGCATAAACTTGTCAAGGTGCAGCACTTGGATGACTGCAGTGTGAAATGACACATGCACTTGAAAGCTGTGCCTATGCAGTAAGGATGGCTCAGCATTTACACACGTCTTCTCATGCAAGGTGCTTCATGCAAGGTGCATATAATATTGCATCCAAGCCTGACACTGACTGCTGAGTCAAAGGAGTGGTGTTTTTTTTTTTTTTTTTTTCAGGTGAAAAATGTAGACATGACTATACAGACATGGCATAGATCACATGTTCTGGCAGGATTAAACAGTGGCTTTACCATGTGTGAGTGCAGAATAAACGTTTCTAGTGTGCACACATGTACCATGTGCCTGAAGCACATCAGCTTCATCCTCTTGCCTGTGGAAGCAAGGGGGGTGTGTCTGCATCACACTCATTGTGCAGATGCATCTACTTCTCATTTTCAATGCAGCCTGTGTATATTTTTTCATTATGTGCCAAGCTTTGGTATATTTGGTATTTTCTCTTGAAAGCTGTGCTATATTACACGAAGTATCACATTTGCTGTTGATTGATGTCACACTGAATATGACGCAGCTTGCAACAGTATTTCAGCTGTGCAGTGGTTTGTAGAATGCCTCCTGTATTTGTGTACATACTGGTCTTGAGCTTTATGATTTCCTGACCACATACAGGCAGGTTTTCAGTTTTGATGTGTAGAATCAGTAGAATGTACCAAAACATGGCAGTCTGTTATAGGATTGTTGCATAGCTGTTGGAAATATAAGTATTATACATTTTTATTTTTTTTTTTTTATTTGCCATGTTAATAGCTACGGGTAACGTGACTGAGTTGATTTTTGTCAGTTTGCTTGTGTAATGAAGATTAAGTGGCCATTTATACCAAATGTATGAATGACGTCCTTTTGCTTGCAGGTTTATGGGTAGAAGGTGGCTCTACATATCATGCATGCGTCACGCTTAGAGGAAATGTGTATGTATAGCGCGGGTTGTCACTGAAGCTTAGTGCTGGTGGCTGTTGTTCTGATATGTGAAGGGGGTGTGTCACTGTAAAGCATGCGTTTTCTAATCCTGAGGTTATAGCTACTTGTGAATGTGTACTGTGTTTTTAGTTTAAACGTTGATTGTTTTTAGTAGTCTTGAGTCATTCTGACTGGATTGGAGAACATCTGACACTTGGTGTGCTGATTGTGGTGTGTGTGTGTGTAATTTAGTTTTGTTCAGTAGATCTAGGAGTTTGGTGTGGGCTGGATCATGTTTATTGTGCTTGGGACACAATGAGGGGGGCTTTGTTTTGGCGGCAGAAGAGCAGCTGCTGACTGTTAGGAGGTCTAGTCTAGACACAAGAAAGAGGATTTCATTAGAAATTAAAGCCACTGCTGTTTACTATTCTCTCCTGTTTTCAGTCTTGCTTTATAATTTGTAGCCATGTTTTCTTTAATTTGTTTTAATGTTTCACTCTGGAAATCCCGCGGTTAGTGGTTAGCTGTTTAGGGTTGGGGGTGCAGTCAACACCTTCTCTATCATACATTTCTGTCCTCCTCTCCCTGGGTCTTTACCTGTTTACTTTTTGTCTAGGCTTCCTTCTGCCATTCTAAAGGTTATTTTTAATTCCTAGTTAACACCTTTGCTGTCCTGGCCAGTGCATCACTAACATGCAGGTTTTTTGTTTTTATACTTCTGATCATATCTCTCTCAAAGAGGGGATGTGGAAATGTTTAGCTCTTTTTTAGAATGAAGAATGATCATGACAAGAAGTATGAAATGTTATTGGCGGATATGGAAAATTTAGCAGAAATCATGTCTAATATTGCACTGCAGCTGCTGATCATCTTGTCCACGGTCTACCCTCCTCTGTCTCCCAGTGAATTCACCTGTCCTTTCCTCTGAAAACTTTGCCTGTGCTTTTGCTGGCTTTGATTCAAAAAGCCCTGGTGTATTCAATCCATGCGCGATTTGATTCTTTAAGTGTTTTAAAGAGTTAAGCTGGCCCGATTTGCCGCCGTTTCGACAGCAGATTAGATCACTGGGATCGAATCTGCTGCCAATCGTTCGCGCTACACGCCGAATTTCGATCCATTTCGTCCGATCCCGTCGATCGTTCCGTGCGGAAAATTACCGTCGATCGCCCGCGGGCAGGGAGCGCGTTGCTAGCGGCGTTCGAGTACCCGACGACCGACGCAATAGAGCCGCATACATTACCTGCTCCGCCGGCACTACTACCCCCGGTCACCGCTGCTCCGTGTCCGCGCTGGTCTCCGGCATGCTTCAGTTCCTCCTGCCCGGCAGGAAGTTTAAACAGTAGAGGGCGCTCTACTGTTTAAACTTCCTGCCGGGCAGGAAGAAGTAAAACCTGCTGGACCTGGAGACCAGAGCCGAGAAGACAGCGGAGACCTGGGGACTGGAGTCGCACCGGCGGAGCAGGTAATGTATGCGGGCGGGGGGAGCGGCGGCAGCACCACCACCACAACAGATTGTGAACGGTTTCAGGCTGAAATCGGTTCACAATCTGTTTGCAGTGAAGGTAGCCAGGTAGCCATACGATCCCTCTCTGATCAGATTCGATCAGAGAGGGATCTATCTGTTGGTCGAATCTGATGGCAAATCGACCAGTGTATGGCTACCTTTAATGCCTAAAGGTAGCCATACACTGGTCGATTTGCTATCAGATTCGACCAACAGATAGATCCCTCTCTGATCGAATCTGATCAGAGAGGGATCGTATGGCTACCTTTACTGCAAACAGATTGTGAACCGATTTCAGCCTGAAACCGTTCACAATCTGTTGTGGTGGTGGTGCTGCCGCCGCTTCCCCCCCCCCCCCTGCCTGCATACATTACCTGCTCCGCTGGTGCGACTGCCCCCGGTTACCGCTGCTCCGTCTCCGCTCTGGTCTCCAGGTTCAGCATGTTTTACTTCTTCCAAACCTGCACCTCTACAATTCGGAGTGCCACAAGGATCAATCCTATCCCCTCTGCTGTTTGCAATCTACATGTTGCCACTCGGTACACTTATCCAACGACATGGCCTGACGTACCACTGCTACGCCGATGACACACAGCTATACCTGTCCTTCAAACCTGGTGGAACAGACCCTACCCCAAAAATAAACTCTTGTTTAGCTGAGCTTCAGGCATGGATGAATGATAACTGGTTAAAACTGAATGCTGACAAAACTGAGGTCCTGTTTGTCCAAAGCCAGTGCTCGCCATCAAAACAGCTCTATCCTAAAGCAACACCAATCAGGATTGGGAATTCAGACATAAACAGCTCCAACCTTGTGCGCAGCCTTGGCGTACTAATCGATGGGGAATTGAGTTTCAGAAACCAAATTTCATCTGTAGTTAAATCTTCCTTCTTTCATCTGAAGAACATTGCAAAGATTAAACATCTGATTCCCCCAGAGGATCTTCAAACCCTAGTCCACGCCTTCATCACATCACGGCTGGACTACTGCAATGCCCTTTATGCTGGCCTCCCCAAAAAAGACCTGCGTCGCCTGCAATTAGTGCAGAATGCTGCTGCCAGATTGCTAACAAACCAGCCTCGCCACTGTCACATTACACCGATCCTTCGCTCACTGCACTGGCTACCAGTAGAATGGAGAATACTCTTCAAGATTGGACTGCTGACATTCAAATCCCTGCACAATCTGGGCCCTGGATACATGAAGGACTTGCTGAAGCTGCACCACACCTCTCACAACCTCAGATCAGCAAGTTCTATAAACTTGGTCACTCCCAGAGTGCACCTCAAAAAATCTGGAGACAGAGCCTTCTGTCATGCTGCCCCTACTCTTTGGAACTCCCTACCACACCCTGTAAAGACAGCACCATCCCTGGAGCTATTCAAATCCAGACTGAAAAGCCACCTGTTTAGCCTGGCATTTCCAGATTTATAAAATTCTTCCCCTGTACCACGATGGTCTGAGCCATGCTTATGCGCTTTGAGTCCCACGGGAGGAAAGCGCTTTACAAATGTTATTTGTTGTTGTTGTTGTTGGTGCTGCCGCCGCTTCCCCCCCCCCCCCCCCCTGCCTGCATACATTACCTGCTCCGCTGGTGCGACTGCCCCCGGTTACCGCTGCTCCGTCTCCGCTCTGGTCTCCAGGTTCAGCATGTTTTACTTCTTCCTGCCCGGCAGGAAGTTTAAACAGTAGAGCGCCCTCTACTGTTTAAACTTCCTGCCGGGCAGGAGGAACTGAAGCATGCCGGAGACCAGCGCGGACACGGAGCAGCGGTGACCGGGGGTAGTCGCGCCGGAGGAGCAGGTAATGTATTGCCGTTCTATTGCGTCGGTCGTCGGGCACTCGAACGCCGCTAGCGACGCGCTCCCTACCTGCGGGCGTTCGACGGTAATTTTTCGCAAGGAGCGATCAACGGGATCGGACAAAATGGATCGAAATTCGGCGTGTAGCACGAACGATTGGCAGCAGATTCGATCCCAGTGATCGAATCTGCTGTCGAAACGGCGGCAAATCGGGCCAGTGTATGGCCAGCTTAACCTTATCAAAATAATTGCACAGTGTATGTCCTTAGCACTTGCAGACCTTTCTAACACCCAGATCTAATTGTATCTTCCTGTTTTAATGATGAGATGGTCAGAGAGGTGGGCACTCTGTGGCAGTTGTCATGTGAGGGGTGGAGGGGGAATAGTACAGGTGAGCAGAACACTAGAGCAGTGCTTCCCAACCCGGTCCTCAAGTACCAACAGTGCATGTTTTGCAAAAAACACAAACATTCACAGATGAGGTAATTAGTGTCTCAGCAGAGCTGATGTGGATTTCCACAAAACATGCACTATTGATGGTGCTTGACAGGGGTGGGATTCCCTGCACTAGAGATGTTATGTGAAATTTGACAGAGCATTTGCTTTATCTACAATTACTGGAATTAGGGGAAGGTGAACTAGAACTTTGATCTGGACTAATCAGTTTGTTAATGGGAATCATAATTGGTAGCTTGATGAATTCAACTTGGACAGGATAGATGTGCAATTGGGCTGGTAACACAGGGGTAGTGGGATAGATGAAGGGAGGAGGATTAAGTTGAATTGGGGATGGCTAAAGCCCAATCTGCACAATACGATTCTTTGTGCGATTTGATTACGATTCTATTTATGATCTGATTAAATCCGAATCAAATCGCACAAATAATCGTATCGTGTAGATGGGGCTTTAGAAGGGTTAGCATGATGGTGAAGTCGGTGGGTTGCAAGTAATGTCAAGAGGAAATAAGTGAACACACTGGTGGGCGGTATCACCATGGAAGATTTGGCTAGGATAGGTGAGCAAATATCTATATCTAGCATGATGCACTCTTTATGGTGCCAGACCCTTTATAGTGGACACCTTATGTTTCCACCTTTGTGTGTTCCCTTCCCCTGTTATAATGTCCTATTGCAGTGCTGAGTCCGTAAAACACATTGCCTCACTGGAATGGTGCACTAATGTAGTGTTGATTGTATGATAATCTTTCTATTGCTGGGACACCTCTTCACTCTGTAGTGCTGCAATATTAGCTGGCATATAACCTTGCCTCGGTCACATGAATGCCCATAGTGAGGCTAAATGTCAGGTGATAAAGGCGGGTGGCTTAATGAAGAGGAGATATGAGGAAAGCCATACACTCATCTCTATTTAGGTACTAGCTGAGGTTACATAGTTTGGTTGAAAATACATCTATCCATAGAGTTCAACCAGGAAATATGGTTCTAGCTTAGAATAAACTCTTAATTTGTGAGTAAAAATGTGTGTGTGACCTAATTAATCAACACTTTGTCATGTTTGTGACTAATGCAGTTAAATGGTGAATATACTAGTTATCTAACAAGTGCACGTAGATGTGAGATGTAACAAGTGTGCAATAAACAATCAATTCATACAACCTGTTTTTGGCTTCATTTTTTTTTTTTTTTTGCTACTTTCACGGCTTCCCATTAAAAGTTTGTGAGCTAGTGTGTTTTTTTTCAAAAATCATATTTTATTGAGGTCAAAATAGCATGTAGTCTCACAAACAATTGTAGTATGAGCATATATGAGATAAACATGGCTTATGATATAAATGCGCTCATGGACTATTTACGCTTGACCTTTTTTTAACTCAGGGAGAGGGTAAACTGGGGAAGAGAAAGGGGAGGGAGGGGGGGAGGTAGAGAGGGTAGGGGAGGGGGGGAGGTAGAGAGGGTAGGGGAGGGGGGGAGGGGAGGGAGGAGGGGGGGGGGAAAGGGGAGGGAAGGGGGACCCAGGGAAAGGGGGGGAGGGGGTGGGGGGGGGGTAGAGGGAGGTGTGGGGAAGGGAAGTGCGGGGGAAACATATCACCAACGGTAGTATCTAACACATGTTGAGAAGAACAATAACAGATAACACCTTCTCAAGCATAATGCGGAAAAGTGGACTGGCCTGGGTTGGGTGAGAACATGGTTCCTGCCCAAGCAATGAGAGACGCTAAGTCAAAAGGGTCAGCTTCTACCCCAAACCAGGCCCGTGCCCGACTACCTGTGGATTGCGTCAGAGCTTTAAGGTAGGCTTTTGTGTAAATATGTGTACCAATTGCCAAGAGAGAGAGGTTACAGCTAAATAGGGCTGTGTATATAACCTCAGTTTCGAGTCTTTTTCCTTTTTGAAAGCAGATGCGGATGGGGGGAGAGTGGGGGTGCTGATGTCCAATACCTCCTGATGGGCTAAGCGGGGATAAAGTGAGAAGGTTTCTTAACGGTGGCTAGTGGGTGAGTCTGGGTGCGCCCGCAGGCCTGGCCCGAGGCCCCAGTGGCTCGGTTGGGATGGGGGCTGGGACTAGTTGTGAAGGAAGTTCTGGAGGGCCGGGGAGTCTCTAAACTCCGCCCACACTGCCCATCTAACTGTAAATATATGAGGATTTGCTTGTGTGGAGGAGGCTAGTTCGTCCATTCTCATTATGTGGTTGATAAATGAGATCAGATCCGGTAATTCTGGTGGAACCTTCTGGAGCCATTTTCTGGCGATCAACCCTCTGGCTGCTATCAAAATGAATCGGAACATTGATTTTTTAGCTTTGGAGATGGACCCGGGAAGAATGGAAAGGAGAGCGACCTCAGGAGAGAGGGGCAAGGCATCTAGGTATAGGATTTTATGGAGATCAAACACCTTCTCCCAGAAAACTTTAAGTTTACTACAGGACCACCAGATATGGAGGAAGTCCCCTGATTCATTATCGCATCTCCAGCAATGGCCAGAAGTATTAGGTTGAAATTTTGATAACCTGAGAGGGTCCCGAGCTAGTGTGTTTTGATGCATTTTTTTTTCGTTATGACTCCTTTTGTGTAGCCTAGAGGTAATCGTAGATTTTAAGTTTACACTCTGCACATTAAAACGTGCATGTTTTTCAGTGCTTGAAGAATTGCTATGTAACATGCACGTTATTAAAGAACACACTGTGGTCAGATAGGATAGCTTTTTTTTTTTTCCATTACAATGCAGTGATGTGAAAATGCCCATGCAATTGTATGAGTAGTGCCAGGACTGTGGAGTGGGTACAAAAATCTTTCGACTCCGACGTTTATGAAACCACCGACTCCGTTTACCCAAAATGGCTCCGACTCCTCGACTCCAACTCCTTAGCCTAATACTTACCAGGGCTGTGGATTTTGTACAAAAATCATCAGATTCAGACTCCTCAGTTTATGAAATCACAGACTCCAACTCTGACTCCAGGTACCCAAAATTGCTCCGACTCCTCGACTCAAACTCTGACTCCACAGACCTGAGTAGTGCAGTCATGTCCAGCAAAGCAGTACTATAAGCAACACCTATCATGTTTACTCACCCTTGAAGTAAATCTGAAACAGGGAAAAAAAGAGATACTTGCCTTTGCAGTGGGAAGGCTCTGGATCTTATTGAGTCTTCCCTGTTCCCTTGTTCCAGCAAAGTCCCCTTCTTTCCATGTATTCATCAGAATCAGAATTTATTCATATACCCGTTTGGAAGGCTTTGGGAGTACCCATGTCCTCGAGGTGCAAAAACTTCGCCCTGAGACCGGAATGAGGGGTCCGGGGGGACAGGGAAGGCTCAATAGGATCCAGAGCCTCCCCTCTCCATAGGTAATTATCACTACAGAGTTGCTTTAAGTCTGAGCACACTTGTGTGTTGGAGTGCTTTTTCCTTTCTGATGGCCTTGCATATCACACGCTGATGTATGTTGTGTTGCAGATTTCTGCAACACATAAGTGTGCTGAGGCCCTCAGTCTGCATACAGGAGGCTGGTAAGTATCTCCACACATCCGAACATCTAATGCCTGATACACGCTATGCAATTTCCCATCAGATTGACTGGTTGAATCGCTACTTTCCAACAGGTCTGATCAGGTTTCCAATTGATAGTTTTTCAGTTAAAAAAAATAATCAATTGGAAACCTGATTAGACCTGTTGGAAACTATCGATTCGACCAGTCGATCCGATGGGAAATTGCCTGATGTTTACCAGGCATTACTCCTATTCCTTTATTACTCTGTACAAACTGTAGAGCTGAAGGGTCCTATGGGCAAATCTCAGCCACTGGTATTTCAGTACAAGCGTTGATGTAGTTTATCCATTCTTGGTTCGGTGGGTTACCTTGTGTAGACTATGGTCAGTTGAAAATGATTTATACAAACACAGTATGGCTTTTTAGCCGGTAAATAGCTTTTGTTCCAAAGAGGATGTAGCTTTCTGGTCATGGGTGATTGGCCAAAAATGAATACTTTGGTTGAAACAACCAATACTGGCTTGTCTACGAGTAACTTTGGAAGTGGAAGTTGATGCCTCATTATGATACCTACAAATATGAAAGGACAGAGTTAAAGGATATATCCTCCATAGTATGAGCATATATAACCTTTCATCCCCGCAGAAGTCAATTTGTAGCTGAACCTTTCAGTTTTAATCTGCAACTGCTATAACCATCTAATATTGGTTAAAACATCCAGTAAATGTAGTAAAAACCATGGCAACAGCATGTAACTGCGGTCTACATGCCGGGCTGTGGAGTTGGTACAAAAATCATCCAACTCAGACTCCACAGCACTGTGTACATGAGGCAGGAGCTGCAAAATAAATAAAAATCTAATTCCTCTAGGGTTCACTGGTTCAGGGCTTACTCTGAAATCTACACAGAGCAGTAAAATTGAATGCATCCCCTTACCCTCTCCAGCTTTGTTTTTCAACATGTGGTGTGACGCCTTATGGGGTGCTTGAACTTGCTACAGTGGATTCAGTACAGTAAGATTTGAGGTTAAAATTATACATTTGTAAACCTGACATCGTATTTTAGGTTAACCAAAAGTGTAAGGGATTGTATGGAAAGTATTCGCACACAGTTATTCGTCCCGGCACTTAGTGCTGCTTTACCAAATGTTGAAATTATGGTTTCAAGTTCTCTTCAGGCACTTTTAGCCAATTACAGGAGAAGGGGGTATGGAAACCAAAGCAGATCACCTTTGTTTCTCCACTGATGAGCAGATTTTGGCAGCATTTGTGAGAAGCTCTCCCTTCATAGCACAAACAAACACTTGTACTGGTTGGTTGCTTCTATTTGTGGAGTTGGAGTGTCTACCTCACCTCCGTTCCCCAAAAAGTTCTATTTTACTTACCTGGAGCTTCTGCCAGCCTCCCATAGCCTTACAGGGTCGCTCTATTTCCTCCCGGTCCCATCTTTTGTGCCCACCCGAAAAGCTTGCATGCGTAGAAGATTGCACCTGGCCACGCAAGTGTGATTGAGGAACACCAGAAAAGAGCATGCAGCTAATCTTGTCAGATCTCTTTATTCGGTATATGGCTAAAAGTATTAGAGGCAGAGGATCAGCAGGATAGCCAAGTAATTGGTATTGCTAAAAAGAAAATAAAGATGGCAGCCTCCATATCCTTTTCTCTTCAGTTGTCCTTTAAGGGTGCATTTATACTAGTGTAGTGCTTTGCACAATACCATGTGTGAACTCCCACTGCAAATACAGTTGTGTGGGCATTTTTCACATCTATGAGATGAATGGCACATATCTGCACCCCTTTCCTTGCACAGAAATGGAGGCTAAGAGTGCCAATGAACCAAAGGATATGATTGCCTGTGGGAAGCTATAAAAAACATAGGTGATGTAGAAGTTACATAAATGTGGTTGTTTTTGTATTTATTTTTTTTCGTTGTGTTGAGTGACAGAGACAAACTAAACATTGTGAATATTGTGTAGGGGTTGTGATAAAAAAGTTTAAGGTGCCCATAGACCTGGCGATTATGGGCAGATTCAATAGACACATTTTATCTGTAATCGAATCTGATTAGAGATAAATTCGTTTTGTGTTGATTCTGTCCATACACTTCAGGCCAATTCCCGTCCGATTTCAGAATGAAATCTTAAGTCCGCACCGCCGCCTCCGTGCGGTGTCCGTAACCCTTTGGGCGGCTATTCGTACACGCCACTGACGCATATCGTCTGACATCAGACGTTGTGTGTCAGTGGCATGTTCGAATAGCCATCAGACACTGTGCCAGTAGCATGTACGGATAGACTCCCGGAGGATTATGGACACTGCACGGTGGCTGTTACAGGACTGGTAATGTATAACTGCACACACGGGGGGGGGGGGGGTTACATTTAAACATTGCAGGAGGGGTTTCGTCGACTCTTCGCTGGCTCCGGAAATAGCCGCCGCATCCGATCAACCAACTTCGGCCTGACATCTTGCGGCATGCGCGGTCGACCATGCGACCAATTTCCATCCCCAAATTGGTTGCTTTGTCTGTCGGGTATGCACTTGGCGGCACAGATTTTCATCCACTTCGATAATCGAATTGGATGGTCGATTGCCCGCTAAGTCACCTGATATATGGCCACCTTAACAGCTGCAAAAGGGGCTGCTGAGCTGAATGCTATGCTCACAACTCCTATCAGCATCAAAGCTATACAAAAGGAACTCCACAAGCAAGGTTTTTATGTGAAGAGCTGCCATTGCAAAAAATACTAGTCAGTGATAAAAATGCTACTAAGAGGAGACAGTGGTGCCAAAGTACTCAAACCTGGACTTTGGAGAAATGGAATGATGGAAGATGAGTTGTGCTTTACATGGTTTCTGTCTTCTGATTAAATATACATCTGGAACATTGGTGAGTGGCTGCGCGGGCACAGGACTTCTGCGGGGGACCATTAGAAGCCCAGGGTAAGTGCAACTCATTCCCCCCCCCCCGTCCCTCTACAGTATCCCTTTAATGCGTGCTTCAATTGTCAGGTCTTGGTCACAGTATCTTTTTTAAAAAAAAATTTTTCTAGGTTCGTCATGCACGAATAGCCTTGAGCAATAGGAGGATTTTATGAGATGCAGGGTGTGGAGCTGTCTTCAGCACCACACATTTTCTTTGGTTTACTGTAGCCTATGATCCCAGGTTTGAATCTCAGCCAGGACACTGTCTGCATAGAGTTAATGTTCTACCCATGTTTGCATGGGATTCATTCAGATAGTCTGGTTTCCTCCAACATTCCCAAAACATAATGGTAAGTTAGCTGGTTCTTTTCAAAATAGGCCCTAGACCAGCTGTTAAGGAGCTAAAAATCCCACAATGCATTTGCCTTTGAGTCATGATTGTGGCTGTCAGACTGCTGCAATGCATTGTGGGACTTGTAGTTCCTCAACAGCTGGAGGGCCAAGTTTGCCCATGCCTGCCTTAGACTAAGCTTTTCCAACCAGGGTTCCTGGAATACTCTGCAAGAGTTCTATGGCCTTTTCCCTCTAGAATAAAGAGCGTGTAATGAAGGGGCACTGTAGTAGTGGGTAGTGAAATAAACAGCCGTAGTTTTAATGAACAATATGTTCAGTTTAACAGTATACAAGAAGATAAACTTCCCCTAGGGGAAAAAAAAGCATGAAAATGTAACCGACACATACGTTTTGATACATCAAAAACATGATCCAGGACAGTGCCGTCCAAGTGGTGGGCTGCATCTGGCCCGCCAGAGTTCTTCCCGCAGCCCGTCCGTTCTTTCTACTTCTCTGCTTTTTTTTTTTTGCGGTATGGGTAGATCGCGGCCGCTAAGCCACATCCCATCAAATTTTGTTGCCAGCAGCTGTGTCTGCTACCAGCAGCCAATCAGGGAATGGATGGGGAGGGGAGAAGCATGGCTGAAGGGGAAAGTCTCTCTTCCCTTCAGCCGCGCATCTCTCCTTCCCTGATTGGCCAGGAGCAGCGCAGCAGCAAAATTTGATGGGACGCAGCAACGTTTGTCATCGGAACGCCGCGCTTTTATCCGTGACTTGCTTGTCCACCCTGCTTGTCAGAAGAGCCGTGGCTGAAGGAGAGGAAACGGTGACAAGCCACAGACCCCACCGCTGAAGTGAGGTAAGTTATTGCTAAAATGAGCTACCCATCCTGGGCCTTATCCTGAGCCACCCATCCTGGGCCTTGTCCTGAGCTGCCTTGTCCTGAGCCACCTATCCTGAGCATCTGTACATGGCTACCTGTACTGGGCACCTGTACTTGGCTACTTATACTGGGGTGGAGTTGGGGAAGGTGAAGTCTGCCCTCCACCATGTAGTCAGAAAGAAATTTGGCCTTCGATGCTCGTGAAGTTGGACAGCACTCATCCAGAGGGTTCTAGAGTATAGGCCTGAACGATTGTAGGAAAAGATTGAATTGCTCGATTTCTGTCAAATTTCGATTCACGATTTCGATTTAAGACTTTCTTAAAATCAAGCTTAAAGAAAACCTGAACTGAAAATTAAGTCAAAATAAGCATACACAAGTTATACTTACCTTCCATGTTGTCTACTCGTCAGTGTCTTTCTCCTGTCCCGCGTCCTGTTTGTTCACTGTGATCAAGGGAATTTTCCGTCCTCCATTTTGAAAATGGCCATTAGCCATAACCGCTTTCTGGTCAGCACACAGTTAAACTGTAACATCGCCCACTTGAGCCATAGGGAAACATGGACATTACCTGGTACATCAGTTTTCCTCTCAGCTATAACTGACAGCAACTGATATTTGACTGACAGCAACTGATATATTTCAGATCTGACAAAATATTGTCAGAACTGGAAGGGATTATTGCCAGAAGAAAATGGTGAGCTTCTAAGAGGAACTGATGGCAAGGTAACTATGTAATGTTCATTTGAAGTTACCTCATGTGTTTATTTTAAATATTTTTACTCAGTACAGGTTCTCTTTAACCACTTGCCGACCGCCCCCAGCCGATGGGCAGCGGCAAAGACTGGGCCTAAACGACCGCAATACGCCCATCGGCGGAGACGGCGATAGGCGTGGTTATGTGGCGATCGCGTCATTCGTGACGCGATCAGCCGCCGCGACTGGCTCCGCCCCCTCGCGCTGTAACCCGCCGGCCGTTCGGAAGCGCCGGCGGGTTACTAGCACCCGGATCGCCGCATGTAACATGTATAATAGGCCTTGTAATGTATACAAAGCCTATTATACTGGCTGCCTCCTGCCCTGGTGGTCCCAGTGTCCGAGGGACCACCAGGGCAGGCTGCAGCCACCCTAGTCTGCACCCAAGCACACTGATTTCCCCCGCCCCCAGACCACTGTTAGCACCCAATCACCCCCCTAATCACCCGTCAATCACTCCCTGTCACTTTCTGTCAACGCTATTTTTTTTTAAACCCTAAACTGCCCCCTGCTCCCTCCTGATCGCCCCCCACCACCCCTAAGATTTTCCCCAGACCCCCCCCCCCCCATGTACTGTATGCATCTATCCCCCCCTGATCACCTGTCAATCACCCCCTGTCACTGCCACCCATTAATCAGCCCCTAACCTGCCCCTTGCGGGCAATCTGATCACCCACCCACACCAATAGATCGCCCACAGATCCGACATCAGATCACCTCCCAAGTGCAGTGTTTACATCTGTTCTCTACTCTAAACACCCACTAATTACACATCAATCACCCCTATCACCACCTGTCACTGTTACCCATCAGAATAGACCCTAATCTGCCCCTTGAGGGCACCCAATCACCCACCCCACACGCTCAGATTGCCTCAGACCCCCCCTTATCAATTCGCCAGTGCATTATTTACATCTGTTCTTCCCTGTAATAACCCACTGATCACCTATCAATCACTCATCAATCACCCCCTGTCACTGCCACCCATCAATCAGCCCCTAACCTGCCCCTTGCGGGCAATCTGATCACCCACCCACACCATCAGATTGCCCCAGACCTACCCTCAGATCACCTCCAAAGTGCATTGTTTACATCTGTTCTGCCATCTAATCACCCACTGATCACCCATCAATCAGCCCCTGTCACTAATACCCATCGTATTAGACCCCGATCTGCCCCTAGGGCACCCAATCACCTGCCCACACCCTCAGACCCCAGCCCTGATCACCTCGCCAGTGCATTGCTTGCATCTATTCCCCCCTCTAATCACACCTTGAGACACCCATCAATCACCTCCTGTCACCCCCTAGCACACCTACCCATCAGATCAGGCCCTAATTTGCCCCGTGTTGGCTCCTGATCACTCAGCCAAACCCTCAGATCCCCCTCAGACCCCCTTCCGATCACCTCCCCAGTGCATTGATTTCATCTATTTTCCCCTCTAACCACCCCCTGAGACACCCATCAATCACCTCCTGTCACCCACCCCCCGCCCCGCCCTCCTATCCATCAGATCAGGCCCAATACAACCTGTCATCTAAGAGGCCACCCTGCTTATGACTGGTTCCACAAAATTTGCCCCCTCATAGACCACCTGTCATCAAAATTTGCAGATGCTTATACCCCTGAACAGTCATTTTGAGACATTTGGTTTCCAGACTACTCATGGTTTTGGCCCGGAAAATGCCAGGGCAGTATAGGAACCCCACAAGTGACCCCATTTTAGAAAAGACACCCCAAGGTATTCTGTGAGGTGTATGACGAGTTCATAGAAGATTTTATTTTTTGTCAACAGTTAGCGGAAATTGTTTTTTTTGTTTTTTTTTTTCACAAAGTGTCATTTTTCACTAACTTGTGACAAAAAATAAAATCTTCTATGAACTCACCATAAAAAAAATCAAACAATTGTCATTTACAGAGATATTTCTCCCACCCAGCATCTGTATGTGCAAAAATACACCCCAAAACACATACTACTTCTCCTGTGTACGGCGATACCACGTGTGGCACTTTTTTTGCACTCTAACTGCGCTAAGGGGCCCAAAGTCCAATGAGTACCTTTAGGATTTCACAGGTCATTTTGCGACATTTGGTTTGGACAAAAAATAAAATCTTCTATGAACTCACCATACTCCTAACGGAATACCTTGGGGTGTCTTATTTCTAAAATGGGGTCATTTGTGGGGTTCCTATGCTGCCCTGGCATTTTAGGGGCCCTAAACCGTGAGGCGTAGTCTTGAAACCAAATGTCGCAAAATGACCTGTGAAATCCTAAAGGTACTCATTGGACTTTGGGCCCTTTAGCGCAGTTAGGGTGCAAAAAAGTGCCACACGTGGTATCGCCGTACACAGGAGAAGTAGTATAATGTGTTTTGGGATGTATTTTTACACATACCCATGCTGAGTGGGAGAAATATCTCTGTAAATAGACAATTGTGTGTGTGTGTGTGTAAAAAAAAAAAAGTCATTTACGGAGATATTTCTCCCACCCAGCATGGGTATGTGTAAAAATACACCCCAAAACACATTATACTACTTCTCCTGAATACGGCAATACCACGTGTGGCACTTTTTTGCAGCCTAACTGCGCTAAGGGGCCCAAAGTCCAATGAGCATCTTTAGGCTTTACAGGGGTGCTTACAATTAGGCCCCCCCAAAATGCCAGGACAGTGAACACACCCCACAAATGACCCCATTTTGGAAAGTAGACACTTCAAGGTATTCAGAGAGGAGCATAGTGAGTCCGTGGCAGATTTCATTTTTTTTTGTCGCAAGTTAGAAGAAATGGAAACTTTTTTTTTTTTTTTGTCAGTGTCATTTTCCGCTAACTTGTGACAAAAAATAAAATCTGTGAACTCGCTATGCCTCTCACTGAATACTTTGGGGTGTCTTCTTTCCAAAATGGGGTCATTTGGGGGGTATTTATACTATCCTGGAATTTTAGCACCTCATGAAACATGACAGGTGGTTAGAAAAGGCAGAGATGCTTCAAAATGAGAAAATTCACTTTTGGCACCATAGTTTGTAAACGCTATAACTTTTACCCAATCCAATAAATATACACTGAATGTTTTTTTTTTTTATCAAAGACGTAGCAGAATAACTTTCGCGCTCAAATGTATAGGAAATTTTACTTTATTTGAAAAATATGATGCAAACAATCGCGCTACAATCTCACAATCCTTTTAGATAAAGACGACCTCCAGGGCTCACCCAGATCAGTCCATCCAAATCCACTGTGTTATCACTTTAAGAGATAGAAAAAGAGTTCCATAGTGTAATACTGTAAAGCTCAGATCATATCCTTCACCAACAATATACACCAGGTGGATTCCTCTCCCCTTTTACTGGTCACCAAGTGAGTATAAGGCTCCCCCCCCCCCCCCCCCCCCCGAATAGCCCGCACCCACCCAGTAAACCTCTTCACTAAGAGGTATGCATAAACGCTCAGAGGGGGTCACATTAGTCAACTTTGCATCCAGGGAGGGGGTCCGTTACAGACCTCAATAATCCAACCACTAGGACTCAAATAAATTTAAAATAGTGAAGTACAGTTTAATAAATATATAGGCCAGCGGTATTGCACTTACAGAATGTCGGAAGTTTATGCACATATAACAAGTTGTGTTCCTGGGACACCGCTCTCAACGCCTCCACCTCCGCCCGTTCATAGCAACTCAAGCCACGCTGCCGCAAATGGATCCCTCTCCTCGGGAGAGAAGGGGAGAGGAATCCACCTGGTGTATATTGTTGGTGAAGGATATGATCTGAGCTTTACAGTATTACGCTATGGAACTCTTTTTCTATCTCTTAAAGTGATAACACAGTGGATTTGGATGGACTGATCTGGGTGAGCCCTGGAGGTCGTCTTCATCTAAAAGGACTGTGAGATTGTAGCGCGATTGTTTGTATCATATTGGATTCTTGAAGTTTAAGTGACTTTTTGCATTGCGCTCCACTAATTGAGATTGTAATTTATGCCCAAAGCGCGGTTGAACCTGTTTTGTATTGTTTATTTGAAAAATGTCAGCACAGAAAGTTAGTCATTTTTTTTTTTTTTTTTGATGAATATAATCAAAAGTAAAACTCGCAGCAGCAATCAAATCGCACCAAAAGAAAGCTGTATTAGTGACAAGAAAAGGAGGTAAAATTCATTTAGGTGGTAGATTGTATGACCGAGCAATAAACTGTGAAAGCTGCAGTGGTCTGAATGGGAAAAAAGGCTCTGGTCCTTAAGGGGCGAAAAGACTGTGGTCCTCAAGTGGTTAAGTACTAAATTTACACTGTACACGGTAACATTTGCAAATGTGCACTGACAGAAAAATTACTTCATACTAGAAGATAGGTAGGTATGTATGTATGTGAGAGATCGGACCTAATTTGAAAGTCAATTTCAGTCTTCATATGCCATGAAAGCAAAGCTTGGGAAACTAAAAAGAGATCAATTTTGCTATAATTCTGATGGGGATTGGAATAGAAATTCTAGTCACGGGCCTCGGGTGTTGAGAACATGCCAAAAATCTGAATAAACTACACACCTTGGCTCCCTTTTTAATATGCAACCCATTTTATTCAGGGGTTATTAAGTTTCCTGTAACACAGCCATGTGAGACTCCCATTCATAGAATATTGGATGGCAATACACAGTATGATTTGGCCTGAAAGCATATTTGTGCCATGTGTGCCTCCTATAAAACACATGTACTGAGTCTGCTGCCTGCCCAGCTGATGATGTGCTAGGCGGAGTAAAAGGGAGTGAAAGCCTGCCACCCGCCCAGCTGATAACGCGATAGGCTAGGTGACGGAGGGAGAAATGAGAGCCTGTGGGCGGAGTGATGACGAAAGGAGGAGGAGGTGGCACTAGACGGAAGGAGAAGGTGGGAGCCGCTAAGCTGCCTCAAGCGGCAGATGGAATGTCTAGCTTAATAATTACACTGCTGCACAGCGGAGGGATATTGTAAGAAATCGCCACTTTAGCGATCACTGAATTGGCGTGAACAATAAATCGTTCATGCCTACTAGAGTATCGTGGTAACAAAGTAAACAGAAGATCGATATTGGTGCAACTTCATAAATAAAAGCATTGGAGAGCTACAATGCTAATAGGATAGACAAATATCATGGTGTGAGGTCCAGAGGTCGCAGACCCGGGTTATCAGTATAGTTAAAGGGATCCTTAAGCCTAAACAAAATGGTTTTAATCACCTGGGGCTTCTACCAGCCCCTGCAGCTGTCCAGTGCCCTCGCAGTCACGATTGGATCCTCCGGTCCCCTGCCGCCAGCTACTTTCATTTTCGTCTGACAGGCTCGCTGTGCCTGCGCAGGCCTGGACGCGCGTCTCCTTCTACACAGTCCTGCCTGCAATAGCGCCCTGTGCAGGACGCTATTGCGGAAAGAAACGCGTAGAAGGTTACGCGTGGCCAGTCCTGTCGGCAAACTGAAAGTAGCTGGGGACAGGAGGATTTGAGCGAGACTGCATGGACACCAGACAGTTGCAGGGAGCTGGTAGAAGCTCCAGGTGAGTAAAACATTTGTTAATTTTTTTCTTAAAGGGGTTCTGTGGGGGTTTGGTAAGGATAAAAACTGTCACTTACCTGGGGCTATCAGCCCCCTGTAGCAGTAATATCCCACGCCGCTCTCCGCCGCCGGTCCCAGTCTAGCGCGGCATGCCGTCCAAATGCGGCTGTGCTCGCTCCCGCCCACGTCATCAGAAGCTTACTGCGCAGGCACAGTACAAGAAAACTTCGTACTGCGCCTGCGCAGTAAGCTTCTGATGACACGAACGGCAGCGCGCATTATTCGGCGATGCCAGATAAATAATGCCCGATGCCAGCGGTGGGGAACGGCAGATCGGAGGACGGCATGGGACGTTACTGCTACAGGGGGCTGATAGAAGCCCCAGGTAAGTGGCGGTTTTTATCCTTAGCAAACCCCCACAGAACCCCTTTAAAGGCGAACTTCAGCCTAAACAAACATACTGTCATTAAGTTACATTAGTTATGTTAATTAAAATACTCACCAAAAGGATTATTAGGAACACCATACTAATACGGTGTTTGACTCCTTTTCGCCCTCAGAACTGCTTTAATTCTACGTGGCATTGATTCAACAAGGTGCTGAAAGCATTCTTTAGAAATGTTGGCCCATATTGATAGGATAGAATCTTGCGGATGATGGAGATTCATGGGATGCACATCCAGGGCATGAAGCTCCTGTTCCATCACATCCCAAAAATGCACTATTGGGTTGAGATCTGGTGACTGTGGGGGCCATTTTAGTACAGTGAACTAATTGTCATGTTCAAGAAACCAATTTTGAAATGATTCGAGGTTTGTGACATGGTGCATTATCCTGCTGGAATTGGCTATCAGTGGATGGATACATGGTCATGAAGGGATGGACATGGTCAGAAACAATGCTCAGGTAGCCCATGGCATTTAAACGATGCCCAATTGGCACTAAGGGGCCTAAAGGGTGCCAAGAAAACATCCCCCACACCATTACACCACCAGCTTGCACAGTGGTAACAAGGCATGATGGATCCATGTTCTCATTCGGTTTACACCAAATTCTGGCTATCAAGACTCCTCAGACCAGACAACATTTTTCCAGTCTTCAACTGTCCAATTTTGGTGAGCTCGTGCAAATTGTAGCCTCTTTGTCCCATTTGTATTGGAGATGAGTGGTACCTGGTGTTAGGTCTTCTGCTCTTGTAGCCCATCCGCCTCAAGGTTGTGCGTGTTGTGGCTTCACTGCTTTGCTGCATACCTCTGTTGTAACAAGTGGTTATTTCAGTCAATGTCGCTCTTCTATCAGCTTGAATCAGTCGGCCCATTCTCCGACCTCAAGCCTCAACAAGGCATTTGTGCCCACAGGATTGCCGCACACTGGATGTTTTTCCCTTTTCACACCATTCTTTGCAAACCCTAGAAATGGTTGTGCTTGAAAATCCCAGTAACTGAGCAGATTGTGAAATACTCAGACCGGCCCATCTGGCACCAACAACCATGCCATGCTCAAAGTTGCTTAAATCAACTTTCTTTCACATTCTGACATTCAGATTGGATTTCAGGAGAGTGTCTTGACCAGGACCACACCCCTAAATGCATTGAAGCAACTGACATGTGATTGGTTGATTAGATAATTGCGTTAGTAAGAAATATAACAGGTGTTCCTAATAATCCTTTAGGTGAGTGTAGATGGGTAATATAATCTTTTACCCACCCTGTTTCAAAAGAACAGGCCAATATTTGTGATTTCATGGGGGCAACCATCTTTTTTTTTGGTTGAAAGGAGGTGACTGGGAGCATAACACAGTTCCAACTGTCCAGTGTTCTAATCATCCCTCCCAGTTGCGTGCGCTAGGATTCACATCTCAACTTCAAAATTTTTAAAAACAAATTTGCTTCAAAACAGCAGGAGAACCTCAGAAATTCCATCATGGTTTGTACAGCATCAGGGGAAAAAATGCCTGGGCAGTTTTATTCTGTGCAGTTAAAAATGAGAATTGGGTAAGAAAAATATGTTCTGATGCTGTGAAACTGTTAAAGAAACACCAAGCCTTTTCAGTGCTGCTAAGTAGATTTTCAGTCTGGATGTTCACTTTAATTACCTCTTTAGAGAGTCTGAAGCGAGAATAAATCTCGCTTCAGACCTCATAGATAGCAGGGACACGTGTGCCCCTGCTAAACTGCCGCTATCCCGCGGCTTAATGGGGGTCCCTGATCCCCCAAATCCCCTCGTTTCAGCGGGGGAGCGCTTCCTGGTTGGGGCAGGGCTAACCGCCGCAGCCCTGCCCCACGCGCGTCTGTCAGCGTGCATCTCCGCCTCTCCCCCACCCCTCTCAGTCTTCCTTCACTGAGAGGGGCTGGGGAGAGGCGGCGATGCGCCGCTGATAGACGCGACTGGAGGCAGGGCTGCAGCAGTTAGCCCTGCCTCCAGGAGCGACCAAGTCTGCGACCAAGTGTTGCAGTGGGGGGTGAAGGGACCCCCGTTTAGCGGCGGTTTAGCAGGGGCACACGTGCCCCTGCTAACTATGAGCTCTGAAGCGAGATTTATTCTCGCTTCAGAGTCTCTTTAAGCCAAAGTTGCCAGGTTTTGGTGAATACATCCATAGTATCATTAATAATCGCAATCACTCTCAGATATGAGAATATCAGTACTAATAGTCTTGGTCATATCACAGTGGTGGCTAACCTTGGCTCTCCAGCTGTGGTGGAACTACAAGTCCCATTAGGTATTGCAATACTCCACAGCTCTAAGCATGACTCGGGGAGGCAGAGGCATGATGGGATTTGTAGTTTTGTCTTAGCTGGAGTGCCAATGTTAGCCATCACTGTCATATCAATTGAAAGTGTCTGACACATTCTAGCTGTATGTAGCCTGGCAGCCTTGGCTATATGCTGAGCCAGTCAGTGGGCAGGGAATTTCCATTCCTGTGGTTTGTCGCCCATCAGCAACATAAACGGATCAGGAGAAATGGTTCTGTCCAGGACTGTACTGATGAGATGCAACTGCTGACCAATAACTTTGGACCAAAGGGCAGAACCGCCAAATGTGGGAGCAATTAGTTTCCCTTCACAATGTCCATCCCTACTTTTAAAGTGGACCTGAACTCTTGCACAGGACAAAGGAAAGCATATAGGAATGCACACTGTATGTATTTAGAGCATTTAGCCTGTCTAATTCCCCCTCGTCTGTAGCTAAGCACTAGTTGTAATTTGATCCCTCATCTGCCTGCCACAGCAGAGAGCTAATTGGTAAACACAGGATGTTAACAATACAGTGTTGTCTTAGCTGGGTGCTCCACCAGATATTTTTGATCAGCACCCGGCTGTCATTGGATCACCACCTCATCCTCCGCCAATGCTGTAAGTGGAGTTGCGCCAGCCCTGCATTCCACCGTCGCGCACCACCAAGTTACTTTTTCACCCCATCTGGCTGGAAAATAATCTGGGGAGATTACTGTAATATGTCTGCTTCCATGAAAGAAGGAAGTAGACACTGCAGATTTATTGCAGGATTTGTATCAACTGTAATGAAGTTTTTTCTTTAAAGGTTATTATGCAGTTGCATATGCTTTTTAGAGCTGAGAGAAAGTTCTCAGTTTAGGTCTGCTTTAAAGACCACAAGAAGCAGACTGCAGAGAGTCCCTGTGGAATAGACCTAGGCAGGTCTATGTAGCCGGTGCACAATCCATCTTTGGGTCACCACTCCACACATGGTTCAATGAAGTAAATATGAAGGAGGCACTCAATTGGCTTCAAACTTGCGAGTTATCAAATCCCAGTAATACACGACCTGTTTCAGGGCATATCCCCTTCATCAGGTGTACATTGAATGGCACACAGTGAATACATACTCCTAACCACCACAACCTAAATTGGACCACCTCCATCTTGTCAGCTGACAAGATGGAGGTGGTCCAATTTAGGTTGTGGTGGTTAGGAGTATGTATTCACTGTGTGCCATTCAATGTATGTACACCTGATGAAAGGGATATGTACCGAAACATGTCTTTTCATACTGGAATTTGATAAAACGCAAGTTTGAAGCCAATTGAGTGCCTCCTTCGTATTTACTTTACTTGCCTCCTGCAAAATAAGTGCAGGGTTTCCTTGAGATCCCAAAAATGTCAGGGTTCCTCAAAAGTAAAAAGGTTTGCACCCTTCCTCTGCACACCCAACCAGCACCCTCACCCGCCTCTACACTTCAACTCAGCACCCTCACCTTGCCTCTGCAAACCTCACTGCATCTGCACGCCCAGTCAGCACCCTTGCCCTGCCTTTGCACACTCAGCACCCTCACCTTGCCTCTGCACACCCACTCGGCAATCTCTGCCTCTGCACCCTCACCCCGCCTCTGCACCCACTCTGCACTTTCCGCCTCTGCACCCTCACCCACCTCTGTGCCCTCACCCTGCCTCTGCACCCACTCCCTGTGCCCTCACCCCTCCTCTGCACCCACTCCCCGTGCCATCACCCAGCCTCTGCTCCCCCACTCTGCGCCCTCACCCCGCCTCTGCACACCCACTCTGTGCCCTTACCCCGCCTCTGCACCCTCACCCCACCTTTGCACACCCACTCTGCACCCTCACCCCGCTTCTGCACACCCACTCAACCAGGGCTGTGGAGTCGGTACAAAAATCTTCCAACTCTGACTCCTACTCCTCAGTTTGACACCTCAGACTTCGGGGACCCAAAATGGCTCCGACTCGGACTACTCAACTCCGACTCCTTAGTCCAATACTTACCAGGGCTTTGGATTTTGTACAAAATCATCCCACTCAGACTCCTCAGTGTGTGACATCTCCGACTCCGGGTACCCAAAATTACTCCGACTCCACAGCCCTGCACTCAACACCCTCTCCCTGCTTCTGCACACTCGCCCTGCCTCTGCACACCCACTCAGCACTCTCTCCCTGCCTCAGCACCCTCACCCTGCCTCTGCACACCCGCTCAGCACCCCTCCTCTGCACACCCACTCAGCACCCCGCCTCTGCACCCCCACTCAGCACCTTCGCCTTTCCTCTGCACACCCACTCAGCACCCTCACCCCGCCTCTGCATACCCACTTAGCACCCCCTCCCTGCCTCAGCACACCCACTTGGCACCCTCACCCCGCCTCTGCACACCCACTCAGCACCCTTTCCCTACTTCTGCACCCTCACCCTGCCTCTGCACACCCACTCAGCACCCTTTCCCTACTTCTGCACCCTCACCCTGCCTCTGCACACCCACTCAGCACCCTTACCCAGTCTCTGCACACCCACTCAGCACCCTTACCCAGTCTCTGCACACCCACTCAGCACCCTTACCCAGTCTCTGCACACCCACTCAGCACCCTTATCCAGTCTCTGCACACCCACTCAGCACCTTTACCCAGTCTCGGCACACCCACTCAGCACCCTTACCCAGTCTCGGCACACCCACTCAGCACCCGCATCCTGCCTCTGCACCCTCACCCCCCTTGCCTCTAGGGAAAAAACTGATAGTTGGTAACAAAAAAAATCACATTGCACATGCAAATCCCCATAGTGCATGGCAAAACTAGAAGGATTCGTATGCGTTCTTGCATCAGAGCAAATGCCGGCACGCGTCTCCGGACGTACACTGACACTATTGGAAACGCACCCTTTCTGATTCTGAAACCAGGATAATTAACACACAAATGGGTATTCTCAATAATATGTTATGATGTGGAGTCATAACAGGTGCTGTTAAATTATAAGACAGTGCTTCCCAACCCTTTTCATGTTGTGGCACAACATTACAATTTATCATATACTGTATTGCAAATTAAAAGCTATCAGTAACAGACCTCAGTTACCCAGTGGTAACTTCCCAGTGAGATCTCCTGTGATGGACCTCTGTTGGGGTTATCTCCCAGTGATGGGCTCCTCCAGTGGTACACACGTAAGATATCTGACGTCTCAGCTGACAATCGTTTCAGGGCCTATCCGGTCCCCTTTTCTCAAAGCATAGGCAGATAAAACATGTACATGTTGGGTGTTGGAACAATAAAAGCTGCTTTGTTCCATGTAAGTGTGTGGATCCCTCCTTTTGATTGTCTGTATTGCCTTGCTATGGGGTTCCAGCATCAACAGCCACTGATCAGCAGGTGTGCGCTTCATTTTGATTGGCTCTTCCAGTGGTAGACACTAAGCACTAAGGTGCTTACTAATGATACAATCTTGATTTTAGAGTTTTACCAAATGTATGTAGTAGACCCCCAGTGGATAACTTGCTGGCTTATGTGTTCTTGTGGGACTCTTGTCCCTGCTTTCATTCTCCTGCTTTCACTAACTCCTCCCCCACCCCGCCTTCCTTACCTGCAGTGATAACACTCTCAAGTTCACACTGTGCGGTGCTGTCATTTAGAGATGGCTCGAACCTCCGATTTTCGTTTTGCGAATTTCCGCAAAAAGTTCGGTTCACGCAAACTTTTGCGAACCGTATCAGACTTCAATGGGGAGGCGAACTTTGAAAACTAGAAACAATTATGCTGGCCACAAAAGTGATGGAAAAGATGTTTCAAGGCGTCTAACACCTGGAGGGGGGCATGGCGGAGTGGGATACACGCCAAAAGTCCCAGGGAACATCTGGATTTTATGCACAGCAGGATTTAAGGGCAGAAATCACATTTTATTGCTAAATTGGAGGCCTAAAGTGCTTTAAAACTTCTTGCACGTGTATACATCAATCAGGTAGTGTGATTAGTGTACTGCTTCACACTGACACTCCAAACTCACTGTGTAACGCACCGCAAACAGCTTTTTGTGTAGTGACGGCCGTGCTGGACTAGTGCACACCATGGCGAGAGTGCAGGCCATGGCGGTTTTCAAGCCCATATGGTCGCTGGGCTGTGGTAGCTCAATGATAGAACAGTGACTGTCCAGCTGATCGAATTTGGTCTGTTCACAATAAAGCAACAACCTTATTATCTTGGGTCAGGTGTGCCCCGCCCCCCCAACACTCATATAGCCGGCGGTCATTGCTTCATTGTGATACGCAAGCCCCTTCCCCGCGGCAAGGTAACGATCACGAAGGGGAATTGACACGTATATGCCTTTTGATTTGTTGTTGCAGCCGCAGTGCAGCCAGAAAAATTAGGCAGGCATGTACAAGAGCCAGAAAAATTATAGCAGCGGCCTTAAAAATTCAGGAATCCACCTGGAGTCCTGGACTCTGTTGGTGGTGGGCAAGAAGGCAGTCAAGTGGCCTCCAGGCAGAGATGCTGTGTGGGGACTGACTTAGTCTTGGGGCAGGCAGTCACACGGCGTGCAGGCAGAGATGCTGTGTGGGGACTGACTTAGTCTTAGGGCAGGCCTGACCGTGCTTTGCAGACCACGTGGTCAGATGGACCCTTGACCCAACACTTCGTGCCAGAGATGACGCCACTTGCCTTTCAACATCACGGTACAGTTTGGGTATAACCTCCTTTTTTTTTTTTTTTTTTTTTCTTTCTTTTTTTTAAAGAAATAATTGCGGCCTAGTATCTTCCACTGCGGTGTGTGGCTTTGCTTTTGCGTGCTGCTTTTCCTCAGGTGGTCATCCCATTGCAATTTGTGCTTTGTCATCATGTGCCTTCGTAAGGAAGTTGTCCCTACGCGGGTCTTGGTCTTTCCACGGCTCAATTTTTGGTGGCAGAGAGTACAGATGGCATTGTTCTCATCTGAGGCAGACTCAAAAATGTCCACACCGCTGAGCCCTGGGGTGAAGGCACTTTGGTGGTGGCAGACGACTGTTAAGTGGGGTGCCAGAATCAGAGTAGGAGGAGGAGGAAGATATGTCACGGTTCCGTGCGTAAGATGAGGTGTTCTGTGTTAAATAGTCAACTACGTCCTTACTATCTTGGGGGTTGATGGCACGCGCCTTCTGAACACTACTTTGGTCCAGGGCCGCACGACCTCTAACAGACCTGCCGGGTTGTCTGCCTCTGCCTGTTTTGTCCATATGGGGGGGGGGGGGGGGGAGGGTGAAGTGAAAGATATGCACTGACTTGACTAATAGAATGTGCAGTCACAGAGGTGCAGTGAAAGGTATGCAGTGACTGGTATTACAATACAATGTGCAGCTGTCACACACGTGCAGTTAACAGGTATTCACTGACTGGTATATTAAATGGCATGCGGTCACACAGGTACAGTGAACAATTATGCAATGACAAGTATTACAAATGTGCAGCTGTCGCGCGCACACACACAGGTACCGTGAACAGGTGCAGTGACTGGTATATAATATAACACTGCTTGCGGTCACATAGGTAGGTGCACTGAACAGGTATGCAGGGATTGATATTACAAATGTGCAGCTGTCACACACAGGTACTGTGAACAGGTGCAGTGACTGTTATATAATATAACACTGCGTGCGGTCACGTAGGTAGGTGCACTGAACAGGTAGGTATGCAGTGATTGGTATTACAAATGTGCAGCTGTCACACATAGGTAGTCACTGAATGTGTTGGGCCTGGCAGTGGCACAGTAGGAATTACCAAGGGGCCAAGGGCCAGCTGCGACTGACAGGGCTGTGTAAGTGTCTGTGGGACACACACAAAAACATTAGATCACAAGAACAACATTAGCTCTCAAAAGAGCTGTTGAGGGGTGCTTTTTAGGAATAGGTATCAGCAAGGAGCAAGCTAACAAGCCTAAAAAGAGCCTAACTTCCATATGTCTCTCTGCAGCAAGCTCTCCCTTCTCTAATTACTGCAGCCACACGAGTGAGTGAAATGGCTGACGCTGCCTGCCTTTTTATAAGGGCGGGGCAGGGGGCATATAGTTCGTGAACGCGAACCACCGAAGTTCGAATGCGAACCATTCGGGCCATCTTTACTGTCATTTGATGCAGTGCACATTGTGTGTTATCCACATAGTAATGTAAATAGGACATTAACCTTCATGTTTTTGTTCACAGTACAGGAGAGTATTTCCATGCATTGCAATATTACATGTCCAGGAATATTTTATTGGACTCCGCACACTATTTCCTGCTGGGTTGTATAGTATTGCAGCTGTCATCCGCATTATAATATGTTGTCGTGCATGGCGTCACGTTTGTACGCGCGTTTGTGTGAACAGATAGGTGGGAAACATTGATGTGAGTGGCTGGTGCATAGCGGCAAGTGGAGCATGCACACCAATCAGTGGTGCAGAGGAGAGGGAGAGTACTTGGTATAATTGTTGTTGTATTTCATTGGATTTATGTAAATACATTTTTATAAGTTATTGTTATGCTTAGCAGCAATGTTAAAATAAAGAAGCTTGGAACTTTTACAAAGGGAAACTAACCACGCTTCTACAGAATGAAAATTAGAAAAAATAATAGAAAGCATTTACTTCTGCCTGTAATGAATGACTAAGATACTTGTATTTCCCTGTGGTTTGGCCAGTGAATGCCAATGCGCTGTAATGGGACTAGGAGAGGAGGTGCATGAATGCCTGCAAATAGAGATGAAAACTGAAGGGTCTGCATTACACACTACAGAGCTTTAGTCAGGCCTGCTGAATCACAGCTGATCAAGAGTCACAACCTCTTCCAAGTGGATGAGTCATATTTGCAGTTCTCAGAAAACCAGACATTTTAAACCTAATTCACCAAAAATGATGGGGAAAAAAATGTTGCTGATGTATTCAGTTAGCACTCCACAGAAGTATACAGATTTCCATTAAATGCACACACTATCTCCTAGTTTTACAGATCAGCAACACATGAAATAAGTCAAATTACCCTCATGGTTTTCAAGTAAAACTCATAAAATAATATCCAAAATCGTCATCTGAAGGTGGGTTTTATAGAATGGCACTAAAAGGACCCTTTTCCATTGCAAGTGCAAAGGGAATAAAGTTGTTTTCACTTTGCACCTGCTCTGCGGGCTTGCTTGGTTTTTTTGGGGTGTTAATGGAAGATCCATTGAGTTGCATGAAATGTCAGTTTTACAAAGTATGCTGCATTGCAATCGGCGGCATAGTCATAGCAACAGCTATGGGGCCCTGGAGCAGATTGGGGCCCAGGTGGTACTTGATGTGTGCACTATTAACTTTCCTTTGTTTCTCTACCATCAGAATTTTGTCTCGGTGCCAATGGACTATATACAGTGTACATTGCATGGAAATGTAAAGTGCCCAGTCAGCTCATATCCATAGGTAAGGGGCAGGTGGCATTGTGCAAGAGTGCCTAAATCTAAAGGCCCCAAGAACATTTTGCACTGGGGCCCCAGTCTCTAGCTACACCACCGATTACAATTTCAGCTAGAATTGCATTGCCACACACGCAGTAAAAGGAAGCACCATGAGTTCCCTTATAAAGCATGTGTCCTTGCAATTGACATTGTGTGTATGTGCTCTTCAAACCCAATGAAATCACTTGGGAAAAAAAAGAATCTAACCTCATCCCAGGGTTTGGATAATCTCACGCACTCTGAAAATTGGGTCAAGCCCATGCTGTGTAAAACCGGAAAGATCTCTTACCCTTCAGCGTAACCTGTCCCAGTTCCCTCCAGTTTTAGGTCATCCTACCAAGAGCTTGCATAGAGAGTCACATAGGCTCAGGTTGATGAGCAAACGGTGCTCGATTAAATTGTCTGCAATTGGGTAACAAGCTGGCAATTTACTCATTTGGGTCATATCAGATCACAGCAAGTATTGCTTTAAAGTGGTATCGTCACCATAAAAATCAAATTTCAACAGCAACTGGTCTGTGTATTAAGTGATAAAGATGCTAAGCCTGCATTCAAAACTTTCAAAACTTTTTCTGGTGTTATGATTTAGAGTTATCACATACTTAAGGAACACTGGCCCTTTAGTAGTCAGCTGCCAAAGAATTGCATGCTGGGGGTTCTTTTTATCTATAATCTATTCCCCCTCTTCCCTTTATTTCCCTGCCAGCTGCTTATCTGAAACCTAATCCCCCTACTCACTTGTGTTTACAAGCAAGGCTAAGGTGACTCAGCGATTGGAGGAGACAAGAAAAAAGTATAGTGCAGAAATGACATCATGAGTTAGCCTTAACGGTGGTCAAAAAACATGGCCCCCACCAGGAACAGAATTCTCGTCCTTTACTATATAACATTCACTGAAATCAAAACGTGGACAGTATAATACATGTTATGTAAGTAGATCAAGTATTTATCTACTTATATGTTTTTTTTCCCTGGCATAGTATGGCTGATCCTACTGCTTTAAAGGACAACTGAGGTGACATGATGATAAACATGTCTGTACAGTGCCAAGCACACACAACTAGGCTGTGTTTCTTTTATTTTCGTTCTCTGCCTAAAAAAGTTAATCGGGTTAGGGACCGGGTCAGACTATAGCATAACCCTCACTGATAAGTAATTACAGCCATAAAACTCTTTTCTGTCAGTAAATGGCTTCTGAGAGGGGTAGTACTGCGCAAGTGCAGAATGCTCCCGGCAAAGGGAGCAAGACTGAGCATGCCTGGGCTGGACTGCGCCGACTGCCCCCGACTAGGATTTTTCAGAGCCAGTTGTGAGAAGAGGACACCTTGGGAGCGGGCTGGAGGAAGCCCCAGGTATGTTTTTATGGCGGGGGCCCAAACTCTAGTACACTTTAAAATGTGTTTTTTTTATTTACAACTTCCTTAAAACTATGAGAGTAACTGTAACACTATGTGAAATGGTTTTGTTTTGCTTATAATAAATGCCATGTTTTTGGATTTTACATCTTAGACCTAAATAGACCATTGCTCATACATGGATAGTGCATTTTGTATTGTGTAAATGTTTAAAGTGTACCAGAGCTGAACTAAAAATAAAAATCGATACTTACCCGCGGCTTGCAGCAGCATAAGCCCGCCTGAGTCCCACGCCGTTGTCCTGCGGTCTGCCATTCAGGCCCGGTAATAGGCTCAGTTGGGTTCAGTCTGGGTCTTCTGCGCATGCACGTACCTTCCTGCACATGTGCAGTAGACCCATACTGAAGTGTCTGAGCCTATTCCCGGGGCTGATGGCGGCTGAACGGCAGACCGCGGGAGGACGGTATGGGACTCAGTTGGGCTTATGCTGCTGCAAGCCATGGGTAAGTATCAATTTTCTCTATTTAGTTCAGCTCTGGTTTATTTTAATATGAATATAGTGTAGTCTATAACAATCCAACTCATACACTCATAAATCTATCTCTATCTACAGGACGATGATTTTCTAGGATTTGGGCCAGATGAAAATATGCATACGCGAACCCCTGCGAAATTCCCAACAGGTAACTGATTTAAAAACTGTGTAAGTGTCCATACAGCATAGTTTATTCTGTACCATTTCAAGTATGGAGTCATGCTAAAGGACCACTATTGTGAAAAATTGTAAAATACATGTAAACACATACAAATCAATACCAGTACCAGAGTAAAATGAGCTATAAATTACTTTTCTCCTATGTTGCTGTCACTTATGGTAGCTAGTAGAAATCTTATGCAACTGATAGGTTTGTGACTTGTCTTGATCTCTTCATGGGGATTCTCAGTATTTTATATTTTCCTTACAAAAGCACTCACTGGATCGGTATTAAGATGCAGGCAGCCTCCCATCTATTTTCACACTATTCTGGCTGTTGGACTGATGAGCACATGCCGTTCACCAAGTGCTTTTGAAAATAAAGAAAACCCAGAGAATTCCCCCTGAGGAGATGGACATGTCCAAAACCTGTCAGTTCTGTCAGATTTCTACTACCTACTGATAAAGGCAAATAGGCCTTTGGTCTGGGACCCTTGAGAGCGATTTTGGCACTTACAAACGGAGTGATTTCAGGAGCAATTTTAGGCAAAGCAGTTTTGTGTCCTGTTTTTCCTTATGAAATCCATCCAAAAATATTCCATGCTGGGTGATTGTGATTTTGGCAAATCGCTCCAGTTTAAGCATGTCTGTGGGCTTTCAATAGAGAGGCACTTTTGAAATCGCTGGAGATTCCTAAAGAGCATAAATCGCTGCTGAAAGCTCTGTAGTGGGTCCCAGGCCGTTTGAAGGGTACAGATTATGTCCAATATTTGAAGTGTTTCCCTGTCAGGCTGACTCCTAAATTTGAGAATTGTTTTTGTTTGTTAAATTTATGGAAGAACCAAAACATTTGTTACGTGGCTATATAAACTATGTAAAATTAGATTGTCAGCACTGTATAAATACACAAGAAAAATAAATTCATCCAGGTCTGAGCATGGAGGGTTGAAAGCAAAGAGACAGCATGCGGCAGGGTTCATTAATAGCAATGGGGCCCGATTAAAGGAGACATTTGGGATCAGTTGCATAGAGGGATAGGACAGAAGGTGGTGGGGAGGATTAGCGATGAGAGCTGGATAGGAAAGTGGGTAGTATAGACTAGTAATAAATGAGAGATGGGTGGGTGAGAAGAGCTGTAGGTGACTTTTGTTGCATGTGGAGGGTGAGCCAGTTGGTCTGTATGCAGCACAGTTTGAGCCATGTATAAACTGTCTCTGCGAGAACTAATCAACCACATGTGTAATGTAATGCTTAGCCCAAAGTGTAATAATAAAAGCTAAAAAAATATACAGTATATTCAGTATGGTATGAAAATCTCACCTTTGTTTTTTTTTTTTAGCGGCATAAATGTGAAGTATGGGCGTGAGCCATAAAAAAATAGGACAAAACTGACACCAAGTAGGAAAAAAATACAAAAAAAAGTTTAAAAATGCGGGTAGTGGGGGAATTACCTCCCATTTGAAAACACTATTTGTCTGATTTCAGATAAACAAAACTTTCTTGAATCCTCCTTAACAGGATCTAGGAGATGTTCCTGCTGTCTAAGTAACAGGCCAAGGATGAGTTGATATATAAAGAACATATTAAAGTATCATTTTTAAACTAAAAGGCTATATTCTGACTCCAACATACTTAATATGTAAATATAAATCCAGTTTTTTTGTAAATATCCATTTTATTTTTTTCATTAGGTGGGCTTTAAAGTGTACCCGAGGCCTAAGTAAAAAAAATTGCATACTTGCCTAAGGGGAGGAAAGCCCCTGGATCCTAATGAGGCTTCTCTTAGCATCCAGCGGTCCCCCGTTGCCTCTCACATTATCTCTAAAGATTACAGACAATGGTTTGTCAGTAATCCGATTGGGGCCGTGCTCCTCTTCTGGTGCACACACAGCTCAGTGCTACTGCGCAGGAGCAGGGCCGCGCTAGTGCCAGAAGAGGAGCCTGGCCCCAATCTGCAGGATGGTCCTGACAAGCGGTGAAAGGACCAGAGGATGCTGAGCAAAGCCTCATTAGGATCCAAAGGATCCTCTCCTTGGGTAAGTACAGTATGCGATTTTTGTACTTGCGCCTCAGGTGCACTTTTTAATGCCTTCCTAATGGAAAAAATGGTTGACTTGTGTTTCCATATACAGTGCTTTGGAGTCACACTAGATTATATTTGAAGGAGAACATGAAACATTTTAACCACTTAAGGACCAACGGTCTCTGGGCACTTAAGGACTAGAGACCGCTGGTCCAATCCCCGACAGAATCCCGAAGAATCGCAGCACATACCCGTCGCAACCGCCATCATCGCCGCTCGCCGGACCCCCAGGACATAGACTCTGCCTGTCTCTATGACGGCAGAGTCATGTGAGCCGGTCAGGAGCAGCTTTCATTGGCTCCTGACCCTGTTTTTCAATGTAAGCCAATGGGAACAGCTTACGTTGAAAGACAGAGCCAGGAGCCAATGAAATCTGCTCCTGACCGGCTCACATGACTCTGCCGTCATAGAGACAGACAGAGCCTGTGAGATGCGGCGAGAATCGTCTGGTTTGAGTGGCGCGATCGGCAGGGAGCGGCGGAGACGGCGGATGCATGCTGCAGACAGTGATTGAAATCTACGCCCTGCCAGCCAAAAGCCCACCAAAACAGGGCGTAGATTTCAATCACTGCGGTCCTTAAATGGTTAAACTATTCCCAAAGCATCACTTGGTCCACATTTATAAATGCTTCTAAGGTTGAGTGCTAGTGATCTCTTCTGGTGAAAACTCTTACACCTTTATACAGGTTTTATAACATGGTGTTTCTAAATGTTATATCCTTAAATATTTCCAGCTTGATTTTATGTTTATCTTTTTGTTTTTTGTCTTCTCTATTTTAGATCAGTCAACACCAAGAAAACCACGTGGAAGGCCGCGCTGCAATGTACCCAAAAGTTCTGAAGCTTCTTCCAAGCCAGCTGAAAACCATAGTCATGTCCCTGCCAAACAAGAACTTAGACCAACAAATAAAACAAAGAAGCCAGACAGTATGCCAGAAGAGAAAAGGAGAGGAAGACCACCTGCACATGGTAATGTCAAATTAAAAGTTACACAGGAAGTCCCCAATGAATCAGAACCCACTAAAACGCCGCGTGAAGAGAAAAAGCGCAGAAAGCCCTCTGCTGCCTTCAAACATGCTGCCAAAATAAAGAAACTCAGAGCGGTCAAATTGTCTCCTTTGAAACCCAAATTCAAGAATGATAAACTTCAGCTTGGAAGAAAAAACACTGTTCAGATTGTTAGGAGACGTGGCAGACCTCCATCTTCTGATAGGTTTAAAACAAGCCAACCTGCAATCCTTTTAAGACAGACTCACCCAGAGAAGTCTCAGAAGGCACGCAAAGAGGAGCCTCTCCAAACATCAAAAGAAATGGCCCGAGTCTCTGTACGGCAAAGCCCTCGAAGAATCAAGCCTGTACGAATAATCCCACCTTCCAAGAGAACTGACACAACTATTGCTAAGCAACTGTTGCAGAAAGCTAAAAAAGGTGCACAAAAGAAGATGGGATTAGAAGCAGCGAAACTTCGAGGTCGTAAGGGTGGCACGCAACTTAAGAATATTCGACAGTTTATTATGCCTGTAGTGAGCACTGTTTCTTCCCGTATCATAAAGACGCCTCGAAGGTTTATTGAAGATGAGGACTATGAGCCCCCTATGAAAAATGCTAGGATGGAGACTGCTCCAAGTGGACGTTTTAGTTTAGCTTCTTGTGAATCTAGTGAGAAGTCAAGTGCACTCTCGCAGCAGTCTTCACAGGCTACTTCAGATGAGTCTCGCTCAAGCAGTCCTAGCATAGACACCTCAACAGAATCACAGGTTTCAGAGGAATTGACTGCAATGACAGATGCCACTGTACCAGTCGCAGAGATTCCATTGTCCTCTCCGCAGTCAGTACTAGAAAGCAGTGGAGTGAGTACGAGGAATCGACGTATTGTCAATGGCAGCAGTAGTGTTAACTCCAGGCAGGCAAAGAAAATTTCCCAACAAGCACATCAGCAGGTTTCTCCATCTCCACCACCCCCACTGCTAAGTCCTCCAACACCTTTGCAGGCCACAGGATCCCTCTCTGATCATTCTTCATGGATTTTGCCTCCCACAATTCCTATGGCTACACCTTTCCTCTCTGGTTCACGCATGCATGAAAAGCGGAGGTCTATATTGAGGGAACCAACTTTTCGATGGACATCCTTAAAACATTCCAGGCTAGAGTCTCAGTATTTTTCATCTGCTAAATATGCCAAAGAGGGCCTCATCCGAAAACCAATATTTGACAATTTTAGGCCTCCACCGTTAACACCAGAAGATGTAGGTCTGGCTTCTGCTTCTGGGTTTAATCCGGCTGTAGTAGCACCTGGAAGACTCTTTTCTCAACTCCATAGTTCTGGTGCTCGATTTGATGTACATAAAAGAAGCCCTTTATTGCGTGCACCAAGGTTTACTCCCAGTGAAGCACACTCCCGCATATTTGAGTCAGTCACACTTCCATCATCCCGTGATCCATCTGGTGGAACATCTCTTATGGGTTTAACCTCTAGAAGGAGGAGGAGAAGGGTGTTTAGTCCTATTCGCAGTTCTGAACCTAGGTCACCATCTCATTCCATGAGAACACGGAGTAGAAGAGAGAACAGCAATAGTGCTACACCCCTCATACCTCACTCATCCAGTTCACTTCCAGGCTTATCTGTTAGTTCCCGTACCACCAGTGCCTTAAGCTCCAGCTTTTCCTTCTCTTCCACTTCAATTCCTACAGCACCTGCGGAGTCAGCAGAGCGGTTTCCAAAAACAAGGAAGCAAGCCAGCACTTCAGGAGAGCCGTTCTCATCCAACAGTTCTTCTTCCCTCTTTCCATGGTTCATGAGTAGCTCCCCATCAGAAAGAATGAAAAATAAGACAAGAGTTTCAGATGAAGTACCCAAAGAAAGGGATGGCGATAAAGCTAGGGAAAAAGAAAGAGAAAAGGAGAACTCTCATGACTCCAGAAAAGATAAGCGCAAAAAGGGTACAGTGGCTTTAAACAAAAGTGGTAAAGTTAGGGTTGAGGGAGAGGCAATTACTGAAATTACCCCAGCAAAAATCTTATCAAAAAAGAAACAAACGATGGCAGAGCCCCCATTAGCCACTAGTCCACCATCCCAATCGGCAAATATAGTTTCAGCTAAAAACAAGTTTTCAAAAAATGTTTGTGGAAATGCTGACAATCATGATCTAAATTCTAGTGCCAAATCCCCACCCACAGATGTCCAAGCACCAGTACCTGAACAGCCTGCAAGTCCTGTTAAATCCACTGCCACCGCCATCAGTTCAGTACTGGATCAAGCAAACAAATTTCTTGCTTCAGAAAAGCACATGGCCACCCTCTTGAGAACAGCTAAACACCAGTTGCAAAGTATAGAGAAGAATAAATTACGGAAACAGACGGAGCAGCCTCAAGCCCAGGTAAGCCTTTTCAGATTTCGCAAGATGCATCTTCTGGGCATCACTAAAAATGCTAATAAAATGTGTGGTTGTATGTATGCAGTTCTTTTACACAATCTTACTTCCAAATGTACAGGGACTTAAATTACAAAGGCAATTCACACAACATTATTATTTATTTTTTATTTTTTTACAAAGCAAAGGAGGAAAAGAGATGAGCAAAAGAGGGAAAAAAATCTTTAAGGTGGCCACTAATGATACAATCTGCTGAACAATTGTTTCGAACTATTCTTTGTATAACCGATCGTAAATGATTGTTTGGCACCACTAATGGGCAAAAATCTTCTAACCAATCCGATCAGATTAATGAAATCAATCCAGATTTCGGTTCAATCCCATCAATCTGATCGGATTGGTTTGGAGATTTTTGTCCATTAGTGGTCTCAAACGATCATTTACGATTATTCATATGAAGAATCGTTCATCATCGTTTGTTCAACACATTGTATAATTAGTGGCCACCTTAACCCTGTCAGTGTGGTGTAGAAAAAGTGCCTCACGCAGCGTGGGGGGAATCATGTTTATTACTGGCACGCAAAGCCAGAGGGGTTTTTTTTATTCCCTTGTTTGAAGAACCCCCTTTTTTCACATATATAGATACCCAGGTTTATCCAGATTGCTTAGGGCCCTATATCACACTGAAAATTACTGCGAAATCGCCACTATTTTGCAGCAATTCCGTTTGATTCTTGTTCAGGGAGCGATTCTTGCAAATGCAATTGCAGCAAAATTTTGCCACGATTTTCCATATGGAACAGAATGGTTTTCTGCCATTTATCTGCTCTCCACTAGGCTGTCTGATTTTCTGCAGTGTTATATTTTGCTACTGCTATCTCCATTCTCACACATCCTACACAGCCTACATTTTGAAGGTAGGATGGAGACATCTGAGAACACTTTGCGATAGACAAGCGACTTTTGGGCCGCAGTTTGGGCACCCGGTCCCCAAAAGTTTCACTATCACTGCTCTATAGCAACCCTTTTTTCTGAATAAACTTTTTAAAATGTTTAGTTTCCATGATAAATGACCTATTTGGAAGGTAATTCAGTAACCTAATGCTGCTCTCTTCCATAAGCCTACGGGTGATCTAAGATTTGAGGGATCCACTCACCCTAGCTCTACAATAATATGAAGTATCTCAACACTTGGATAAGCGGTTGAGCAATAAACTCAGCACTAACCCATATATAGCTGCAGCAGTCCTAGCGGTATAGTTTTTTTTTTTTTTGTTTAACAAAAACATCAGTTACTTTAAAATGGTGGTTAATTCCTTAGCATAGCCTGACATGCATGATGAGCTGCTGCACGGTCTGTATGTCAGACCCCCTATGCCCCTTTGGCAGAGAAGGTAATCGGTGCCATTACATTGGTTATTAGCCTGTTTTAGAAGTATTAAAATGACTACTTAATTTTTCTGTTATTTTTATTGTAATATTTGCAACAAGCAAATTATATTTGCAGTCAATAACTTTACACAAAACAAATGTACAAGATAATAGTGCATCTGTGAAACAAAATAATGTAAAACAAAATCATGCCCTTTAATTTTTTTTTTATTTTTTTTTGGCATATTGAACTACTTATAAATAAACCAGTTTCAAAGACTTGATTCACTACTCAAGTGAACAATACCACATAAAAATCTTGTACAGTAGTATGCTACTTAAAGAGGAACTCCAGTGAAAATAATAAAGTGCTTCATTTTACCAATAATGATGTAGAAATGATTTAGTCAGTGTTTGCCCATTGTAAAATCTTTTAAACCCCTGATTTACATTCTGACATTTATTACATGGTGACATTTTTACTGTTGGCAGGTGATGCAGCTGCTGCATGCTTTTTTGGCAGTTGGAAATAGCTGTAAACAGCTATTTCCCACAATGCAACAAGGTTCACAGACAGGAAACTGCCAGGAGTACCACGGTCCTCAGTTTCTTGTGGGAGTGGTTTCACCACTATCAGTCATACAGCGCCCCCTGATGGTTTGTTTGTGAAAAGGAATAGATTTCTCATGTAAAAGGGGGTATCTGCTGCGGATTGGGATGAAGTTCAATTCTTGGTAGGAGTTTCTCTTTAAATTCTGAGGTTCTTACACCGGATACATTTCTGGTAGTGAAGATTTCTGTTAATCATCTTAGCTAACAGCAATTAAGAGTTATAGGATCTCCAGTGAAAATAATGTAATTAAAGTGCTTTAATTTTTACAATAATTAAGTATAAATGATTTAGTCAGTTTTGGCCTGTTGTAAAATCTTTTCTCTCCCTTATTTGCATTCTGACATTTATCACCTGGTCACATTTTTACTGCTTGCAGATGTCCGGGGAAGGAGATGCTGCTTGCTTTTTTGGCAGTTGGAAACCGCTGTAAAAGGCTATTTCTCACAATGCAATGAGGTTCACAGACAAACTGTCAGGATTATGGTCCTGACATCACACTGTTGGAGAGGTTTCTCCATGATATTAGCCATACAGACCCCCCTGATGATCTGTTTGAGAAAAGGAAAAGATTTCTCGTGGGAAAGGGGGTATCAGCTACTGATAGAGATGAAGTTCAATTTCTAGTTACGGTTTCTCTTTAACAGCAGGTCCCTGGAAGGAGGGCATATACTAGTTTGCAGATAACAGCTCTGCTAGACATGGAATGATGAGTACTTTTTAAAAAGGGATATATTTTACATGAGCTGCCCAGGTACTATGAAAATGATTTGACGCTAGTTATTTTAAAGTTACTCAACTTTAGTTTAAAAAAATTACATAACATTTACTGTTACTACACATGCCATCTTGTTACTGAATGCTTTTGAAATATCTCTCAATTTGAGCTATGCACCTGCTGAAACTTTTTTGGGTAACTTGCAGAAAACTATGCTTGGTTCTCATGCGTTTCTAATTTGTTCTGAAGTCTGTACAAAGCTGAAAGTTAAACTTGCTGCACATTCACACCTTGCCATTTTTTTTGCTGGGTTTACTTCAATGACACTTGGAAAGATGCGGAGTATACATATAGGAGGTCTGGTGAAGTCACTCCTATCTCACTAGCAACTGAGAGCCAAGAGCAAGGCAGATTTTTTAGTGAAATATAGAAAGCTATTGCTTGGTGTGACCTAAGAAAATATCCAAGTAATCACAGGTATATCGACACTAGTCTAGAGAAACCAGCAGGGAACCGTGCTCCAATCTCCGCTCCCTCTACAACACAAAGTGTTGTGATAGGCCGAATAATGTGGGCGTAATTTACTACAACCTATCTGAAATCTAGAGGTTTGAGAGTGTCAAGTAGCAGAGAAAGGGTGGGTAGGGTATGCAGTTATGTGGGGTGAGGTGTTTGGGCTGTAGCGGTAAATGTCCTTTTAAAAAGTAAGTAGGATTTTTTTTTCCTCTTCCCTAGGTGGTTTTCCTATTAACATTAGTTCTCCATTGTAAGATTCTGGCAGCATGTGTATCAGTAATGCTCAACATGGACCAGAACAGAAAAGAAGGTTGGGATGAATGACTATACAGTATTACTCCACCAGATGGTGTTGCCAGACCTGACAGCCCTAGTAGTAGATGCAGTTCATCTTCAAGATGCTTATGTACACACTGAGGGCCAGATTTATAAAAGCATTACCAACAGTTTGTTCTTCTTAAACTGTTCTAACCAGCAAGAGGAGCTGTTCTGCATGATAAGATCCTAGATTCTAGAACTGCACTACAGTTAAGAAAAGTGCAAATCTATTCCTAAACTGCTGCAGATGATTAAGAAGTGCTTAATAGCAGTTCTACAGATAGGGCAGCAGTGCAGGCTAGGCATGATGTGTAAAATGCTCCTTCCCCTTCCCTGCTGAATTCCTCCTCAGAGCCTGCTGTTATCAATACAGCAGATGTATTGGTTACCTCAGCAACACTGCTTTGTCTGAGAGACCTTCTTTATTCTTATTTTACAACAGTTTTAGAAGGAAACTGCAAACTGCACTATCTAGTTATTTCTTAAAGGACTTACGAGGCCTGATTTGTAAAAAATAAATAAAAAAAGTTAGATACCTGTGTGTTTGCAAGGCACGGAGGATGCCGTCCGCGCCCTCCGTGCCGTTCCGCCGGGTCCCCGCTGCTTAATATCCCCCCGAACGTCCCCCGACCGCACGGCCTGGGTCGGGCTCTCCAGCCTTCACAAAGATGGCCGCCGGAGCTGGCCGTGGCTGCGCAGTCCGCATAGCCGCGAGTGCGGCTGCACTGCTCTAAGGTCAACCCCCCGATCCACGTAACAGTAGCGTGGTTCGGGGAGTTGGCCTTAGAGCTGCGCAGCGGACTGCGCAGCCGCGGCCACCTCCGGCCGCCATCTTTGTAAAGGCTGGAGAGCCCGACCCGGGCCGTGTGTTCGGGGGGATATTAAGCAGCGGGGACCCGGCGGAACTGCACGGAGTGCGCGGACGGCGTCCTCCGTGCCTTGCAAACACACACAGGTATCTAACTTTTTTATTTATTTTTTACAAATCAGGCCTCGTAAGTCCTTTAAGATACAATAGACAAATATATGCACGCTGCATGTTACAACCAGGACTAAAGGATATTATGTCCAAAGTAAATCAGTTCTTCAATGCCAGTGTCAGACAATGAAAGGAGGAAAGGTAGCATCCAGTGCAGCTCTCTCAGCGGTGGGATTTGACTAGTGTCTGTATCAGAAAAAGAAGAGCACCTCTATGGTGCAATACCTTTAATTCAATTTGCAAATTGCAAAAGAAATGCACGTACAATATCGCATAAATTTGCAAGCATATCTCACATGCTCAATGTTCCACTCCTCGGACGTTGACTGTGGCCAGCGGGGGACATCAGCAAGGGTCTGTGGTAGGTCTGGAGTCCAGGCAAGCTCCGTGTGCCGGTTTATAATGACGACTCGTTTTGATTCAAACATGTAGACGTCCAAGAATTGGAACATTGAGCATGTGAGATATGCTTGCAAATTTATGTGATCTTGTATCTGCGTTTCTTTTGCAAACTGATTTAAAGGTATTCCAACATAGAGGCGCTCTCTTCTCTCTCCTTTATTTCTTAAGATGTTTGAGACAGTTCTGCACTGATTTCTAAAAACCTATCAATATTTTGTCTGACACTTGATAAATGTCCCCCTCAGACCCCATTCTGGCAGGTGACCAAAAACAAGAGTGCTCCGAAATCCTCACAATTAGTGATGTGCAATCCTTTCAGGATCACTAATCACTGACCTCACTAATTGTGAAGATTTCAGAGCACTCTTCTCGTTTTTGTCATTTGTCTCCAGTGGATCATCAGAGCAGCCTGAACCCAGATTGGCCTGGTGTGATTGCACCTACAGAGTTCATTAATGGCCTGTTTCCACTACACGCAGATTGGATGCAGAAAAACTGACTCCAATGAATGCCTATGGAAAAATCTGCATCAGAAAAATCGCGTTTAGTGGGAACAGGCCCATAGACATTCATTGGAGACAGTTTTTCTGCATCCATTCTGCATTCAATCTGCATGTAGTGGGACCAGTCCCACTTTGGACCATTCTGGCAGGGGCTCAAAAAGCAGGAGACCTTAGCTGAATTTTAAGTGTTGCTGTAGTGAAAAAAGTGCCTCAAATAAGTACTCTCCTCAATAGAGGGAAGCCTCTGGATAATCCAGAGCCTTCCGCTGTCCTCTTTCACATTGGCATAGGCTAGCAGCTTATGCTGTTCTGCATTGGTTGGTAGTAAACCTTTTTTACACACAAGTAATGATTTTAAAAGTTCTATTATGTACCTAAGGGTGGCTGCTGAAAAGACCTTTATCAGGAAAATCATAAATGTAAAATGCATGTCCACACAAAAAGTATGCTTCTTCCAGAGTTAAATGAGCTCTATATTACTTTTCTCCTATGTTACCGTCACTGTTGGTGGGTTTTAAGGACAGGGTTTGGGAACTCTGCCTTAAAGGAATTGTCGGGCAAAAAAAAAAAAAAAAAAAAGTTTCACTTACCCGGGGCTTCTACCAGCCCCGCCGGCTAGTTTCGTTTTTTTACGTCCTCTGGGTTGGTGTCCCGCATTATTAGTGGTGCAAGGCTAAACATTTTTAGCATTGCACAGCTAAAGCTAAAAAAAAATGCAACAAAGGGGAAAAGGTGTCCAGTGGAAATAAAATGTTAACAAAAATGAAAAGTGTGAGGTGGCTTACCTCATTGAAGAACAATTCATATATAAGATGAATGGGAATTTATTACAAGTCGCACAGGGGCAAACGCAGGATTTTTAAGGGGGCAGGGGATTCCTGAAAGGTCCAGAAGCACTTATGTCCCTGAGTGCTTCCGAAGACAGGCGGCTCCATACTGCTCATGCACAAAAGCGCACTCGCGTATTACGGAGCTGCCTACCTTCAGAAAGCACTCAAGGACACAATGGTTTCTGAGGGCTTCTGGAAGCAGCAAATTTGAATGGGGGATAGCTCTGGAACAACTCCCCGAGAGAGGAATGGGAGATAGACTGTTTGGACAACTCAGTGGAAGGTTAACAAGGGTAAGCCACATAGTGACACAGAGCAAATGACAGCCATATGAAGCAAGGATAGTGACAGAGATGGAGGGGAAACCCCATATGACACAAAGTGAGAGGAAGCCACACTGCATGCTGTGACCCCTGGTGGTGTCACAGGAAGACTGTGACATTGGCCATGGGAAAGGAACAGCTACACGGAAGGGGAGATGTGAAAGAGATGGAGAGACAAACACATGGAGGAGGGGTAGAGATCCAGAGGGAGAGAGCCACACGGAGAGGAAGCCCATCACACACACTCGCACAGTGTGAGTATATACTACAAGGGTTGGATTTATGCCTCAGGAGCCTATAGGCACAGAAGTTCTGGTGCCCTTAACTCCCCCCCCCCCCTTCAACAAGGCCACACCCCTTTCTTCTGGTGATATTAAAGAGAACCTGAAATGAGAATTATATGGAGGTTGCCATATTTATTTCCTTTAAAGTGGACCTGCACTCTTGCACAGGACAAGGAAAACCTAGAGAAATGCACCCTGTATGTATTTAGAGAGTTTTTGCCAAATGACCCTCTTCTGTGTTTAATCACAAGTTGTAATTTTATCTCTCCCCTGAGTCACCTGACTGCCATGCCAGAGAAGGCAGTTAAGTTCATTTGAAAGCACAGGATGTTAACAATGTGTCTGCTTACATGAAAGCAGGAAGAAAACACTGCAGAATTATTGCAGGATTTGTATAAGCTGTAACAAAGAAATGTTGTTTCTTTAAATGTTGTGTTTGTAACTTTTAGAGCAGAGAGGAAGTTTTGAGTTCAGGTCCACTTTAATGCAATACCAGTTGCCTGGCTGTCCTGCTGATCCTCTGCCTCTAACCCTTTCATCTATAGACCCTGAATAAACATAAGCATATCCAGAGATGGATTAAGATATAGTGGGGCCCTAGGCAAGGTAGTAGATTTGGGGCCCTCTTGTGGTCCTTTTGGTAAGCTGATGTGGTGAGAGGTCAGAAAAGGTGGCTGGTGGGCCCCTTGATACTCACTGGGCCCCAAGCACCTGCCTAATCTGCCTGGTGGATGATCCTGCTCTGAGCGGATCAGATGTTTGACTGGATTAGCTGCATGCTTGTTTCAGGTGTGTGTGATTCAGACACTACTGAAGGTAAAGAGATCAACAGGACAGCCAAGCAACTGGTATTGTTTAAAAGGAAATAAATATGGCAGCCTCCACTTCTTGCTTCATGTTCCCTTTAAACCACACATTCTAATGTTTTACCTCCTCCAGCAGCAGCAGATGCAAGGGCTGGTTCACACTATGAGCTTTTTGAGTTTTTTTTTTATCGCTAGCGCAGTCACGGCCATACTTTCCTTTTTGAATCCTTTAAAGAGAACCAGAACCAGAGCTCAGGTTCAGAAGCACATACCTAAGTAGAAGCTTCCCAAATTGTCCTCTGCCCGGTGTCCTCCAGCTGATGGCATGTCGATAATCTGATCGAGGCCATGCTCCTCATCTGTCACAAGCACAGCCATACTTCACCTGTGTAAGTACGGCCGGGCCTGCACAGTAAGCCAGGGCTGCTTGTGGACGAGTGACTCTGGCTTACTGCGCAGGCCTGGCTGTACTTGCAAAGGTGAAGTATGCCTGCCCTTGTGTCAGATGAGTGGCTTCGATCAGATTATCTGTCCAATACTGCTGCGCTTGTACTCCTCATGTACAGGATCTTCTAAAAAAATTAGCATATTGTGATAAAGTTTATTATTTTCTGTAATGTACTGATAAACATTAGACTTTAATATATTTTAGATTCAAATACACACAACTGAAGTAGGTCAAGCCTTTTATTATTTTAATATTGATGATTTTGGCATACAGCTCATGAAAACTCAAAAAATTAGCATATTTCATCCGACCAATAAAAGTGTTTTTAAAACCAAAAAAAAAGTCAACCTTCAAATAATTATGTTCAGTTATGCACTCAATACTTGGTCGGGAATCCTTTTGCAGAAATGACTGCTTCAATGCGGCGTGGCATGGAGGTAATCAGCCCAGAGCTGGGACAAGGTCCTCCAGCACCCAAGGCTGAGACACCAAAGTGCGCCCCTCCATCCCTCCCACCCCAGCCATCACACACTGATTGCTATTAGACAAAAAGGTTCCTCAGGGCCCCCAACACCTTAATCTCTAGTTATCTGGCTTGCAGATACTGCCATGTATCCCTTTTTCTTATTTCTCTCTGCTTCAAACACAATAGGGTGTGTTTGAAGTGAGATGTGCGCCCCCTCATAGACTGCGCCCTGAGGCTGGAGCCTCTCTTGCCTCTGCCCAGCCCTGAATCTGCCTGTGGCACTGCTCAGGTGTTATGGAGGCCCAGGATGCTTCGATAGCGGCCTTAAGCTCATCCAGAGTGTTGGGTCTTTCGTCTCTCAACTTTCTCTTCACAATATCCCACAGATTCTCTATGGGGTTCAGGTCAGGAGAGTTGGCAGGCCAATTGAGCACAGTAATACCATGGTCAGTAAACCATTAACCAGTGGTTTTGGCACTGTGAGCAGGTGCCAGGTCGTGCTGAAAAATGAAATCTTCATCTCCATAAAGCTTTTCAGCAGATGGAAGCATAAACCCACTTTTGAACCAGAAACAGAGGCAGAAGCGCCTGACCTGGGTTACAGAGAAGCAGCACTGGACTGTTGCTCAGTGGTCCAAAGTACTTTTTTCAGATGAAAGCAACTTTTACATGTCATTCAGAAATCAAGGTGCCAGAGTCTGGAGGAAGACTGGGGAGAGGGAAATGCCAAAATGCCTGAAGTCTAGTGTCAAGTACCCACAGTCAGTGATGGTCTGGGGTGCCATGTCAGCTGCTGGTGTTGGTCCACTGTGTTTTATCAAGGGCAGGGCCAATGCAGCTAGCTATCAGGAGATTTTGGAGCACTTCATGCTTCCATCTGCTGAAAAGCTTTATGCAGATCAAGATTTTATTTTTAGCGTGACCTGGCACCTGCTCACAGTGCCAAAACCACTGGTAAAGGGTTTACTGACCATGGTATTACTGTGCTCAATTGGCCTGCTAACTCTCCTGACTTGAACCCCATAGAGAATCTGTGGGATATTGTGAAGAGAAAGTTGAGAGACGCAAGACCCAACACTCACCCAACCCAACATGAGCTTAAGGCTGCTATCGAAGCATCCTGGACCTCCATAACATCTGAGCAGTGCCACAGGCTGATTACCTCCATGCCACGCCGCATTGAAGCAGTCATTTCTGCAAAAGGATTCCCGACCAAGTATTGAGTGCATAACTGAACATAATTATTTGAAGGTTGACTTTTTTTGTTCTTAAAAACATTTTTCTTTTATTGGTCGGATGAAATATGCTAATTTTTTGAGATAGGAAATGTGGGTTGTCATGAGCTGTATGCCAAAATCATCAATATTAAAACAATAAAAGGCTTGAACTACTTCAGTTGTGTGTATTTGAATCTAAAATATATGAAAATCTAATGTTTATCAGTACATTACAGAAAAATAATGAAATTTATCACAATATGCTAATTTTTGAGAAGATCCTGTATATTCAATAGTGTCACATGTGGGAGAAGAAAAGAGAAGAAAAACACATACGGTGTAACGTATTACTGGGTGCACCCTTAGTGCCACTGCACACACTTCCAGAAATGGTGAATGAGCCCACACCGCTCCCTGTAGAGTGCCCACTTACCCTCTGTATTGTATACAGACACAACCCCTGGCAGCCATTGCCTTCATAATAAAACTTCCTAGAGCCAGTGTAAAATAAAACGTAGCGTAATCCCGTTTATTAAGACAGTAAAAACCCTGCTAAAAGAGCTGCTTACAATGTAGACACTTGTAACTGAGCATAACCCAGTAATATACTGCACTGCAACATCAGCGCATCTGCCGGCCGGGTGTAGCTGCTGTCCTTGCTCCTTAGTGTGTGTGTGTGTGTGTGTGTGTGTGTGTGTGTGTGTGTGTGTGTGTGTGTGTGTGTGTGTGTGTGTGTGTGTGTGTGTGTGTGTGTGTGTGTGTGTGTGTGTGTGTGTGTGTGTGTGTGTGTGTGTGTGTGTGTGTGTGTGTGTGTGTGTGTGTGTGTGTGTGTGTGTGTGTGTGTGTGTGTGTGTGTGTGTGTGTGTGTGTGTGTGTGTGTGTGTGTGTGTGTGTGTGTGTGTGTCTGTCTGTCTGTCCAAGCTCCGCCAGTGTCTACATTGTAAGCAGCTCTTTTAGCAGGGTTTTTACTGTCTTAATAAACGGGATTATGCTATGTTTTACTTTACACTGGCTCTAGGAAGTTTTATTATGAAGTCAATGGCTGCCAGGAGTTGTCTGTATACAAGAATGAGGGTAAGTGGCCACTCTATAGGGCGCAGTGGAGGCTATCCCTGGTGTGGGCTCATTCACCATTTCTGGAAGTGTGTGCAGTGGCACTAAGGGTGAACCTAGTATATACGGTATATCCTATGTGTTTTTTTTTACTCCCACCTGTGACACAATTGGATATACATGAATACAAGCGCAGCAGTATTGGACATATAAAGCTTGAATCACCTGTACAGAGGACACTGCTTGCAGCTCGGATCATTATCAAGTACCTGTATTACATTGAGCGCAGCATTACTATTGCATTTATCGATCAGATTATTGACATGCCCTTGTTAGTAATCTTTGGAGGGTCCGTGAGCTGCAATGGAGGAAAAGAGGATAGTGAGTGAAACCTTAGTAAGATCCGGAGGGCTTCCTCTCCTTAGACAAGTATGTCATTTTGTACCCAGGTGCACTTTAACAAATATTTTGCTATTTTTCTGTAAACATACTCTGGACCTGCCACAGCCTTTTGGATGGATCTCAACCCCTCCTGATCCCCTTATCTTGTCAAACTATGTACATATGTGTATATCTGAACCTCTCTCTGTCTCAATATTGGCTACACACTGCTCTGCAGCTCCTACCTGTCAGTGCTGCAGAGTCCAGTAATGCTGTAGACAGGAAGGGCTGCATTGGGTAAGATAAATCTCGTAGTTACAGCAGTCACTGATCTAGACATCATTCATGATGCTTGCTGGACAGTGCAAAGGAATTCTATGCAGATCAGGCCAGGCCGGGATCTCAGCTGAAGAGTTCAGCAAAGGTCACAGGCAGCCTCGGCCAAACAAACATGCAACATCCAGAAGCTGATCAGCCTGATCCTCAATCCCTACACAGAGTTTTCTGCAGACACAGCCTGTGTGCTGCTAGTAATGCCCAGTCTCTCACCTGGCATGTCTGTGCTGCCCCACGATCCCTCAGGGCTCAGCTGCAAGACTTACATACTGTGCACTCGCTGGGGCATTCTACAATCAGTCCCAGCATTACAAAGCCGCGTGTAGCACAGGGACAGAGTGGGAGTGGAGTTAAGCAGCCACAACTGCTCACTTGGAGCAGGGGGAACAGAAAACATTAGAAACTAATAATGGAGAGGAGCGTAAAGGGGGGCCAGGGAGGCGGATCTTGGCCACTGCTCTGTGATCTGCTCTGCCATAAGTGAAAGTAGGAAAGGTCTGGGATTGAATTAACCAGGTCAGAGCAGTAGCATTATTTGTCCTTCCACCCTCCTTCAGTGGAACTGGCCGGACTTGATGGGGATGCTGCAGGCGCTGCTCCAAATCTTCTCTGCATTTACCATGAAGATGCAAATTACTGGCTAATGAGGTCAGGCATCACAGGGGGATTCTGGGTAACGGTAACCTCCCCCTCCGTATGCCACTAGCGCGGGCAATGTGTTTCATAGGACCCTGCCCACTTCCTCAGGCCAAATAAAACTGCCAATAGATCCTGTCAGCTCTGTTTTTGCAGCTACTTTCAAATGTCAATGAATTCTGGTGAATGATAACCAACTACTTCCCAAACCTGGAAAATGCCTGCAAATACTGGAGGAAAATGCTTGCAACTGTTTGAGTAGTTGAAGGTGTGAGATACAGGCGACTTTTGAACCAGAGGTGCTTGTGCTGCGCTCATGCAGTATGCTAGTATTGCCTCCTTGTTCTCCCAACATCTTGGCACACATACGCCTATCGCATAGGATAGTGCAGAGAGGTGGATCTAACATACTGCATATAGACAGCACAAGTACTTTCAGTTTAACCTCTTAAGGACTGCAGTGTTAAACCCCCCCCCCCCCCCCCCCCCCCAGTGACTAGGCTATTTTATGTAAAATGGGCCACTGCAGCTTTAAGGCCAAGCTGTAGGGCCGCACAACACAGTACACAAGTGATTTCCCCCCCCCCCCCCCTTTTCCTCCCCACCAACAGAGCTCTCTGTTGGTGGGGTCTGATCGCTCCCCCAGTGTTTTTTTTTTTTAAAATCAATATTTGTTTATTTTTTTTATTAAAAATGTCTTTTTTTTTTTTTTTAATATTTACAACCCTATGCCTGCCCCCCCCCCCCCCGCCACTCAATCTGTGATCGGCGGTCAGCTTCAGCCTATGACAGCTGATCACTGCCGAGGCAATGGAGGGGACAGCCATGTCACACGGCTGTCCCGAGTACAGCACGGCTGCAGATTGCAGTGCTGTACATGTATATAGATGGCAGTCTTCCAAGCGGCAATTGCCGCTCGAAGACCGAAGGAGGGGTGGAGCTCTGCCCCCCGAGCAGGAGATGCACGCGCACCCTGCAAGCGATCTCCTGCAAACTGCTGCCCCAGGCCTTTACGCCGATCGGCAGCAAGCAGTTAAAGGTCGCCGACTTAAGTTGTGGCCACTATTGGAATGAAATACAGGGGCATGGAGGAAGTCTGAGAACAGACACTGTGGTAAACGTCTGCAATCATGACTGCTGCTCTCCTTGGCTATCTTTTTAAAGGATACATATGAGGGAAAAATTTCAAATATTAGCGTGAAGCTTCTGAATATTCTAGAGTCTCTACTTCCCACCCTTCTCGACTACAGCGATCCAGTGCCGGGACTCTGATGATATTCAACAACAGCATGTCAAATATGTTCACACTGCTCCCGTCTGTGTAGGAGAATGGCCACACTGTGCAGGTGCAATCTAGTCCTTGTCTGCGCAGTAGCTCAGAGCTGCTCGTGAATGGCTTTTTCCTCCATGCATGAGCTACTTTGTGCTACTGTGTAGGTTATATTTGCTCTTGGTTGCCAAGAAGAAGTGGGATCTGGCGAGCATTGTGAGGTGGATGAGGATTGGTTCACCATTCCCTTATTGCTGTATTGTAAAATCTATAAGTGCCCTTTCCCACTTTCTAAAGGTTTTCAGCAGCAGCCTCTTGATGTGGGATAATTATCAAGATTACATACCTTATATACTCGCATATAAGCCAACTCGTGTATGAGCCAAGGTATCCACTTTTCCATCAGAAACTAGGAAGAAGTGATTGACTCCCAGTATAAGCCCTCTTCACAGAAGCAAGATGTGCCCAGTGTACAAGTCATTCCTTCTCCCCGTAGTCAGATGTGCCCTAAGAATGATACAGCTGTGTCTCAAGATGCCACTAGATGGTGTCATAGATGCACATTACTTGCACTCCACCGCTCCACAAGCCAGGGGACACATGTAGTCTTGAGCAGCATACTCTGCACACCATGTTGTAGGGGATGGGGGGCACGCACACAGCAGGGAGCCAGCTGGCAAGAAAATAACTAGATTAAGATCCTTAAGCTCCTCTGCCAGTATCAAAACCTGCTCCACCATCTGTTCTGCTCCAATGACTTGCATATATGCCAAGGGGGTAACTTTTCAGCACATTTTTATGTACTGAAAAATTAGGCTTATACACGAGTATATAAGGTACTTTAGCAGTGAGGGGTGAGGAAGTCTTTTTGGTTGTAGTCTCAAACTTTTACTAATAACAGTAAATGAATAGTACATAACTTCATGAAAAGCAGCATGAAAATAAAAACTTTGCAAAGATTTGTTGTTCTTTCATTTAGATGTTAGCAACACACTGCATATGACATGATCCAGATCATTTACCAAAGGATGACCTAGTTCAATTTGAGAAAGTGAAAGGCATATATATATATGCCAAACATCAGCAAATAGTAAGGAAATCATGAAGAAACCGAACTGCATATGAGATAAAAACTCCATTACAATGTCTCCATGAAACCTTTAGGCCTCTTTCAGGCTGAACTGCACACTTGCTGAGTAATTCAGCATCTCCTCTACCACCCACCAGTGCAATTTAAATGCAGCCGAATTGCAGCAGTTGTAACGCCAAGCGCTGACACGAGGTGGTGTTACCTGGGGGCAGAGAACAGCGATATTTCACATCTGAGCACAACTACAGCCGCGCTTAATGTAACTCTATGGGGTGCTACATTTCTAGTGGCGGTACTGAGCACTAACAAGCGACCGACCTGTGCAGGAGAGCAGCTGACAGGTGGTGAATTCGCCATCTGTCAGCAGCCTGTCTGAAAGCAGCTTAACTTTGTTGCCAAGATTATACACGGCTGGATTGCTAATCATTTTACAGTTTAGCACAGGGGTGGCTCGGGAGTCAGATATTGCTACATCTAGCTCACATACAAATCAGTAGGGGTTGATTCACTAAGCTACACTGATCAAGCAGCGCAGCTTAGTGTGGCAGCACAAGTAAAATTTTCAAAGTAGGCACACTACTGCTGTAGCATGCACTACTAACTTAAAACTTACTCGCACTCCCCCCAAAACTAACGGCTGCTCCAATTGTCCCACCCTGGATTCTGTCTGGCCCAGTGACTTTGTAGGATGAGATCACCACACTTTGTGCAGAGATCTTGTCCTACAAAGTGAATCAACCTCCAAGTCAGCTAGCTAATTGTACAAGCTGTTAGTCGGTATTTCTCCTGTCTGGCTCTCGGGGAAATTGCTGATGTCGCTGAAACCCAAGAGAAGCTGAAACGTGTCTGACACTTCCTCTGCCCGGCTGATCAACTGCATACACATCTCCATGGCAACAAGGGCGTGAGTCTTCTGCTGCACATGCGCATTGTCCCAGTTTGAAACATATTGTATGGCTCTCATGGAATTACATTTTAAAATCTGAGGCGTTTATGGCTCTCTCAGCCAAAAAGGTTCCTGACCCCTGGTTTAGCAGATCTGTAGAGCTACCACAAGGTTTTGCCGTAAAGCAGAATTCAAACAGTTGAAAAGGAAGTTTCCTGGCTCAATCTTTGAATGTAGCAGTCATTAGATGACTTTCCCTGCTCACTTCAGGAACCCAACTGTACTATCACCTGGGCAACACCCCTTCATCTATTGGCTGATACTGGTGGGAGGGTGAGTGTCATGATAGTCTTGAAATCTCACAAACATTATGGTGAGTGGCAGCACTATGGCACATTTCTACATTCTTTCCATAATCTGCCCTGCTCCTAGTGTCATATGCATTACCCACAATCCACTAGTGAGGAGAGAAGGCTTTGCTAGGTGAAGGATGAGCGGCAGTTAATGCCATCCCTCTTCTCTTTAGAAGGAAGCGTTGTTGACCACACTACCTTCTTGAAGTTTTAGGAAAAGAGCTAAAATGTCCCTGAACTTAAAAAGCAACATACTTTGTACAAAATATAGAAGAAAGGAGATATTAATAATCCCTCTTAATTTGATTTTTTTTATTTCAAATAGTTAATTTAATTACAAAATCTATTCTAAGAACACAATGCACATCCTTATAATATAATTATACTTGTTTAAGACAACACATCAGCCACAAGCACACACCTCACTCATTCACACACACTAAACACTAAGGCTACTTGCACACCAAGACAACGTGCCCCTAAGGCAACGCATGGTGGTGCGGGAGAGGACGGTAGAGTGAGCCGCGGTAGGCGGCTCTATCCGCATAAGGTCTCCCAGGGTGGCGCTGATTGGCCGGCGGGACCACATGATGCAGAGCGAGACACTCCGCATCACGTGGTCCCGCTGGCCAATCAGCGGCCGCCAGTGCAGTGCATATTAAGAAAGCCATGTGCGCAGCTACTGTAGCGGCATCTCCCCGCCTCCTCTCCACCCCCACTGCCCCACACTGAGCATGTGCAAACAGTCTAACGCGGCTAAAGCCGCTAGAACGCACAGCGTGCTGCACTTTCACTACAACGTGCAGCGTTACATGTAACGCAACGTGGGCAGTGTGAACAGCCCACTTGTGTTACATTGCTGTGCGTTGGGGAGCGTTACAGGCTGCACTAACGTGCGCCTGTAACGTCCCTGTGTGGAAGCAGCCTTAAAGTGCCGTGTGATTAAATTTATGAGTTAATGAAGCTGCTGTGATAAGTCCTGAGCATAAATGTTAATATCTAGCATTCACAAACAAAGTAAGTCTGAATAGTTCCAATCATCCAGTAGTGTAAAGTCAGCTTCATTGTGCATACATTCAAATTCCACTTCCACCAAATCTGTGTGGCATTGATAATGTGCCTGCAGCAATATTCAAATGATCAGACCCAATCCCAGTAAAATTAGCAGAGCATTCAAACTCCTTTGCCTCTCACAAAGAGGTCAAATCCAATCGCAGTCTGAACTTCCATTTGTACAGTTATGCACCTCGGTCAGTAAACTCACAAACATGCCGATTCAGGTCATGTAGTATTTTGAGTTGTCTATCAGCTCCAAAAGGCATAAATGTGTCTCAATGCAAGCACATAGTTTTGATTGCAAAGTTCATAAGGATAGTTTTGATTGCAAAGTTCATGGGATGTTTTAAATCCTGGTTTTGCCACACTGGATAAAACTGGCATCATGAACCGTTTATATAGGGAAATCTCACCTAATCCAATGTTGTAGGTAACAAAATAGTCCAGCTCCATAGCAGTTCAGACAGTGGCCTCAATTCATCAAGCATTCCTGCATTCGGTAATGCTGAAAACAGCTGATTTTTCTGAGCATTTAGAAAAGTGTCAATTCTTAAAGGCTGCTTCCACATGGAAAGCTGAAATCGCCAAGCAGTGACGTAAATACCTCAACACATGGCAGTAAATGCAAATCCATCAAGATTACAGCATGCGGTAAAGCCAAGTAACCTACTCTATGATTATAGGCAGCTCTTCTGTGTTGGAAACCATGTGGAGGAGCTGAGACTCACACAAGCAGAGAGGGATAAGCTATGACTGACAGGAGCAGAAGCCAATAGAAACAGCGCCTGTCTCCTGAAAGTCCTGCTGATCTGACATTGATAGGTTGCGAAGGCTTCCTGGGAGAGTCCAGCTTTTCTACCCCCCCTCAGGCAGCAAGCAGAGAGAAAATAAAAGTGGTTTCCCCTGCCTCCCTTCAGACATTTAACCCCTTAGGTTCCTGTTTTTAGATGCAGAGTAGCTAGTGGGGAAATCACCTAAGCATGGCAGGTGCAATGTCTCCTGGAAGTTCATCTAAGCTGTGGCAATTAAATAAAATGTTAAACACTAATGGACAGATTCAGAGCGAGCAGAGGCAGTATAACAAACGTGCAACACTTTAAAGGCATGTGGCGATGCCTCTTACTATTGTAATGCCCTCTCTGCACGGAATAGCATGTAACAACACAGACACACTCCACACTGCTCTGCCGTTACCGAATGGGTTTTTGTGAATTGAAGAATAGTATTTTGGTAAATTACTGAACTTCTATGGCACCTGGGAAAATATTATTGAATTAGCAAAAAAAAAAAAAAAAAAAAAAAATCTAAAATACCGAATGCGGTATTTTCCCGACTTCTTGTTTTTTTTTTTTTCTTATGGAACAGTCTTTGATGAATTGAAGCCTGTGTCCATGTGTAGGCTCAGCAGAGGCACCGGCTACAGGAGCAGACCGCATCAGAACCTACTAGTTTCACCAGCATCATCAGGGTGCAGTCTGGTGAAAAACCACATGCACTTCCCCACTACATTGTGCTGACTATGTTAGATACTTGCCCTTCCTGCTTCTAAGGTGCACCTGCAGCCTTTGACTCTTGACGTCGTCTTGAAATCTTAAGGTTTCAAGATTTTCATATGACTTCTGCCTACTTTGTGACCACACTAGTCCAGTGATTGGCCTTTGGTTGATAGCACATCACATGGTAGTGAGGTCACTGCAAATAACAAACATTTTGGTTATTTGACAGTGGTACGAGATGCCACAGAGACAGGTAACCACCCTGTGATACTGATAGTGCCAGTAGCAACTGCTCACTTGACCTCTCGCCACTAATTCTTCCTCCTGGCTATACAGTGCTACTAAGAGCGGCTGTTTTGTGCCTCCACAAACCTGGAAAGCAACCTTGTTTATTGTAGAGTGGAACAGGGAGGTGGAGCTGCTAGACAATCTGACTGTTAATGTGGTGATCTGGAGAAGGTGGGCAGGGTAGATGGAGTCAGCTGATAACTTGCCAGGAGTGGTAGGCTGGTCATATTAGCCCATCAGATAAACTGTTCTGTATTTGGCTCAGATGATTGATTTTTCGGACTCATTTTTTTAGGGCCAGGAAAGTGATTCTTCTGAAACGTCAGTACGTGGACCCAGAATCAAGCATGTGTGCCGAAGAGCTGCTGTGGCCTTGGGACGTAAGAGAGCAGTGTTTCCAGATGATATGCCTACGCTGAGTGCCTTACCCTGGGAAGAGAGAGAAAAGGTTCTATCTTCTATGGGAAATGATGGTTAGTTTTTTGAACTTACCTTTTCTATAAAATATTTCTATCCCTAAGGGTGTTTGGTCTTGATCGTCATTGGTGAGTGAATCTGAACCACTTGGACTGACTTATAGCTTTATTAATGTAAAAGCATGTATGGGTCCAAATAATTGTGCAGGCTTTTTATGGAAATCAGTGTTTGGAAAGTGTTTGGGACAGCTTGGTGAAGGTTTAGAACCTTTTAGGTATTTGTTCCTGTTTATGACCCTTTATTGGAGTTTTCTGTTACTTCCTGTCCCTGGGATCACATGGGCAACTGAGCCCATCAAAGCCACCAATAACCACAGCGAAAGGCTTTAATTGGCAAAAGCATTTATTTATAAAGTGCTAACATATTCCCTGGTGCTGCACACAGTATGAAACAAACATGGGGTACATAATGGTACATACTCGCGTACAATGGTGTACACCAAATATAGTCAATGGTACAAGACTGGTAATTGACCAGATGATTTTTTTAACCCCTTTCCATGCTTTCCTAAACTAAATTGAGTTTTGAGAGGGTTTTGGAAGTGAATCTGACAAATTTATTTACATCTCACCTCTACCCATAGACTGAAACTGAGAGTTGCATAGTTCATGCATGGGGAGCTAAAAGGTAAATACAATATCTGATTCAATTTTACAAACGCTTGCTACAATTGGAATGGAATGAAGGAATCTGTTTGGTATAAAGTGTATTTTGAGGACTCATTACGTCCATTGTATGTAAATTCTTTTTTTACCATATGTATTCAAGTACACACTGAACTCTTGACTTTTGGAACTCCCCAATAACACTGCATTTCACATTTTACTTCTGTTTGCGCTATTGGCAGGTGCATAGTGGTCAGTAGAGTGTGCTAGTCCAGTTACTGGTCCCATTCACGGTATTCATTTCACCCCTCCACCCAGCGCATGTAGCGCCTGTGCGCAGCGGATCATGCTGAAAGGGGATTTGTACCACTGCTGTTTCACGTTCCAGACGTTATCTCTCCTCTTTCTATGTACTGCCTGCCTTGGTGTCTTTTGCTTGTTACCCAGAAGTGGTGCTTTGTGGAACAGTGATGATGCAAACCACTTCTAGTGTGCGTCACTACACATTTTTGGTGGGATCCAGTGGCTCCAAACCAGGACCACCACAGTAGAAACATTCATGGCACTAGGGGGGTTATTCATGTTTTTAAAGTCAAATAATCCATTTTACCTAAACAAAGTGGTAGATGTTTTTAAGAAGGTTACCAAACCAAGCAGTTTATCTTGACCTTCTGCCACCTTTCCTTCTGCAGACAAGTCTTCTATAGCTGGCTCAGAGGATGCTGATCCACCAACCCCACTCATTAAACCCATCAAACAAGTCACCCGCAACAAAACGCAGCAAGAACCACCTGTGAAGAAAGGCAGACGCTCCCGCCGCTGTGGGCAGTGTTCAGGTTGCCAAGTCCCTGACGACTGTGGCATCTGTACTAACTGCTTAGACAAACCCAAATTTGGGGGACGGAACATCAAAAAACAGTGCTGCAAGTAAGTGTGTTGTGACATATTCACTTTTCACTGTAACATGTTGATAGTTTGTGCAATATGTTTTGACATTGGCAGTCCTCTTTATAAAGTATCAATTTATCAGACCTGCACTTCTGAATTTAACACATTTACAGGTGTGATATCTTTTGACATCTAGGGATTTTTTTTTCTGGCTTTCGGTTTAAATATCTAATGAAATGTGTTAATCAGATCTGTTGACTGTCTTTAGTGGTGCTTTGGCCCATTTCTGTGTACAATCTGATGGTGTTGTCTATTTTTGGCATGCCTTGCTTGAACAGCTTGCTTTAACCTACTCCCTAGCATTTTAATAGGAATGAGGTCAAGAAATGCATTTTTTGCTGCTCTAAAATATAGAAGGAATTTTGTTTATGAGCCACGCTGACCATGTGTTGCTTTGAATTGAGTGATTCTCTATATTCATGACCACACTTATTTTAAGCTTCGGATCGCATCCATTTTCTGCTCTAGCCAATAACTTATCTGTATGTTTTTGGGATGTGGGAGGAAACCGGAGTGCCAGGGGGAAACCCACACAGAGACAGGGAGAACATACAAACTCCTTGCAGATGTTGACTTCGCTGGTATTAGAACTGGGAGCGCTGCGAGGCGAGAGTGCTTATCACTACGCCACCGTGTTGCACAATATGCATAGCGTGTGAGAGGAATCGGCGCAGGAGACTTGGGCGCAGGATACAGCCGGTATATGGCTGATCCTGCTGCTGCACAAGTTCCCGGCGACGTTAAATACGTTTCCCCCTCCAGGCTGCCATGGATGGTGGGGAATGAAATAATTTGGTAAACAGCACACCCTCATTTAGCAAAAAACAGCCCAACTACACAATCAGAATGTAATGGTAACGAGGAGAGTAGGAGGCGCCCTCGTGTATATTAAATACATTAAACGTTTAACAGTATATATAAGATTTAGCCTACCTCATAAAAGGAGACTTCATTCGATAAAGGAAACAAGTGGTTTTATTGGGAGTAGCACATTTCTTGGCACAGACCGCTTCATCAGGTCAAATTAGGGTGCATTAAATAAAAAAAATCATATTTTTTGACACTCAAAGTATCTCCACACCAAAATCACAAAAGTTAATAAACAAAGGAGTAGGGCACAGACAAGAATTTACAATTAATTGTATACACACCAGGTGCTGTCATAAATAAACACATTTCAGTTTTAAATCAGTATATGTCAATTTCATCTGCAAACTGCACGATAGTTAATTAAAAACAGTAAAAGAAGGAAAACTAAGATGGGACCGCCTTGTGTCCTGGTTTACATGGGGTTAAAACACCTCTGCTAAAAGACTACATATGTAGTCGTCAAGATATATAAGAAAACCAATGTAGCACCTTACAAAAGTGAAGCGTAAATGTGTCCTAGATGGTAGATGTTCTCTAAGGACTGTTTGCAATGCTCTGGGAATAGTAGCTCGTACTACTTGAGAAGGGACTATATTTACAGTGGGACAATTTTACTGCCTATTTAGGCGAGTTATCATACATACAGTATGTGCTCCCGTGGGCAAAAGGCTGTAATTACAGCTTGTGCTCCAGTAGGTTAAAGCGGAATATAGCCCAGCATTTCAACTTTGCTCTAAAACATTATTTACAGCATATTATATGCAACCAGCATTTTTTTTTTTTTACTAGACCAGCATTGGAAGGGTTACACACAGAGCTTTAAAGTTCGTGGAGAGAACTGATTCCTGCAGCCGAAGTTCAGATAGATACATTTAACTAAACAGAATGTAACAAGTGAGGAATGTTACACACTCTTTGGCTGTCCTCCAGCTCCTGCACAGTCAGAGAGAGTGAGTCACTTTCCACACGTAGATACATTTTGTTTACTTAAATGTATCTATGTAAGCTTCGGATGCGTTTGCATTTCTCTCCAGGAACTTTAAAGCTCTGTGTGTAACCCTTCCAATGCTGGTTGCATATAATATACTGTAAATAATGTTTTAGAGCAAAGTTGAAATGCAGGGTTATATTCCGCTTTAAATAGGACTTTTCTGGAATCCCACATTCTTATTTTGGTTTTAAAGGTAAAAAAATTGTAGTTTGAGACTGACTGTCTATGGTGCATGTTTATTTTGCTGCCATCAGACAAATCTTGACCTAATGAACTTTTTACATTACCTGCACTTAGCTGTGTTTTTCGCAGCCATGAATGAGTTTTATGACCTCTGTTTACTTATGTATCTAAGTGTGGAATGTGACTCACTCTCTCTGACTGCAGGAGCTGGAGGACAGCCAAAGAGTGTGTAACATTTCTCACTTGTTACATTATATTTAGTTAAATGTATCTATCTGAACTTCGGATGCGTCTGCATATCTCTCCACGAAACTTTAAACCTCTGTGTGTAACCCTTCCAATGCTGGTCTAGTAAAAAAAAGATGCTGGTTGCATATAATATGCTGTAAATAATGTTTTAGAGCAAAGTTGAAATGCGGGGTTATATTCCGCTTTAAGGTTAGGTGTATAGATTATACAATTGTTCCATCAGTTTATTTTTACTTCAGATTCTTAAGACCCCTACCCAGTATTCAATACATGAGCCTCCCTTTCAGTTAGGATGGTATCCTGCATATTCTGAGCCGGGCCGGATTTGTACTTTTTACTGCCCAAGGCCCCCTATCACCAGCCAACCCTGACCAACAGCTGCACTGCCCGCCAGACCTGAAGATCAGTGGTGGCCCCTAATGATGAGAGAGGCGAGCAGTGCCCTGTGATGACACCATATATTTCAAATACAAGAAGTGACATCACTGCTTACTTTCTGTATTTGAAGTATATGGTGCCATCACTGGTCACTGCTTGCCTTTCTCATCACTGTGGGCCACTGCTGATCTGCAGGTATGCGAACAGGCAGCGCAGTGAGCGAGGGGAACTTTGAGACAGGAGGAGATGGACGATGTGCAGTGGGAGTCCATGTCTGTGTATGCAGGCAGTGTAGGCCTGTGTATGCGGGCGTTTGGACAGCGAGGATGAGTCCAAGGACTAGGACACACTGTGGCACAGCCCTGACCTCCCCAGCAGCCAAGGCACATGCTTTTATGGGCTTCTCACAAATCCAGTCCTGGTTCTTAGTTAACGAAACAAACAAACAAATCGTGGGAACTCAATTCATGTTTCAGACACCTTAACTGACATTGTTAAAATGCGATTTCCTGCACTTATTAAAATGTTTATTCTTATGTTACATGAGCGGCAGGAGTATGGGAGATTTGTAGGAAAACTGAGGCCAAACTGCAGATTGAAAGTGAATCTGAAACCAAAATAATTTCCTTTTTTACTGTCCACATGTGTTAATTATTAACATCATAGCTGATTCGCCGCAACAGCGCGGCAGAACAAGTTTTATTCCCCAAAATCCTGGGGCAAAATTCCACGACAGTCCAGGTCGGGGATTTTGCTGCCCAGGGGAGGCAGAGCTTTGCTCTGTAGCTCTGCCTCCAGTCAATCTCCGCTGATCGCCGCCTCTCCCTGCCCCTCTCAGTCTTTCACTGAGAGGGGCAGGGAGAGGCGGAGATTGACTGGACTGGAGGCAGAGTTGCTGCGCTCAGCTCTGCTTCCTCCAGGAATTGTGAGGAGAATTTTGCCCTGGTGATTTGGGTGTGATGAAACCTCGTTCAGCCACGCTGATGCGGCGCTTCATCTATGGTGTAAATGCTTAACATATGTGGACATTTAAAAGGAAATTAATTTGGCTTCAGACTCTCTTTAACCACTCTTTCCTTAGCACATCATTAATTTACATAGTAACATAATTGTTTCATATTTGCCTGAAGTACTTTCCATGCTTTTTTTTCTGATTTTATTTTACTTTTCATAGGATGAGAAAATGTCAGAATTTGCAGTGGATGCCCTCCAAAGCTTACCTGCAGAAGCAAGCAAAAGGTAAAGTATAAAGCAGTTCTAGAACTCCTCAGTCTTTTTGTAAAGCTTTTACAATCATGTAATTGGTTATTTTGTGCAGCAGCCAAGAAAAAAGAAAAGAAATCCAAATTGGCTGAGAAGCAGGAGGCCCCGGCAGTAAAATCTTCCAATGAGCCCGTTCCAAAACCAGTTGTGGTACCCACTAATGCAGTCAGTCCCGCAACAGAGGATCCGGCTCCACCACCACCTCCAGCATCAAAAAAGACTGATCCTCCGAAGAGCAATGCCGAGGAAAAGACAGAGGAGGAAGACCAAACCGTGCCTACCTGTGAAGTCAAACAGCCCCCTTCACTCCAGAAAGCAGCTAAGCCACCCCCTCCACAGCCTGCAAGCAGTCCAACCCCCATCCTCAACAGCCCCCTACCTGCCTCTCGGAAAGATGTCCTGAAATTGCCAACATGTGATGCAAAAAAGAAGCAGCTTTCTCCTCTTCCAGAGACAGGTGAGTAGAAAACATTGTTTAGTTAGTGGAATGGACCTTACATAGTTCTATATTGTTATAACTGCCAAATATTAACGTATTCCTTGCACATACCGTAATTTCACACTCTTGTTGAATTGCGCTGTCTGCACAGTTTTGTAAGGTAAGGCCTTATTCATTATACAATAGTTTTTTGGTTATATTTTTCAACAAGGCAAAAATCTGTTGCATTTTTGCATTCATGTTTAAGACCCCCCCCCCCCCCAAAAAAAAACCAACAACAAACAAACATCAAACCAAACACATCTGAACACATGTATTTGAGCATGTTTGTAAGAAAGCATATCGATTTTTATCCTTATGGCTTGTATAAAGCCACGTCTCCCCTTCTGTTGGCTTTCTTAATGTGAATATGTTGATTCTGACATCTTGACCTCCCTTCCTTTTACTTGACTGGTTTATTAACACTCGTTTTATTGCAGTAGCCATACAGATACATTAAGATCTACTTTAGATATTACCAATCAGGGCAGTTTCTAGGCTGAATTGCACCCAGGACGAGGGTGTACAAATTGCGCCCCCCGCCCCCTTGGACTCGTGAACCCATACTCACAGCCACAGATCACAAGTAGATCTGCCTACTTACTAGTGACCAGCAGGTCATCCAGGGGTAAGCAAGGACCGGGAAAACACACAGGCAAATGGAGGCCCGGCAAGCAAGCCGGCTACTCCATTGGTGCCGCGCACTGACAGCCTGCAGTACTGCTACAGGACGTCAGATGACGTCGTGATGATGACTTGACGTCGGACACAGGCAGCTGCAGGACGTCCAGAAGGAGTCAAGGAAGGTGATCACGCTGCTGTTCTCCTTTCTTCTTCCATGTGGCTGCACCTCGCATCACCAGCTCCCTAGCACCTAGCGGTTATGTCCTTCTGCCTGCGCACCCCTTCTTCTACTTGCCTGTTGCCCTGCACGCACTGCCCAAGAGACGGCCCTATTACCAATAAGTTTAGGGGGAGAGTCTTACTCTTTTACTCAGGGCTGTGGAGTTGGAGCAGTTTTGGGTACCTGGAGTCTGAGTCGGTGGTTTCAATAAACTGAGGAATCGGAGTCGGATGATTTTTGAACCAAATCCATAGCCTTTGTAAAAATTAGCCTAAGGAGTCAGAGTCTGAGTCAGAGCAATGTTGGGTACCTGGAGTCGGAGGTTTCATAAACTGAGGAGTCGGAGTCTGAGTCTGATTTTCGTGTCGACTCCACAGCCCTGCATTTCAGATGCTCACTTTACACCATAAGATCGCTTCTGGTCAAGTGTTAGGTGAAGAGATGTTGGACCTATGGAATGGGTGGACTCCTTTCCAGAGGTGTCAGTATGTAAGAATACAGGGAGTGCAGAATTATTAGGCAAATGAGTATTTTGACCACATCATCCTCTTTATGCATGTTGTCTTACTCCAAGCTGTATAGGCTCGAAAGCCTACTACCAATTAAGCATATTAGGTGATGTGCATCTCTGTAATGAGAAGGGGTGTGGTCTAATGATATCAACACCCTATAACAGGTGTGCATAATTATTAGGCAACTTTGTTTCCTTTGGCAAAATGGGTCAAAAGAAGGACTTGACAGGCTCAGAAAAGTCAAAAATAGTAATATATATTGCAGAGGGATGCAGCACTCTTAAAATTGCAAAGCTTCTGAAGCGTGATCATCGAACAATCAAGCGTTTCATTCAAAATAGTCAACAGGGTTGCAAGAAGCGTGTGGAAAAACCAAGGCGCAAAATAACTGCCCATGAACTGAGAAAAGTCAAACGTGCAGCTGCCAAGATGCCACTTGCCAACAGTTTGGCCATATTTCAGAGCTGCAACATCACTGGAGTGCCCAAAAGCACAAGGTGTGCAATACTCAGAGACATGGCCAAGGTAAGAAAGGCTGAAAGACGACCACCACTGAACAAGACACACAAGCTGAAATGTCAAGACTGGGCCAAGAAATATCTCAAGACTGATTTTTCTAAGGTTTTATGGACTAATGAAATGAGAGTGAGTCTTGATGGGCCAGATGGATGGGCCCGTGGCTGGATTGGTAAAGGGCAGAGAGCTCCAGTCCGACTCAGACGCCAGCAAGGTGGAGGTGGAGTACTGGTTTGGGCTGGTATCATCAAAGATGAGCTTGTGGGGCCTTTTCGGGTTGAGGATGGAGTCAAGCTCAACTCCCAGTCCTATTGTCAGTTTCTGGAAGACACCTCCTTCAAGCAGTGGTACAGGAAGAAGTCTGCATCCTTCAAGAAAAACATGATTTTCATGCAGGACAATGCTCCATCACACGCGTCCAAGTACTCCACAGCGTGGCTGGCAAGAAAGGCTATAAAAGAAGAAAAACTAATGACATGGCCTCCTTGTTCACCTAATCAGAACCCCATTGAGAACCTTTGGTCCATCATAAAATGTGAGATTTATAAGGAGGGAAACCAGTACACCTCTCTGAACAGCATCTGGCAGGCTGTGGTTGCTGCTGCACGCAATGTTGATGGTGAACAGATCAAAACACTGACAGAATCCATGGATGGCAGGCTTTTGAGTGTCCTTGCAAAGAAAGATGGCTCTATTGGTCACTGATTTGTTCTTGTTTTTGGATCTCAGAAATGTATATTTGTGAATGTTGAGATGTTATATTGGTTTCACTGGTAAAAATAAATAATTGAAATGGGTATATATTTGTTTTTTGTTAAGTTGCCCAATAATTATGCACAGTAATAGTCACCTGCACACACAGATATCCCCCTAAAATAGCTAAAACTAAAAACTACTTTCAAAAATATTCAGCTTTGATATTAATGAGTTTTTGGGGTTCATTGAGAAAATGGTTGTTGTTCAATAATAAAATTATTCCTCAAAAATACAACTTGCCTAATAATTCTGCACTCCCTGTACAAACCAGTTTGTGTGGTTTGCTTCTTTTTTGATTAGTTCAGGTGTGCTTTAAAGTGTGTGCAGCATGAAAGGGTTAATATAGGAGAAACTGATCATATGTGTTTTACCACATTCCTTCTTACCCAACTTCTTCACCTGCTGTTTTTTGCAGTATGTGGAGATGGGATGGTCATTCTAGCAGCCTGGACAGAGAATATGTGGTGACTTTGGCTTCAATTCATCAAAGGCTGTTCGATAACAAAATCCCAGTCCTTAAAGAGAGTCTGAAGCGAGAATAAATCTCGCTTCAGACCTCATAGATAGCAGGGGCTCGTGTGCCCCTGCTAAACTGCCGCTATCCCGCGGCTTAACGGGTGTCCCTTCACCCCCAAATCCCCTCGTTTCAGCGGGGGAGCGCTTCCTGGTTGGGGCAGAGCTAACCGCCGCAGCCCTGCCCCACGCGCGTCTGTCAGCGCGTATCTCCGCCTCTCCCCCGCCCCTCTCAGTCTTCCTTCACTGAGAGGGGCGGGGGAGAGGCGGCGATGCGCCGCTGATAGACGCGACTGGAGGCAGGGCTGCAGTCGTTAGCCCTGCCTCCAGGAGCGACCAAGTCTGCGACCAAGTGTCGCAGTGGGGGGTTTGGGGGTGAAGGGACCCCCATTTAGCGGCGCTATAGCAGCGGTTTAGCAGGGGCACACGTGCCCCTGCTAACTATGAGCTCTGAAGCGAGATTTATTCTATTTTATTCAGAGTCTCTTTAAAATACCGCATTCGGTATTTTACAGTTCACTGTGCTAATTCATCAATATTTTCACATGTGAGGTAGATGTTCCTTAAGTTACCGAACTACTACGGCTTCGATAACAGCAGAGCAGCTGGAGCAGTGTGTCTCTGTTTTTACAAGCTGCAGAGGCACTTACAATAGAAGGCATCCTGACATCTCTTTAGATGTAAACATTTGTTACATTCACTGTTTTCTATACTGCCTTTGCTGCTCTAAATCTGTCCATCAGTGTTTCTTAAAGAGGAGCTGTTAGGTATAGGGTCTCAGAGAAAAAAAACACATATATCAGTAGCTAAATATTGTCTCTACTTACATTACATATGCATTTCACTGTCCACGTTTGGATTTCACAGAATTTGTATATAGGATTTGCAGAGAATGATGCTCCTGACAGCTCATGGCAGGTTCCATGTTTGTCTGTCTCCTATGAAGCCAATTGTGATGTTATATCCTCTCTGCTTCCTGATGATTCAACTCACAAAAAAGATCCTAATGGACAACACTACTGTGCAGTGAATATTAATTAGCCATGTGGCTAGGAACAATAGCGGACTCATGCAGTATACTCTAACAGAACATGTGCCCTATGATTTTTCAGTGCTGTGAGTTTAGGCTGCTGCTGTTAGAAACTGCTGTAACATGAGCCTGTAACTTCCCACTGTAAAAGCAGCCTTAGGGCGTGATAGGGAAATGAAGGGGATGACCCAAGGTAGTGCACTGGGGAGAAGAGGCAGCCCCAGAATGCTTTGCAGTATCTGTTATGCGTCCTGCCGGCCTCCTTACAGAGCTTGGGAATAACAGCCTTGCTGTTCAGCACACATCACAGTAAGAGAGATTTTTAACTTCAGTATTGCCTTTTTGGCTTCCTTCTAAACTGTTTAACACAGGAGAATAGAGGTTTAAATTAGCTTTTGCAGCCTGACAGTTACTCTTTAACATTTTATTTAATTACCACAACTTAGATGAACTTCCCGGAGACATTACAAATGCCATGCTTGGTGATTTCACCACTAGCAACTTTGCTTTTTCAAACAGGGTCTGAAAGGGTTACACCACCGAAGGGAACCTGGAAAATATGTTTTGTCCCATCTCTCTGCTCACTGTCTGGGGGGTCTGAGACCTATCAGCAGCACTTGCAGGAGAACAGGGGCTTTTTCTATTGGCTGCCTGCTCCTGTTAATCACGAGAACATACACAGGAAGGCATTCGAAGCCAGTTAACTACAGAGGAGAGCTGGAGATAATCACCGAATGTGTTAGTGAATGCTGTAACCTTGATGAATTGACATTTGCTTACATGTGTTGAGCACAAGTCGGTAATTTATCTCATTGCTCTCTAATTTCAGCTTTTCATGCGGTAACAGCTTTGATGAATTAACAAAGTCAGCTATTTTCAGCATTACCGAATGTGGTAATGCTTGATGAATTGAAGCCTTTGTGTTTGAGTTTTGTTAGAACACAAAAGATGGATGTCTTGAGTCACTTTTTTAAAAATACAGTTTTTCTTGTCCCTGAAGAAATGTTTTTGTTTACAGGCTCTGAACAGAACAAGCAGAAGAAACCAGCTACTAGAGTTGCTGTCATGCCCAGATCGAGATCTAAGGAAAAGGTAGGGGGAGGCATATGGTAATTTTTTTAAGCATAAGTAGTCTGACATGTCTGTTTTACTATGAATGTATGAGTTTTGAAAATGTGATCAATTATATTCTAATGCAAAGAGTCAATCTGAATTAGAATAAAATGGGGCTGACACAACAAAGTTCCTTAAGCTGCGTAGTTTGTATTTGTGTTGCCAACCAGGATCGAGCCTGGTCCTGCAGGTTACTCCAATGCTATACAGATGTATTTTGGCAACAGCTCAGCGATGGTCTGTATAGATAAGGGCGGAACGAGGACGGTGCTGGGCACAACAGAACAGCTTCTGCAGACTGGTTAAGGATAAGAACAATGGACTCAGCTGCCCTCTATGTATAAGCGCAGCCACACTGTGCAGGTGCAAAGTACGGGCTGTATTGTAGCAGCTTGTGCGCAGCTTTTTTTTCTCCGTGCCACTGTGCAGGCATGAACCCCCACCGCCTGCGCTTGTAACACGGAGAGTATTGAGGGCACAATGAAAAAGGTGGTCCCGGCACCAGCGGGGGGGGGGGGGAGGGGGGTTGCGAAGGATCGGGGAAGCCTCTGGAGCATCCGGGTGCTTCCCCCTACTGATGTAAGTTACTGTGCAACTTATTTGTTTCAAAAAAGTTACAGGTTTACTTTAAAGAGGAACTGTAACGACAAAACGTCCCCTGGGGGGTACTCACCTCGGGTGGGGGAAGCCTCCGGATCCTAATGAGGCTTCCCACGCCGTCCTCCATCCCTCAGGGGTCTCGCTGCAGCCCTCCGTGCAGCGGTGATGTTAATATTTACCTTCCTGGCTCTGACGGCTGTCGGCTCCGAAGTAGGCGGAAATACCCGATCGCTGTCGGGTCTGCTCTACTGCGCAGGCGCAAGTTTCCGGCGCCTGCGCAGTAGAGCGGACTCGACGGAGATCGGGTATTTCCGTCTATTTCCGTGCCGAAAGCAGCCACAGCGCCCCCGCTGGAGCCAGCAAAGGTAAATATTGAAGCTACAGTCGGCTCTGTCGCCGGCTGTTCGGAGGGCTGCAGCGAGACCCCCGTGGGACAGAGGACGGCGTGGGACGCCTCATTAGGATCCGGAGGCTTCCCCCACCCGAGGTGAGTACCCCCTAGGGGAGGTTTTTGATGTTACAGAGTCTCTTTAAAGGAACCTGAGGTGAGAGGAATATGGAGGCTTAGTTCCCTTTAAACAATGAATTTGCGTGGCTGTCCTCATGATCCTGTGTACTGTATTTAATATTTTTAGCCATAGACCCTAAACAAGCATGCAGATCAGATGTTCTTATTCAAGTCTGCTCAAGGTGCAGGAAGCTGGTATTGTTAATAGGAAATAAATATGACAGCCTACAGCTTTCATATTGCTCTCTCCTCTGGTCCACTTCAAGTTTTCTTTAACCACTTGAGGACCGTAGGCTTTACCCCCCTTAAAGAGAATCTGTATTGTTAAAATCGCACAAAAGTAAACATACCAGTGCGTTAGGGGACATCTCCTATTACCCTCTGTCACAATTTCGCCGCTCCCCGCCGCATTAAAAGTGGTTAAAAACAGTTTTAAAAAGTTTGTTTATAAACAAACAAAATGGCCACCAAAACAGGAAGTAGGTTGATGTACAGTATGTCCACACATAGAAAATACATCCATACACAAGCAGGCTGTATACAGCATTCCTTTTGAATCTGGAGAGATCATTTGTGTGTTTCTTTCCCCCCTGAGGGGAGAGTGCATAGCAGAACCACAACACTGAAGAACTTGGCAGCCTTCCAGACACAGGCTGACAAGTCTGACAAGGGAAAGATACATTGATTTATTACAGAGACTGTGATAGTACAAAGTGCTGCAGTAAGCCAGAACACATTAGAATAGCTTTTGGAACTTGTAGGATGATAAAAAACAGGATGCAATTTTTGTTACGAAGTCTCTTTAAAGAGAAACTCCAACCTAGAATTGAACTTTATCCCAATCAGTAGCTGATACCCCCTTTTACATGAGAAATATAATGATTTTCACAAACAGACCATCAGGGGGTGCTGTTTGACTGATTTTGTGCTGAAACCCCTCCCACAAGAAGCTCTGAGTACCCTGCGGTACTCTGGGCAAACTGCCACAATGTAACAATGTTCACAGACAGGAATTAGCTGTTTACAGCTGTCTCTAACAGCCAAAACAGCTAGGAGCAGCTACATAACCTGCCCACAGTAAAAATGTCACCATGTAATAAATGTCAGAATGTAAATCGGGGAGAGGAAAGATTTTACAATGAGCAAACACTGACTAAATCATTTATACATAATTATGGTAAAAAATGAAGCACTATTTTTACTACATTATTTTCACTGGAGTTCCTCTTTAAGGACCAGACCCTTTTTTTCCATTCAGACCACTGCAGCTTTCACGGTTTATTGCTCGCTCATACAACCTACCACCCAAATGAATTTTGGCTCCTTTTCTTGTCACTAATAAAGCTTTCTTTTGGTGCTATGTGATTGCTGCTGCGATTTTTACTTTTTATTATATTCATCAAAAAGACATGAATTTTGTCAAAAAAATTATTTTTTTAACTTTCTGTGCTGACATTTTTCAAATAAAGTAAAATTTCTGTATACATGCAGCACGAAAAATGTGGACAAACATGTTTTTGATTAAAAAAAACCCATTCAACCTATATTTATTGGTTTGGGTAAAAGTTATAGCGTTTACAAACTATGGTGCAAAAAGTGAATTTTCCCATTTTCAAGCATCTCTGACTTTTCTGACCACCTGTTGTTATAATTTAAGTAGGCCTCAGTTACTTGGCCTGAGTTTTATGTAAAAGGCTTGTCCGCAGTGTATGCCTTTAAAATAAATAGAGGTTTTGTGATGCAGGCAGAGGCATCTCAGGGTCTGCGTGTAGCAGAGGATACACGCAGATACTGAGAATATGTTCCTAAAAGAAGGCCATCGGACTACTCTGACCTTAACACTACACCACAGGAACAGAAAACATTGGCCATATTTACTAAACATCCACGTTCCTGCATATGGGTCAAATGCCTCATTGATTATTAATCAAGTAGGTGTGTATGATGACACCACGAGTGGGTCCACCAATAATCTGGTCTAGGGGGTGGCGAAGATGATGTCATATTTAACTCTTTCCTAGTCGGTATTAAAGGCTGAGGGAGCTATGAGAGCTCACTTCTGCTTCTTCCTTCCGCACTAGCTCGCAAGGCCGACTGGGACCTCTAAGCATGTTCTTCCTTTCTGTAATCTGATATAATGTATGCTGTACATAGGTAGTTTAGTGTAACGTAGTTAGGAAGAAGGTACCTGATAGACTTCAGCAGGGAGTCTCATCACGAGCTTGTAACGCAACATGAAGATTGGCATAGCTAGGATATGATGACTGTATCTATCTGTTTTTCTGTGACTTGAATAAATAACGTAAACATTGAAGAAGCCTGAGAAAGTCTATCTCCTGTTTGCTGTGTGGAGAGTCAAGTGATCTCACAGTCTGTGAGACGATGGTGTCGAAGCAAGGTGATAAGAACAGTTTATAACACCTGTCATGTTTCATGAGGGGCTAGAATTCCAGGATAGTATAAATACCCCCCAAATGACCCCATTTTGGAAAGAAGACATCCCAAATTATTCACTCAGAGGCATAGTGAGTTCATAGAAGATATTATTTTTTGTCACAAGTTAGCGGAAAATGACAGTTTGTGACAAGAAAAAAAAAAAAAGTTTCCATTTCTGCTAACTTGTGACAAAAAAAAATGAAATCTGCCACGGACTCACCATGCCCCTCTCTGAATACCTTGAAGTGTCTAATTTCCAAAATGGGGTCATTTGTGGGGTGTGTTTACTGTCCTCGCATTTTGGGGGGTGCTAATTTGTAAGCACCCCTGTAAAGCCTAAAGGTGCTCATTGGACTTTGGGCCCCTTATCACAGTTAGGCTGCAAAAAAGTGCCACACATGTGGTATTGCCGTACTCAGGAGAAGTAGTATAATGTGTTTTGGGGTGTATTTTTACACATACCCATGCTGGGTGGGAGAAATATCTCTGTAAATGACAATTGTTTGATTTTTTTTTACACACAATTGTCCATTTACAGAGATATTTCTCCCACTCAGAATGGGTATGTGTAAAAATACACCCCAAAACACATTATACTACTTCTCCTGAGTATGGCGATACCACATGTGTGGCACTTTTTTGCACCCTAACTGCGCTAAGGGGCCCAAAGTCCAATGAGTACCTTTAGGATTTCACAGGTCATTTTTGTTTCAAGACTACTTCTCACGGTTTAGGGCCCCTAAAATGCCAGGGCAGTATAGGAACCCAACTAATGACCCCATTTTAGAAAGAAGACACCCCAAAGTATTCCGTTAGAAGTATGGTGAGTTCATAGAAGATTTTATTTTTTGTCACAAGTTAGCGGAAATTGATTTTAATTGTTTTTTTTCACAAAGTGTCATTTTCCGCTAACTTGTGACAAAAAATAAAACCTTCTATGAACTCACCATACTCCTAACGGAATACCTTTGGGTGCCTTCTTTCTAGAATGGGGTCATTTGTGGGGTTCCTGTACTGCCCTGGCATTTTAGGGGCCCTAAACCGTGAGGAGTAGTCTTGAAACCAAATGTCACAAATTGACCTGTGAAATCCTAAAGGTACTCATTGGACTTTGGGCCCCTTAGCATACTTAGGGTGTAAAAAAGTGCCACACATGTGGTACCGCCGTACTCAGGAGAAGTAGTATAATGTGTTTTGTGGTGTATTTTTACACATACTCATGCTGGGTTGGAGAAATATCTCTGTAAATGACAATTGTTTGATTTTTTTTTACACACAATTGTCCATTTACAGAGAGATTTCTCCCACCCAGCATGGGTATGTGTAAAAATACACCCCAAAACACATTATACTACTTCTCCTGAGTACGGCGATACCACATGTGTGACACTTTTTTGCAGCCTAGGTGCGCTAAGGGGCCCAACGTCCTATTCACAGGTCATTTTGAGGCATTTGTTTTCTAGACTACTCCTCACGGTTTAGGGCCCCTAAAATGCCAGGGCAGTATAGGAACCCCACAAGTGACCCCATTTTAGAAAGAAGACACGCCAAGGTATTCCGTTAGGTGTATGGCGAGTTTATAGAAGATTTTATTTTTTGTCACAAGTTAGTGAAAAATGACACTTTGTGAAAAAAATAACCAATAAAAATCAATTTCTGCTAACTTTTGACAAAAAATAAAATCTTCTATGAACTCGTCATACAGCTAACAGAATACCTTGGGGTGTCTTTTTTTCTAAAATGGGGTCACTTGTGGGGTTCCTATACCGCCCTGGCAGTTTACAGGCCCAAAACCGTGAGTAGTCTGAAAACAAAATGACTGTTCAGGGGTATAAGCATCTGCAAATTTTTATGACAGGTGGTCTATGAGGTGGCGAATTTTGTGGAACCGGTCATAAGCAGGGTGGCCTTTTAGATGACAGGTTGTATTGGGCCTGATCTGATGGATAGGCGTGCTAGGGGGTGACAGGAAGTGATTGATGGGTGTCTCAGGAGGTGGTTAGAGGGGAAAATAGATGCAATCAATGCACTGGGGAGGTGATCGGAAGTTGGTCTGAGGGGGATCTGAGGGTTTGGCCGAGTGATCAGGAGCCCACACGGGGCAAATTAGGGCCTGATCTGATGTGTAGGTGTGCTAGGGGGTGACAGGTGGTGACAGGAGGTGATTGATGGGTGTCTCAAGGTGTGATTAGAGGGGGGAATAGATGCAAGCAATGCACTGGCGAGGTGATCAGGGCTGGGGTCTGAGGGTGTGGGCGGGTGATTGAGTGCCCTAGGGGCAGATAGGGGTCTAATCTGATGGGTAGCAGTGACAGGGGGTGATTGATGGGTAATTAGTGGGTGTTTAGGGTAGAGAACGGATGTAAACAATGCACTTGGGAGGTGATCTGACGTCGGATCTGAGTGCGATCTATTGGTGTGGGTGGGTGATCAAATTGCCCGCAAGGGGCAGGTTAGGGGCTGTTTGATGGGTGGCAGTGACAGGGGGTTATTGATGGGTGGCAGTGACAGGGGGTGATTGATGGGTGATTGACAGGTGATCAGTGGGTTATTACAGGGAAGAACAGATGTAAATAATGCACTGGCGAATTGATAAGTGGGGGTCTGAGGGCAATCTGAGCGTGTAGGCGGGTGATTGGGTACCCGCAAGGGGCAGGTTAGGGTCTGATCTGATGGGTACCAGTGACAGGTGGTGATAGGGGGTGATTGATGGGTAATTAATGGGTGTTTAGGGTAGAGAACAGATGTAAACAATGCACTTGGGAGGTGATCTGACGTCGGATCTGCGGACGATCTATTGGTGTGGGTGGGTGATCAGATTGCCCGCAAGGGGCAGGTTAGGGGCTGATTGATGGGTGACAGTGACAGGGGGTGATTGATGGGTGATTGACAGGTGATCAGTGGGTTATTACAGGGGGGATAGAGGCATACAGTACACGGGGGGGGGGGTCTGGGGAGAATCTGAGGGGTGGGGGGGTGATCAGGAGGGAGCAAGGGCAGTTTAGGGAATAAAAAAAAATAGTGTCGACAGATAGTGACAGGGAGTGATTGATGGGTGATTAGGGGGGTGATTGGGTGCAAACAGGGGTCTGGGGGGTGGGCAGGGGGGGGGGTCTGAGGGGTGCTGTGGGCGATCAGGGGGGGAAATCAGTGTGCTTGGGTGCAGACTAGGGTGGCTGCAGCCTGCCCTGGTGGTCCCTGGGACACTGGGACCACCAGGGCAGGAGGCAGCCTGTATAATAGGCGTTGTATACATTACAAAGCCTATTATAAGCATGGATTAGCGGAGATTTGTATTCCTCCGCCCGCCGGCGCTGCTAAGTGGCCGGCAAGCTGGAGGCTAAATCCCTGGCCATCGATCCCTGGCGGAGGATCGCGTCACGGATGACGCAATCGCTCCGCCGATGCCCGTACTAAGACCGCCGCCTCTGTGCATGCGGCGGTCCTTGCGGGATCCACTTTCCGGCCGCCCCTGTGCAGTGGGCGATCGGCAAGTGGTTAAACACTCCCTGACCCAGTGGGGTGCAAAGTAATGAAGGATGTGGATTTATGGTGCTGTCCAATTGCCTCGGCAATGGAGCGATTCATTAGGCATTCTTGCCCTGGCCAGTCCATGCAGGACTAATCTAAAATAAATGTTTCGTTGGGGTACTTGTATTTTTTGTATGTAAAATCTTAATTCCACACAGCTTTCTTTTTTTGTGTTTCGGTTTGAGTAGGGAAGAATTGTAGACCTGTTTAAGATTTTGTTGCTTTTTGTGTTCTTGTTCCATGGTCAGTGAGATGCAAATAATTTTGAGTTGATGCAGCATTATTCAAATGTATGCAAATTTATGCAGATTGAACATGAACCAACAAAATCTTGCTAAGGTTAAATTAGATTTGTCCATTTTAAAAGCTGCATAAATTTCCTGCATCAACTCAAAATTATGTGCATCTCATTGACTGTCCCTGATGACAAGGACAGGAACTTAATGTATATATCTCAGTATTAGGGTACCACCTGTGCAGTGCTATGGGATACTATAATTTGAATATTTTTTATTTTTTCTGTAATAGCAGTGCTTGCTGAGAAAATAAATCTAAGGACTGGTTTCTCCTCCTGCACCCAGATATCTCTCCCTGTTTATCAGACACATGCAGCAGTCATCATTGGTATCCATTACTGGTCTCCTTTCTTTTGGACCTGGACACCCAGTGCCACTGGAAACTCTTAATAGTTTAAGGTTTCAGCATAATTGTACGGACTTGCTGGAAATGATGTGAGCAATGTTCTGAGAACTGTACTCTCCTGTTTGCTCAGGGAATTTCCTACAGGCTTGTCATTCGCAGACATACTTCATGTAAACACACACTGCATCATGGGAACAGGTGGTCCAGATATACACAAATGTGATAGTTATGTTGTCATGATGAATGCCTAGCATAATGTTTCTCTGCTTTAAAACACTTGCTCACATAAGTGAAGTTTAACAATTTAGTGTAAATAGGACTACTCAACAATGTGGCATATTGCTAAGCCTGCTAGACTCCTGCTCTCTCCCTTTCTTCACCTAAATGTGCTGCTTTCCACTCTGAGCATAGTGGTGAGAAATCTGCTTTTACATTGCACAATGCAGTCTTGTGACTGCTAGAAATGGACCTGGAGGACCTGTATCAAGACAATCTGAAGCAGAAGGTTCTGCAATATGGCAGTGTAAGGAGAAACCCCGTTCATTGGCAGGCCATTTTTACGCAACATTTGGCCAAGCTTCGGCTGAAACATTATGTCCAAACATATCAGTCTTTCAGCTGAAAGCAGTCCTCCATCAGGTGCCGCAGCAGTTGTTCGGGAACCACGTGGTGGGTTAATATATTCACAACATAAATATAAAATATTAATGTTGGCCAACCTAGGTAACAAGCATTTTGGTGTCTTAAGGCTTACAAGTCATTGCCCTATTTTGTGTGTTTGTAACATTCATTTTCAATTTTGATAAGTGAGGCTTTTCAGTTATTGTCTGGGGAATATATCTAGAATATAAAAAGACAGACCACAGAGGGTTTAGTATACAGTTTGTATAACAGAAAATATAAAATCCACATGATATATTAGGTAAAAAGCATTTTTTAGCAAATGTAACGGAAGTCCTCTATTTGCAGGAGAAGCCGTTAGTCTCCAGTAAATTGGAGCTGAACTTCAACCTCCTGAGTTCTCTATGCAATGGCAATTTCTCCAAACAGAAACCTCCATCGGATGGTGTACATCGAATTCGAGTAGATTTCAAGGTTTGTGAATAGTTTGTCTTTACTATTATTTATTGTTTGTCGTTTTCAGTTCTTCTGCTGCCACTAAAGGAGCCAATCAGTCCGCTTATACGCCACTTTGCATTAATTTCTAAGTTGGCTGTGATTTTTCTACAGGAGGATTGCGATTTAGGCAAAGTCTGGGAGATGGGTGGCCTCAACATACTTACAACTGTACCGATCACCCCACGGGTAGTTTGCTTCCTTTGTGCCAGCAGTGGAAAAGTGGAGGTGAGTTCCCTTTGTGCCCATGATGCAATGTTAGAAATCCTTAACGTGCATCTTGAAGCTAGATGTGAAATCAAAATAGTTTCTTGAATAATTCTGTACGGTGTTTATTTATTTGTTTTGTTTTGTTTTTACACTACCTAATTTAATAACTTGTACATTTCTGTTCTTGAAGTGTAACCGAGGTGAACCTCAAATGCAAAAGCGCATACTTGCCTAAAAAGAGGGGAGCCTCTGCATCCTATAAAGGCTTCCCACTTTGTCCTCCAGTCCCCTGTTGCTGCTCGCGGACCGCTCAAAGACTTCCAACGAGGGACTGTCAGAAATCTGATCGGGGTCGCACTCTACTTCAAGCGTATTGAGTCTGCACAAGTACGGCCGTGTCTTCACAGTAAGCCAGAGCTGCTCGTACAAGAGTGGCTCTGTGCTACTGCGCACTTGCGCAGGCACAGGCATGCTTGTGCAAGAAGAGAAGTGCAGCCCCGATGTTGAGGGTCCCAATGAGCAGCAGCAGAGGAGGATGCATGAAGCCTGCTTAGGATCCAGAGGCTTCCCTCTTCTTGGGTAAGTATTTCCCTTTTGCCCCAAGCTTCGGGCTCAGGTTCTCTTTAAAACCGCTTTCTTTAAACTGTTTATTACTTGGTGTTACTGTTCTCATCACACTTCAATGTTTCTCTCCGTCTGGTCTTCTAAGTTTGTTTACTGCCAAGTTTGCTGTGAGCCATTCCACTGGTTCTGCTTAGAAGAGAGGGAGCGACCCACTGAGGACCAGCTGGAGAACTGGTGTTGTCGGATGTGCAAGTTTTGCCACGTATGTGGAAGGCAACAGCAAGTTAACAAGGTACAGTGATGTGCCATTCCTGCCATTGATGTAGATAAACCTGTAAATCCATAACAACCCACAGAGGGACCCATTTCTTTTGCTGCTAAAGTGATGATACATGTATCCCATCATTGACTGGATTTCATATTGATGTCCTTTTTTCTTCTTTCTGTCCATTCCTAAATGCTTGTTCCGGTTGTAGCCACTCCTTGAGTGTAATAAGTGCCGCAACAGCTATCACCCAGAGTGCCTGGGCCCAAACTACCCCACAAAGCCAACAAAGAAAAAGAGAGTTTGGGTGAGTAATTTGAGACTTACAATTCTGCTGTGTCCTTTTGCTTGATGCAATACATTACACTTCAATAAAAGAAAACTGTCCGGCGCTATTCCAGATCTCATAAAACCGCTTTATTTCATAGACTGCTTAGTACTGACATTTCCTTACAAAAAAATCCACAAAAAAGGGTAGACATATCAGGTGTGACAATATGGCTGTGGGGCAACATGGACCTGCGCTTCCACGCTGCCCCACAGCCATATCGTCACACCTGGTATGTCTACCCAGTTTTATGAGATCTGGAATAGTGCTGGACAGTTTTCTCTTTTGAACAAAGATTGATGCTTGCTTGCTATAGAAGTCCTGAGCAAATTCAATGATTCGCTTGGTTATATAGACTGCCAGGCTACTGACTTCCTCCATCCAGTTAATCTTTGCTGTTATTATACAGTTTACGTGTATTGCAATGCCAGTTCTGGGTCTCTTGCAATCAATCGACAATATATTACAGCCTGGGACTCTCTGGCGATTTCTCAAATCGTGGAAATCAACGATTTTGTCTGGGACTCCTGTATGATTCCTGGAGCAGTCGCACTTTGGCTCTGCAGCCATTGATGCGATTGATCCCAAAATGCTACATACAGCGCTTTTGCAGCACTTTGCCGATCGCCGGCAAACAACAGGCCCTGCAAAATCACTCCTGGTTGGTCGTGGACCTAGGACCCCTTTTCACTTGTGCCTGATGTTTCTGAATAGCACGTTGGCACTTGTCCAATACATGTATGCATGTGATTCCATCTAGTTGTGCCATGCACGTCTTTGGGGAAGAGCATGCGGGATGTGAAATTATGCAGCATATGATTTGGACAACGGCTTACTGATCTGAATCACATGTGGAATTGTTGCGAATCTCGTACAAGGCCCGTAATGTCATTTGTGTTTGCAATAGGAGTATGATGATTACCAGCTTCTCATGTGGCTTTGCATTATCTTCTGAATAACTTCATGTAATCTTTTTAACGGATCACAAATTCTTTTCTAGTTTAAATTTATAGCCTTGTACACACTTTCAATTATTATTGGGTAATCACTGACCAATTTTACCACCTTCCCGCTGTATGAGGGTCAACCGATATTGAATACTGTGAGCAGATTGTGTAGGGAAGCTCTCACACTACATGGCCAGTGGTCATTGGTCAGTGATTAGTAATCACAATTGAAAGTGTGTACCATGCTTTATATGACAGTCTCCTTCCTCCCACACTTGCGCACACACAGGATAAACATGCTATAGTTGCCAAATTTTAGTAGAGCTTAAATTCTATTTTATCCTAACGTGAAACTTAAGTGAAAATAAACTTATGAGATGATTGTGTTTCACTAAAAGTAACTATAACATAGAACGAGTCTCATATTTTTATGTTCAGTTTAAGGGCTTTATTTTAAGACTTAATTCTAAACAGCAGCCATAACAAATCTGCCTTTGTGAACTGAAAAACAAACAAAAGTAATGACCCTTTGAACTTTCCAGCACTAAAACATTATTACGAGCCTTCTCTCACTCAGATAACAATCTTTTGGCTTCCATTTACTTTTCAGGAAACCAACTGAATTTCATAAGCGTATATTTATATAGATAACCGTTTTTTAAACACTTCCTTCACTGGAAACCAAAAAAGGACATCAGACAATCTCTTAGTAGGGCTAGTACTTTAATTACCTATATTTATTTCATTATGCTCCTTCAGGTGTCCTATAATCAGGGCCGGCCCTAGACTTTTTGCCGCCTGAGGCAAATTTTCACTTCCTGCAACGCCGTCCACTTACAATACAGTGGGCGATGTTGCAGGAAGTGATGTCAGTGGAGCGCACGCTGGATCGAGGAAGAGGTGAGTCCTCCCCGCCCACTGCCTCTTACGAGTAGCGCTTCTGATCTATTTAAGGCTGGAGGGGAGCGGAGGACGGGGGACCCAGGCGAGGGAGGGGGGGGTCCAACCCCCCTCCCCGCCACTAGGCCCAATACCCCCATCCTGCCCGCTACCCCTACGGCTAAGCGGCCGGGTCCCCGCACCCACTGACAGGCGGATGCCGCCCCTAGAAATGTGCCGCCTGAGGCAAAAGTTTCACCCCGCCTCATGAGCGGGCCGGCCCTGCCTATAATACAGTGGTTGTGTGACATCTCCCAAGTTGGACAGCTAAAACACAGAAGGAAGTCAATGTCGGAATGTTATTGCGCTAATATTTCGGTGTGACATTTTGAATGAAAACCCAAAATACGTTTAGAATTTTTTGGTGCTTGCATTGACATGGATTATGTCACTTTAAACTGACTAAGTGGTGAGACCATTAAGTAGACCACCACACTTATTTCCTTTACATAGGCTTTAGCTATCTTTCTGATTATTTGTTGCCAATAAATGAAGCATTTGAACCAGAACAAGTATGTAAATCAGATGCTTTGCCTAGTGTCAAGTTTGTGATTCAGACACTACTGATGTCAGAAAGATCATGTTATACTCACCAGTCTAAGCAGCAGTGGTGTGTTGCCATGCGGTCCTAGCATCCAGTCAGTCATTCCTGTCGCAGCATCCTGTTATTCAGTCCTGTCACATCAGTCAGCCCTGTCATACCAGTCTCCTGTCATCCAGTCCTGTAACGGCAGTCCCCTGTCAGTCAGTTCTGTCACGCCCATCCCGTCAACTGTCCCTGTCACGTCAGTCAAGTCAGCCCTGTCACTTCAGTCTGGTTACATCAGTCTCATCACACCAGTCCCATCAAGCCTGTCGGCCCAGTCCTCCAGTCATGTTGTCCAGTCCTGCTGTCAGTTAGTTCTACTGATTGACAGTCCAGTTGCCACTACCACAAGTTCCGCCTTTTGCCGGATAGCTCACTAGGTTGTCCTTCTTCCCGCATCTTAGGATTCACCCCTCCTGTTCTTGTCACTCGTGGGGCAGCCCTGAGGGTTGTGACCTGGTAGTCACGACCCTCAGGGCTGCCCCACTTGGAGTTATGGCCCATTATCCTTTGCGGGGTGCGCTGGTGAAGACTCGTACTTGCTTAGACTCCACGCCTCAGGGGTGACCGCACCAATAGCGTTCCAGTTATTGCAGACACGTGGCCAGGCCTGCACAGGCGCAGGTCAGCCTGTCAGAGAAAATGAAACTAGCTGGCGGGGGACAGGCGGATCCACGAGTGACTACGAGGGCACGGACTGCTGCAGTCTAGCAGTCTCCCTATCTTAAATATCTTTTTAACTGTAAGTGGGATATTTGTAAAAAGCATTTGAACAATTGATTGTGGGAGGGAACAGGGTTGTTTTGTGTTTTCCGAAGAAGATAAAATTGCTCGATACTTCTATTCCAACTGAAGTCCCATATCATGCAAATTTTATTTAACATGCCATTTGTTCTTTAGGTATGTCATCATCACAGCTTGTTGAAGTTTAATGCAGTGAAATATTTGCTTTCCAGATCTGCACTAAATGTGTGCGATGTAAGAGTTGTGGGTCCACCACACCTGGTAAAGGCTGGGATGCCCAATGGTCTCATGACTTCTCACTATGCCATGACTGTGCTAAACTCTTTGCTAAAGGTAAAGTTATAGCTGGACAATTCAGTAATGCCAATGGATACTTAATGGACTCCGAGCACCTCTCATGGGCATGCCTTTAAGCCAGACGACTTCCAACAAAGTCGTGCTATGCTGGAGGAGCCTCTTGCAATGGCCATGCGTGTCAATTCCTCTTCCTGCTTCATTCAGTGATGCACTTCTCTTTTTTTTGTTCAACAAAAGAGCTTTATTGAGGTCACCAATAAAAACAGAGTGTACATTGCATCCTTCAGTAAGCATACATCAGACAGACAAAAAAGAACTTTTTGTACGGCAAAGATTCGTTATCACATGTTACTTACAGAGCTTCTAGATAATCCTATTGTAGCCAATATTCGTTCTCGCACTATTTCTGGATCAACAAAGTCCTGCGCATTCAGCCATTTACACCATATTTTTTTCAAATTTTTCATTAGCATTCCTACGTGCATATACAATCTTCTCGAGTTTTAAAGAGTCATTGACTTGTTTAACCCACATATTCAGGGACGGGGGGTTAACTTGCTTCCAAAGTTGCAATATCAATTTTCTAGCTATAAATAATGATCTCAACACTGCTATTCTAGAATGTTCAGATATATTCCCGTCCTCATATGCTCCCAAAATACATACCAGTGCTGTGCGCGGGATTTTTGTTTGGAATACTTGATCTATGGCGTCCAATACACCTCCCCAGTACCTCCTAAGTTTGGGACAGTTCCACAACATGTGTAAGAGATCCCCATGGTCTCTAGCACATCTGGTGCAGGTCGGGGAAGGAAGCATGCCAAAACGATACAAACGGCTAGGTGTGTAGTGCGTCCTATGAATAATTTGCAGCTGCGTTAATTTCTGAGTGGCATTAATTGAGAGCAATGGAACCGCCTGTAGTACCTCTAACCATTCCTGATCTGATAAAGTTGGAATATCCTTATCCCAGGCCCTTCTACATAATAGTGGAAATTTGCCAAGAAAGTCATCTAGTAGCATACCATAGCATAAGGATATTAAACCCTGTTTAGTACAGGCCTGTGCGATTATATTTATTACAGGAGATGCCTGAGATCTGAATTGGAATGTTTCTGCCTGTTTCCTTACAGCGTGAGCAAAGCGTAGACGCTGAAATTGAAGTATTCCCTTAGGAGTATTTGGCATTAGCTGCGATAAAGCGTTTAAAGATATTAATTTATTATTAGGAAAGATTAGGCTTAGCTTGTCTACACCTGCCTCCTCCCACTTATAACCAAAGTCCAAATTGTTAAGTTCCGGGAGATTTGAATTCCGCCAGATTGGTGTAAATTTAGTATATCCTTCTATCTTTTGTAAGTAACGAATCTTATGCCATGTCCTATGCATAAGAACCATAGTGGGCATTTTTGGAACCGTGAGGTTAGCCCTGCCACCCTCCAAAGCTTCGTAGATTGAGTTAGTTCCCAACCAGAAGTTTAGTAGATCCCTGCTGGATTCCTTTAAATCATTCTGTTCCCACCCACCCAAATGTTGTAACTGGGAGGCTAAGAAGTATATCCATGGGTTGGGAACAGCCAGCCCGCCCTCATCTTTAGGATATTGTAGCCGCTCTAATTTAATCCGTGGTTGCTTTTTATTCCAAATTAAATCTCTAAACATCTTGTCTATTACTTTAAATAGTTTTTTGGGCAACCAAACTGGAGAGTTATGCAGGTAGTATAGTATCTGAGGCATTAATACCATTTTTATGAAATTCACCCTGGCCACTATTGATAGAGGAAGCTTAAGCCAAGCCTTAATCTTTGCTCTAGACGATGCACTTCTCTAACAGAGAAAACAGGGGTGACCCTGAACTTATAACATAGCCAAGATGGCAGCTGCGATTTGTAAATTGAAATCGAACAAAAACGATTTGTTATAGAACGGCAATTCAGGCATCAAATGAAAGAGGAGAGCACGAGCTGCAGAAAGGTATGCATCTTTAAGTACTTTGCAGTACTGGTCGGAGTCTCTAGGCATACCCATGAGAGGTGCTCGGAGTCTCTTTAAAAAGCAACTACAGTGAAAATATAAGGAGTAAAATTGCTTATTTTTTTTCTTTGATTTTTACAATATTCATTCAAAAATTATTAAGTAAGTGTTTGCCCATTGTAAAATCTTTCCTTACCCCGATTTACATTCTGACAATTTATTACAGGTGGCAACATCTTTAGCCCTTTCAGGCCCAGCTCCTAAAGGAGTCATCAGGGCAATTACAATGAAAATAAGTGCTACTTACCCGGGGCTTCGTCCAGCCCCAATCTCCCAGCATGTCCCTCGCTGCAGCTCTGTGGTGATCCGTTTGCCACCGCTGCCTCCCGGTCCCCGGCGATGAGGTCAGGCTGACCGGGAAGCATCACAGGCGAACAGATCACCGCAGAGCTGCAGCGAGGGACATGCTGGGAGCTTGGGGCTGGACGAAGCCCCGGGTCAGTAGCACTTATTTTCCTCATATTCTCTGATAACTCCTTTAAAAATGTTTGTTCCTGAGAATTCCAAAGCCAGTGAAAATAACACCTGGTCTCCCAGAATGCTCTGGGAGGAGAATTCCATACAGCTTAACAGCCTAGACTAAACCTCACTAGAAGGGCGGGGCTACATACCAATATACAGCAATATATAGCTATAGGAAGTGTTTCCGATGCTGAAACCAGGATAATTGTTATAAAAAGTAGGTTTCCTGAATAATTCACTGCATTCTACTATATGTCAGTGCCTCTTAAATATCTGTAGTAGTTCATAACAATCAGTAGAAACAACTGAGGACGTAATGTACGTATTTTTTTTCTTCCTCTGAAGTAAATTCTAATTCAGAATTGTAAATAAAGTGAATTTTAGCTTTTTCATTTAAAATGAACCTACACTGAGAGGGATATGAATGTTTCCTTTTAAACAATACCAGTTGCTTGTCAGTCCTGCTGATCTCTTTGGCTGTAGTAGTGTCTGAATCACACACCTGAAACAAGCATGCAGCTAATCCAGTCTGACTTCAGTCAGAGCACCTGATCTGCATGCTTGTTCAGGGGCTGTGGCTAAAAGTATTTGAGACACGGGATCAGCAGGAGAGTCAGGCAACAGGTATTAATTTAAATGGAAAAATCCATATAATCCATATAATCCATTCTCAGTTTAAGTTCCCTTTAATGCTAAAATTGCCAAGCAAGGCATTTGTAAAGATACAGTGTGCAAAACTTTTTGGGCATGGTAGAATGAAAATCACACAGGGAACCATAACTGCAACACAAGACCTTGTGCTTGTAGCTGAGCCTAAGTCCCACCCACTAACCCTGGCTGCCAATAATAATAATTATCCCACCATAATGACTTAGAATTGGAAGTAAGTTGCATATATTTATTTTTTCTTTTCAGGAAACTTCTGCCCTCTGTGTAACAAGTGCTATGATGATGATGATTATGAAAGTAAAATGATGCAGTGTGGAAAGTGTGACCGATGGGTACATTCCAAGTGTGAAAACTTAACAGGTAAAAATTGCCTTGTATTTCTCTTGTATATAAATATTGTTGGCTTAAAAGGAATACCGAGGTGAAAATAAAGTGATGAGATAAACCATTTCTCCTAAAGCTTTTTAAGATATCCACACACCTGTGTTAAATGTGTACCCAATTATGAAAACTCTGAGAAAATGGCTTGGAAGTATATATTAGGGAATTGACAATCTACCACACATAGTTCAATTTTCATGAAAATTGACCAGAAAAATTCAGCACTCCAGATAGACTTTTATCAAATAAAAACGGGAAATCCGATCAGATTTCTTGCTCGATTCAAAAAAAACCTTTCGATTTTTCGGAAAATTCGATCGGTTTTATTGAATTGCTGTAAAATCTGATCATTTTATTGAATTGTGTGTGGCCACCTGTACAGGGACACAAAAAATGATATTCATTACAAACTGCTCATTTCTGTCTTTGTATTATAGACTATCTGATATCACCCACTTCAAAAACAGGGTGCCAGCAGTACCATCAGCTCCCTTATCATGCTGTGTGTTTCCCCAGATGCTTCTGCCCACTGATTTTCCTGACCATCGGACTGTCAAAGAGCAGCCCCCTAATCTGTCAGCAGTCACGTGCAGTCTCAGATGCTGGCTATGTTTATTAGGCACTACTAGGGCCGGATTACTGACCAGGCAACAAAAGCAGTTGCTTGGGGCCCCCATTCAGAGTCAAATGGGCCCCATCAGCACATAAACCAGCCCTCGCCATCCTGTCAGCGGTGGCTGGATGGTATAATGGTTAAAGGGACTCTGAGCAGTGCAGTAACTATGGAAAGATGTCCTATGCCTTTTAGTTATCGCTATTTTCGTGATAGAAATCGCGGCCACGGGACGACTTTTCTCCAAAGTCGGCAGCTCGATTCAGCACAATGCAATGAAATGTAAGGAACTCAGGGGGATATAATTACAAACATCATGCTGGTAGGTGTGAGGATGTAATTAATTAGTTGTGGGTACGCTTAAAGGCATACCCACAGGCACTGCTCGGAGTCCCTTTAAGGGCTCTGACTCTGACACAGGAGACCAGGGTTCGAATCTCGGCTCTGCCTGTTCAGTAAGCCAGCGCCTATTCAGTAGGAGACCTTAGGCAAGTCTCTTTATCACTGCTACTGCCTATAGGGCGCGTCCTAGTGGCTGCAGCTCTGGCTCTTTGAGTCCACCAGGAGAAAAGCACAATATAAATGTTATTTGTCTTGTCTTGTCAAGTGATGCCATGCGCTGCTGATTGTCTTCAGAGCCAGGCTCTCCTCCTAGGTCCCCCTCCTTCTACTGTGCGCTCTGCCGCTGCCCACTCCGCCCTCCCTTCCCACAGAGAACCACAGCTACAGCAAGAATGATAGCAGCAGATGGCAAACGCTCACTCACCTATCCATGATCCAAGCGATAGAGATCCCGTCAACTGAAACCTATCTGTCTCTTCTACAGTGCAGCCGCTCGCTCTGAACTTCCTGATTCTCAAATCAGACAGGAAGTAGGAAGTAGTAATAGTAGTAGTAACAGAGCGGCAGCACTCTAGAGGAGACAGATGGGCTCCAGATGATGGGACCTCTATTGCTTGGATCGCAATAGGTGAATGTGAGTCATCTGATGCTGTCATTCTGCCCCGCTGTGGCTGCCTTCTCTGCTGGACTATCGTATTTACTGGGATGGAGGCTGCATGGTGGCTGTCTAGTTTGGGAGGAAATTGGTTGTTCGGTGGTGGGGGTGGTTATGTAATTCTGTCTGGGGAACGGCTTCCGGTTTGGCGGTTTCCAGAGCTTTCTGCTATTGCCAGGCTGGAGATGCAGGGGCAAAGTGCTGCTGCTGTGATATCTGGTTCCCTCTTCGCAGGGGTGCCCCAGCCCCTGAGTGCAAATGTCCCAGCCATTCATCTCTCACTCTGCATTTTGCCGCTGCTATTCCCTGCATTGTGCACCCACAGAGGAAAGCGGGCTGTTGCCCATAGCAACCAGTAGCTCGGCTGCCCCGCTGTGTGCGGCATGTTGCTGTGCAGCTGCATTTTCTGATTCTATTATGACATGATGGGGGGCCCAAATCAGTTTCTTTGCTTAGAGCCCCATTTAGCCTTAATCCGGCTCTGGGCACTACACACTGGGGGAAACGCTACAAGGGCATGCACATGAGGTGGAAGAGATGGCTAGGAAATGTTTGAGGGTCTTGGGACTGGACTAGAATACTGGGACCCTGGAAAGCTGGGACATACATTCAATAGCACAAAAAAAAATGATCACAATATGATTGACACAAGAAAAATGTCAATGTGGACTAATTCATTCACTTAATACTCATAAAATGCATAAGGTCTCTTGGCATGAGCGGCATCTGTTTTTCAAAGCAAATCATGTCTTTGTGTGTATAACGGTGGCCATTAACAATACGGTTCTTCAAAGACATGATTACGCTGCATGCAGTACCAGAATGTGTGTGTGTGTGTGTGTGTGTGTATATATATATGTAAGTCCAAATGTGTTGTTTACACTATATGCAAATTCTCATACAATGTGCTTACTTCCTCAGATGAGATGTATGAGATTCTGTCAAACTTACCAGAGAGTGTGGCCTACACCTGTGTGAATTGCACTGAACACCACCCTGCAGAATGGAGGCTGGCTCTGACCACAAAGCTGCAGGCCTCGCTCAAATATGTGGCGAATGCTTTGCTGAATTCTCGAACTGCAAGCCATCTGCTGCGCTGTCGACAGGTGGGATTCTTTTTTTCTTTTAACGTGTATATACTAGATTCCAAGGAGTGTGTGTGTGTGTGTAATAAAGAAGTTATCATTAACGTACTTTTCACAGTGACTGAAAGTTTTTTAATCTTTCCATTTTTATTGTGATACAGATATTTTGCTTCTAAAGAATTGGACTAAAACAGCCCATACACTTGCCCGATTTATCGCTGATAGACAGCAGATTCGATCACTGTGATTGAATCTGCTGTGAAATCGATGTGCAAATGCTGACTGTTCGACCGATTTCCGGCCGAAAACTATCGATTCCGTCCATCTATCTATGCGGATAATTTTGCTTGATTACTGGCGGGTCAGGAGTGCGTCGATAGCGGCGTTCGAATGTCCGACGACCGATGCTAGTGGCAATACATTACCTGTTCCACCGGTGCGTGTCCCTGGGCTCCGGCTGGCTTCACTTACTTCCTGTCGGGGAAAGTTTAAACAGTAGAGCGCCCTCTACTGTTTAAACTTCACCCGACAGGAAGTAAAGTGAAGCTGGAGCCCAGAGCGAAGAAGAGACAGCGGAGACCAGGGGACTCGCGCCGGCCGGATCAGGTAATGTAAGCTGGGGGCGGCGGCAGCTCCACAGATTTTGAATCGGTTTCATAGTGAAATCGATTCAAAATCTGTTTGCAGTGTAGGCAGCCAATAGATCCGTCTTTGATCAGATTCAATCACAGAGGGATCTATCTGCTGGTCGTTCTGGTGGCATAATAGACCAGTGTATGGCTGCAAAATGAAAACAGACTTATGATATGATTTGTATGTGTAGTACAGCTAAGTAATAAAACATTAGCAGGAGAGATATTGAGTCTACTATTGTTTCCAGTCCTGGAAGAGTTAAGAAACTCCAGTTATCTATGCAAAAGAGTCACTGATCTCTACGACTTTTAAAGTGGAAGAGAGCTCTGGCTTCTGAAGCGTATTATCTCAAGTGTCTGTCACTGTAATTTGTTTTTTTTTTTGCAGAGGACAGTTCAAAAGTTCACTAGCCTGCTCTGAAATCATTTAGAATGTGGAGTGTGGTGTGTAAACTGCAAATAAAAGAATAATACAATGTTATAACAAAAAAAATGTAACTGAGAATAAAAATATGAGACTTTTATTTGCTACTAATGCTCTAGTAATTATCTGTACTACACAACCAATTCATTATATCATCATTTTTTCTTCTTCGCATTAGTGTCACTTTAACAAGCCAAATTAAATATTCATGACATTCTCAAAAGTTTACACTGACAATATTTCATTCATCTAACAGCTGTACTGGCACAAAAACATATATAGGTAGCCCCCAGTTAACAAACGAGATGGGATCTGTAGGTTCGTTCTTAAACTGAATCTGTTCATAAGTCTGAACATTTTGAAATTTCTGTCCCCTGTACCTCCTCTGTGCCTTCAGTGTCCCCCACTGTGCCACCTTTATGTATGCAAAACACAGAACTCGCTATATAAAATAGTGTACCACAGAAACATTTCATTTTACAGAACTGGAAGACAAGGTCTATTTGACTTGTTCCCACCGAATTCCGTCCGTATCGGTGGGTCGTTCGTAAGTTTTGCGTTCGTAAGTCGGGGACTACCTGTAAATAAAACACCATATATGTCCACTAATATTTTTGGTAGTGGGGAAAAGTAGTACAATTCTAGCCTTGATTTGTGTCATTCATTTCCTCTCCATGTGACTATCCACAAACTAGTAGCTAAAGTGGGTTATAATGTTTCATGTAAGCATTTTTAACAGTCCATTATTTAAGGCTTTAGCATTTATGATTTGATTTGTGTGGCTACATTTATTGTGCAGGTTCTTCTCAGATAAAGCTGCTGTGGCAGGTGTCCTGCCCAAGCTGGGCATGCATGTCTACTTGCAGGGCTGGTTCTAGACTTATTACTGCCTGAGGCAAACTTGTGAGGATGCGCCCCTCCCCCCCTTACCCCTTTTCCTGAGTTAAAATGATCTCATAGCATCCAACAATTTACTCTGCTTCATTTAATGTTCTCACATGACATGCTGCAGCTCAACACAAAAGCGCACTGGCTGGCTGCGTGTCTGACAGACAAACTGCTCACCCTCAGCCACTCCATTCCTCCTCAGGAAGGTACACAAAGTACAAACATGCTGCCCCTGAAATCTCTGTGCCTGATGCAAATGTTTCACTTTGCTTCATGATAATAATAATAATGAGAGAACCGGCCCTGCCTGCATGGCAGTTGTTTAAATGATAGGTGCTGGTTAGATTGTACCTGTCAAGCTACCACTGAAAGCCCTGTTCAGATAATAGATTTTTAATGGACGAAACAATTGTGATGACTGATGGTCATTATCCTTTTTTATGCTCCATTCAAATATCAGGCAAGTACAAACTGACTGTGACTAAATTTTTCTGCCTATTTTATTACCGCTGCCTTATTCGCCTCCTCACCTGTCTCCATTGGATAGAACATGCAGCTCTGTCAAGGGAATCATGCAGGGCAGCTGGCAGGCTGTTTGTGTGTGATTGTCTACAACAATGAAGAGTAATACCGCTTGGAACGCAGATCACACAGCCGTGATTTTGCATCTCACAAAATTACGTGATTTTGCCAAGATTTGCATTTGCATTTTTGATTCCTATTCAATAGAATAAGAATCACATCGCAATCGCCCCCAAAATACTGCATGCAGCACACTTGCAATTTATGCAAATCACAAACGCTGGAGTGAGAATTGTAAGTGTAAGTGTAATTAATAGGAAATTCGCATGCGTTTTCAGATGCGAATTTGCATACATTTTCGCATAAAAACTATGTAAAGGCACTGACATGGTTAAATTCGCATACTTAAAAAAAGTGAAAACATGCGAATTTGCTGTAAAATTCGTATCCAAATTGTGAATTCGTTTTCGCGTTTTCTGCAACGAATTCGCACCGCACAAGTGGAAACGGGTCCTTACATCAGAAATCACAGCAACAGGTTTTACCAACAAACACCACCATAATTCCTTGAAATTCTTTTTTTGATTTGCAGCCAGCGAAACCACCTGATTTAAATCCTGAAACAGAAGAGGGCATGTCCTCACAAGGCGTATCTGAAGGCCCTGAGCCTCCTGTTCTCATTCAGGCCGGCAAGCCGGATGACCAGCCTCCTCCAGATCTGGAGGCAGTGAGGAAGAAAATGGACCAAGGCAGGTACTCTTCTGTGGTAAGTTTCAGTTTGATGTACAAGATTGAGCTAAGACTTTTGTTACAACTGTAAAAGGTTGGGAGTTGCATTAGTATTTTTATGCTAGTATAGTGGGACACCTGAAGTGAGAGGTGTATGGAGGCTGTCATATTTATTTTAAAACCATACCAGTAGTGTAGCAGTCCTGCTGATCTCTTTGGCTGCAGAAGTGGATGAATCACACACCTGAAACAAACATGCAGCTAATCCAGTCCGACATTAGTCAGAAACACCTGATCTGCATGCTTGTTCAGGGTCTATAGCTAAAAGTATTGGAGGCAGGTAATGAGGAGGCCAGCCAGGTAATGTGTATTGTTTAAAAGGAAATAAATATGTCCGCTTCATATTCCACTTACGTCAGGTGTCCTTTAAAGAGAACCCGAGGTGGTTCTCTGCCTCCTGACAGGCCTCTGTGTCCCCTCTCCGACGCTCTCTAACACCTCCCCCCCCCAAACGCTGGGCTATAGCTCCCTGAGGTTAGCGACAACAGTCGCTATCTCTGAGGTGAACATTAAAGAGAGGAATTCCCTGTTTAAAACCCCTGGCCGCTCCCCCGCCTCCCTGCACGCTGCAAGAGACACGCAGTCTCTAGTTGCAGCATCGTGAGATGGGGAGACTGCCATGGTGTAAAAGGCCTAGATGGACCAGTACTGCCAGAAAGTTGTAAATCTGCTGTGTAGCCAAGGGTTGCAAAGGTCAAAGTCTAGTAAAAAAAAAAATTCCCAAGCCTGAAATATAATATAGAACAGAGAGACTCCTAAGCAAATGGACTCGCCACTGTTCATACCCACAGGTGCTGCTGAAACCTGTTTCAAATGTTAATTGTTCTTGGTTTTATATTTTTAAGTGCAACTTGGTTTTAAGTGCAAAATTGCAAAATACATATACCAATATACAATAAATAAACGAAAGTGCTAGGGCTGTAAACCCTAAATAAGAAAATATAGTCTGATGTCAGGTAAAGATCGTTTTGGAGCAAGTATTGGAGCAGCCTATAGGGTAAAGTGCAAAGCAATCAATAATGCAAGTAGATACTTAGCCCTGGATAAGGCGGTCAGGCAGGGCAGTATGGCAAGGAGAGACAAAGGATCCCCTCAGGATAGGTCCTACTAGTTCCGCGGGCGTCACCCTGCTTTCTCAAGGAGAGGAGGATAACCCTGAGTGTCAAACTTACATTTAATTATGGATCATGTAAATATTTTTCAAACTATCTGAGTGGTGCTTTCCCTAAGGGATTTCTTTTTCACTTTTTGATACTCAGTTGTTTTGACCCCAGCACACCCAGTTCATGCAGGTGCTGCGGACGCTTTTCATTGGTAGTATTGTCTCACACTCACTTAAGGATCAAACCCATAGTCTTTAAGGAGAGTGCAACAGCTGAAAAGATTGATGACGCCCAGGGCCGGTTCTAGTAACAATGGGGCCCCAGGGCAAAATTAGCTCGGCCGCCCCCCCCCCCCCCCCTCCGACAGAACTCCCTCGACCAAAAAGCAGCATTAGGGGTTCTTTGTTGCAGCCAAATTTCCCTCCTGGGCCCCTGAGCTGGCTAATAACCCTCCCCCAATCACCTCACAACTTAATTGTGCCCCCTGGGGCCCCTGCAGAGTCTTTGCTAGTGTAGTGTCTCACCTGCCCACCAGCACAAGTGAAACGCTGCTCTGCCAAAGACTCTGCAGAGGTGCCAGGGAGAAACAGTTAAGATGGGGGTAGACACTTTGGGGGCCCATACATGCTCTGGTGCCCTGGGGCAATTGCCCCCTTTGCCTCTATGGTAGCGCCGGCCCTGATGACGGTCTCTTTGCGCTGTATTCAACAAGGAAAAGAGCTGGTACATCCAAAGTTAATCTTTATTGGTTCCACGCAGGACCCCTTTATCAAGGGAATGTTTGCTCGGAGGCAAAAATCTGTCTGCTGCTGTGCAAAAGTTCCTGTAAAGGAAGTGGGAGTCTGGCTCCTCTAAACACTCGCAGAGAGTGATGTGTGTTGTCTGCTGCTGCTGATCCCAGACAACACACATCGCTCTCTGCAAGTATTAAGAGGAGCCAGACTCCCACTTCCTTTGCAGGAACTTTTGCACAGCAGCAGACAGATTTTTGCCTCCGAGCAAACATTGCCTTGATAAAGGGGTCCTACGCTGCTCCGAAACGTTGCCCATTTTTTACATGGAACCAATAAAGATTAACTTTGGATGTGCCAGTTCTTTTCCTTGTTGAATGCTGCGGATGCTTCTTTCTGCTAGTTTTCTTGGTTTTATGATATATATGCATTTCTCGTGATTTTCTTTCCACAGTTGGAACTGAGTGATGACATTGTCAGGATTATCCAGGCCGCCATGAATGCAGATGGAGGGCAGCCAGAGTTAAAGAAAGCAAACAGTGTTGTAAAGTCCTTTTTCACCAGGGTGAGTTCATTTCTAAGCTTTGCGCACTTGGCACACTTGGTGACATTCTAGTAGTAGCTCATGTAGCAAAGGTTGGTGATGTGCAGGGATCGCATGGCAAGCACCGCTTAACTCTTTTAGTGCCACACACATTACTGAAGTAACACACGAGTTGCTGTGGTAACGTGCATTATGCCACACATTATCAAAGCAACATGCATGGCGCTAACAGAGTAACTGGAGTTGCTTCCCTGGTGTTAGGACTTGTAAAATTGTTTTGCACTTCTTGTGCATGGCAGAGTTACTGGACTTTCTTGCATCAGGCCCTATGTGTAGTTACTTGATGGCAAGTTGACAATCTCACTTTGTTACCTGTTTTTGTTTTTTTTCTTAAACACTATGGGCTTGATTCACTAAAGCGTGCTAACACAATTAGCCGCCTAAAAGCTTTGCACGTGCCAACTAGGGTGCTAAGTAGTTTGCACGAGCAAAGCTGTTACTGATCGCGCGCAATCCGGTGCGCCCGAAACGTCGCACCGTCCACATGCAAAGTAGCTTTTCAGGCTATTTTACATGCGGACGGTGCGACCTAAACTTTACACGCGCAAACTTTTTGCGTGCATATTAGCACGTCCAAAGGCAGTTTGCACGCGCTAAGGGGCTTTTCACTGTTGTGCTAACACTTAGCACCCTTTAGTGAATCAAGCCCTATGTATAATGCAAGAGGTAGTCTAGCTTAAAGAGAATCGGCAAGGAAAAAAAGTACCCTTATGAGGTTCTTACCTCAGGAGGGGGAAGCCTCTTGGCTTTTCAGTGACTTCCCTCCACTGAGGTAAGTTGCTAACTTATAAAATGTTTCTCCTCACAGCTTTACTGTAAAGGGAACCTGACGTGAGGGGGATATAGAGGCTGACTTATTTATTTAATTTGAACCAATACCAGTTGCCTGGCTGTCCTGCGGATCCTCAGCCTCAAATACCTTTAGCCATAAACCCTGAACAAGCATACAGACCAGATGTTTGTAACAGAAATCTGACAAGATTACTTGCATGCTTGATTCAGGTGGGATTCATACACTGCTGATGCCAGAATGATCAGCAGGACACCAGGCAACTGGTATTTTTAAAAAAATAAATAAATATGGCAGCCTCCATATACCTCTTTCTTCAGGTTCCCTTTAAGATGGGTAACTGACTAGATGCTCTCAAATGTGTGCTAAGCTTTGCTTTTGACAGCTTTTGATAAATCTTCTCTAATTAGTGATTTTTATGACTGTTTCTTTTTTTTTTTCTTTTCTTTTTTTTGTTTTTGGTCTTTAGCAAATGGAACGCATCTTTCCCTGGTTCAATGTAAAAAAGTCTCGATTTTGGGAGCCTAACAAGGTCAACAACAAGTAAGTCTCGTTTTAATGTGCATTGAAAGGCGGTCTCTGCCTAGAATCTAGTGCATGGGTGCCCATTAGGTAGATTGTGATCTACCAGTAGATCGCGAAGGATTTCATGGTAGATCCTGACACCACTACAGTTTCCACTCTGTATATACAAGTGTCCTCCTAAAATTGTACATGGGTAGATCATTTTGACTTGCTAATTTTTTAAAGTAGCTCACGAGCCAAAAAAGTGTGGGCACCTCTGATCTAGTGTGTGTACAGCCTTCCACTGTTACATAGTTACATAGTTATTTGGGTTGAAAAAAGGCATACGTCCATCGAGTTCAACCAGAGAACAAAGTACAACACCAGCCCGCTCCCTCACATATCCCTGTTGATCCAGAGGAAGGTGAAAAACCCTTACAAGCCATGGTCCAAATAGCCCCAAAAGGGAAAAAATTCCTTCCCGACTCCAGATGGCAATCAGAAAAAATCCCTGGATCAATACTACTGGGCATTACCTAGTAATTATAGCCATGGATGTCTTTCAACGCAAGGAAAGCATCTAAGCCCCCTTTAAATACAGATATAGAATGTGCCATAACTACTTCCTGTGGCAATGCATTCCACATCTTAATCACTCTTACTGTAAAGAACCCTTCCCCAAATAAATGGCTAAAACGTTTTTACTCCGCAAAGGACTAGAAGACATGCGCAGATCATGTCCTCTAATCTTTTGTGAAGGCCTAGGGACAAAAAGCTCATCTGCCAAGCTATTATATTGCCCTCTGACATATTTATACATGGTAATTAGATCCCCTCTAAAGCATCTTTTCTCCAGACTAAATAAACCCAGTTTATCTAACCTTTCTTGGTAAGTGAGACCTTCTATATCAATTTTGTTGCTTTTCTCTGCACCTGTTTTAAAACTGCAATCTCTTTCCTGTAATGTGGTGCCCAGAACTGAATTCCATATTCCAGATGTGGCCTTACTAGAGCGTTAAACAGGGGCAATATTATGCTAGCATCTCGAGTTTTTATTTCCCTTTTAATGCATCCCAACATTTTATTAGGTTTAGCTGCAGCGGCTTGGCATTGATTATGATTATTTAACTTGTTGTCGATGAGTACTCCTAAGTCCTTCTCCAAGATTGATGTATCCTGTTTATTTTGTATGGTGCTAGACCATTGGCACGATTAAAATGTATGACTTTACATTTTTCAACATTGAATTTCATCTGCCATTTATGCCATATAGCCATCCTATCCAGATCCTGTTGCAATATGTCACTATCTTCCTGAGAGTTGATTATTCTGCATCATTTTGTATCATCTGCAAAAATAGCAACATTGCTTTCTACTGCATCTACTAGATCATTAATAAATAAATTGAAGAGCACTGGACCCAGTACTGGACCCTGTGTGATCCCACTGCTAACAGTCGCCCATTTTGAGTATGATCCATTGACCTCAACTCTTTGTTTTCTGTCCATTAGCCAGTTCCCTGTCCATGCACACAGACTCTTCCCCAGTCCTTGTATCCTCAACTTTTGCACCAGACTTTTGTGGGGAACAGTGTCGAAGGCCTTTGCAAAGTCCAGTATATCACATCTACAGCATTCCCAATATCCATGTTAGAGTTCACTACCTCATAAAAGCTGAACATGTTAGTCAAACAGGACCTGTCTAGCCAAGAGATCCGGAGCTCCGGATGGTCTCAACCGAGCACATTGTTCTTCTCACCCCTCCTCAACTGAAAGCCACTCCATCATGTTAAATATGGTATTTAACAACCCAGAGGCTTAAATTCACAAAGCATTACCGCATTACTGTGGTCATGCACAAAACTGCTGATTTCACCATGTCAATTCATAAAGGCTGGTACCGCATGGCACGCTGAAATTACTGAATAGTGAGGTAAGTTACCAACTTGTGTAAAAATACCTCAATACATATCAGTAAATGTCAATTCACAAAGGTTAGAGTACTTGGTAAAACCAGGCTGCAGCTGTTCAGTATTTATTTACCAGGCTACAGCGGTCCATATCATTCAATAAAATGTTACAGGCAAATGAGCCAGCCAACAGGTTGGCTCGGCGGATCAGTCAAAACCAGTCTTATCGGCCTGACGACAGCTTGTACTCACAAATGCAAATGTAGTCAGAACGACTGCCCCGCGGGCAGGTCTGACGACCGTAGTTTGAAAAAGTCCGGCATATGCATGCGCCTTAATCTACACTGTGCAAGCTGTGTAGAAGTGCTAATGAGCACTTCTTAATCTATGGCAGTTTAGGGATGGATTTGTACTTTTCTTAACTGTTATGCAGTTCTTGAAATTCATGCTAAACTGCCAATATTAAGTAGAAGTTAGGAATGTTCTTATTATCATGCAGAACAATTCCTCCTGGTTAGAACAGTTTAAGAAGAAAAAACTGTTGGTAATGCTTTGAGAAATCTGGCCCTGGGTTTCTGTAACATGTCAACAGTTATTGCACCTTTGTGTGATATGTCAGTGGTCAGTGAACCTACCTGTAGTACATCAGCAGTCACTACAGCTTTCTGTATCATTTTATTAGTCACTGATTTTTCTTGTAAAATGTCAGCAATCAATGCATATTCTAGTGACATGGCAGTGATTGATGCTTTTTCTTGCAGCATGTCATCAGTAGCTGCATGTTTCTGTCACACTTTAGCAATTCCTGCGCCCTAATGTGAAATTTTAGCAGCAGCAGCATGAGATGGCATCTGTTATTATTTAGTTTTAAACCAAACCCCCCTAGTAAAGTCATTCATTAGGTGATCTAGATAATATTTCCCATTACTGCTGTTTTTACTAGAGCATTGTGATTTTTTTTAAAATGTATAATTTGTGTTATATATTTGTTGGGTGGGTAAGAGACATGCCCTAAGTTATGTTTAATGTACTTTTTCACAGCAACAGCATGCTCCCCAACGCAGTACTGCCGCCGTCTCTGGATCATAATTATGCTCAGTGGCAAGAGAGGGAGAACAATCTGGCTATACAGCCTCCTCTAATGAAAAAGATCATTCCAGCTCCAAAGCCCAGATCTCCTGGAGATCCGGCATCACCACAACCTATACACTCGCCAATGCCTACGCCAATAGGTTTGTGGCTTCTTTTTCTGATCACGGTGTAATAATTGAATGCATTTTTGCAGGTCATTTATTCTTACTTTATATGTTCTGAGATATGTAGCAGCTCCTTTGGCTATGTGCACACTATGCACATTGCGAAACACCCACTCTACAACGCAGGCATCATGTAACCTGTGCACTAGCAGTGTTAGGGAGTCTTGCCCGATGACTCCTTACTGAATAGGTGCTGGCTTACTGAAATAGGAAGAGCCGAGATTCAAACTCGGGTTTCCTGCGTCAGAGGCAGACCCCTTAACCATTACAATATCCAGCAACTGCTAAAGTGCTCCTGGACTGAACATCAGTAAACCTGCAAACCAAATCTGGATTCAATAAAAATTGTCACTTCAATCTGGGTCATATAAGAAGAGTGCTGTATTGTCTGTGTATGGTTGTGTGATTGCAGTTCTGTGCAGTGGAAGCGGACAGTGTAGTGTTCGCTCGTATGGCCCGATGTGGTCCAGCTGGAGCCCGGGGCAGATGCATTACCCCCATAGGCTTTATGGGGAACGTGTCTGCTCTTCCAGGCTTCTTGAAGACTGCATAGAAGTGCAGTCTACTCCCTGCAATGGATGCATTGCAGACTGACAAGTGTGAGCAGCTCCTATATATAAAATAGCTGTTCAATGTCAGTTTTGAGATCAGAAAATGGACCAAAAAATGTCCGTTCTCATCACAAGTGGGAACACAGCCTGAGTTATTTGCAGTAAGCTTAGATTTATTTAAATGCTGGTAAGCTCTAATGTATACATTTTATTCTTAAAGAGAATCTGTACTTTGAAAATTTTACATAAATAAACGTACCAGCCTGTTTGTTTTCTGCTCCTAGCCCCCTCTGTGACATTTTCGCTGCTCCCTGCTGCTTTCTTGGTGATAAAATCACTGTTTTATGCATTGTTTTTGTAAACAATAAAGATGGCCGCCAAACAGGATATATGTCAGGATATTAGTCATCAGAGCAGTGGCTCCTCTCAAGCGTGACATGACTGCTGGAATGTTACTTCACTTTTTGCCTTAGCTGCTTGTCTGGGCTTTGAACTGATCTTTCTGCACTCACAGCTGTTTGAAATGTCAGAGCTCTGTGAGGCAGACACTCTGGCTGTGAGCAGAGACCTTGCATGTGACTCATACACACAGCACACAGGAGAGCAGAGAGAGGGGGGTGTGGAGGGGACGTGCATAACTTCTCCCTATCACAGCAGAGGCAGCACATTCCTCCCTGGGTGGACAAAGCTTGACAAAGAAAAGAAGATTAGATATATTACAGAGACATCGCAACTAGAAAAGGCTGCAGTAATCCAGACCACATTAGAACAGGTATAGGAATTTATAGGATAGAAGAAATAAGGCTGAACATTTTGTTAGTCTCTTTAATAAAAAATTGCTTTTGTTTTAAAAATACATGATTGATTTGGCTTCATGATCTTCAGAAACCTGCTGGATTTCATGTATGGTTGCACTAACTCACTGGCTCCAGCCTGCTGATCACCTGACACCTAACGGATAAACAGTAACCAACACAACTGTCATCTTCGTGTTTACCATTTATCTGCATCAGTGTTTTACTTCAGCTTACATCTGGAAATATGCCTGAAGAAGGGGACTAGATCCCAGAAAGCTTGCATCATTTAACTCTATTAGTTAGCCATTAAAAGGTATTATTTCTTACAAAACGTTGTTTTTTTTCTACCTATATAATTTGTTTGGCTAACACGGTACAGAAACTTTTTGGAGCTAGTCTACTTTAGGGGACTCACCGCAAATCCCCATAGACACTTTCAGCTGGTCTGAAGAAACGGAACAAATGTCCGCTTTCACCTTGTTTAAACCCCCACAAGCCTTATACCCACGGATAGGTAAGCATATCCTGTAACGAACTGTGAGGTTTTCGGTCCAAAAAAAGTTGAAATGGGCTGTGTAGGAGCCGCCGAACGGCCTTCATCTCGGTTCCGTCGGCCATCTTCATTCTGCTGTGCAGGTCCTTTCTTTCTCCTCATTGGAGGGTTCGTTAGCTGCCGACAGAAGCTGGCACGCCCCCACCTAACAATCCCTCCAATGAGGAGGAAGAAACGACCTGCAGAGCAGAACCAAGATGGCTGACGGACCCGAAATTGCGGCCGTTCGGCGGCTCCTGTACAGTCAGTTCCAACTTTTTTTTTGACCGAAACCGCAAAATTCGTTAGAGGACCTGCTTAGCTACCCAGGGATATAAGGCTTGTGGAGGTTTAAACAAGCAAACGGAAGACATTTGTTCCGTTTTGCAGCCCAGGTGAAATTGTCTATGGGGATTTGCGGTGGGTCCCCTAAAGTAGACTAGCTCCAACTTTTTTGCTACTATTTTCAAAATACAAAAACTCACTCCGTGGTGCACAGTGCTTCAGTGGTAGGAATTTTATTTTCTGCAATCTTTCAGAACATATTATATTAGCAAGGGTGGAGCACTATTCAAATATTAGTCATGATAGTTGTTATCAATAGGGAAATAATTTTAGTGTTTGTGTGTATGTGTGTACAAACTCAAAATTGTTTTTGTTGACAGAGCTTCCTTTTTTTTATAGTTGACAATTTTTTTTCCCTGTTTGTATCCTAAATGACAGAGCACAGCAAAGAAGATAGCCCAGAGATGTTGCCTCCACCTGGTGTGGAGGATAACCGCCAATGTGCCCTTTGTTTGAAGTTTGGAGATGATAACGCAAATGTAAGTTGTCTGTAAGGTTGTCACCTGTATAGAGTAATGCCAGCTAGAGGTAACTATCATAAGCTAGTACAGCACTGCTTTTGGCCTTGGGACATAAAACCCACCTGATTTGGTTGCTGGGCATTAGCCAACTGACGCTTCAGCTCTAGTGCGTGTAAAAATAATTTATGTAGAGGCTGATTTCTTCCCAAGTATTTAGTGCAGAATGCCCTGTGACCTGACTTTCTGTGCTGTTCTTATGGGGTACATACTTTATGATGGCTTAATTTGCTTTGCAGGATTTCGTTTCGTTGCCTAAAATCTTGTGTGCTGTGAATATGTCAAATAAAATAATCATTAGGAATGATTGCACAGCACCTGCAATTTTTTTTACATTCAGTATAGGTAGGTAGCCAGGTATAGGTGCCCCCTGTGTAGGTAGCCAGTATAGTTACCCCAGTATGGGTAGGTAGTATAGTTGCCCCAGTATAGGTAGTATAGTTGCCCCAGTATGATCCACCGGCCGCTTCCTATTATAGTCCCTGGCCTGCCCCCTCACCTCCTTCATAGAAGTTAGAACAGCGCGACCTGGCTGCTGTGTGCAGAGGAAGGAAGCAGGACAACTGCTTCCTGTAGCGGCGATAAACAGGAACTTCCGGTATATCGCCATTACCAGGGGAACCGCTGTCCTGCTTCCTTCCTCTGCACACAGCAGCTGGGTTGCGCTGCTCTGACTAACCTTTATGACAAAGGGGAGGGGGCTGGCCGGGGACTATCATAGGAAGCGGCGCTATCACAGAAGCTAGTACAAGCGGCGGTGGCGGGAGGGGGGGGGGGGGGGTTGTTTGTTGAGGCAGACGGGTCTAGTTGTAAGTAGGATTGGTACTGTATATTTATATCATCCTGTTGCGTGTCATCCGTTAAATACACTTAAAAGTATAAGCAATAGCTTTAGGTGTGCCTTTTGCTAACTTACAGGTTAACACTTCATGCATTTCTTTACAAGGGCGGACTTGTTCAGTGATTCACAGTATCTGTTGGGGTGGTGATTTTGCTTAGGTTTTTCACGTACAGATTCACCAAACTGTTCCTTAAAATTGATGATGCTCTTGAATTTTCCCCCCCCTCAAATTAGGATGCTGGACGTCTGCTTTATATTGGACAAGACGAATGGACGCATGTTAACTGTGCTTTGTGGTCAGCAGAGGTGTTCGAGGAGGATGATGGCTCCCTAAAGAATGTGCACATGGCAGTTATTAGGGGGAAGCAGCTGGTATGTTTGCTCTGTACATTTCTGTGTTTAGACTGACATCAGATTTCTGAAAAATGTAGGTATGAGTGCGGCCGTACTGTGCCTGTGCAGGTAAGCCAGAGCGGTTCTGTGCTACGACGCAGGCATGGCAATGCTTGTATGGGTGCAACACGGCCGTGCACAGTTGCAAACTTCCAGAGCGTCTGCGGTGCTGGTCACGGGAGGATCAGGTAAGTATTAAAGGACACCCGAGGCGAAAATAAATAATGAAATAAATGATTGTTCTTTCTTCCTTCTCCTAAAAATTACTTTTTAAGATATTCCATAGTCTTTTATGTTTAAATCTACTTTAAACAAAGTTTTAACTGTTTTATTGTTTTTGCTCAATGACACATTCATTGACGTAGTCCAGAACTAAAATCTATGAACTATTGTTCCTTTTGATCTCTTTACTGCTCTCAAGGCATTTTCTGCTTCCTGTCTGAGTCAGGACTGAGTCAGCCACTTACATACCTGATATTTAACTCTTTCAGGCAGAGAAATAAAAAAAGGAACACACTCTAGTTATTTGTGTGCTAGGCACTGTACATACCCAGGTCTATCTCATAATGTCACCTAGGGTATCGTTTAATTCTTTAATTCAGTGATTGTAGGGTAATTAATGGGGTGATAGAAGTTATATAAAATGTGTGAGAACCCACAATTCTCCAGCCAAGTATTCCAAGGGGTCCAAGTATTATAAAATAATTCTTGTAACGTTTATGCTTGAGTTTCACATTCAGTACAACTGTATTGTTTTTTTTACAGAGATGTGAGCATTGCTTGAAGTTAGGTGCCACAGTTGGCTGCTGCCTGTCTTCCTGCACAAGTAATTACCACTTCATGTGCTCAAGGCTTAAGAACTGTGTGTTCCTGGAGGACAAGAAGGTGTACTGCCATAGGCACAGAGACCTAATTAAAGGGGAGGTGAGCATTTGTTGTATTTATTAAGACATACCTCCTAACTTTCATGGATTCGGAAGAGGCTTGTAGTAAATGTTTCCCAGCGATGGCTTGATTTGACCCAGGGAATGGCTGTCAGTGATTTCCAGCAAATAGCAGGCAATGCTGCTTTGCAACAATGTATTTTATACTGTACTGAAATCTTTACTTACAAAGCACTTCTAGTCATCTTAAAGCTAATGGGAATTGGCAATTAAAAAAAAAAGTCAGATACTTACCTAAGGAGAGGGAAGGCTCGGGTCCTAATGAGCCATCCCTCTCCTCTCTCGGTACCCTCGGTGCTGCGCTGGGTCTCCCGTTCAAATCCCCCCCCCCCCCCCCCCCCCGCGGGGACTTCGGAAGTCTCCGGGAGCCGAGTACTCCCGAAGACAGGCGGCTCCATACTGCACACGTGCGAGTGCGTCATAGAGGGCGCTCGCGCGTGCACAGAGTAGAGCTGCCCGTCTTCGGGAGCACTTAGGCTCCCGAAGCATTTCCGAAGCCTCCTTTTGGGGAGGAAACAGCTGTATTTGACCGAAACGGTCGAGCCAGCGCAACAACGGGGACCGGGAGAGGAGAGTGTCTGACTTTTTTATTTCAGTATGGGTTCCCATTCACTTTAATAATCAAATGTGAAGTTAATGTTAGTAGTAATAATTATGTATGATTTTTTTTTAACCGCTCTTTTTGTTTGCAGGTCGTGTCTGACAACAATTTTGAGGTTTTTAGAAGAGTTTTTGTGGACTTTGAAGGGCTTAATTTGCGCAGGAAATTTCTGAATGGTTTGGAGCCAGAAAATATACACTTGATGATTGGTGAGAAAATAGACTTTACTTATACCCCCGTGTATTTATAACGTAACTTTAGTGAAAGTAATGCATTATGAGACCAAAGTCTTATAGGAAGTCCCCTTTCTAGTGCTAGGCATACACATATGGCAAAGAGATAGAAATAGTTTATATTTATGCAGATCTAATGAAAATGTATGCATCGTGTTACTGGAGCAGTCAAAATGGTCAAGTACTACATGATTGGTCCAATTCCAAGCTGCTATAATTTGCATAAAATTAAAATTTTATAAAAAACAATGATATCGTGGCTATTTTACAGTGATCTTAAAGCAAGTTTATGGGAACTTTTTTTTTTTTTTTTTTTTTTTTAAACTAAAACAATCTGAAAAGTGCTATGTGGTGTGTCTCCAGCCTGACAAAAATGGAAATAGGATGTATGCAGCCATGAGGAATTAGTTTGGTGTTTAGCTGTTTCAATTCCCTCAAACACTAGTTACTGCAAAAGACCCGTTAATACAAATGTAATTTATTAAAAGGCTTTACTTTGGGTAGGCTGAACAATATTTGTACTCGACCTGTAGTATTTGTAGTCGGCCTGCCCACTCAACCGAAACTGCTCTCACCAAAGTGGTCAATGATCTTGCCTTAGCTAAAGCGGAAGGTAAATACTCCATTCTCCTCCTCCTCCTTGACCTTTCAGCAGCTTTTGACACAGTAGATCATCCCCTACTCCTCCAGTCCCTCCAGTCCATGGGCAATTACGATCTCGCCATGACCTGGCTTTCATCCTACCTCTCCAACCGCTCCTTTACGACCGCCTTCAATAAGTCCTCGCTACCCCCACCCCCCCCCAACCACCTCTCGGTGGGAGTCCCCCAAGGTTCGGTCCTTGGCCCCCTACTGTTCACCCTATACACATCCTCCATTGGCAAGGTTATCTCCTCCATGGGTTTTAACTATCATCTGTATGCAGATGACACCCAGATCTACCTCTACACCCCTGACATATCCCCCACTACCTTGGACAAGGTCTCCTCCTGCCTATCAGCCATCTCCTCCTGGATGTCCGCTAGGTCCCTGAAACTAAATCTAGACAAAACGGAATTTAAGATCTTCCCACCCCGGTCATCCATAAACCTCCCAGATGTGCACGTCACTGTTAACCACACTACCATTCGCCCTACCTCTCAAGCCCGATGTCTGGGTTTCAGACTCTGCACTCTCCTTCACTCCCCACATCCAAAACCTCACAAAGTCCTGCAACTTCCACCTTCGTAACATCTGTAAGATTCGCCCTTTCCTGAACTCTGCCACCACCAAACTCCTCATCCATGCCCTCATAATTTCCCGCCTTGACTACTGCAATGCCCTGCTGTCTGGTCTCCCTATGACCCGAACAGCCCCACTGCAGTCCATCATGAATGCGGCAGCCAGAATTATCCACTCCTCCCATCGCTCCACCACGGTGGATCCCCTCCTTGAATCCCTCCACTGGCTTCCTATCCAGTCCAGAATCAGATTCAAGATACTGTGTCTGACCTACAAATCTGTCCACGAAACCTGTCCAACATACAGTTCCAATCTTACTCAGAGGTACACACCTAGCCGCTCACTCCGCTCTTCCAATGAACTTCACCTAACTGTGCTGCATGATCTGGTCTTTCTTGCATTCAGGTATTGTCATTTTGCTGTATGTCACCCCTAAATATTGTCTGTAACCTAAACTAATGTCCAGTGCTGCGTAATATGTTGGCGCTTTATAAATACAATAAATAATAAATACTCCTATTCTCTGGTATTGTTAACTATGATCATTGGCTTTATAGATTCTTCTTTTGCATCAGTCTTTCACTTTCTTTACACCTCCCGTTTTCCAGAATAAGTTTTTATAATGTTAAAATATTTATTTTTCCTTTCCTTATGGTCTACATTTGTTCATCACAGGTTCCCTGACAGTAGATTGCCTGGGAATGCTGAATGACCTGTCAGATTGTGAAGAAAAGCTATTCCCTGTTGGATATCAGTAAGTGTCTTATGTGGGTTTGGTTAAGAAAAAAGCAATCTGTTCAGTTCTGTGTACTGAACGTATTTCAGATTGCTTTCCATGTGTGTTTTTTTTTTTTTGCAAAGAAAAGACAGACTTGCTTAGTTAGTGGATTTGTAGAAAAATGAGTCTCATTGGCTTTGTCAAGTGAGAACTTCTAAGCCAATCCCCTAGTACCAGTGGCGGACACAGCCAGCAGCGGGCCCCTGTGCAAAATTCCAATTGCGGGCCCCCCTGACATGTAGCTAAAAGTGGGTGTGGCCATAACTAAATTGGGTGTGGTAACACATTGCATCTGTTTACCAATACAGTCTATGGCAACCTTCCCTGAGGCCCAGAAATATTTCTTGATGCATACATGTGGCATCTGCATTATACAGCTTACTGAATGAAAGCAAAACTTATCTCCAAGACCCCCAATCCTGTGTCATTAAGACCGAGGCTGACATGACAGGCTCTGTGTTTTAAACTTGAAAGCACACCCAAAGTGAGAGGGATATGGTGGCCAAAATATTTATTTCCTTTTAAATAATGCATATTGCCTGGCTGTCATGCTGATCCTCTGCCTTTACTACATGTAGCCACAGCCCTGAACATGCAAATCAGATGTTTCTGACTGCAAAGTGGAGCTGACTGGAGCAAATGCAAATCAATGTAGGATTGACTAGCCAAAGATGGTGCAGTCTGCATTCTAGACCACCTGGCTGGAACCTAGTACAGAGGTTGAGTGAGCTAGGAGGCAGGAGGTGCACTGGGAAAACAAGACAGTGGATTGTAAACAGGAGGCAGGTCCAGGATGGGTTTTTTTTCAGAGTGCTATGCAGGTGCTGTATTCTATGCTGGGGTAGATGCTGACCTGCGCCGCAGCAAAAAAATGGGCGTGTCCACACACTAGAAAGTGGGCGTGGTAATGACAGGTCATGAGCAGGGCCAAATGTACATGAACTTAGCAGTGGTGTGATTCAAAGACAGTGGTCATCACCACGGAAACATTAAATGAAGCCCCGTCTCCTAATAAAAATTAGATGGTGAGCTCCTCTGAGGACAGTCAGTGACATGACTGTGTACTCTGTAAAGTACTACGGAAGATGTCAGTGCTTTATACATAATAATATGGTAGGGCATTAGACTATGACTATGGTAGGATTACATTGTGAGCTCCTCTGAGGACAGTCAGTGACATGACTATGTACTCTGTAAAGTACTACGGAAGATGTCAGTGCTATATACATAATAATATGGTAGGACATTAGACTGTGACTATGGTAGGATTACATTGTGAGCTCCTCTGAGGACAGTCAGTGACATGACTATGTACTCTGTAAAGTGCTGCAGAAGATATCAGTGGTATATAAATGCATAATAATATGATAAGACATTAGACTGACTATGGTAGGATTACACTGTGAGCTCCTCTGAGGACAGTTAGTGACATGACTATGTACTCTGTAACTAGAAGACCAAAAAATCCAAAGTACAGGTCCAATGCATTTTAAGAGACCTTAAAGAGAATCTGTATTGTTAAAATCGCACAAAAGTAAACATACCAGTGCGTTAGGGGACATCTCCTATTACCCTCTGACACAATTTCCCCACTCCTCGCCGCATTAAAAGTGGTTAAAAACAGTTTTAAAAAGTTTGTTTATAAACAAACAAAATGGCCACCAAAACAGGAAGTAGGTTGATGTACAGTATGTCCACACATAGAAAATACATTCATACACAAGCAGGCTGTATACAGCCTTCCTTTTGAATCTCAAGAGATCATTTGTGTGTTTCTTTCCCCCTGTTCTCATGCACTGAAGTTTCAGGCTGCTTGTTTCTTCCTGCAAACAGCTTTGCCCTTGTCTGTAATTCTTCAGTATGTGAAAGCCCAGCCAGCTCAGAGGACGATTTATCCAGCTTGTAAAAGATAAGAGAGAAGAGAGAAGCTGCCCTAATCTAAATAAAACACAGGCAGTGTGCATAGAGGGGCCTGGAAGGGGGAGTTCATAGCAGAACCACAACACTGAAGAACTTGGCAGCCTTCCAGACACAGGCTGAGAAGTCTGACAGGGGAAAGATACATTGATTTATTACAGAGACAGTGATAGTATAAAGTGCTGCAGTAAGCCAGAACACATTAGAATAGCTTTTTGAACTTGTAGGATGATAAAAAACAGGATGCAATTTTTGTTACGGAGTCTCTTTAAAAGAAACCTAAAATGACTTAAAAAAAAAAAAAAAGTATTTCACTTACCTGGGGCTTCTGCAGCCAGAAGCCCTCGCCATCACGGAACAATCCTCCGGTCCCTGCGGCAGCTATGTTTTGTTATCGCGACTTGGAAGTCGATGGCCACTGGACCTGTGCAGGACGCTCCCAGCGCCAGGAGTGCCAACGAGGATGTGCACAGCATACGGCCATCGTCTTCCAAGTTGCGATAACGAAACATAGCTGTGACGGGGGACTGGAGGACTGCTCAGAGACGGCACGGGCAGAGGGCGGGCAGGGGGCTGGAAGAAACCCCAGGTAAGTGAAACTTTTTTTAAGTCATTTCAGGGTTCCTTTATCCAATACAATAACATTTCATAGCGCTTTTCTCCCATAGGACTTTAAGATACAGTATATGTGCAAAACAATCGAAACTGCTCCCAAATTCACTAAAGAACAATAAATAAAACCCCCCCATAAACACCTAATTTCTACAATACTCAAACAAACGTCAGGGGATTACAATTCAGTGTCAGTGACACAACCATATCTCCCTCCTACTGCTTCTACCTACAGCCAAATTTCATTCTTACTGACAGTCTGACACCCAATCTGCCACTACAGGTAAATCCTCACAGCCAGATCTAGCCCCCCTCCTATAACTCACACCTGCCCCCCATACTATAGCTAAATCCCCCCACACACAGACATGTCCACATCTCCCCCTCTCAGACTACACAAACTTATGCCAGCTCTCCCCTTCCCCCACATCCAGACACTTGCCTGCATGAGACTCTGAGAGGAGATTCAGCATCACAGCATGTGTGTTTTGGCTTCTGACTCCTGTCAGTGGGGCACAGCAGCGTGACCTTTCACCAGTCCAGCAGCGTCCGTTATGTGCCTCTCAGGGGACGAGAATCGTGGCCGGAGATTCATAATGGTAGGAGGGGGGAGGTTAGTCCAAAGAAAAGCTGGGCCCTGGATCCGATCTGCAGTCTCCTGTCTCCTCTGGCTCCTCGTCAGGATCTCCTGCCAGCTCTCTCCTCTCCTCAGCTGTTTCCCGCCGAGCCACACATATTGGCTTACGCAGAGACGTCAGATCAGCGTGTCTGATACTGACGTCTCTCTCAGTACCACCAGCCAGAGGGGAGGGAGGGAAGGAGGGGTGTGACCAAATAGCGTTCCTCGGCTCCTAGCTCCTGCAGCTCTGACACAATGTAAAAAATAAAAAATCATCAGCAGTACTGAATGGGCCCCTCCAGAAACGGAACCTGAGGGGCCCTTGTTCCTCTGCACGGCCGTATGTCCGCCCCTGCCTAGTACAGATTCCAAGCTGGCACACAAGTGTATTGTAATCTTACATTGAGTTCAGAAAATTGATGGCTGGGTGCAAATTAAGATAAAAAGCTCGTTTTTAATAAACTTAAATTGTACCAGAGATGATTAAATCTAAAGATTCGATACTTACCTGGGGCTTCCTCCAGGCCCATAAACACGTGTCCCACGCCGTCCTCCTGCAGTGTGCCGTTCAGCGGCAATCTGCACTTGCGCTGCATTTTTAAAATCGCATGCGATTTTTAACTCTCAAAGTCTCAATGAAAATAGTAAAATCGCATAAGTGTGTACAGGTCTTCACGATTTTCATGACTTTTCAAAAGACCTTCCGATTAAAAAAAAGCATGCGATTTTAGAAGTGCAGCAATGTGTACAGGCCCACATTCATAATATGATTTGGTTGTGTAATATGGATAATTAATAGAACATTAGTAGCAAAGAAAATCGTGTCATATTTTTATTTTCAGGTATACAGCTTTTTTTTTTTTTTTTTTTTTTTTTTTTTTTGCATCATTCTCTAATAATAGCAGTTTCTACAATACACTCAGCATTTTAAAGGATTTCACGGAGCAGGCTATGACCCTTTGAACTTTTCTCCGCAGAAAAATAAAAAAGAAACGATGAGAGACAGTTGAGATAAGCGCTTCAAAAAGACAGTGCTGTCCATGACTTTATAAATTCGCTGAGCTCAAAGAACCTCTTTTGCATAGATAACAACTGAAGTTTCTTAACTTTTCCTGTACTGGAAACCATGTGAGACTCATATCTGTGCTAATAATGTTTTATTTCTTAGCTGTACTACACATACAATTCATTATATCATACGTTTATTTTCACCTCAGATTCCCTTTAACCCAGTCCCAAGTAACAACACTGAAGCATCTCTAAAGGAGCTCCATTAGTTGTAACAAGGAAATGTTTTTCTGTTATTATGCTTATCTTTTAAGAGGCCCATACACTGGTCGATTTCAGCCATCGATCGATCGATTCTATAGAATCGATCGATTGATCAGAGATCGATTCTTTTAAAACTACTGATCGATCTATTTGTGGCCAATTTCGATGGATTTAATCTATCTGACAGAATGGAAGATCTAGACCAATCTGCTGCTGCTAGCAGATCGATGGACCATAGAGTTGCATTGGATCTAATGGTCCAATAATGCATTTAGATGGGTTTCCAATAGATTTCATTCTAAAATCTATTGGAAATCTGTTCCTAGTGTTACATAGTTACATAGTTATTTGGGTTGAAAAAAGACATATACGTCCATCGAGTTCAAGCGACAGGTAGACTGGCACACAACAGATTCCTGTTAGATTCGACTTGACAGGTATCTGACTGATATCTATCTGATGGTCGAATCTGCTGCAAATCTATAAGTGTATGGCCACCTTTAGAGTAGAGAGGAAGTTCTGAATACAGAACAGTTTTAAAGGAGTTATCAGGCTATTTAAATGAAAATAAGTGCTACTTACCCGGGGCTTCGTCCAATACTGCCTTCCGGTCCCCGGCGATGACGTCCGGCCGAGCTGGAGGTCGGCCTGTACTGCGCCTGCACGAGCAGCGCTGTCAATCACCGCCACGTGGACCGGAGCGTACTGCGCAGGTGGAGTAGTTCTGCACCTGCGCAGTGTGCTCCGGTCCATGTGTCGGTGATTGACAGCGCCGCTTGCTGCAGCGAGGGACATGCTGGAAGATTGGGAGATTTAGCGCAAACATTCACGAACGCGCGCAATGTGAAAATTCGCGCGAAAACAGCCGTGCTAACAGTTAGCACTCTTTTGTGAATCAAGCCCTATGAGATTGTTTTTGGCCGATTTACTGTCAGATCGATTATTTCCAACATGTCCGATTGGAAAGCAGATCGGACATGTTGGAAATAATCAATCTTGACAGTAAATCGTCCAGAAAATCTCATAGTGTGTACCCAGCATTAATCTGAACCTGTGATTTTGTCAGATAACAAATATACTAATTACCTAGTAAAATCCTGTTTTTCTTCCTCCCCGCTGTACAAATAAGAGTTCTTTTTTGTTACGCTCTCTGACTGCTGAGAATGTGAAGGGGATTCTTCCCATCCAATACTAAACTACAAGTTTTAGTTGAGCTATAGTTTCCCCAATGTACAATAAACATTGTTTGTATTTGTTTTTTCTTAACTGTAAAGAGTTCAGGCTTGTGATTGACACCACAAAGATCAAGTTAGAAAGGTGCAATGTTTTAGCACATCACATAGTGGGGTTGACTTTAGAAGGCCAAACTGGGCAAAAAAATCTGTTTCAATAGAGTTTATAAAAAATGCAGTGAAACGCTATGGGCTATTGATCCCCCACTGCACCTTCCGCCAACCCTGCTGGAGATTTTCCAACCTGTCCAATCAGACTTTTATTAAACTGCACAAAATGGAATAAAATGGAATCAATCAGATATGTTGAAGCAATAGATTACTGGCAGATTCAATCAAAGTGATTGAATAGGTCAGATAGTGCTCAAACAAATCAGTGGTGTATGCACAGCTTTTTGGAGGAGAACATTGGAAACCATCAGAGAACTTGAACCCAATATACAGAAAGAAATTAGCAATGGTGTGCAGACAGAAAGTGTGATACTCGTCTTTCCTAGGAAGGCTGCCTCCAGTCTCCACTGCTCCTCCTCTTTTTTTCTGACCCTTTCCAAATGTATTATTTGTGGCCACTATCCAACAATGCCCACCTTTCCCAGTGTGTTTATAAGGGAATACAGATGGGAGACTCTGTATTCCTCTCACTTCAGTTTCTCTTTAGTGAGCACTTTTGTTTCTTCCACAGCACATTGATTCTCATAAAATGTGTCATACTTAAAGCAGACCTAAACTCAGAAAGTCCTCTCTGCTTTAATAGATACGCAACAGCATAATAACCATAAAATAAAAACATTTCTTTGTTACAGCTGATACAAATCCTGCAATAAATCTGCAGTGTGTCTACTTCCTGCTCTCATGGAAGCAGAGATATTGTAAACATCCTGTGCTTTCAAATGAGCTTATCTTTCTTATTTTCCATGACAGTCAGCTGACTCCAGGGGAGAGATCAAATTTCAACTTGTGATTAGGAACAAATGAGGGGGAATTAGACAGGCTAAACGTTCTAAATACATACAGGGTGCATTTATCTAGGTTTTCCTTCTGTTCTGTGAAAGATTTCAGGTCCACTTTAAATTAGAATCATTTCAGTAGCTGTATACCAGGTGCTGTAGTAAAGTCACAGTTAAAAATTACAGAAAAATGTAGCATACACACACACACACCACACACACACACACACACACACACACACACACACACACCACACACACGCACACACTTACACGCGCACACACACACACACACACACACACACACTTACTTGCACGCACGCACGCACACACACCACACACACCACACACATACACCACACACAGACACCACACACACGCACACACACACACACGCACACACTTACACGCGCACACACACACACCACACACACACACACACACGCGCACACACACCACACACACACCACACACACGCGCACACACACACCACACACACACACGCACACACACACACCACACACACACACACGCGCACACACACACATACTCACCACACACACACACACACACACACACTTTGTTTTTGTTTTGTTTTTCTGCATACTTTACAGAACACGGTTTCTCTTTTCTTTGACTAGATGTTCACGTGTATACTGGAGTACAACAGATGCCCGAAAGCGATGTGTGTATACATGCAAGATTCTGGAGTGTCGGCCGTGGCCCTCTGAGCCTGACATAAACTGCTCTGGCCATCATGAAGAGAACCACACTATTGCTCACAGTCCTCCACACAGTGAAGTGCATGGTGAGACTCCAGGCAGATTTTATAATAATAAAGTGATTGTGTAGTCTTCTTTTTTTATGAATGCAGTGTATTCTTTGTGTTAGGTGCTAGAAAGATAACATTTATATATAACCGATAAAATATATATAACCGATAATATAAAATATGTTTTGTCTGTGTAGCTGTCACTGAAATTTTCATTAATATGATGGCACTGAACCTCTTTCTGTCAGGTTATGAACTAGTACATTTCCTCATCCTTTGTCCTTTCCTGAACGGCAATCAGATTGTGAGTATAGTGTGCAGGCAAGTAGGCAGGGCGACTGGCATCTTTGTATAGGTCCTTGCAATGATTTGCTTTAGAAAAGAATAAAGGAAACCTTGAGAATTCCCCATGAAGGGAATTTACTTGTCCAAAATTTAGAATCAGAAAGATAATAATGAGGTGTACAGATGTTTCTAATAAAGGGCTCAATGAGCGAGTGTACCATGCCATTTGTTATGTTAGATTAGAACAGATCATAAAAGATTTAAAGGAAACCTGAGACAAATGATTTAAAAAGTCTTCTATATACCCGGGGCTTCCTCCAACCCCCTCTGCACTGATCGTTCCCAATGCTGTCATCCTCCGCCTCCTCATTCTCCCGGTAGAAGCCCCGTTCGTTTGGCCAGCCAAGGAGTATGTGCGGGCCAGCCACGTGCACGCACCACGCCACACTCGCGTGGACGGGAGTGACCTGTGCAGTACTACTGTTCAGAAGCAGAATGCTCCCAGCCGTGGGAGCGAGATGGGGGGGAAGGGAGCTTGCATGCGCAGACTAATCCAACTGGCCAAACTTATTGGGCTTCTACCAGGTGAAGGAGGAGGAGGCTGAAGACAACGTGGAAGCAATCTGTGCAGAGGGAGCTGGAGGAAGCTCTCAGGTATGTATAAAACTTTAATTTGTCTCAGGTACACTTTAAATGGGATGAGTTGAGATTGGCAGTATAAATACAGGTAGTCCCTTATTAAAAGGAAACCTGGGACAAATGAAAGAATTTATACGTACCTGGGGCTTCCTCCATCCCCCTTCAGGCCAGTGGCTCCCTGCCGTCCTCCCTGGCTGCCTCAATCCTCTCCCGCCTGTCCCGGTAAAGCCTTCGATCACTGGCTGCGACTAAAGGACTTACCTGCATCAAAAGCCCCCCGCTTTTGATGCAGGTAAGTCCTTTAGTCGCAGCCAGTGATCGATTGAGGCGGCCCGGAAGGGCGGCGAGGGAGCCATCGGCATGCAGGGGGCTGGAGGATGCCCCAGGTACGTATAAATTATTTTTTTTTAATTTGTCTCAGGTACACTTGAACCTGAATCTGTTTTTAAGTCGGAACACTCTGCCTAAAGTGTCCCACTGTGCCACCACCATCTTTATTGCCCCTCTCTGTCCCCCTGTGCCTCCAGTTTACCTCTACTGCCCCCTTCCTGCCCCCCGTACCACCTCCTGTACCCCTGTGTCCACTGTGTTCCTTCTCCTGTCCCAATGTGCCCCCTCTGGGTTTCCACTGCCCTTGTTGTGTCTCCTGTGCCCTCTTTGTTACTTTCCCTCTTTGTGTCATTTTTAAAAACTCCTTTCTTTGTGAATTTTTAAAATCTCCTTTCCTCCATATGAAAATGATATCCTCTTGTCCTTTGCACAGACTTGGGTATTTAAAGCACTTTCTCCAAGCTTTTGTAATTACATTTGGAAGTATTTATGCATGTTAACTGGATATCCTCTAAGTTGTCTCTTTCCAAGCTTAATAAACGCAATAGGTGTAACCTTACTTTGTAAGTGGGACCTTCCATCTTTGATTAATTTGATATCTTGTTTTTGCACCTGTTCTAAAACTCCTGTGTCTCCCCTGTAATGTGGCCTTACAAGGGGACATAAGTACGGTATATTAGTGTCATGTGTTTTTATTTCTCTTTTTATCCATCCCAAAATCTTATTTGCTTTACCTGCTGCTGCTTGGCATTGAATATATTGGCTTAACATATCCATGTGTACTCCCAGTTCCTTCTCCCGATGAGATGTTCCAAGCTGTATCCACTTTAATCAATGTGGTGCTATGCGGTTTGTGCAGCCAAGAAGCATGACCTTACCTTTACGGACAATAAATGTCATCTGCCATTTACCGACACATATAGCCATTCCATCGGTATACTTCTGTAGTATGTCACTAGCCCAGTGAATGTTGATAAATGTATATAATTTTGCATCATCAAATTATTCTCCTAAGGACATAAGGGGCTGTAGACATGATATGAATCGTGGATTCTTTATGGAGGTAGGAAGGAATAAATTCAGTAAATAAAATCTGGTGATGTCCCTTTTCCAGATCCTCTTTCTTGTAATGCAAGTTCCAATTCATTGGCTTCTTCTCAGACACCTGGTGTGAACAGGGTCCGTCACAGATATCCCCATAACCGGCGTTCTCCAGGACCTCGACCACTTCCATCAGCAGGTAATCTTCAGTGTGACTTCCTAATCTAGGAGGTGAACATGATTACAACTGATCTGATGTTAGTATTGACTCATTTATAAAAGAGAGAGAGTTCAATATACAATATTGGAGGGCTTTATTTGATTTGGTGGCTTTCTGTGGCGCATCTACAGGAGAACACTGGCAGTGTACGTACTGCATTGTCAAAGGTAGTAATGTTAATAAAATGTTGAGAAAGGTGGCACTGCCTTCTTCCTCACCTACGACACAAGATGACTATATGCCTTTCATGGTTCTATGCAGCAAGTGCTTAGGTTCCATCCAATCCACATGTGTACTGTGAGGCAGAGCTATTATAGCTTGCACAATATGGTAAATTAAGGGCCATACAGACACTAGTCTCTGTCATCCAGAACAATTGTCCATGATCTTTTCAGATGACAGTGGGCCGAGCAGCCTCTAGTGCATAATTAGTTGAGCTACTTCTACCATCCTGTAGAGGTGGGAGGAGCAGAGGCAGGAGGCTACCTACTGCAATTAGCAAAATAAATCTTAGCTTGCCAATTGCTGTTTACCTGATGCTGGGAATACACTGTTCGTTTTTGAGCCATTTAGATGGCTCGATAGATAATATCCGACATGTCAGATCTCCTGCTCGATTATTTCGCTGCTCGATTTGTGATAGCAGTGAATGGAAAAAGATAAGAAAAATTAGCGAAAGATAAGAGAATCGAGCGGTGAAACGATCGAAAGGGAGAATCGAGCTGCAAAAACGAGTCGTGTATGCCCAGCATGAGACACATTGGGAAGTGAATTTTGGTAGAAATTATAAAGTATAATTGTTTTGGCCTGCTAAAGTCTGAGCAATGGTCCATAGAGAGGGTGACTGGTAGGAGGAAAGTCTAGGGGGAAAGATGATACTGTTTGGAAAGGAGGAGAAGGAGGTAAGGAGGGAGTTGCGTATAGCTTGTAGCTGCATGTTTTGGCTCTTTCATACAAACACAACACAGGCACAAAACCATGCACACAAATACATACACTCAGACATAAACTCCATACACTCACCTCTGGAACAGGTACATTCATATACATGCATCAAGAAGTACAGACACAACACAAGCATAGTGAGATCACAAAAAATGCCCTAAAGTACACCCCAGGCAAAGACAAAAGGCAAAAATTGAATTTCCACATCTAATTTGTTTTTAATTGAATAGTAAACAAATGGAACTTCAGGTTCTTTCCCAATTAAGGAGACACCTTTTTCCTGTCTTTCACACTCATCTGTTCAGTATCCACATAAAGTATGCCAGCCATTTGAAAATATTGTATAACAATACGTGTTCAGTAGTGTTCACAACAGCATAGCATCCTGCATGGACAATTACCCATGTGCATAAAATGTCAATCAAGCTCCTCCATCTGCTTATGTGACTGTGGTTTAATTTTGTATGCTTATGATCAGCTGGTTTCTCAGTATCAAATAAGTGACGGCTGGTGCTCACCCATTTTCTAATCCTTTCATCTGACTCGCATCCACCTCCTAATCCCCTCACTTGTCAAATTTCTGCCCGCATTCTTACCCGCTCCCTTGCTAAATGCCCATCTATCTCCTAATCCCCTGATTTGCCTAATGCTCACTGACTGCCTTATGCCAACCTAGCTCTTAAGGTAGCCATACATTTGGCAATGATGAGCAGATTTGACCAAGAGACAAATCTCTCTCTAATCGAATCTGATTAGAGAGAGATCTGTTGGCTGCCCATACACCGCAGGCCGATTCCTGATGAGTTTCAGCATGAAATTGATCAGGAATCGGCCTTGTGAAGCCGCATCTGAACGCCTCGCCGACCCGATGCTGCCCCCCCCCTATGTTTAATGTTCCCCTTGGTGCCCAGTGCAAGCGATATATAACCTGTTCACGGCCTCTGCTTGCTCTGAGCTCCCTATGCTCTAGACACACGTGCCCCCACGTGGTTGCCTAGTAAGGGCGATTGTGTGATGTCTGACGCCACACACACACACGCCCGTATATGGAGAGCAGAGGGAACCTGGAGAAAGCGGAGGCCGCGGACAGGTAATGTATCGCTTGCAGTGGGAACCAGGGGGGACATAAAACATTAGGGGGGTACAGTGCGGGGGGTTTCGTCGTGCTTGACGCTCTTCCCGATATCGCTCGCCGTTAGTGCCGAGCACCCGATAAAGCAATTCGCCCTACATCTTGCAGCATGTCCAATCGCTGCATACGACCAATTTCAGCCTGAAAGTGATTGCATTGTCGTTCGGGCATGTGCTTGGTGGCACCGATTTTCTTCCGATTATAATAATAGAATCGGATGGTCGTAATTATCTTACCTGCCTAATGCCCATCTCCTGTCTTGTATCATCTCTTGACTTTCCACCGAATTCCTTCATTTCCATGATACTGACCTACTACATAATCCCCTAATATGCCACCTCACCAGTTTATGATGCCCACATCAGCATGCTGTTTTTCATACAAAGGATCATGCTGCAATGAAAGCCTTATCATAAAGCACACCCAGTATAAACATAAGCCTTCACGTCTTCCTAGGACCAGCACCAACATAAAGCCTTACTGACCTTAGAGGGATATGGAGGTTGCCACATTTCTTTCCTTTTAAACAGAGCAAATTGCCTGGCTGCCCTGCTGATGCTCTTCCTCTGATACTTTTAGTCACAGACCCCAAACAAGCATACAGATCATCTGCTTAACTTAAAGGAAAACTTAAGGCAACTATAAAAAATGAGATTTACTCACCTGGGGCTCCCCTCAGCCCCCAGCAGCCGATCGGTGCCCTCGCAGCCCCGCTCAGATGCTCCTGCACCCGCCGGCGAACACTTCCGGTTTGGCCGTCACCGGCCGACAGGCATGGGAACGCGAGTGATTCTTCGCGTTCCCAGCCTGTATATCGCCCCCTATGCTGCTATTGCGGCCATCTGAGCGGGGCTGCGAGGGCACCGATCGGCTGCTGGGGGCTGAGGGGAGCCCCAGGTGAGTAAATCTCATTTTTTATAGTTGCCTTAAGTTTTCCTTTAAAGTGAACCTAAACTGAGAAGGATATGGATTTTTCCTTTTAAAATAATACCAGTTGCCTGACTCTCCTGCTGATCCTGTGTCACTAATACTTTTAGCCACAGCCCCTGAACAAGCATGCACATCAGGTGCTCTGACTGAAGTCAGACTGGATTAGCTGCATGCTTGTTTCAGGTGTGTAATTCAGCCACTACTGCAGCCAAAGAGATCAGCAAGACTGCCAGGCAACTGGTATTGTTTTAAAGCAGGCGTGTTGAACTCACATACAAAGTGGGCTGAATTTGAGCTCTGGGACCAAGTCGTGGGCTGACCTCAATGTCTAGTGGCCACCTCTCTCCCTTATAAAGTTCCCTGGTGTCTAATAGCCCCCTCCCTCTCCTATACCTATCCCTGGTATTTAGTGCTACCCCCCCCCATTTCTCCCCTGGTGATCTAGGGCTTACCCTCCAATATGGCTTCTCTAGTGGTCTAGAGTGGGCCAAACATAATGCAAAGTGGGGAAACCACCTGAGGGTCAAATCTGATGGCTCAGAGGGACAGATTTGGTCCATGGGCCGGAGTTTGACGTGTATGTTTTAAAGAGACACTTAAGCCAGAAAAAAAAAATTGCGGTCCGCAATAGCGCTAATTACAGTCGGTAATGCAGAAAAAGCTACGCGTGGCCAGTCCTGACGGGCCTGTCGGCAAAAACGAAACTAGCTAGCAGCGGGGGACCAAAGGATTAGTGAGTGACTGCGAGGGCACAGGACTGCTGCAAGGGGCTGGTAGAAGCCCCAGGTGAGTAAAACTCATTTTTTTTTCTGGCTTAAGGTTCACTTTAAAGGAAACATCCACACCCCTCTCAGTTTAGGTGCACTTTTAAGTTCGACTACATTTGCCGCATGCTTGTTTCAGGTGTGGGATTCAGATACTACTGCTTCATGACAGGATGCCAGGCAACTGGTATTGTTTAAAAGGAAATAAAAATGGCAGCCTTCATATCCCCCTCAGGTCATTTGTCCTTTAGCGCCCACACCTTACTTATCTCCTCCTGTGTATACATGACCAACCCACACTTAACTCACCCGCTGCCTGCATCTTCACCCTGTACTTTATCCCTTCTCCTACTAAGCATGTCTGGCTTAATCTGTGCTGTACTCAGTGTACACAAATTTTCAGTGTTTAAGTGTGCCTTATACAGTAGCCATACATCTAGCGATTACACAATGAACTTTAATGGGCAATCAACTTCAGCGTAGTTTATTGAAAGTTGATCAAGTAGTGGCCCACATACTACAAGCGATATCCTATGCGATTCTCCATTAATCAATCTGAACGATTTGCCTCCATGCTCTTAATGCAAAAAATCGATTCTTGTGGAATCGACCAATATTTTTCATCCTACTTGATCCACTAAGTTGGTCGATTCAACATGATATCGGCCACTTTTTATTGATCAGGTGTACTGGAACGCACTTGATTCTCTCTCTGTTCGATAAAATGATGACGTTCAATAATTGCTCGTACAGCAAATTTGCTAGATGTATGGCCACCTATAGTTTTTTATATGTCAATCTTTTCTGTGCCTCATTGTAGTTTTTTTATGCAATAAACACACTTTATACATACATATACACTTTAAGTATTCAATATCTTAAAATCAAAGCTGTGTTGTTGTTTTTTGTCATTCAGTGTCTTGTGTCTACTTTCAGGTTTCCCTGTTACACATGAAATTGTGACTGTTGGAGATCCTCTGCTGTCTTCTGGCCTTCGTAGCATTGGCTCACGTCGGCATAGTGTCTTTTCCATATCATCACAGATTCAAAAGCCACGCTTGATATCTTCATCTCAGACTGACAGTGCAAAGCCTGTTCTATTTCCAGCAGATGCAGTTGCTACGACAGATCACAGATCCAGCAATATAGACTCGGGAGGAGAAATTTCAACTGTAGCGTTTCCAGTCAGCTCACAAAGCAATGGCCACATCATTTCTGTTTCCAAAGGGGACAAACAGTTGGAAACAAGACAAGCTAACTCTTCAGAGTCTCTTGAAAGGGTGTCCGTTCCTAAAACTGAAAAGACAAAAGTTTCTGCTCAGAGGAATTCTGATTCTGTTTCCAACCAGGCAAGCCCTAAAAGACCTACTCAGATACAAGATACAGCTACCCCAGACAGCAACACAGTTAAATCTGGTCCAGGTAAAGATGGTTCAACATTTGCACTAATCTCCAAATCTACGTCTGCTTCTCAGCAACACAAGGCAGTAAAAAGGGAAAACGATCAACATATAGCACTTCCTCTGACAGAGAAAACTCTACCATCTGAAGACAGTAAAGAGCCTCATATGTCCTTTTCTGTGACCAAAGAAAGACGGTCAAAGTCGAGGAAACAGACATTAGATAATGTCCAAGAAAAACATACTGACAAACAGATTACTGGTCCTGAAAATGCTTCATCTGAAAGCCAAATAAAAAAGGATACTAATGGAAAACATTTGATGTTAGAGACGATCAGTTTCAAAGGGCATTCTCCTAATATAAACACAGAGAAGAATGTGCACAGTGGTGTTGCTTCACAGTTAGAGCCAGCAAATGGTGCTAACTCCAGTGAAAGGAATTTAGACAAACAAGCTTTGAGTCCATACCAGGTAACCGAGCTGCCAGAATCTACACATCCCCCAAAGAGTCCTCAAGGTCCAGTTCTCACAAACCATTCAAGTTCGAACACACACTCAGATTCCCAGACGGTTGTTGCTTACCCACATGACTCCAACCTAATTCTCCAAGATGGAAGTAAAACACAAGAAGGCAACTCATATAAAAGGCGGTACCCAAGGAGGAGTGCAAGGGCTCGTTCTAACATGTTCTTTGGCTTAACACCTCTTTATGGAGTACGCTCGTATGGTGAGGAAGATCTTCCATTTTGCAGCAGCACTTCAGGCAAGAAGCGAGGAAAAAGATCAGCTGAGGGCCAAGTAGATGGTGCTGATGACTTAAGTTCATCTGAAGACGATGATATGTATTATTATAACTTCTCTAGGACTGTAGTTTCTGCCTCTGCAGATGAAAGATTGACTGTGCGGTCCCTGTACAGAAAAGATGGAGATCGCCACAGAATAGCCCAACTTGATGGTGTAGATGATGGGACAGAAAGTGATGCCAGCATCAGTACTACTACAGGAAAGTCTAGTCATTCTGGGAAAAGAGCAAGTAAACAAAATGGAGCCGGAAAGTCAGTTGCTTCAGAAGAACAACTGCAAAAAGTTCATGCTGATAAGAGCAGGAAAAGTTCTGACTCCAAAATGGACACTTGTCATTCCCTTAAGCAGGATTCATTAGAGCCACAGTTAAGCTTAGAGACATCTCGACGAAGCCATAGTGGAGCTGACAAAAATCTCTTGGACACATTTAACTCAGAGCTGCTGAAATCTGACTCTGACAATAACAATAGTGATGACTGTGGAAATATTCTTCCTATTGACATTATGGACTTTGTGCTGAAGAATACACCATCCATGCAAGCGCTAGGAGAAAGTCCAGAGTCCTCTTCCTCAGAATTACTTACACTAGGTGATGGCCTAGGGCTAGATAACAATCGTGGGAAGGATATGGGCTTGTTTGAGGTATTCTCACAGCAGCTTCCCTCATCTGAGCCAGTGGATGGAACTGTTCCATCAGCTATGTCTGCAGAGGAGCTACTACCATTAGAGCTACCTTCTGATCTTTCTGTTCTGACTACACGAAGCCCAGCTCTTCCTAATCAAAACCATAATAGATTAGGGGTAATTCCCGAATCGCAGTTATCTCCTACTGAACGTTCCTTACTGTCTCTGCCAACATCAGAAACTAGTGAAAAAAGAGTAACAGTTACAGAAAAGCCTGTGGCACCTGGTGAGCAAGATTCATCTTTGTTAGCTCAGAGTGTGGAAGGGACAACAGAAGGTCACATAACTGCAGATAGATATATTTCAGGACATATGGAAACAGAACACCTTTCCAGTCCACCTTGTGGACAGGTGGATCATACAGTGAATCAGGAGCTAAGGCGAAATAGTGGTACCCCTAACTTGCAGGTTCCAGTGTCTCCCACTGTGCCTGTTCAAACCCAAAAATATATCCCAAGCACACCCGAAAGCCCAGGCACATCTCAATTGTCATGCGGTGCTATACAGAGCGCACCTACTCATATCAAATCTACAGCTGAAAAGTTAGTCGTGTTAAATCAGAACATGCAACCCCTGTATGTCCTACAGCCATTGACAGGTACTGTTACACAAAAAATACAGTTAACACAATCTGTACCGCCAAGTTCAAGTCGTATGGATGGAGATGTACCAGTGCTAGGTCCTGTAGGAGGAGGACTCACTTTAACTACCAATTTGAATCCCCCAACTTCAGCATTTCCACCTGTCAACAAAGGTCTTCTTTCAGTGCCTCACCATCCACACCTCCAGCCTTTTCCTGCTTCCTCACAGACTGCATTCTTACCTGGTCTTACCAGTCAGCCTCCGGGCCTTCTTATTGGTGTGCAGCCAACAACTGAGTCCCAGCACCTAGTAGCAGAATCCAGTCAAAGAACAGAACTGGGTTGTTCTTCAAACTCCTCATCTTCTGGCGTGAATAAAAAGAGACCGATTTCTCGTTTAAATACTAAGAAAAACAAAAAGTTAGCACCTTCTGTTAGTCCAGGCTTGAGGCATGGTCCTGAGGTGATTTCCAATATGACACTTATTAATTTTTCTGCTCCACAGATTGGTGGTAGTTTTCCAAGCCACCCTAGTTTGATTGACCTAGGCAGCCTTGGAAACACAGCACCCCATCGTAATATACCTAATATTATTAAGAGATCCAAGTCTGGAGTCATGTACTTTGACCAGACACCCCTGCTTCCGCAAAGTGGGGGAGTTTCCAGCTCTGGAGAAACTGTGCCTAACGTTATTGGTTTAGATCCTGCACAACTTACTTGTAAAGTACCAGCTATTGCTACTGGCTCACCAGTTCTTAATGTTGTATCCATGCAGACAACAGCCGCAACTCCTCCAGTCAGTGGTCACGTCACGCTGACCAGTCCAGGAATTTTGGGCTCTTCTGAAATTGGACCAATAAGTAACTTCCTGATAAAGACTAGTCCACAAAGTTTAGGCATGCAGGACAATCATATGACTCTTCCGCCTGCATCTGGGATTTTCTCTCAAGGGCCTACAGCAGGTGCTCTAGCAACAACTTCTAGCATATGTGTAGTGCCTACTTCTCAGTCTGTGGGCATGACACTTGCCCAGACAGTAAATGAAACTGACTGCTTATTTCCAGTCCCTCATAACATGAATAGACTCATAAGGCCTTCTATCCTACCTGACCTTTCTGGTAAATCAGCTCAGGCACGTTCTGACGCAGATGGCAGAATAGTAAAATCAAGCCCTGCTTCCGCAGCTGCTAGCTTACTTAGAACGTCTTCAGCTTCGACACAGAAGACAAAAAGCAAAGGCAAGAGACAAACTACTGTTGCAGACAAGATAAACAAGAAAAAAATCAAGACTTCACACTCCAGCCAGAGCCCAGCTACAGTGCAGGAGGAAATTAAGGGTGGCAAACCATCTGGTTTAGTCTCTGCAGGGTATGTTATGCTTATTTACTGTCACATGGTATTGTTTTTAAGTATCTTGTTAGGCTAATAGTTTTTATTTTTACCAATAAGTTTTATGTGTATGTGCCTTTCCACTCTTCTTGTCTTATCTAAACTTTGGATAAAATAAAATTGGTTTTAATGCATATGTCATCCGAAACACTTAGTAGTTGCAACTTGTAGTAGGTGCTAAGCAGTTGCTACTACTGCTACAGCAGCTAGTTAATGCTGTTGTAGTGTGTCAGTTGTTAGCAACTTCAGTTGATAACATTAGTAGCAAGTGCTTAGTATCCTAAAGGACTTCCTAAGCGAGGGAGGATGAAAACCTGTTTACTCACCTGGGGCTTCTTCCATCCCCTGCCGCAGCCCCGGCCCTCCTCCGGTTTCCTTGCTGGCCGCCTGAAATGATTGTGACCTGCCAGCGGGGTTAGCTCTTGTGCGTCTGCACGTCATCTGACGCATACTGCGCCTACACACAACTACGGCACAGTACGCGCCAGATGATGTGGACATGAGTGCAGGCGCAGAAGAGTCAACCTCGCCGGTGAATCGCGATCATTAGGGGTGACCAGTGGGGACAAGGGGCGAAGACCGGTGCTGCGGCGAGGGACTGAGACAGCTGCTAGAGGCTAGAAGAAGCCCCAGGTAAGTAACAATAGATTGTTCGTCGCCTCGGAACTGCAACTCGTAGATCTCTTGTGCGACATGGCAGTTTCAAGAAATGATCCCTCCATTGCTGCTGGTTTCTTCTTGCTAGTCCTTTAGTTGAATAAATTCCCCATTAACCTCTGAAAAGCCAATAATGATGGGTGGACTCTGAACCTTCCAGTCTGAAGACATGTGAAAGGGAAAAATAGCTTAGGATCAAGTGTGATAGAATGCGAAACCGGGTTGGAACCTTTTTTTTTTTGGGGGGGGGGGGGGGATTTTTTCCCTCATTTCCTGTCCTTTACACTCCATGGACCTCAATAACTTTAATATGATCACTGGTGGTCTCATTTCACAAAAAAATGATTTATTTGTTGCTGGAAGCTCAACATCAGTTTAAAGACCAATATACTATGCATACTCAAATATAGACTGAGGGACTTAATTTTTCTTTCTGACACCAGAGAAATTATTTGACTCAACTAGAAACCCAGGCTGCTTTTTTCACATTCCCATATCGGCCCCCTTCATAACCCCTATGCAGTGTTCCCTGGTGTCTAGTGGCCGCCCTTCCTTCCCCATACATTGTACCTGGTTTTTAGTGGGCCTCCCATCCCTATACATCATTAGCTGGTGTCTAGTTGTCTCCGCTCCCTCTCTCGTAGAGTTTTCCCTGGTGTCTAGTGGCCGCTCCCCCCCGCATCCCCGAATTGCAGAGAACAGGCAATGAGAGTGCCTCTCACCTGATCTGGGGCTGCGCACACTGCGCCTCGACACTCATGTCTTCCTTCACATTCAGCCTCTGGTATTTGAACTGTGCAATCTAGGAAGAAGAGAGTGAGTTCAAACACTAGCCGAATGCGTGGATGAAGACATAGAGGAGTCGCGGTGCAGTACATCCATCCCTTGATCAGGTGAGATGCTTTTCCACCACCTCAGCTGTAGGTAGTCTGCAATTAAGCCATGCGGGAAGGGAGGACAGCCACTAGACAACACGGGACACTCTAAGGGAGAGGACGGGGAGACCACTAAACACCAGTTTTTCTATCCATAGGCAGAGGGGGATCCAGTAGATTCCTGGTATGACTTCAATATAAACAATATGGAGTGCAGTCTTGCGCGATCAGTGTACAAATGCAGGCGATGTTGTATTCACCACCTCATGCAGCTCCTCAGCCTGGCTGTTAGGCGATCTTTGGGCAGGAGAAACAAAGAGAAAGGCGAACGTTCCAATCGTAAAATGTGTCAGTTTTATTCACAACACAGAACAACATTGCACTGACTAGAAACCTGAAGTTTTATAAGCATCTCGTGAGCCGAAAGCCCTTCCATCACAGCGTGCGTGCTGTCTCGAACCCCTGAGGCCAGCGGAATGAGGGGAGCGAGCAATCACCCTGGTATCCGCATACCACGGATTGCTCTATGCGGTTCAGTGCATCCAAACCTTCGTAAGGTCCTCTCCGTTGTTTCTCCATGACCTGAGTATAAGCCAAGAATGCCTAAGCCGGTTTTTAGTCGTGTTTTTAGTCTTGAATCAAACTTGTGATGTTGTGTTAAGAGCTGCCTTAGTGGTCACACATTTTAAAAACAGGGCAGCAGGCACGTGCAGGAAGCAGTCCTCATTCCCACCGCTTCCCCTGGTCTCCTCTAAAGGTCCTGCAGTTACTTCCTGGTCGGGGACTAGTGCGCAGGTGCTGTCCCGGCGTAGTGTAAATGTGCAGAGGGCTCCCGGCCGTCAAGGACGTGCTCTGGCTTTTGAAAGTTGTGTCTGCTAAGGTATCCTTTAATCCAGGGGCGGTGCTAGGATCCTGAGAGATCCGAGGCACTTTTGGGCACTCCAGCCAGGAAATGGGTCTAACCATGCACCAGAATATGGGTGTGGTTGTGGGTGGAACCACATTTACATGAACTTAACAGCGGTCTAAGTAGGCCTGCTCAGCAAAATGTTGGATGAAGCCCCCTCTTAATAAACATAAAAAATTTGTAACATATCACATAAATAGCGTCACTTAAACATACCTAGGCAGAGTTACCTGGCTTCTCTGCTGCCTGATCTGGCTTTCTGCTGAACAGGCTGGTCTGCTGCCAGGTTGTCTGGCAGTCTCCCCAAAGCATTCCATGACCTTCTAGTGGACCCCCTCCGGTGCTTCCATGGGCCTCCCATTGAGGCACCCCAACTCCCAGCTTGCCCCCATAGAAGAGCCACAGCTCGGAGCACGGTGGCGTAGTGGTTAGCTCTCTCGCCTTGCAGCGCTGGGTCCCTGGTTCGAATCCCAGCCAGGGCACTATCTGCAAAGAGTTTGTATGTTCTCTCCGTGTCTGCGTGGGTTTCCTCCGGGCACTCCGGTTTCCTCCCACATTCCAAAAACATATGGATAAGTTAATTGGCTCCCCCTAAAAATTGGCCCTAGACTACAGTACTTACACTACATAATATAGACATATGGCAATGGTAGGGATTATATTGTGAGCTCCTTTGAGGGACAGTTAGTGACTAGATCTATATATACACTGTACAGCGCTGCGTAATATGTCGGCGCTGTATAAATAATAATAATAATAATGCCCACATAAAGGCACCACAGTACCTGGGATGCCCCAATAGCACTCAGTATACCCCGATTAATACACCACAGCTCCCAGCATGCCCTCCACAGCTGACTCTGCCTGGGGACATCCGGGGCACCCCAGAATAGATCCAGGGCTCGTGCCACTGATCTTTGGGGCTAGCAACACCCCTGCTTTAATCCATCAGAAAGGTTAGTACTGAAAGCGTATATCGCTGTAAGGGGCATATTAAACGGTTGTTAAGTATCTCTTCACAGCAACACCTGTTAAGGTAATAATATCTGTGTGGCTACCATTTTATTAGTTTATAATGACAACAGTCTGTTACTACTGCTTAATAGTGATTGTCATGTCTAAGAGAACTCATGGGGAAGCATTTGATCAGTTTGTTCAGGTGATAGATATGTAAGTCTCTGATTTGCTAGTCCCGATCATGTGCCAAAGCAAAATGTGATCCCAGCAAATCAAAGCTTTGCAAATCTTTTAGCTGATTAAACAAATCACATCCTTCTCCACGAGTTTTCCTAGACATGACCAAGGGCGTAGGGCCCGTGGTCGCAGCGGTCGCCTTGGCGACCGGGCCCGGCTCCTGAGGAGGCGGGGGAGGGGCCCGGGGGGCCCATCTCTGTTTGGAGGGCCATGCGGCCCGTGTGCGCTGGTAGGGGGGAGCCGCAGCCGCGGGGAGGGCAGCCCGACCTCTCCCTCCCTTCCTCTCCCCGGGGCCCCCCCCCCTCAGATGCAGAGTGAGCGGCTCACAGAAGCGCTGTAGGCAGAACTCACCTCCCTGCGTTCCACTCGCCGCTGATCTCCTCTCTGGCTGGCTCTGCATAGATGCTGTTACACACGCAGTTTCCGGCTAAACAGGAAGCTGCGTGTGTAACAGCATCTATGCAGAGCCAGCCAGAGAGGAGATCAGCGGCGATTGGAACCAGGGACGGAGGTGAGTTCTGCCTACAGCGCTTCCGTGAGCCGCTCACTCTGCATCTGAGGGGGGGGCCCCGGGGAGAGGAAGGAAGGGAGGGAGAGGTCGGGCTGCCCTCCCTGCGGCTGCGGCCCCCCCTCCATTATGGGGACGGGGCACCTACCTACCTGCCCTATCCTGGGGGGCAGCTACCTAATCTATCCTGGGGGGCAGCTACCTAATCTATCCTGGGGGGGCAGCTACCTAATCTAACCTATACTGGGGGGCACCTACCTAATCTAATCTATCCTGGGGGGCAGCTACCTAATCTATCCTGGGGGGCAGCTACCTAATCTATCCTGGGGGGCAGCTACCTAATCTATCCTGGGGGGGCAGCTACCTAATCTAACCTAATCCTGGGGGGCAGCTACCTAATCTATCCTGGGGGGCAGCTACCTAATCTATCCTGGGGGGCACCTACCTAATCTAACCTATACTGGGGGGCACCTACCTAATCTATCCTGGGGGGCAGCTACCTAATCTATCCTGGGGGGCAGCTACCTAATCTAACCTAATCCTGGGGGGCAGCTACCTAATCTATCCTGTGGGGCAGCTACCTAATCTATCCTGGGGGGCACCTACCTAATCTATCCTATACTGGGGGGCACCTACCTAATCTATACTGGGGGGCAGCTACCTAATCTATCCTGGGGGGCAGCTACCTAATCTATCCTGGGGGGCAGCTACCTAATCTATCCTGGGGGGGCAGCTACCTAATCTATCCTGGGGGCACCTACCTAATCTATACTGGGGGGCAGCTACCTAATCTAACCTATACTGGGGGGCACCTACCTAATCTATCCTGGGGGGCAGCTACCTAATCTATCCTGGCGGGCAGCTACCTAATCTATCCTGGGGGGCAGCTACCTAATCTAACCTAATCCTGGGGGGCAGCTACCTAATCTATCCTGGGGGGCAGCTACCTAATCTATCCTGGGGGGCAGCTACCTAATCTAACCTATACTGGGGGGCACCTACCTAATCTATCCTGGGGGCAGCTACCTAATCTATCCTGGGGGGCAGCTACCTAATCTAACCTATACTGGGGGGCACCTACCTAATCTAACCTATACTGGGGGGCACCTACCTAATCTAACCTATACTGGGGGGCACCGACCTAATCTAATTTATACTGGGGGGCACCTACCTATCTAACCTATACTGGGGGCACTTACTTATCTAATCTGTATTGGGGGCACCTAGCTAGCCTATACAGGTGGCAACTAAACTGGCTACCTGGAGGGGCTCAGTGTTGATGATACTGGCAGATGCTGTTTACTCCTATCTGTTATTGCCTGATGAAGCGGGTTTGTATCCCGTGAAACGCGTTGCACTTTATTTGGAGTATCCAATAAAATTGTTTTGACTGAAAATCCACAGTCGTGTGTTCTGCTTGGAGGGGGTGAGTCCACCACTGCCTCCTCTATTACCAAAATGGGTTTTTAAGTTCTTTTAGTGTTTTTTATCCTATTGGCGCCTCTGTTATCCTATTATCTACATCAAGTCCACCCTTGGTGGAGGGTTGTACCCTTCCTTCTTCAACTACAGAGAGCGACTTTTTAATCCTGAGTGGGGTCAGGACAATCTCCCCACCTGCTTTGACAGTGGTTGCCTACTTGGTAACCCTGGTTTGTGAGTATTAAATTAATATTATTACTCTATCAATTATACCTTACCAGTGCATACTACACTATATTGGGCTCTTGGTGTTCTCTCTTTTTCTTTACCTATATTGGAGGCACCTACCTAACTAACCTATACTGGGGGCACCTACCTATCTAACCTACGCTGGGGGCAACTATTCTGGCTACCTATATTAGAGGCACCCACCTAGCTAACCTTTACCTGGGGGCACCTATCTATCTAACTTATACCGGCGGCGCCTGCCTATCTTACCTATACCGGTGGCAACTATACTGGCTTACCTATGCCTGGCTACCTATACTGGGGGGACCTATAGCTGGCTATAGGGATTTTGATATGTGTGTGCGTCCGTCGGGAGTTGCCGGGGGAGGGGGGGCTGTTGTTGCCGGGGGGGAGGCCCACATCCAGATTCCGCATCGGGTCCCAGAGGTTTGTAGCTACGCCACTGGACATGACCATCACTATTGCTTAGTTTTTGAGGTAAAAAACAAACAACAAGGGTACCCTCACCCCTCATCTTTTATCACCCAACTTAGGAGCTTAGGGATCTTGGTGAAAATACTTTTAATGAACTACTTTACATCGCTTGTGCTTGGGAAAATGAAATCATTACATAATACATTACTGTAAGGTCTTTATTATGAGGGAAACGTGGCAGCCAGAGAAATCCAATTACAAATGATATGCATATCTCAATAAAGCATTGTGATAGCTTTTTGAACCTACATTTATATAAATAAAATGTGTTTTTTGTTTTTGTTTTAGTACCGTCTTATCAGGAAATGATGGCTGTAATGTGAAAATCGCTGCACCACCACAAGCTACTGAGACAGAGAAAATATCAGGGTGAGTGTTGGTGGGTGCACAAATGAGAACTTACAGGTACTCGTATACATTTCTTGAAGAAACTTTAACTGAGAGGTATACAGTATAAAATATTCCATTGCTGATAGTGTGGCATCTGTGGTTTCTGATCCATGCTCCTGGGATAAGAGCAGCTACACAAGTGCAGTCTAAACACATCATTGTCAAATGCAATATTTTGGCTTAGTACACGACTTATTCTCTGATAGGATGCAGTTAATTATGCATAGACCATGATTCTGCATACATCAAGAGCAATGATCGCTCCATTGAAATAGTGAAAATAGCATGTGCCTACATATTTACCTATTCAACCCTAGGCTTAAAACTAAAATACAAATGATAGCATGCAGCTGTACAGTACAATGCACAGCAAACTTTTTTTCTTTTAACCTATTCCCTGCCCCTTTTTTGTACGCTTTAACCATCCATATTTTTTTTTTTCATTTTGGTTTAGGTTCCCTTTAATGCTGGGAAAACACAGTTCGTTTTTGCCATGCATTTCTCCTCTCAATTGTTTTTGCCGCTCAATTTTGCAGCCGATTCTCTTCTCTTCCGCTCGTATTTCTTATCTTTTTCCATTCAGTTCTATCAGAAATCAAGTGGGGACAGAATCGAAAAGGGAGATTGGACATGTCGGAAATTATCTATCGAACCATCACCGCAAAAACTAACCGTGTATTCCCAGCATAAGAGATTATACTGTAAGAGGTTTTCCTCCTAATCTGGTGCTCAAAAGGTTGTTGGTGCTACATAGCCACCCCCACTCAGTTAAATAGGCTTATGCCTGACTCATTTATTATAAAAGGGGGAAAAAACACACATACACATTATTAAAAAAAAAAAAAAATTAAAACTCTTAGGTTTTTTTAATCCACAGTGTGAAAAGTACAGTAGATGTAAAAGTGTATAACGCCCCTATTGAGGCGCCAGATTTTTCCGATATAAATAAAGGAGACCACAAAAAAATTATTTTAAAGCTTTACCCATCTTTTATCTTTTAAGCGCCTCACTCTAGTTATTTCGTGGGAGATGACATATACTCGCAGTCTATGTGGTCACATGAACAGGTGACCTTGGGCTATACAGCAATTGGTAGAAGTCCTCTGCTATGTCTCCTGCCTCCTTTCACTGCCCTCTAGTACACAGTTTTACACAGTTTTTCTCTGCCTCCTACTTTAGTTTTATTGCTGTAGTTTTTGTACTGTGACTTGGGCCTAATAATAGTTATAATACCACACGTGACTGTGCAAAATCGTGCCCATTTTTTTGTTTTCATTCAGAAAGTCAGAAGCAGAAAGTCTTCAGAATCATTTTTTTTTTTAAACGCCAAAGAAGCTGGAAAACAGAGAACTGAAGAAACAGGGAAAAAATTGGGAGCTGCCCATCAATTTTTAACAAGTGTGGGCCCTGCCTAACAGTTGACTAGAATGCTCAATAGCAAGAAAATAAGAATATTTTCAGCAGCTGGGGTTTATTAATATATGTTTCCACAGTAGGACAATGCATGCCACTACCATCATTAATTTGCTACTAATTACAGTAAGTAATCCTTCACCACTGCCCGCTATGTTCCAATACAGGTGAAACTCGAAAAATGAGAATATTGTGCAATAGTCCATTCATTTCAGTACAGTAATTCAACTTAAAAGGTGAAACTAATATATGAAATAGGAACCCTTTTCAGGTATTTTGGATTAATTAGCTGATTCGATTCTTATACTTTGAGCCCAGAATATTGAACCTTTTCACAATATCCTAATGGTCTGAGATTTTGGGGTCCTCATAAACTGTAAGCCATAATAATCAACATTATAACAAATAATGGCTTGATATATCTCGCTTTGCATGTAATGAGTTTATTTTATATGTTAGTTTCACCCTTTAACGTGAATTACTGAAATAAATTGATTTTTGCCCCATATTCTAATTTTTGCGTTTCACTTGTATGACACGGGTAGGTGCTGCAATCGTTTACTAATTAAATATTCAGATCAGGTTTGCTGGATAACTTATGATATCCCTACTAGGGATACTTAGGATCACTGAATATGATTTTGTAAATGAGACCTTCTGTGTTCTCTTCTATTGGAATGTGGCATTAAGCCTTCTGTGACTCACCCTAAGTACCGTATTTCTCAGACTATAAGACGCCCCCGACCATAAGATGCACCTAGGTTTAGAGAACAAAAACCAGGGGAAAAATTATATACTAAACCAGGTGCATCCATGGTGAAGGGACATCTTGTGGATTATGCCCCCTTTGTACCTCATGCTCCCTTGTACCTCTTGTGTCTCCGTGTCCTTCTCTGTCCCTCTTGTGTCCTCCTGTGTCCCCCAATTGTCCTCTTTGTTTGCTCTATGCCCCTTTGTGTCCCCCTTGTGTCCTCTATGCCCCTTTGTGTCCTCTATGCCCCTTTGTGTCCCCCTTGAATCCTCCTCTATGCCCCTTAGTGTCCCCCTGTGTCCTCCTCTGCATGGGCACAGTACAAGGAGTCGTATTGGCAGGCGTTCACAGGTCAGGAACTCCCAGCATTTGGACTATAAGACGCAGTGACTTTTTTTCCCCACTTTTGGTCTTATAGTCCAAAAAATACAGTATATAGAACATATGCTACACAATTTAGCTACAATTTGTTTTAAAGGAGTGCATTTTAAGTGAAACCATGAATATATTTTCCTTGTTTGATATCAGGCAATCTCAAGCTGTTGCAGAGCAAGAGCTGTCCACAAAGGAGCAGACTCGGCTAGAAACAAAACAGGAAGGTATGTCTCTCACTGCTTGCAAATTACTTATTTTTTATGCATAATTTAAACAAATGTTTTAATTGTACTAGAAGTGTATACTGTAAAATTGTGAAAGAATAAACGTAATTATTGACAGACTATCGTAAATGATTCCCCTCTTTCCCACCATTGATTTCTTGGAGTTCCCGAGGACCTGCTGCCACCAATCTACAATCGTGCAAGATTTCCTCTCTCCTCAAAGAGGAATCCTACTTAGAACATCCCCTTACTTAGAAGTGAGAGGGATATGGAGGCTGCCATTTTTTTTTTCCTTTGAAATAATACCAGTTTCCTGGCAGCCCTGCTGATCTCTTTGGTTGCAGTAGTATCCGGATCACACAACTGAAACAAACATGCAAGCTAATCCAGACAGACTTCAGTCAGAAACACCTGATTTGCATATGCTTATTCAGGGTCTAGGGCTAAAAGTATTAGAGGCAGAGGATCAGCAAGACAGCCAGGCAACTTGCATTATTTGAAAGGAAATAAACATTTCAGCCTCCATATCCCTCTCATTGTGCCGCCAAGAGCATTCCCGACCAACAATTCAACCAATTTTGGGCCCAAATTGGTCACATGTATTAATTGGTTATGCTGGAAATTATCGGGCCGACTTGTTCAATCGGGTGTGTGGCGGTAACTGTGTGATAATCGCAAACGACTAATGCAACGGAAACCCCTGGAGCGCTACAATATCAGTGATATAAATAAAGTCCCTTAGCCTGCTTATTGTGTGCTTAACTATAATGTACAATAATAAATCTAATGTACAATAATGTACCAGTTTTGTCAGTGCGTCAATACTGTTTGTATAGAATTGTACCCTTCAGGCTTGCCCCTTCTTCAACACCTTCAAACAAGCCCTCACCTCTTCAAGAAGGCCTACCCTACTACACCTATGCCGAGAACCTCTTAAAGAGGAACTCCAGTGAAAATAATGTAATAAAAAAAGTGCTTCATTTTTACAATAATTATGTATACATGATTTAGTCAGTGTTTGCTCATTGTAAAATCTTTCCTCTCCCAGATTCACATTCTGACTTGTATTACATGGTGACATTGTTACTGTGGGCAGATTATGGAGCTGTTTCTAGCTGGTCTGGCTTTAACAGACAGCTATTTCCTGTCTGAACATTGTTACATTGTGACAGTTTGCCCAGAGTACCGTACGGTACCTGAGCCTCTTGTGGGAGGGGTTTCAGCACAAAATCAGTCATACAGCGCCCCCTGATGGTCTGTTTGTGAAAATCATTATTTTTCTCATGTAAAAGTGGGTATCAGCTACTGATTGGGATAAAGTTCAATTCTTGGTCGGAGTTTCTCTTTAATGCAGCCCCCTTCCTATTGTGTCACCTCCCCCTCCCTTTAGATTGTAAGCCTTTAGCATGGCCCTCCCTCCATGTGTATCCTGATGATCGCGCACACAGAATAATGTGAACTTGTGTTATTAGGACTATTACCCCAGTGCAGGATCTGGCATTGTGTGTCTTGCTGCTTATTACTTGTATTGTGCTGTCAGTCACCCCTATTGTCATTTTCTGTAACCTTATTTACTGTCCTGCACTGCGTGTTGGCGCTATATAAATCCAATAAATGATGCATTGTTTTGTGTGTGTGCAGAATGTAAACAGCCTGAAGATGATGCTGAGTTCAGCTCTCCTCTGATGCGGTTGCTGCGACATGAACAGAAACAGCAGGATTCCATGAAGGAGCCGAAGTCAAGAACTGGTCTTCTTTTTGAAATTTCTAGCGATGATGGTTTCCAAATTTCAGCCAACAGCATTGAAGGTAAAATTTCAGTAGCTATTTATATTGATTAGATAAAAACAGATGAGTTGGACTAATTATTTCCTGGTAGCAATTATTTAGAGGATCTGTGCTTTCTCCAAAAGGTAACTTTCTCTGCAGTGTTGAACCCCTTCAAAATACCCTCAGTGTCCGAGCAGCCCTGGGCCAATGGTAATCTGGGACAAAGGGAACAGGAATCGGATAGTGACATTACAATAAGAAATAATTATCCCTTTGTTCATTAAAAAAAATATGATCCTTAAGTCAACTTCTCATTTATTTATGAAAATCGATATAAAACCAGATATACACAAATCTTGATAATGAAATCCTATATTCATACAGCACCTGCATATGACATGGTGCATCCAAATGCATCTCTGATATTGGGCTTGCAGAATTACAGTAAGTCTTAAGCCTCATACACACGTACCAGGCAGGCATTTGTACTTGATCCCTCGGTGACACTGCAGGGCCGACACTGTACAGACGCATTTATAGATTGCATGCTAGCAATGTGTTCTGTTGGTGTTTGGTGGAGGGGTGGGACAAAGGGCTCATGGAGCTGCGCCAGAGTGACGTCATGCAGGGGCGGGATGACTGGAGAGAACCCCGTGCACTCATTGGGCTGGATTCCCGGCAGAGGCAGTCATTATTGGCCACCTCGGCTGAGTTTCATCTAGCTTGTGTACAGGGCTTTAGGCTGGTTTCACAGTGGGACGTTAAAGTCCCACGTTACAGCAGCCAGTAACGCAGCCCAACTCACAGCACTGTAAAATCAATTGTGCTGTTCACAGTGCACACGTTGTGTTACCTAGTAACGCAGCACGTTTAAACAAAGTGCTGCATGCTGTACGTTATACTGGGCTAAGCCACGTTAGACTGTTTGCACATGCTCAGTAATGTTGGAGGAGGAGGTCTCCCCTCCTCCTCCTCGGCCAGCCACATGGCTAATTAATATTCACTGCACTGAAGAGACTCGTGGTAGGACTGTAGTATTGATCGGATCATGAACGAATCGTTCATTTGATCCGGATCTTTTTTGTGAGTCGAATGATCCGGATCATCACAATGAAAGATTCGGTTCACAGTGGATGTCTGTCTGGAAGAAACAGGAACATACAGAACGTACAGTGCAGGGAAAGTCCTGTCCTGCTAGTCATTTCACCCAGTCTGCTTCCCTAGTAAAATGATTCAAATGATTTGGTTCAAAGATCCGGATCTTTTCAATGATCCGATTCAAATGATCCGAATCCTTAAAAATATCCGGACTTCCTATCACTAACCTGGAGCGGCTGTTTTGAGACCTGCATAACGCAGCTCAATCTGACGTCCAACTTCAACACCACCATGCGTTGCGTTAGGGGCACGTTATGCGACCATAACGTCCCCTAAAACGCAATGTCTTGGTGTGTAAGTCGCCTTAAAGTAATTTTCGTATATAACCCCAAGGTTTTTGCACTTTTAAAATGCCAGGGTGCTGTCATTGGTCTTTCTCAATCACAGTGCTATTCGCCAAAAGACTTGAGGTAGCTACACACAATACAATAAAATGATCCAATTTTACAACAATTCGATAAAAACATTCAGTTGTCCTTAGAGAGCTAAAGCTTTTTTTTATTTACTTGAGCAAGATATCCGATTGGATTTCCCATTTTTTTTTTTTTTTTATAAGCCGATTGGGAATGGTGGATAGTTCTGATCAATTTTAAGAAAATTGAATTGTGTATGGTTAGCAATTTTTTTTTATAAGCCGATTTTTCTGTGTGAAAAATTGTTTTTTTCACAATTGGGGAAAATGTTTACACTTGTGTGGTACATTGGTCAGATTTTTTAAATGTTACAATCAGAAAACTTGATTGTACTTCTTGAATTGAAATGAAATTTATAAGATTGTATGGTGTGTGTGGCCACTTTTAGTTTGACAGTATACAAATTAAGAACTAAAAAGGTTGTATGGAACATAAATGTGGTGAAAAAAAGGAAAGAAGTTTAAAGGACAACTGAAGTGAGAGGTATATAGGAGCTGTCATATTTATTTCCTTTTAAACAATACCAGTTGCCTGGCAGCCCTGCTGGTCTATTTGGCTGTAGTAATGTCTGAATAACACCAGGAACAAGCATGCAGCTAATCTTGTCAGATCTGACAATAATGTAAAAAACCTCTAATCTGCTGCATGCTTGTTCAGGGTCTATGACTAAAAGTATTAGAGGCAGAGGATCAACAGGACAGCCAGGCAACTAGTATTACTTAAAATGAAATAAATATAGCAGCCCCCATATCACTCTCATTTCAGTTGTCCTTTAAGCTTCAATAAGCTTCTGTAAAATGATCTGTGAAATTGGGCTGCTAGAAGCATGGATCAGTGTGAATTAATATTGGCATTTTTCGATGTCTAAAGGAGTACCCATACACTTATAGACTGCCACCCAGTGTGGCAAAACAATAAATTCTGAATCAATTAATTGAGGAATCAATTCCTACCACACACAGAAATTCCAGCGCTCTATTGAAATGTGATCAAACTGCAGCATTGCACTGTTTGGTGCTGTGCTGTGGGCCGCTGATTGACCGCTGCTCCTGCCCCCGCTCTGCCTAAATCTTACATTCGCCCTGATCAAGACTTTTGAATGATTTTAGGTCAAAATTGATCGGAATTCCATTCCCTGCAGATTCCATCATTCTTTATCTGTTTCTGCTTCCTACAACTAATTGCATTATTATAACAGTATCGTTTATAACTGTTCTTGTCTTGCAGAGGCCTGGAAAACCCTGACCGATAAAGTACAGGAAGCTCGATCCAATGCAAGGTTAAAGCAACTATCATTTGCAGGTATTAAAGTGTTTTTATTATTGTGCTACCTAAGGCATCACAACCATAAGTGGGATACTATGACTGTCTAAATGATTGAGGGTATGATTGTCTATCATTATAACTATATAATGTATGCATATAAATATAGAAACATACTCATCATATGAATCATTTACACAATCATAGTATTCCACTTATGGTTGTGAGTATAGATATATAATGTTTGTCATATGTGATGACTGTAATAGTGAACCAAGTTCTGGGTTCATTTTATTGTGAGTGTATTCTTTCCTACAGCTTTTTAACCTGTTAAAACAAAATGTGAAGGTTTTTGTTTATAGTAACATGTGACCTTTCTTTTTGATTATTTACTCCTAAATATCCCTTTTATACTCCCGTAGACCGCTCTCTTTAGTAATTTAATTGGGAGGAGGGTCTCTTTACTATATTACTAGATCTTATCTACCAGTGCGTACCTATTTGGTCAAAATCTGATATGTTTATTTCCAGTTAGTTCTCAGATCCATTTAAAGTGGATCCGAGGTTAACTTTGACTCATTGCATAATTGTGTTCCTTTCCTATTGTTTATGTGGCATTCCTCAAGCCAAATACTTGTTTGTTTTTGTTAATACTCTAATTCCCTATAAACTAAACAAGCCTCGCCCACAGGTTTTCAGAGAGCCTTGGCACTTTCAGACAGTAGCAAGGGCTCATGGGAGCTCAGTCTGGGCAGGAGGAGGGGGAGGTATTACTAGCCAGAGATTTTAGAGACGGAAGGAGGAGGGGGGATTAGGTTTTTTTGCTCAAGATGCAGATAAGCCTGCCTCTGTGTAATGTTTACAAACAACCTGGCTGCTGTCATTGTATCACAGGAATAATCAATCATATTCTATTAAAGCTGTTTGCAGCTAGATTTGCTGTGTAAACTATCTAAACTTTAGGTAACGTATATAGACAAGTTACTTGTTATAGTTAGTTTTTCATCTTGGATCCGCTTTAACAGCCATTTACCGTAAGTGTGTGTACACAAATCAGGGTAGCTTATCTGGTTGTGGAAACTGGGCTTCTGTATTGTTTGCCAGCTCTTTTAGTGGCAAATTACAGCTAGCGAGAGATGGCTTTCTCTTCCATCCTTCTCATTGCAAATTCCCACGGCTAGTCTGTTTACTGACCAGACGTTTGCGCTCCAGGATTTGATAGTTGTGAGTCACTCTGCAAACACTTGCAACTTAGTATGCACAAACCACATTGCTGAACTGACTCTAAAGCTTATGTACACACGTTAGACTGCCGTTGTTGGCAAACTAACGACCCCTGATGACATTGCGACTACTGACCGACATTTAACTGCATCGTGGCAAGTTTGAATACAGTGATGGTCTGCCAATCATATCATTATCAAGCTCAAAACTGAGAATCCAGACGTACAAAGCTAGCCACACACAGGGGTTTTGAATGGAGCGATTGTTGATCATCATTTGATACATGTATATTTAACAAAGATTATAATCCGAACACATCACCCGGGATGGATGAGTCAACATGGACGATAATCTTCTATCTGTGCCCTTTTGCATCTTCTTGCATAGACTAGCGTGTATACAGAACGTATAAGACAATTTAAGTGAGAAGAATATGGAGGCGTCCATATTTATTTACTTTTAAACCATACCAGTTGCCTGGCAGTCCTGCTGATTTAGACCTCTTCCACAGGGTGACTAAAAAATGTAAAGGTAAAACTGTACTAAAGTCCGGAAAAATTAGCTGTGTGAGCCAATGCAGCCAGCACCTGTTTTTAGATTCACTCATATAACAGCAGTGTCCTCTTCACTTCATTCATAATGAGCTCTTGTTTCCATTTGTCATTCAGGTCTCCTCTTATTAAAAACACTGTTTATGGGTTTGTGTTTGATGGTTTAACAGTGCAGCTCACCGAGCAAGTGTGACTGACTACAGGTAACAGAAACAAAACCTGCATAGAGAGCTTTTCTGCCTTGTGATAGGTTGCTGCCTAACAAAGTTAAGGCTCCCCATCAAACTGAGGCCTCCTAGAATCCCCACACATTGCCAGTGGGCAAGAGCCCTGAGCAATGCCACATGTCACAGTTTATTGTGGGATCAAACTCAAGATAAAAATCATATTAAAATGTGTCCATAAAATATATGTATATATGTATAATCTGTCTACACTGTAAATAAAGCATAATTCCAGCTTTACTTCTCTTTGATTCTCGTTTCTAAACACTATGAAGAGAATGAGCCACTGTGCATTCTGGGGCAGTTTTTTCTACCCTTGCACCCGGACCAATGACCCTGAGCCTTCCTTCATGAGTTTTAATTTATGATCTGCAGCTCCAGCCATCTCTGGCATTAATCACTTATTAATCACACTTTCTGAAAGCTAGCAGAGACAGAGGCAGCTGCAGATCATAAATAAACATTTATGGAGGATAACTCTGATCTTTGGCATCTCTGCGGGTGCAAGGATAGGGGAAAAAACTGCCTCAGAATGCAAGGCTCGTCCTCACAATAGGTTCATAATGGGTTTAAGAATCTAAGAGTTAGGCTGTTTTCATGCTTTATTTACAGTGTAAAATAGGTTATATTTATTTTTAATGGCATTTTTTTTTCAGTTTAATATGTTTTCTTTTAATTTTGAGTTTCATCCTTCTTTAAAGGGAACCTTAATTGGGGGGAGAGGGGGGATTTAAGTTACCTAGGGCTTCTACCGGCCCCCTGCAGACGTTCTGTGCCTGCGCCGGGGTAAACCGATCCACTGATCCCCTGCCATGGCTGAGTCTCGTTTTTGCTGACTGACCAGACGGAGGACCAATGCGATTGCGTGGCCTTAGCCGTGTGCCTCCTTGCTCAAGTCGCCGTCTCGCACACGCACAAAGGTGAAAACCTGTACTGCGCATGCGCAGGACTAGACGTGAGTGTGGACCCGGGCGGCCAGGGCCACGCAAGCGCAGTGGCCCAGCGACATGAAACTCAGCTGCGGTGGGGAACTGGAGGATCGGTCTGTCCCAGCACGCGCACAGGACATCTGCAGGGGGCGGTAGAAGCCCCAGGTAAGTAAAACTTTTTTTCTTGTTTTTGTTTCCAGTTAAGATTCCCTTTCAATGGTTGTGATGGGGAAAAATAATCGGCTTGTCCTCTTTCTGCTTTTTTGTACTGTGAATAGAAATATTCTGCTTTCATTTTCTGAACTTAAAAGGAGCTCAGCTGGATTGGAGGAGGCAGCTGCTCGGCTAGGTGAAAAAGTAGCAGCACAATAAAATTCTGGATCTGCCTCTGCTTTCTATGGACATGAAATATTTTTTTATAGTATATCAACTGGCATAACACAATGCGTTTATCATTTTCAGCTTTTCATTTGCCATCATGGAAAATGTTACTCACCTGTTTATCTTGTCTTTTGTACCCATAGGTGTGAACGGGCTCAGAATGCTTGGGATTATACATGATGCTGTTGTATTTCTGGTGGAACAGCTGTATGGAGCCAACAAGTGTCATAGCTATAAGTTCCGCTTCCACCAACCAGCTGGAGAGGAAGAACCACCTCTCAATCCACATGGAGCAGCACGAGCTGAAGTCTACCTTAGGTAAGCCAGAAAATATTCAAAAAAAATAGAGATTCATCACTTCAAAGTGACCCTTAACAGACATAAAAAGTGCAATACTGAGCTGCGCAGAACGCTCATGGCGACAGGCACACAGACACGCATGCGCAGTTGCGCACAACTCAAGTCGCGCTGCTAATGGAGCTGCCAGCAGGGGACCAGAGGGGACCCAGAGGATGCAGAGGAACTTGGGGGGGGGGGGGGGGGGCTGGAGCAATCCCCAGGTAAGTTCAGTATTGCACTTTCTATGTCTGTTCAGGGTCACTTTAAAATGACATACTCATAAATGTACAACAGGCAAGTTTGGTCTTGGAAAACATAATGAAGCAGTCAAAGTGAACACAACTCATTGGTTTAAAAAAGACGGCACAAGAGAAGACTTAACACATGGGCATCACCAGTTTGTCAATATCTGGCTGGCCACTCTGGGTTCTGGATGGCCAATATGTGAAGTAGTCGGGCTACTGTGACCAATGTGCAAAACAAGTCGCGGTTGTCAGAAGTTTCCAAGGACACTGTATTCCCCGCCTCCTCTCCCTGCCTCGTGTCATCCTATATATACAGGGCAGCCCATCCAATGCGCCTGCACTCTCTCCCTCCCTGCTGGGTGTGCGTATGATGTCTCCGGCCTTTATTGCAGCTTGGGTCGCCAGGATTTGTGTTAGTAACACAGGCTGCAATAAAGGGAGGGAGAGGGTGCAGGCACTGGCTGCCCTGTACATTTTCTCCCTGCAGACAGATGTGAGAAGAGGAGTGCAGGTGCTGCTCCTCGCATTGACCGCAGTAGCCCAACCACTTCGGATTTTGGCCATGACATATACATATTATTTTGTGAATAATACCATACTAATACATAATAATGCTCTTCTTTTTTATAGGAAATCAACCTTTGATATGTTCAATTTCTTGGCTTCCAAACATCGGCAACCTCCACAATATAAACCAAATGAGGAAGAGGAGGAAGAGGTACAACTCAAATGTGTCAGGTAATGTTTACATTTTAGTACGTTAAAATCTGAACCCCGAATGCCCTTTCTAATGTGTACAGTTTCCTGCTTAATTTATCTCTACCACAACTGTAAAGAGAAATAACCTTTTTTGGGGTTTAAAGGGAACCCGAGGTGTGAGACCAGATTTATTTACTTTTAAACAGTACCAGTTGCCTGGCAGTCCTGCTGATCTTTTCGGTCTAAATTACACACCTGAAACAAGCATTCAGCTAATCTTGTCAGATTTGTCAATAGACATTTGATCTGCATGCTTGTTTAGGGTTTATGGCTAAGTATTATAGGCAGAGGATCAGCAGGACAGCGAGGCAATGTGCATTATTTAAAAGGAAATAAACATGTCAGCCTCCATATCACTCTCACCTCAAGTTCCCTCTAAAGAAAACCTGTAATAAAAAAAAAATCGATCTGGGGGATACTTACCTGGGAGGGGAAAGCCTCGTTAGGATCCAGAGGCTTCTCTGTACTCCTCTGTTTAAGTGCCAGGGTCCCCCGAAGTGCGGCGAGGTAAATATTTACCTACTGCCATCCTGCGCAGGTGCACCAGCTGCTCTTCATTCGGTTTAAGGCGGAAATAGCCGAACCCGAACGATCCACTGTACTGCGCCTGCGCAGGATCCCAGAGAGGTAAATATATCACAGCTTGTCAGGGAAAGATTTTGGGGAGCCAGCGCTGGATTCCCTTAAGCTACAGGGGATGGGGAAGTCTCATTGGGACCCTGAGGCTTCCCCCTCCCAAGATGAGTATCCCTCAGAGAGCTTTTTTTAAAGTACAGAGTCTCTTTAAAAAAGAGCTGAACAAATTGAAGCAACTTTAATGGAATTTTCTGTTCCCCTAAATTCTCTATAATGTGTACACAGTATCGCCTTATTTTCACCACACAGTCACATGGCGTACATTTAAAATGGATGTGGGCAAATGTGGGAGCAGGATGAAGCCGAAAGATGGCTCACCCTGCTCCTGCTGAAACTCGAGGCCATGTTAAATACTACTCCTTTCTGGGAGTTGTTGCAACTTAGGGGATACATGTAATTCGTGCACTGGCTATTACCGGCGAACAAACTGCCTTGTTTTATTCTAAAATTATTGCCCTATCCTCAGTCCCTTTTTCTTCTCACATTTTTAAAATGGACCTAAACTCAGAATTTCCTCTTTACTCTAAAAGATAAGCAACAGCATAATAATCTTTTAAGAAAAATATTTCTTTGTTACAACTTATAGAACTCCTACAATAAGCCTGCAGTGTTTACTTCCTGGAATTCCTGGGAGCACAGAAAGGGTTACATATTATCACAGAGCAACGGCACAGTTCAAATCCACCTGACAGCCCTGATTTACATTTGCTGATTACTTGCTAATATCAGCTAATTACATAGGCTGATCTCTCTAAACACACATTGAGTCACTTTCTCTGCAACTATGTTTCCCTTGTCTGCTGTGCGAGAGTTCAACCACTGTGGGACCGTCTCACGCCAATGGACCGATTGCCGTTAAGTCCTGGGGCTGGGATTTGCAGATTACGTGCAGGCTGCACACGCATCTCCTGCTCGGGGGCGGAGCTCTGCCTCGCCTTCGGTCTCCGAGCTGCGATTGCCGCTCGGATGACTGTTAGACGGCGTCTTTTCACTAAGTACAGCGCCGCAATCAGCAGCAGCGCTATACTGGGGACAGCCGTGTGACACGGTTGTCCCCCTGGGGGACAAGAGAGCAATTGGCTCTTGTAGGCAGAAGCCTATGAGAGCCGATCGCCAGGATTGGCCGGCTGGGGGGAGGGAGGGGTTTAGTAAAAAAACAAAACACAAAAACACACAAATATTTATTTAAAAATAAACAACTGGGGGGCCATCAGACCCCACCAACAGAGAGCTCTGTTGGTGGGGGGAAAAGGGAAATCACTTCTGTGCTGTGTTGTGCAGCCCTGCAGCTTGGCCTTAAAGCTGCAGTGGCCATTTTAGTGAAAATGAGCCTGGTCTTTAGGGGGGTTTACCACTGTGGTCCTCAAGTGGTTAAAGTTTTTTTTTTTTGTTTTGTTTTTTTTAAGTTTCACTTACCTGGGGCTTCTACCGGACCCCTGCAGATGTCCTGTCCCACGCCGGTCCTCATGGATTCTCTGGTCCCCTGCTGTAGCTTACTTTTTTTTTTTTTAAACTTGCATGTTGTTGGCCACTGCACCTGTTCGACCGTGGCCACCTGCGTCCTCACTCCTGCTCACGTCGCCGGGAGCATCCTGCACAGACACAGTATGAAGTTTTCTGGTACTGCGCCTGCGCAGGACGCTCCCGGCGACGGGAGCGAGGACACGCGGCTGCACAGGTGCAGTGGCCATAGTCGGTGAAACGGAAAGTGAGCTGCGGCGGGGGACCAGAGGATCCTTGAGGACCAACGCGTACACAGGACTTCTGCAGGAGGCCGGTTGAAGTCCCAGGTAAGTGAATATTTTTTTCCTGTAAACCTTAAAGAACCCATTTAAGTCTGCTTTCAATTTTGTGATGACACATTTTAGATGCTCAATTGTCCATAGCTGGGTTTTATGTGATGTTTTTTAATACTCAATTTAGGAAACCATGCTAAACTTTTGTATTTGTTTCCAGGAGGGCCACCAGTATGGATCTACCAATGCCAATGAGGTTTCGTCACCTTAAAAAGACATCCAAAGAGGCAGTAGGTGTCTACAGGTAGATACCCATATTTTCTGAATAGGAATAAACATACACCTCTGTACTATTCTAAGCTGTTTTCTCCCCATGATACAAGCATGTAACTTTTCAGTTGCCAATACAGGCTGGGAAAGGGCACAGACAGGAACATTACCCGTGGCGGTTAACCACTCCAGGACGCTACATGTAGCGTCCAGAGGCGCCTTTAATGACAGGGAAAATCGGGACCCGAACGCCGCGTTCGCGTAAACGCACGTAAAAGCCTGGTGCAAACATCCACATTCACTTGAATGGGAGCGTTTAACGCCAAGTCCCGAATGCTGGTGGTAAACGCTCCGCAGACGCCCGGCTGAACCAGCCCTTACAAATGTAGTATCATTTGCTTTGTTTCTTTAGTAGCACAGTTCACCGCCCACCTCATACATATTCAGTTTTATGCAGAAGGAAATGGGCTGGAGCTTGTGGCAGTCACTACACAGGCACGGCTTTCTGTGCTTGTAGTTCACAGGAAGTGTAATTTCAAGACTCCTCTCTCTGAACAGGAAACCCAATAAGCTGAATGTGGTCTTGCCTCCATATGAATAGGTGTACAGCTGCCTACATGCAAAGCTATGAAACTACATATTACAGTGCCAAAAGTAATCTGTACAATTTACACTAAATAATGTGAGCTTTTACAATTTACCTATTTCCAATTTCGGTTTTGTTGGTTTTTAAAATGATACCTATACTTTCACTTTTAGCTGTGGAATGAGGGAAGCAGCAAATGTAAGACTCCAGCTTAGATATTGTTAGAAAAGAGACATTTAGCTTAAATACATATTCTTGTATTCATCCATGTGCATAATTCACTGTTTTGCTTTTAGATCTCCAATACACGGCCGGGGTCTCTTTTGCAAGAGAACAATTGATGCTGGGGAGATGGTAATAGAGTACTCAGGAAACGTTGTCCGTTCTACCTTGACTGACAAAAGAGAAAAGTATTATGATGGAAAGGTGAGAAGTAACAGCTTGTATTTCAGACTGTATAATGTGTTTTTACCAGGGGCGCGCTCGGGGCCGTTTTGTGGGGGTTGGAGGGGTGGCAGCATGAGGGGAAAGCCTTGCCCACAGTCGGCGGGGAGAGGGGAAGTTCCCTCCCTCACCTCGGGGCTTTCCCCTCTGCGCTCCCCTCCAGCTAGTTAGAGTGTGTGGGCAACGGGCAGCGGCGGGCAGATACATACCTTCTTCTGTGCGTTCCATCGTAGACTTCTCGCTCTAGCGGCTGACGTCACTTCCGGAAGTGACGTCAGCCGCTAGAGCGAGAAGTCTACGATGGAACGCACAGAAGAAGGTATGTATCTGCCCGTTGCTGCCCACACACTGTAACTAGCTGGAGGGGAGCGCAGAGGGGAGAGCCCCGAGGTGAGGGAGAGGGGGGGAACTTCCCCCTCTCCCCACCGACTGTGGGCAAGGCTTTCCCCTCATGCTGCCACCCCTCCAGCCCCCACAAAACGGCCACGAGCGGGCCCCAGGGGAGGGGGGGGGGGGGCGCTCTGAAATTCTGCAGGAGGGCCCGGTGGGGCCTGGTTTTTTACATTTATGTCAGCTCATATAAAGGAAATAAACTCTCTGCATGTCGTACACATACCCCAGGGGGTAATTTTGATGGACTCTGGGGAGTACTTGGGCTTGATAAAATTACATATAACAAATGTTGTCTTTTAGAAAATATAAATTATATAAAAAATTGTAAATTAAGTTTAGTTCATTAAAATAAATTCTATGTAAAACAGAATTTTGCCTTCTTAACCACTTGATGACCCAGCCTTTACCCCCCCTTAAGGACCAGCGCTGATTTTGCTGATCTGTGCTGGGTGGGCTCTACAGCTCAGATCAAACACCAGGCAGAGCGACCAGATCGAAACCTTTTTTTCCCCACTAGGGGGATGATGTGCCTGGGGGGGGGGGTCTGATCGCTCCTGCCTGCGTGTGGCTGGCGGAGGGGGGGGGCACCTCAAAGCCCCCTCCACCGCAGGATTCCCCCTCTCCTCCCTCCCTTCCCCGGAGATCGGAGGCTGCACTGGAACGGATCTGTCCTGTGCAGCGTCTAACAGGCTCCTGCCTGTCATGTGACAGCGATCCCCGGCCGCTGATTGGCCGGGGATCGCTGATCTAGTACAACGCTGTTACTGTTAGCAGCGTTGTACAAATGTAATCCAACATGCATACAGATTGTTTTAGACTGGTTGGTCCTCATCAGTGCATGGCATAGATTAATATGGCTCTATGGGGTAAGACTTGAAACACCCAGAGTTAGATTGCACAGCAAGCTCATGGTGAACCAGAACTCCTAGGAGCGTGTAAGAGGCTAAAAAAAGACCAACAAACTATCTTATTGAAATGTTATGTAAAACAACATTTTGCCTTCTTAAAACCTTGCCCATTTTGCAATTTTTTTGCAAATTTGCAATTTTTAAGGTTGGAGTGAGCATATGTCTCCCACGATTCACTGCTGAATATGCAAATCATCCTTTGTTGTCCCTGATAGTTAACCACTTCCTGTCTGTATGACGTGAATATAAGTCTCTGCACTCTCCTCCCTACAAAGTCTTAGATAACACTGCTTATTTATCTCTGAGCTGATAAAAACTCTATAGAGTTGAAAAGGAACGACAGCAAACCCCTCTCCTCCCCCCAGGGAATTCAATAGCAGAGTTAATTAGTAAACCAGTATAAAATACACATTCCAGAAGCAGACAGTAGCAGATTGTATACATTACTTAATTGTTACATCTAATACATTATCAAAACAAATTAACTGTTTAATTTAACCTTCCTAGCGGTATTGACGAGCCTGGCTCGTCCAGCAGAAACATGCTGAAAGTGGTATTGACGAGCCAGGCTCGTCAATACCGCCAGGGAGATTTCCTGTTTGTCTGCCCTGCCAGCTTCACTTTTCCTTCATTAGATGCCTGTCAGCACGCTGTGGGTAGCGATCTGTGCTACCCACAGCGTGCAGAACAAGCATCCAGCCACCCTGGGGAATCCCTGTGCAGCGGGGCAGAGTTCTGCAGGGCTGGCGGGGGCTCCCCCTTCTGTGCCGGGACTGTCCCCCTTCTATGCGGGCTGGTGGCCGGGCGGGGGCTCTCCCCTCCCTCTATGGGGGGAGTCCCCTTCTATGCGGGCTGGTGGCAGGGCGGGGGCTCCCCCTCCCTCTAAGGGGGGTGTCCCCTTCTATGTGGGCAGGCTGTGGGTGGCCTCTCTCCTCCTCCTCCCATCTCCTCCCCCTCCCTCCCGATCCCCTCTTCCTCAAACCCCCCCCCCCCTGATCTGAAGCCCTTGAAGTCTACTCACCCGAGGCTCTGCGGTGGCAGCAGCACTTCCTCCTCCATCCCCGAAGTCCCGGTCTGTGTAGTTACATTACGAGGCTTGGTGACGTCACCAAGCCTCGTAATGTAACTACACAGTCCAGGACTTCGGGGATGGAGGAGGAAGTGCTGCTGCCGCCACAGGAGAGGGGTAGTTCGGACGACACATCTGGCTACCTATAACTGGCTACACACCTGGCTACCCTTACATCCGGCTCCCTATACATCTGGCTACTTATACATCTGGCTATCAGGGTCACACAGCGTCATCAACATCTTGCAACAAACAATTTTTTTTATTGAATTCAATACAATAACCTGTATTGAATTCAATATTTAAAGAGGAGCTGTTAGGTATAGGGTCTCAGAGAAAATAAACACATATCAGTAGCTAAAGATTGGCTGTACTTACATTACATATGCATTTCACTGTCCACGTTTGGATTTCACAGAATTTGTATATAGTATATGCAGAGAATGATGCTCCTGACAGCTCATGGCAGGTTCCATGTTTGTGAAGCCAAATGTGTCGTCATGTCCTGCCTGCTTCTGATCACAGAACAGCTCATTCTGAATAACACTAGTTTGCAGTGAATATTAATGAGCCATGTGGCTAGGAACAATAGCGGACTCCTGCAGTGTACTCTGCCCAGGAGATTTATCTGTGCTGTGGCTGGACTGAGTTTTAGAAGCTGCTGAAACTTGATCCCGTCTTCTCCTTAGCAGCCGAGGGGAGGGCCCCAGAATGCTTTGCAGTATGTTATGCGGCTTGCGGCTTGCTTAGGTCTAAGCATTGCTGATAAGCATACATCAAAGGTAAGATAGATCTTTATCTTCAGTAATGTCTTTTTGGCTTCCTTCTAAACTGTTTAACACAGGAGACTAGAGGTTTAAATTAGCTTCTGCAGCCTGACAGTTACTCTTTAAAAAAAAATTGAATGCAAAAAAAATAAATGGTTGAAAATTATTGGAAATTAATTGAAACACTTTTTGCACGGAAATCCTGGGGAAATTGAACGCCATAAACAGGAGATAGACAAATAAAATGTGTGGGTTTAATGTACAATAGAACTGTTTACATTAAAGCTATAATGTATGAAAGTGGATACAGTGTGTATTTCTTCACTTTTTTCCTTATTTTCCTTTTAAAATGCATAGAATGCATACCAAAATAATGTTGAAAAACACTGAAATAAAGCATACTTGTAGTTGTCTGTAACTGGATTTTTTTATTGTCCTTGTAGGGAATTGGCTGCTACATGTTCCGTATAGATGACTCCGAGGTTGTTGATGCCACTATGCATGGCAACGCTGCTCGCTTCATCAACCACTCTTGTGAACCTAACTGTTACTCCCGCGTCATTCCTATTGATGGACAGAAACACATTGTCATCTTTGCAATGCGTAAAATAAATCGAGGTGAGGAACTCACGTATGACTACAAGTTCCCAATTGAGGATGCTAGCAACAAGCTGGCCTGCAACTGTGGAACTAAGAAATGCCGCAAGTTTCTCAACTAGTTTCCAAGATCTTCTCGTCTGTCCAGAAATCCGATGGCGACTGAACACTCTTCATGCTTGCAGGACCATTCCTCAAAGCTAAACTTGAACCTTATCTGCAGTGGTCACTATTCACTGGTACATTGCACTTCCAAGTGGTTAAGTATCCAAGACTTAATAGGATTTTTTACCAGTAATAATAATGCTGTGCTTTATAATAGTGTACATATGGATTTTCAGTAAGATCCTTCTTTCTCATTCCACTATACAGTGAGGATTTGTGTTTGTGTACTGCTTTGCTACCACCTAGCAGTGAATACCTATGATTAGTAGTTTAAATCTTTCTATTGCTGATATGCAACATTGCATGGCACAGTTATAAAAAAATTGTTAGAGGTATGTCTTGCAGGGAGAATGATAGCCTTTTTATTAAAGGTAGAAGACCGCTTTAGGAAGGTCCTCATCTTGTGCCACATGGTTGTTACTTCTGTAAGTCTGTGCAATCTTGGCAAGCTTGAGGTAAGCAAGAGGCACTGAGGTTTGGAGGTTTTCTTCAGGTGCCAGGAGGGAAGGTGACAACAGGAAGTGCTGGCAATCTGTCGTTTGTCACAGTCTGTGCTGTTTAACGTTCAGATAAATTCTGCAGACAGTGGTGCAGGGAATTCTTGTTTATCCTAACTGTCCAGGCACTGTATTATTTTTGGGCATTAATCAGGAGTGGCTTCATAATGTTAAACATCCAGCCTTGCATAGCATGAAATGGATAACCGTACAGTCCATTCAAGAAATATGCTGAATGTTTTATGCTGGACCCGGATAACACTCCTTAAAGCAAACCTGAACTGAAACAAAAAAGAGATATTAATTTCATGTGTAGTAGCAATGGTACATAGAACTTTTCTGGAGACTCACAATGTTACTTTCCATCCAAAGAGTTAAATTTTAACGGCACAGCAGCCTTGTCAGTGTGATATAAAATCTGGTTCATTCAGCTCCCAACAAAACAAAATAATTAGCTTTTGAGCTCCAGAGCACTGTCCTGTTATCAGGACTATTTGCTCAGCCAGATAAAAGGAGAGAACTAGTGCAGTTTGACTTCCTCATTTCTATACTGGTCTACAGTAATATGCTGGGTACACACGTTGCGTTTCCGCGTCGATGCGCCGCTCGATTCGCGGCGTTTCGATTATTTCCAACATGTACGATTCGCTGGATCGATGGAACGTTAGGTCGATTTGCCATACTTTACATGGCATTCAACCTACAAATAATCGAAATATGCTCGAAAATAATCGAATCGATGCGAATCGAGCGGCGCATCGAAAGCGGAATCGCAACCTGTGTACCCAGCATTGGGCTCCCTGCACACTGCAAATCCGTTTTGCGATTCCAATTCCGATTTTCCCTGAATGCAATCAACAGAAAAAAACGGAGGAAAAAACGCATCATGTAGTAACGATTCAAAATCTGAATCGGATGTAAAAACCGATTCAAAATTGGAATCGCATGCAGTGTGCCGGGAGCCTTAATTTGTGCAATTAAAAAAAAAAGATATTAACACAGGCAAGTTCTAGATAGGCTTCTTCCTATGTGTACCAATGTGTATCAGATCATGTCCCATGTCAGTTCAGGTATGCTTTAAAGCGGGACTACATGCAGATATAAAGACCATTATTAATCCCTATAGTGAAACCATCCAAACGATTGCTGAAATTTGTATCAGGTTGTCCTCTTACTAGAAAATCACCCAAATCACAGATGCATAATTTCCCATAAAACCTTGGCTGAATAGTGGGCAGGATTCTGACTAAGGAAGTTACAATTCAGTCACCAGTAATATTAGCGTGTCATTTCCTGGTGGTGAACACAGTTTACATGCAGACCTGCCTTACAATCTACTATTTATTGCTGTAATAAGATTTTTACCTGGAGCTTATTATTTATAATCCTGTCACGGCAAAGTTCACTTGTGGAATTGGTAAATTTCTTTCTTGCCTTTCATGTAGTGGAGAGTGATGGGGGGCATTTTAATGTTATTAGCACCTCGGACTAGAGTAGGGTAGTCTGGATCTTCTGTTCTGCAGGAAACCTATTTATGATGTATTCAGAGCAATTGTAAATCCTAGTATTATGGAATAATATACTCTTTAGTGAGAGATGCATATTTTATACTTGCCAGTGGAGGGAGTCTGGATTAGGGCTTGTGACACTAAGCAGGTCTTGGGAGATCCCAGCTGCCGCCACATTTTACACAGCCCCTAAATGTGACATCATGGTTGAATATTTCTCTTCTTCCCCCGCCCCTTTATTTGTACCAAATTACCCATTTTACACATCATTGCTCCTCCCCCCCCTCCATGTATTGTTTACATTCTCTTTCTTCTTTGTATTTAAGATTTTGTTTAACGAAGTGTAAATAGTCTCTATTTTTCTAATGAAAGCACTTAAAATAATCGCTAAGTAGCACTTAAGGCATGAGAGTATGTTTTCACAGAGCTCAGTGTCAGTTTTTTGGCAAAACCCATTTTTTTTCCTAAACAAGTAATGTTTTTATGTTCACATTGGAAAGTTATGCTGCTCTTTCCATTATGTTTCCTTTTTTTAAACTGAATCATTGAAAGCTTATTTTTATGTACCACAGAATCAAGGGAAATCTACATGGCATCTCTATACTTTGAGAGAATAATTGTTTTAACATACCTGTGTCTGTTTTGCGCAGAGGAGTCGAAAGGCTTCAACATCATTTGAATGTAATCATCCTTTTTTTTTTATCAGGAGAGGGGATTTACATTATACCAATGTCTCTCAGGTAGAAATAATTATCTAATATTTCATAAATTTGACTACTTACTGCACAGGCTTGTACACACGTGTAAGAACTGTCACCTGCATGGCTCAGGACTCGATCCCTCGGACGATAGTGGGGAGCTGAGTTCTGTTCAGAAGTGTAGCTAGCCTGAAGGGTAGCGACATGTTCTGATGCTATGGAGTGGGGAGGAGGGCCACCAGTGCAGTGAACCACAGAGTGACACAGTGGGCGAGTTGAGTTGAAGAACATGTCTTCAGCTGAGTCCACCAGGCTGCTCTCACCAAAACATCAAGGCAGATGGGGGGGGGGGGGGGGGGGGGGCAGTGAATTGGCACTGTACAGGCTGCCCATATATAGTATTACATAGCTCACACAGAATAGGCTCAGTATCCAGACTTCTCAGAGACCGTGTGGGCAATTCTAATACTGTTTATTCTAGCAGAAATTGTATTTATTTGACAATGTCATTTGTAAAGCACCTGTGTACTTATACCTAGCAGCATTTAAAATGGGTTCCCCGATTACCGTAATAATTCAATATAGATAGTCCTCTACTTACAAATGACTTGAGTTAAAAATTTCAGAGATACAAATTTGTCTTCATTTACAAAATGTACAATATTTTTTTTTTTTTTATTACATATTTTTGTTGTTAGGAGTTACAGTATTGTATAAACTGTTACAAGTAGTTAAAACACTTTAAAAGACATTGAAAACATCTGAAAAAAAACTACTTTATACTATATGTCTAAATCCAGAATTGTCCAAAAGTAAATAGTTTATCCATGCAGTCACACATGATTGCGGTTTTAAAAATCCTTTTGCTGAATTACTCCACTTTACATAGTTACCTAATATATGCGAATATAAGTTGAACGTGCGTATTAGTTGATTCCAATATTTGACCCTCTTAAAGCAGTATAAAACCCTGACATAATATTCAATAAAAACATGTTTTCCTACTTTTTATATGCCACATGGTTATCATATTTGCTTTTCTGCATAAGTATTATTATTCATTTAGAAATTATACGTTCCCAAAGTACACTTTTTTTTGCCCTGAGAGCTGGCTTGCATTTTATTTATAACTGCTTTATTCATCTTCTAACTTAAGATGAAATGCTTTCTGATTGTCTGACTTTGTTCAGCAGAGCCTGCAGTGTCAGAGAAGTGTTTATTTACACTCCTCACTTGATACAATTAAATACAAGACAATCAGAGAGGTACAGAGGTGTGGAGAGGAAAAACAGGAGGGAAAGAGGCTTCAGCCAATCAGGATGCATTAGTATGTCTGAGGGGGAAGTAAAGAAGCAAAAAAAAAAAAAAAAAGACAACCTAGCATGGCCAGCGAACTTCCTTTGTGCAACGGATGTACCAAATAAGAGTCAGGTAAACTGGGGAATGATCATTTATCAACAAGAAAAGTAATACTGATTTTTAACTTTTGGATTGCCTGGTTAGCATCCTTATTACTTGTTTAGCAGATAAAAATAAAGAATAGATTTTTTTTTATTTTATGCCCAACAGTTACACTTTAATTGCTGTGGCCAGGACTTTCAGACCTGTGTTTTTTTGGCATTTCCCTTATCAAGACATTATCACTTACTGCTGGGTAAATTGCTGCAAATGGGAATGTCACTAATAGTACACACATTAGTCAGTGTTGCCAGTGACTCATGTATAAGTTGACCTCTATACTTTTATTTAGTGAATTAGACCTACATTTCTAGACTTATTTCCTTACTGTATATACTTAGGTCCAATTAGCCTCAAAAGACAAAAAAAAATCTTTACCGACTCCAGATGACAGTCAGATATATCCCCTGGATTAACACCACTGGGCATTACCTAGTAGCCATGGATGTCTTTCAGCTCAAGGAAAGCAACCACAACTTTTATTAACCAGGGCCTAACACTTAGATGCAAACCTGTCAGAAATCTGTGCAATACACAGACATATGAGGAAGAATATACAGTATGTAGAAAAAAAATCAACTCCTTCCAAAATATAAATGATTCACATTTTATTGCATCGCAGTCTAAAATGGAGACCTGCAAAAAAAACCAAAAAACTGTACATATACGTATAAACAACGCAGCTTGAAAGGTATAACAGCAACAGTCCAGAAAAAAACAATCTTCCTGCCTCCCCCCCCCCCCCCCCCCATACAAATCTTGTTCTCTTTTGCACACCACGCTATTCGGCTTTTAACTGTGATTAGTTGTAAGCATTTGTGATATATTATTTAGCATAAACACAGCATTCCTAGAGCATTCCAGTCCTTGGCAGAGCAGCTGAAAGCGAACAGTTAACTTTGGGTGACATGGTACTGCTCTCGAGGCACAGGCACAAGTCAGTAGATGGATAATCAAAAAGGCTTTTTCTGAAGCCGAAGAGACTGAAGCCAATAAAAATAGTACTTTGGATTTACCATTCCTCTTTTGCCATATCAGGTAAGATGAATGGCTGCATTCCTGCGGCATAACAAGGTCTTTAGCCCCACCGAAATCCCCGGGGCAAAAATCCCCCGTTACTTCCTGGAGGAGGCAGAGCTTTTCGCTGTAGCTCCGCCTCCAGTATAGTCAATCAGCGCTAATCGCCGCCTCTCCCTGCCTCTCTCAGTGAAAGAAGACTGAGAGGTGCGGGGAGAGGAAGTGATCATTGCTGATTGACTGTACTGGAGGCAGAGCTACAGTCCAAAGCTCTGCCTCCCCGGGCAGCGCAAAATCCACGACTTTGAAATTTGTGGATTGTTGCCCTGGGAGTTCGTGGGGTTACAGACCTCGTTTTGCCACGGTAATGCGGCGATTCATCTTAACTGATATTGCAGAAGTGGAACGGTAAATAAAAATCGCTTCAGAGTCTCTTTAAGTCCTAAATTCACCTTTACCGGAACATACCTTGAAGGTACTGAGACCAAACGGTGGTATGGTCACAGTAAACCAATCAAACTGTTTTGCCTTAACAACTAGTAAATGATGGAAAGCCAATACAGCACACCTTCCAAAGAACACTATACCTGTAGAAAAGCATTTTAGGTGGTAATTTCCTGTTGTGGGGATATCTATGTACAGCAGAGATTGGGCTCTTGTCAAGATAGAAAGAAAACAGATGGGGCAAAATACCTTGAAATTCTTCAGGAAAATCTGCTGCCTTCTGCCAGAAAATTGTTAATGGAAAGAAAATTGTTTCCAATGTGAGAATGACCCAAAGCACAATTGACCACCCAATGGTTGAAAAGGAAAAATGGTGAATGGCCTTGCATGTCATAGTCAGAGCCCAGACGTAAACCTTACTGAAATTCTGTAGAATGATGTGACATAGTGGCCCACAAATGACCACCATTCAATCTGAACTTGAATGGTTCTGTTAAGAAGGGTGGGCAAATATTACAGTGTAGCTGTGCAAAGTCAGTAGCAAAGTATCCCGAAAAATGTGGCATCTCAAAATGAGTTTCACAATGTACTGGGAGGTTAATGGGGTAATTGTTTGCCCACCTTTATTATTTTGTTTTTTTCTGAACTGTTGCTATTATATCTTCTACTTAGCTGTTATATATTCCTCTACCTGAAGACCCAGCGTTGCTCGGGTGTGTATTTGGTTGCTGTTGACTTCGCCCACTTTTTCTAACTTTGCCACACAGTCACTCAATGTCCCAGTTGACCCAGTTTGTGAGCTTTGAGGTCCTTGGCATCAATAATGTGAGAATGGAAACAGTTTAATTTTCCCATTGAAGTCAATCAAATCTGATTGGCTGTTTGAGGCTCCTCACCCTTTTCCAACTTTGAACCCCAGTCACCCAATGACTGACTGTACCAGGTTTGAGGCCTCTGTGGAAGAATGGCAACAATTTAAAAATTCCCCTTGAAAATCAATAGGTGAATTTTGATTGGCTGTTGTAGGCTCCACCCACTTTCCCTAAAATAAATATCAGTTTCCCAGTGGGCAAGTGTGCCAAGTTTCAGAACCCTGCCATTCACTGTAAGAATGGCTGCAGTTTACATTTTCACATGTAAAATGAATGGCTCTGGCTTTATTACTGTGTGAATGGCAGAATGAGTGAAATCTGATTTGCTGTTTGTGGTTCCGCCCAGGTATACAGGGGGGTGGGGGCGCAAGATCCCCAGAACATATCTTACACACACACTTTTTTTAAAATATATTTTCATTTCAAAATGTATTTTCAGGGAAAGAATCTCTTCTAAGCCTACTGTACATAGCTAAGGTGCATACATATAATTTAGCTGCGGGGAGATTTGGGTGCAGGGTAAAGCAGATAAATGTCTCACCCTGCTCCTGCACTAGTCCCAGCAGCACTAAATACTATTCCCCCTCCAGTCGCCATGGATAGTGGGGAAATATGTAATTTGGTTTCCAGTAATTTGCAGGCTGTCTTTTGACTGCAGCCAAATTACTGACCGAGTATTGCTATAGCAGGAATACCTATTACGACATATGGTGGCACCAGCTGCCCGAAATCTCCTGTGCTGTTTTTACAGCTCTCCAGCTAAGGTTTCTCTCCAATAAATGCTGTATGTCGCACTAACAATAGTTTAAGAGCTTTTGGCTGCTGAAATTTGTTGGGAATGAAAGTTGAGCTTTAGAATTTCCTATTGATCCATGAAGCCACCCACCTCATAATGACCTGTAAGGTGAATCTATAGTTGAAAAAGGGTGAAGTCAAAGTCAACCTTAACAAGAAAGTGTCAATGTCTATTTCTCATTATGTTCACTGATGGAGTACAGTGTTACTAGTTAGCTATAGCTCTGTGTATGACACATGAACACTGAAAAGAAAGATCTGCCTGTTTGCTGTTTTCCCAGATCCTTGAATCTGTTTCCAAAGTCTTTGCACAATCACTGGAGACACTCGCTTGCACCAGTCAATTTATATTGGCCAGGGATCATCTAGGGTGGGGGTAGGGAACCTATGGCTCAGGAGCCATATGTGGCTCATTTGATGGCTACATCTGGCTCACACACAAATCAGTAGGGGTTGATTCACTGAGCTACACTGTGCAGTAGGCCTGAAAGATAAATCGAAATCGCGATCACCAAGATCACAATTTCGGAATCGTCAAAGCGGCAATTATCGCAATCCCATCATTTCCACATGGGGAGGTTTGAAGAAGTGGCTTCAAACTTTCCCAAAGTCCCGGCGCGTGCATTAAAGCCTGCAGGAGGCAAAGTGGATAGACGGCCATCGCTGGACTCGTGCTTGAACCCATGTCCAGAACTGATGCAGCTTGGGAGATAGAGGAGGCACAGAGAGAGACAGAGAGAAATAGAGCGGGCACAGAGACACAAAGGGGGCAAGAGAGAGACCCAGAGGCAAAGGGGGCACAAAGAGAGACGGGGACAGAGAGGGAACAAACAGGCAAAGAGGGGGAACAAATCTTGATTTGAAGGAAATTGTGAATTAAATCGAAATCGCAATTTCGGACAGAAATTGCTCAATTCAATTTTTTCCTAAAATCGGTCAGGCCTACTGTGCAGCTATGTGTGGCAGCGCAGGTAACATTTTCAATGTAGGCACACTACTGCTGTAGCATGCACTACTAACTTACTCACACTCCCCCCAAAAGGAACAGCTGCTCCAATTGTCTCACTCTGGACCCTGTCAGGTCCAGTGACTTTGTAGGATGAGATCCCTGCACTTTGATTGGCCCAATAGGCTGCCTGTCACTTGACAGGCAACCTATTGGGACAAAGTGCGGGACTCTCATCCTACAAAGTGAATCCACCCCCAAGTCAGCTAGCTAATTGTACAAGCTGTTAGTTGGTATTTTTCCTGTCATGCTGTCGGGGAAACTGCTGATGTTGATGAAACCCAAGAGAAGCTGAAGATATGTCCCACACTTCTGCTGACCGGTGGATCAACTGTATACACATTACCATAGCAACAGGGACAGCCCTCTGCTGTGCATGCACACTGTGCCAGTTTGAAACATATTGTATGGCTCTCACGGAATTACATTTTAAAATATGTGGAGTTTATGGCTCTCTCAGCCAAAAAAGTTCCTGAGCCCTGAGGGCATGAGGACTCCCTTTCACTCTCTTCCCCTTTCACCCTGAAGCCTACAGATGAAAAATGGGACACTGCTGTAATGTATTCTGATTTGTTGCCAGATGGACCTGCCCTGTCCAGCTTAGGCCATGCCTGTCCAGCAGGGATCTACAGCAATGACTAGTAAATGCATTCCTCAGTGCCCTCAGTATTGCGGATAGTCAGAAATCCTGTTGTTTCCTCAAAATCAATTTTCAAGAAATAGATCTGCCCTTTTACAGGTATTACAGACAGTTCTCAAAGCACAAGGACTTAGAGGAATTTTCTATATCCAAGTGATTATACCTCTGCTTCCTGTGCATGGATGAGGTCTGTGCATTGCTGAGATTAACTCATCTATCGCTAGACCTTCTGTTTTGCCAAAAACTCTGGCGTGAATAAAGATAAAATCCTTTTTTCTCCCAACCACCCCCTTACACTCAGCTACAGTGGTCAACTTGACACCTCCCCCCAATGAGCAGACTTGTAGACCTTCCTCTTATAAATCCCACACAAGGCCTTGCTTCTTCACTATAAGGAAAAATGGATGAAAGCTAGAGTGGCATGCCAGCCCTGTCCCCTCCCACAACCATCCCCGAACCCACCTATACCGAGGCATGCACTGCAGTCACTGCTACAATGCAGCAGCCTTTGTGAAAGAATCAGGATGCTTATGCTCCTGTGTGATGTCATCGCTGGAGCTTTGCAGAGTATTTGGTGAGTTGTCATATGTACGTTAGGGAGGGAGAAGAAATTATGGGCTGTAAGAGCTTAAAGAATGGTCTCTATTGTGGCTAAAGCGACAATGTATTATGGGGAACTGCTTGCACAGAACAGATTGTAGCAGTAGGTATGTGAGTAGTCTTCTCTTGGCCAAGCATTCCCATATCTGGGAAGGCAAGTAGGAGAAAGAGGCAGCAAATGCTTCCAGCATCGCTGATATCTAAAGCCTCATCTACACAGTACAATTTTCTGTCAGATCAACGGATGTATTAGATAGTTTCCAACTGGTACAATCAGATTGTAATAGCTTTTGCAATAGATTTTGGGTACATACCAATGCAAAATCTATCCCAAAATTGATCAGAAACAATTTCAACATCTACACACAATGCAATTTCTTATCAGATCACCGGTCGATCTAATGGAAAATTGTACCGTGTAAATGAGGCTTAATGATGAGGTGGGAGCAACGGAGATCAGAGAGAAGTCAGCTGGCAGACATCTGCCACATCCACAGACATGAGATTAGTGCCTGCTCAGTTATGCGTGTTGTCAGCCTAAGATATGAAACGTGAGCATATTTACCAGCGCCACGGACGATGCTGGCGCTATATAAATCAATAATTCTTTACTGCTAATTGTTCTGGGTCCACACAACAAATGTTAGTATCTGTAACTTTTTTTTTTACGCACTTCAACTTTTTGCTTTCTTACAGCTTTTCAATGACTCCAGGGAACATGATCTGTACTTCATTCACTTTTTTGCCTTCTGATTAATGACATATAAGTAACAGGGCAGCAAATGATGTGCAATGGGATGCTTTGTGGAATGCAGAATACCAAGCATCATAGCTACTGTTCTGTTAGGTTTCACTTTGTGTTTTATCCTGTCTTGTATAAAAAGATTTGTTGCTTCTATGTGATCTTTAGGTAGAAATATGTGAGATATGAAAAGGTGCCCATAGACCGGCAGGTATCCCACTGAGAACTCCATTCAGTGAGACGTCTGTTCATCCTGGAACCGCCACACTGAACTTTGCAGCTTGGCTGATGAACAAAAGTTGGGTTTAAACTACACTTGTCATGAGAGAAATGTGCAGGTTGCTCTGCAGACCACCACCTGACTTTAATACTTCCTAAGGGCCCGTTTCCACTACATCCAGATTCACAGCGTTTCCCCACCTATGAGCTGCAAAGTGAACCGTTGCCTATCTCTGTAGTGGCTTGCCGACCAATCACACTTTGGTGACAATAACTGGACGGCATCTGCAGCACACCCTCTAACCCTTCATAGCACGGCCTGCGATTTGGGCTGCGGCTACACAGCAGAATGGGCGCTGGGGCCTAATCAGAAACAGCTGTGTCTCCCAGTGGAAATAGGCCCTAAGGCTTTTCTGAATGACATACTTGTGTTCCAGATTAGTAGACTTATAACCAGAGAAGCTGTACCACAGCCAAGCAATATGCCTTTTTAGAAGGTGGTCAGCGGTGGCTATTGTACCAATTGGCTTTCGTGTACAAAATCAGCTTCTGAACTGGGATGCTTCATTCACAATAATAGCTCTGTTAATCCAATCAGCAATACACTGAATATAATGCTGTATTTGTGTCTGCATGCGATGACAGGAAGTAGCTGCTTATTATACCACAACATTAGTGCACACAAACATGTATTCCTCCGCTTCATCAGGTGCCAAACTTGGTAATAATTAAGTAAGCTGATTAACTAAATCATCCATTTACAGTACAGCTACATTCTCCCAGTAAGGGTATTATTGTTATTTATTGTATTTATAATTCTCCAACATATTATGCAGCGCTGGACAATAAATATATACAAGGATGACAGACATAACAAGGTTATACAACATAGAGCAAAGTTATACGTGCAAATTGTACAAAATACATGATCATGCGATATGGGCTGGTTAGGTAGGCCCAGTAATACAAGTACAGGCTGTCATAGGACAGGAGCACACAATCCTGTAGATTACACTAGGGAAAGGAGGACCCTGCCAGAGGCTTACAATCTAAAGGGTGGGGTGGAAACACTAGGTGGGGCTGTGAAATATTCAGTAGAGAGTTGCTGTGTGGTAGGAGGTGGGTAGGCCATCATAAAGAGGTGGGTTTTGAGGGCTTGCTTGAATGTGTACAGGTAGATATGCCAACTTCTCTGAGCACACGCTTTCAAGTCAGGTTTATTTTCAGCACTTCCTTCCTTTTTTTCATTAATAAAATGCAAATATTGGCACTGATCACATACATTTTCCTTTTCTCTGTGCATTGATTGCCCTGCAAGATAGCACTACATAAGACAGCTTGTGTGTGGCCAGATTCAGGACATGGCCTGGCATTGCCTTATCACTTGTGTCACAAATTCTGGGCATGGCATAGCCTGGTCACATCACAGATTTAAGATTTGGCCAGGCCTGGATACATTTGTCACAGATTAAGTAAGCAGCCTAGCCTTGTCGTGTCACAGATTGAGGAAGTGACCTAGCCTTGTCATGTGATTGTCACAGATCTACTGTACTGCAAGAAGATATATCCAATGACTTTACCTGTAATCTAGTACAACCCTCTCCATCCTACTTCCTGCTGCTCTTCCAGATTTTGTTTTCCATTTTTATGTAAAACAAAAGTAAACAGGAAAGTGTTGTAGTTTTATCAGTGTTATTTAAAATATATGAACGTTGAAAAACAAGTGTCCGTTTGGACAACCTGAAAAATGTACAACTGTTTCATAAGAAACTCAAATTGTCATGTTGTATGAATGTAAAGTGTAAATAGTTGTAAAAAATACAGAGAGGAGTTTGCTTTTTTTTCTATGCACTTTTTTAATTTAAGTGGTTAGGTTACTTAATAAACATGTTCAGTTTCTTGATGTACCAACGAGTGTGAGTTTTTATTTATATCTTTGCATTCATTTGCAACTGTTGCTAGTTGTATTATGTTTTAAAGAGAACCTAAACTGAAAATAAAAAGTCAAAATAACTATACACAGGTCATACTTGCCTCCCATGTACTCTAAACTTAAATCTCTTTCTCCTCTCCTGTGTCCCATTCGTCCACTGTGATCAATATAATTCTCCGTCCTCCATTTTGAAAATGGCCATTACCCTATAACAGCTTCCTGGTTAGCACACTGTTAAACTTTAATATCACCCACTTGAGCCATAGCGAAACATGGACATTACCTTACTCATCAGTTGTAACTGACAGCTGCTGATCTATACCTGACAGTAACTGGTATATTTCAGTTCTGACAAAATGTCAGAACTGGAAAGAATCACTATAAGAAGAAAATGGTGAGTTTGTGAGAGGAACGGACAGTGAGGTTAGTATGGAATATTCATTTGCAGCTACATCATAAGTTTATTTTAAATTTTACTCGCTTCAGGTTCACTTTAATGTATTAACTGTTTTTAAGGTGACCAGTTTAAAGGGCGCATGAACTCAGAAATAAGTCTTGTAAAAACAAAAGCTACAGGTAAGCTCCGCTCTCAAACACAATTCCACACATGGCCATTTGTATATTTAAAGTTGCTGTCAGAAGATATTGATCTTCCCTACTGTTTGCTCCGTGATGAACTGAAGTAGATTGTCTGAATGTCTATGCTGGTATTTAGCGTTATGGTAATTTTTTTTTTACAAGTTAGCATTACAATTTTCTGGCGCTGGTCACCTAGTATGCCTCAGGGCTATAGAGCCTGAGCCCCTTAATGCAGTTGTGCCCGCTTTTCAGAAACACATCAATGTTACAGATGCAGAAAAGCGGACACCACTCCATTAGTGGGTTTAGGCCCTTAGTATCTACCAAGTGCCACACATTGCCCCAGCTTTTGTATCGTGTCCTGCACCCACTATTACAGTGTTTATCCCCATTATAATGCACCCCATAGTTTCACTTTGTTAGTGTTCTTTGTTTCTCTATAGTGTTATTTCTGCATATCACTTTAAAGAGAATCTGTATTGTTAAAATCACACAAAAGTAAACATACCAGTGCGTTAGGGGACATCTCCTATTCCCCTCTGTCACAATTTCGCCGCTCCCCGCCGCATTAAAAGTGGTTAAAAACAGTTTTAAAAAGTTTGTTTATAAACAAACAAAATGGCCACCAAAACAGGAAGTAGGTTGATGTACAGTATGTCCACACATAGAAAATACATTCATACACAAGCAGGCTGTATACAGCCTTCCTTTTGAATCTCAAGAGATCATTTGTGTGTTTCTTTCCCCCTGCATCTCTTATGCACTCAAGTTTCAGGCTGCTCTTTTCTTCCTGCAAACAGCTTTGCCCTTGTCTGTAATTCCTCACTATGTGAAAGCCCAGCCAGCTCAGAGGACAATTTATCCAGCTTGTAAAAGATAAGAGAGAAGAGAGAAGCTGCTCTAATCTAAATAACACACAGGCAGTGTGCATAGAGGGGCCCGGAAGGCGGAGTTCATAGCAGAACCACAACACTGAAGAACTTGGCAGCCTTCCAGACACAGGCTGACAAGTCTGACAAGAGATAGATAAGTTGATTTATTACAGAGACTGTGATAGTACAAAGTGCTGCAGTAAGCCAGAACACATTAGAATAGCTTTTGGAACTTGTAGGATGATAAAAAACAGGATGCAGTTTTTGTTACGGAGTCTCTTTAAGGAATCAAAAGTTGTTTACACGTAAAAGGCCAGTAGCTTTGACACTGTGAAATTAATGTCACAAATTCCATTATTAACACTTTTTATTGGCAAGTCATCTCATCACCAATCACTACACCATAAGGATTTTGGCTGCAGCTGGTAACTTTAAATCAGTTCCATGTTCTTATTAGAACCAATGCCTTTTAACCTCTTGAGAACCGCAGTGCTAAACCCCCATAGTGACCAGGCAATTTTTAGTTAAATAGGCCACTGCAGCTTTAAAGAGGCACTTCAGTGACAAAAATAAATTGAGTTTTGCTTACCTGGGGCTTACCTCAGCCCCCTGCAGCTGATCGGTGCCCACGATGAGTCGCTCTGATGCTCCGGGTCCCGCCGGCAGCCACTTTCGGTTTTGCCGTCAGGACCAGCCAGGCTGGGGAACGCGGCCGATTCTACGTCTTCCCAGCCAAAATAGCAACACTATGCAGCCATCAGAGCGACTCGTCGTGGGCACCGATCAGCTGTAGGGGGCTGAGGTAAGCCCCAGGTGAGTAAAACTCAATTTATTTTTGTCACTTTAAGGCCAAGCAACAGGGCTACACAACACAGCACACAAGTGATTTCCCCCCCCCCTTTCCTCCCCAACAACAGAGCTCTCTGTTGGTGGGGTCTGATTGCGCTCCCCATGTTTATTTTTTATTTATTTTTTTACAAATATTTGTTTGTTTTTTTTAATAAAAAAAAAAAACTGTTTCTTTAAATTGTATCCCTCCCTCCCCCCAACCGGCCAATCATGGCGATCGGCTGTGATAGGCTTCTGTCTATGTGAGCCGATCGCTCTCTTGTCCCCCAGGGGGACAGCTGCGTCACACGGCTGTCCCCAGTACAGCGCTGTACATGTAAATACACGGGGGTTTCGCCGTGTAACAGTCTTCCGAGCGGCGACTGTGTGTGTGTGTGTGTGTGTGTGTGTGTGTGTGTGTGTGTGTGTGTGTAGCTGCACTGAACAGACTCCAGTGGGCTTGCAGCTGTGCAGTAGCATGGAGCCACTCATGCACAGAGATATAAAAAAAAAAAAAAAAGCTGTGCGCACTATGGAGCCACGAGCAATCTTTTACGTTAACCCATTAATACTGTAAGTGCACTGCTTTTGACCTGTTGGCAGAACTTGTGCTGTAAAGTCTTGGAATGCTTTTATCTCTCCCTGCTAGCAGAAAATACAAAAACTGAAAGCAGAAGTCTTCTGGCATTGGCTCACACTGCCCTCTAGTGACAAGTGGCCATAAATACGCATTACGGTAGTACTGTTTAGTAGCAAGCAAATGTAACAAATAGGAAATAAGTTTCTGTCTAAATTCAGACTTGATTAGCTGCATGCATGTTGCAGATGTGAGATTTAATCTCTACTGCTGGAAGAAACAGCAGGACTTCCAGGCAACTGGAAAATGAAAACAAATTGGTAGCTTCCATATACCCTTCACTTCAGGTTCCCATTAAAAACTGATTCATATGGTTTTCTCATTACAAATCACTCCTCTTGGGCCATATGCAATTCATTTTTTCACCTGAGTTTTCTCCTAGGAGATAATTTTTCACCTTCAATTTTAAATAACATTCCAGCACTTTTCGACTACAAAGTACTAAAAGTAGGTGAAAAAGTGCTATCAAGATTATTTTGAGTATTTTCTTGCATGCTGGTGGTTTAAAAGGCATTTTATTGAGAAGTTTAAAAATATCACCTAGGAGAAAACTCAGGAGAAAAAGTGAATTGCATATGGGCCCTGGTGCTAAAAACCTGTACCTAAGGATAGGGCAGCATCCATAAAGGATTAGAAGTGAAAATGTGATTTGAGTTTTTATGAAATGTGAGTTTTTCATTATTACAATTCACAACATTTATGGAAAATGAGTGAAACCAGCACAGCGGATAGATGGAGAAGCAGGTAATGACACAAAAACCAGTGACCAGAGGAGAAATGTTGGGGCAGGGAGAGATGACAAGAGGAGCAGTGACCAGAAGAGAGATGGAGAAGCAGAGTGACAGAACAGGAGCAGACCAAAGTCAAGAAGGAGAAGCAGGGAGAGAGGAAAAGAGGAGAGATGGAGGCAGAGAGAGAGGAAAAGAGAAGATGTGAACAGAGGAGAGATGGAGAAGCAAGAAGAGAGGATAAGAGAAGTGACCAGAGGCGAGATTGAGAGGCAAGGGAAGAGGTAACCAGAGGAGAGATGGAGAAGCAGGGAGAGACCGGATCAGCCATCATTCGGCTCTCACCACGCCGAACTGAGCGGCGCCGAATTAATATGCACCCGGAAGAGAGGACAAGAGGAGAGGTAACCAGAGGAGAGATGGATAGGCAGGGAGAGAGGAAAAGAGGAGACATGACCAGAAGAAAGATGGAGAGGCAGGGAGAGAGGATAAGAGGAGAAGTGACCAGAGGAGAGATGGAGAGGCAGGGAGAGAGGATAAGAGACCAGAGGAGAGATGGAGAGGCAGGGAGAGAGGATAAGAGGAGAAGTGACCAGAGGAGAGATGGAGAGGCAGGGAGAGAGGATAAGAGAAGTGACCAGAGGAGAGTTGGAGAGGCAGGGAGAGAGGATAATTGACCAGAGGAGAGATGAAGAGGCAGGGAGAGAGGATAAGAGGAGAAGTGACCAGAGGAGAGATTGAGAGGCAGGGAGAGAGGATAAGAGAAGTGACCAGAGGAGAGATGGAGAGAGGAAAAGAGGAGACATGACCAGAGGAGAGGCAGGGAGAGAGGATAAGAGGAGAAGTGACCAGAGGAGAGATGGAGAGGCAGCGAGAGAGGAAAAGAGGAGACATGACCAGAGGAAAGATGGAGAGGCAGGGAGAGAGGATAAGAGAAGTGACCAGAGGAGAGATGGAGAGGCAGGGAGAGAGGATAAGAGAAGTGACCAGAGGAGAGATTGAGAGGCAGGGAGAGAGGATAAGAGGAGAAGTGACCAGAGGAGAGATGGAGAGGCAGGGAGAGAGGATAAGAGACCAGAGGAGAGATGGAGAGGCAGGGAGAGAGGAAAAGAGGAGACATGACCAGAGGAAAGATGGAGAGGCAGGGAGAGAGGATAAGAGAAGTGACCAGAGGAGAGATGGAGAGGCATGGGAGCGTTTAACGCTAAGCCCCGAACGCTGGCGGTAGACGCTGCACAAACGTCCGTCTGAACCAGCCCTAAACTGGATACGAACCATGATGACAATTTGACATTTTCCAGTGTTAGCTGAAGGTGACCAGGAAAGGGTTGGGCAGAGGAGATTTTGTGATTAGCCTACAAAAAGTAATGTCATTTGTGTGACAAAGGCAGATTGGGTAACTATAGTCAGGAAAGAGTTGGGAGAAATTGCATGATATATCAGACTGTAGTTCTGCTTAAAAGGAAGCTTGTGTTTCTGTTGTGAAATTAAGACTGGTGGCAGGACGCGCATTCACTTTGTGTGGGACATTGAAGGTCTTGATGCTTCTGTGCAGTGCAAGTCTTTAGGAGAATATTCTCAGTCTAGCACCAACTACCAGAAAGTGCTGGGAAACCGGAAACACTGTGTGGGCTGATAGGGTACATGAAATGTTCATGAAAATGCAATTTTCTCTTCTGTGCACAAGTGCTTACTTTAAAGGGACTCCGAGGAGTGCCCGAATTTAAAAAAAATACACTTACCTGGGGCTTCTTCCAGCTCACCGTAGGCGGCGTAGTCCCGCAACGTCCTCCTGGCTCCTCTCCTGCAGCCTCCGCCGCCCCCGTTACCGGCGTCACTCTGCGTCGGGCCGGCTCTTCCTGGTTAATGACGCAATGCGCCGGCCGCCGTGATGATTCATTGCGTCATTAACCAGGAAGAGCCGGCCCGACATCTGGCCCCGGTATCGCTGGTAACGGGGGCCGGCGGAGGCTGTAGGAGAGGAGCCAGGAGGACGCCGCGAGACCTCGCCACCTACAGTGAGCTGGAAGAAGCCCCAGGTAAGTGTATGCTTTTAAATTCGGGCACTCCTCAGAGACCCTTTAACTACAGTCCTGGCCAAAAGTTGAGACTGTCAAAAATATTGGAAATGAGAAAAGTTGGTGCTTACGTTTTTCTAATAGCAATTTGCATATACTCCAGAATGTTATGAAGAGTGTTCAGAGGAATTGTATAGTCCTCCTTTGCCATGAAAATGAACTGAACCCCCCCCCCAAAAAAAATCTTTCCACTGCATTTCATTGCAGTCATTAACCTCTTGCCGACCGCGTCACGCCAATGGGCGTGGCCGCAGCCCCAGGACCGCCTAACGCCGATTGGCGTAAAGTCCTGGGGCTATGTTTTGCAGTAGATTGCGCACAGGCTGCGTGCGCATCTCCTGCTTGGTGGGCGGAGCTGAGCTCCGCCTTCAGTCTCCGAACGGCCATTAGTGCTCGGAAGACTGTTACACTGTGAAATGGCCGTGTGTTTACTTATTGCGATCAGCAGCAGCGCTCTTCTGGGGACAGCCGTGTGACACGGCTGTCCCCCTGGCGGAGAAGAGAGTGATCAGCTCTCATGGGCAGAAGCCTGTGACAGCCGATCGCCATGATTGGCCGGCTGGGGGAGGGAGAGGATTTGGTGAAAAAAAATAAAATAGTAATAAATATTAAAAAAAAAATTTTTTTTAATAAAATAAACACAGGGGGATCAGACCCCACCAACAGAGAGCTCTGTTGGTGGGGAGAAAAGGGGGGGGGGGGAAATCACTTGTGTGCAGAGTTGTACGGCCCTGCAGCTTGGCCTTAAAGCTGCAGTGGACAATTAAACAGAAAATAGCCTGGTCACTAGGGGGGGTTTAACACCATGGTCCTCAAGAGGTTAAAGGACGTGCTGAGATTATTTCAGTAATAGTCTTGTTAACTCAGGTGAGAATGGTGACGAGCACAAGGCTGGAGATCATTATGTCAGGCTGACTGGGTTAGAATGGCAGACTTGACATGTTAAAAGGAGGGTGATGCTTGAAATCATTGATCTTCCATTGTTAACCCTGGTGACCAGCAAAGAAACGAGTGCAGCCATCATTGCGTTGCATAAAAATGGCTTCACAGGCAAGGATAAGATTGCACCTAAAATCAACAAGAATTGAACCTCTTTCCTTGAAGTTCTTGATCCTATAAATTGTTAAGAAGGCTTCAGGGCGTCCAAGAAAGTCCAGCAAGCACCAGGATCGTCTCCTAAAGACAATTCAGCTGCGGGATCGGAGTGCAACCAGTGCAGAGGTTGTTCAGGAATGGCAGCAGGTAGATGTGAGCGCATCTGCACGCACAGTGAGGCGAAGACTTTTGGAAGATGTCCTGGTGCCAAGAAGGGCAGCAAAGAAGCCACTTCTCTCACACACACACACAAAAAAAAAAATCAGGGACAGATTGATCTTCTAAAGTATGGTGAATGGACAGCTGAGGACAGGGGTAAAGTCATATTTTCCGATGAAGCCCCTTTCCAATTGTTTGGGGCATCTGGAAAAAAGCTTGTCAAGAGAAGAAAAGGTGAGCGCTACCATCAATCCTGTGTCATGTCAACAGTAAAGCATCCTGAGACCATTCATGTGTGGGGTTGCTTCTCATCCACAGGAGTGGGGTCACTCACATTTTTTCCAAAAAACACAGCCATGAATAAAGAATGGTACCAAAACACCCTCCAACAATCCAAAAACAGTTTGGTGAAGAACAATGCATTTTCCAGCACGATGGAGCACCGTGTCATAAGGCAAAAGTGATAAGTGGCTTGGGGATCAAAACGTTGAAATTTTGAGTCCATGGCCTGGAAACTCCCCAGATCTTAATCCCATTGAGAACTTGTGGTCATTCCTCAAGAGGCGGGTGGACAAACAAAAACCAACTAATTCTGAGAAACTCAAAAGTGATTATGAAAGAATGGGTTGCTATGAGCCAGGATTTGGCACAGAAGTTGCATGCCCAGTCGAATTGCAGAGGTCCTGAAAAAGAAGGGCCAACACTGCAAATACTGACTCTTTGCATAAATCTCATGCAATTGTCAATAAAAGCCTTCGAAACGTATGAAGTGCTTATAATTATATTTTGGTACATCACAAACAACTGAAACAAAGATCTAAAAGCAGATTAGCAGCAAACTTTGTGAAAACTAATAATTAGAACAGTCTCAAAAACTTTTGGCCAGGACTGTAGGCATGTGCAGTTGAGCATATGCCCACTTCAAATGTGGCAGTTCAAACTTCCGCTCGACTGGTTCCCAGTCAGTTCCGTTAATGATCCTGGAATGGGGGAGCTCGAGACCGCAATGGGATCTTCAGCTATAGGTAATAACAAGGGGAAACACAGAGAACCAGAGACGTTTAAAAAAAAAAAAAAATCCTAAGGAGACAGAAGTCTGCATCCTCCACCGCTGCCTGGGACCCTCCTTAACATCAGGGCTACACTACGCTTCTGGCACAAGTGCGGCCATACAGCTGCACACTTGACTGAAAAGGAGCACGGCCCAATGTGATTACTGATAAGCCCTTGTCGGTAATCTTCAGGTCGTCAGTGCTTGGCCATGGGGGACCAGAGGACACCTTGAGAAGCCTCTATAGGATCCAAAGGCTTCCCTCTAAGGCAAGTATGTCTTTGTACTCGAGGTTTGCTATAGGTAAGCTTTAATATTGCAATTTTATAAACAGTTCACATACCCTTAATATGGGTGCCACTGTATAAAGAAAACAAAGTGCAACTAGATGTTAGCAGCGTAGGTAAGTGGAGAACAATGTAATTATTAAATAGTAAATTTTCCTGATATGTTCTGTCTAAAAATCTGTAAATAACCAGTTACAGCCACAAGCTCCAGTTATTTATACAGGCTTTCTAAAATACAAACATTTTTGATGATTACAAAGTATACACTGTAATTTAAGTTTTCTACTTGTGTCAGGATTAAACATTCCTTCTGGTGTTCATTAGGAGATCCCGCTGTAATCCTGCATCTTTAGACACCCTTGTTTTTTCTGTAGGGGCATCTGTAATGAGTGTCAGCTTGTTGAAGACACCCCGGCCAAAGTATTCCGCAACCACACTGAATCCATCATTGGAGAGCTTCAGCTAGAGGAAGAGAAGACCGATATTACAAATCAATGTACAGTTTGCATATTCTTACACATCTTACCTGAACAAACTACAGTAAAGTATTAAATAGAACTCAAAGCGGTTTGTGATGGGGGGGACAGATGGGACACAGAGGCATGTTCTCAGCCTCATGACATGCTTGTGTCCCTACACCGGTGCGCTATGCCTCCCCCCCACCACCACTGAAATTAGCGACCTTATTTGTCATTATCTTGGTGGTAAACATGGGGAGAGGGATTCCCCGCTCAAAACATCCACTAGGGGAATTCTTGCAGGCTTTCAGAGCTGCCATTAGGCAGCTCTCCCTGGCCACACCCCCTGCCACTCCTCCACCTCCCTGCACACTGAATGACAGACACAATCTCTCCTTCCAGCATCATGACCCAGAGGACACGAAAGTGAAAGTGGGGTGGGGCTGTTTTGACGGCTGCCTGACCCGCCCAGCCCCCCAGATCAGGTAGCCTAGTTTTGTTTTTGTTTTTTCATTTTATGAGCCCACATCAGGCTCTCTTTAATTACTTTAGCATTTTAGACGTAGCCGCTATGTCCAAAATGCAGCCACTTGTCGCTGCGGCCTATCGCCTGCGCGCGCTAGTGCCACCGCATCATTCATCGATTTAAGTCCCCATATGAAAGACAGACGTCGTCTACGAGACTGCTCCATCTTTCACAAAGCCCATACTTTCATGCCCAGGCATTATTTCTGTTTTGCGTAGTAATACTACACATACGGAAAATATGTGCAAGGACATCTTGTGGCCAAATAGTAAAAATTACATGTACACGTGTTTTTTTGCCCCCTTTTTTTTACATTTAACCATTTAAAGAGAGTCTGAAGCCATAATAAAAATGGTGAATATATATATATATATATATATATATATATATATATATATATATATATATATATATATATATATATATATATATATATATATATATATATATATATATGTGTGTGTATATGTGAATATATGTGTGTATATATATAGCGTGCGTGCCCCTGCTAAATGCTATCCCGCGGCTGAACGAGGGTCCTTTCCCCTTCAAATCCCCCCCCCCCCCCCCTGCAAAATCACGACCATCTAGGTCATAGATTTTGCTACCCCTGTGCGCTTCCGTGTGAGGCAAGGCTATGAGCTGTAGCCCTGCCTCACACGCGTCTATCAGCAGCTGATCTCCGCCTCTCCCCCGCTCCTCTCAGTGAAGGTAGACTGAGAGGGGCGGGGGAGAGGCGGAGATCCGCCGCTGATAGACGCGTGTGAAGCAGGGCTGCAGCTCATAGCCCAGCCTCACATGGAAGCGCTCCCCGGGCAGCACAGGGGGGATTTGGAGGGGAAAGGACCCTCGTTTAGCCGCGGGATAGCTGTGTTTTAGCAGGGGCACACATGCCCTGCTATATATCAGGGCTGTGGAGTCGGTCCAAAAATCCACCGACTCCTCAGTTTAGGATTCCACCGACTCAGACTCCTCGACTCCGACTCCTCTAATTTGCATATTACAATTTTGTTGATTAACAGTATGTAACGTGAAATTCGTCTCTTAACTGCCAGCGCTTAGGAAAGACAACTGAAGTGAGAAGGATATGTAGACTACTATATTTATTCCCTTTAGACTAAAACTAGTCCTTGGTAAGAGTACTTGTAAAAGGTACAGACCAGAACAAAGAACATCTATCAGGCCCTAGGCAATGTAACGGTGGGTACATGTAAGAGTGATGTGCAGGTACTCTGCAGGGGGATGAGGAGATTCTTCCTCTATTACACATTCTTCATGCACAATCTGAACAAGGTTTATGGGTGATAGACAACACCTCTGTGTTCAATGTGCACAACATTCTCAGTGGATTCCCTGCAGCTCTGTGGGGAATGCATATGTATAGTACTACTGTGTAACAAAGGAAACCTGAGACAGATGAAATTAAAGTTTTGTACATACCTGGGGCTTCCTCCAGCCCCCTTCAGGCTAATCAGTCCCTCGCTGTCCTCCTCAGCCACCTGGATCTTCTGCTATGAGTCCAGGTACTTGAGCCAGTCTGGTGTAGTGCGCATGCACACACTCCACCACCGGGAGCATACTACACCTGCGCAGCACTATTGTGCAGGTGCAGAACGCTCCTGGCTGTGGAAGCGGCACGTAGCCAGACTACTCTGGCTGAATTACCTGGACTCATAGCAGAAAATCCAGGTGGCGGAGGAGGACAGCAAGGGACTGAATGGCCTGAAGGGGGCTGGAGGAAGCCCCAGGTAAGTATAAAGCTTTTCTTTTAATTCGCCTCAGGTACCCTTTAATTCATAGTCACCAAACCAAATTTTAACAACATATCAAATTATTTGATTTCATGAGCATTACATTACATACATACATTTGCATAAACCAGCATCAATGCATAATTATTTCCAGCTCATTGACCATCTATTAGTGACATGGCTAGTTGGCTACACATCAGGCTTTATACTTACAGCATAGATGTTATTTCGTATATATAAAAGATTCCTGTGTACACATCATATATACTGTACAGTCACAATCAGATATGTATATCTGACTTTAAAAATACGGGGACTGCTTTATTGAAGCAGCACAAGTAACTAATTTTGGTTGGTTTATTTCATTTTTGTGGACTGAACACAGCTATTACCAGGGCCGGATTTGTACTTCTTACCGCCCAAGGCCGACTATTACCAGCCGCCCCAACCGAAACCGTATTCTACCACCTCTCTCCACACACACCCATCCAAAAAATTTTGGGCCGATGGTGTCCACTATTGGGGCTAGTGCCGAGGTCTCCATGGCAACGTGAAGTGAATCAATCATGTCACACGGGGAACTGGTCAATCAAGCAATCTACAGGTGATGGGCGTGGTGGGAGCCGTCCACCACACACACAGTCAAAAGTGGCTCACAATTGGACATTGGGTGGGGTCAGCAACACGTAAAAGTGAGTCCTGTACCCACTGCTTTCTCCAGGGTAACAGCGCTGGCCAATCAATAATTAAGAAATGGGTACTGTGAGACGCTGCCTTCTGTATTCTGTACTATTTGCTTGTGCTGCCCCTGGTCCTTTCATCCCCCACACCAAGTGTGTGAGACCCGGCATTCTGTAACTGCCTGGAGCTGCTGCTATGTTATTGGACAAGGTCTGGCTTTTTGCTAGTCACACACTGTTCACAAACGTTTGGTTAACGGACTGCAGCTGCCTGTAGCACAGCACAGGCAGATGCCAGCTGGTACTAATAGTGCAGTTATCCTGACCACTTTCATTTGTTTGGACACTTGCAAATAATGCCCTGCAAATAATGCCCACTGTGTGCAGGCCGCCCCTTGTTTATCTGGTGCCCTAGGCCATGGCCTATGTGGCCATGCCAGAAATCCGGCCATGGCTATTACTGTATATATACATTATTTTTAATGACTATTATCTGAGAAATAGAACATTTTATCATATTTTCTATTTTAATTACAGTAACAAATTCATTAGGAGTCGGAGCATTTTTTCCCGACTCCGAGCACCCAAAATATTATATATATATGCCATTTTAATTATGGCTTCAGACTCTCTTTAAGGACCAGGGGATTTTCCTGATATCGGTGCTGCGTGGGTTTCTCCAGCCCGCAGCACCGATCAGGATTTAGCCAGGGCAATCAGACTCCCCCCCCCCCCTTTTTTCCCCACTAGGGGGATGTCCTGCTGGGGGGGTCTGATCGCCGCTGGCTTGCTGCGCTTTGCGGGGCGGGGGCTCTTCAAAGCCCCCCTCCACAGCGTTTTCTGCGCTCCCTCCTTCTCCCTCCATGGGCTGCGCAGGATGGATATCCGTCCTGCGCATTGTAGGATAGGCTTCAGCCTATCATATGCCGGCAATCCCCGGCCAATCAGAGGCTGGGGATCGCCGATCTACCTTGTGGCGCAGCAGCGCCTTATGATGTAAACAGCGGGGATTTCTTCCCTGCGTGTTCACATTACACGTGCGAGCCGCGATCGGCGGCTCGCACACTGTTCACGGAGACACCCTCCGTGAACTGGCATGGAAAGGCCGCTCGAGCATCCGTTTCCATGCTATACCACTAACGACCCGCCGACGCCTATTGGCGTTAGGCATTCGTTAAGTGGTTAAAATGAACCCCTTACCTCCCACACACCCCAATAGTTACCCCAAAACGTTTGAGTAACACAAAAGAAACAAAAAAAAAATTACTTAGCTTAGGGACTGAACTTTAATATGTATGTAAAGAAGGTGTATTCCGGTTACTTTTTAAATAATGGGTTAGTAAATAGTGACGGACGCAAAACTGAAAAAAATGCACATTTCCAAATAATATATTGTGATAGGGACATAATTTAAAACTGTGTAATAACCGGGACAAATGGGCAAATAAAATACGTGGGTTTTAATTATGGTAGCATCTATGATTTAAAAACGATAGTGGGCGAAAACAGATCATTTTTTCCATTTTTTTCTTACATTTTCCTGTTAAAATGCATTTAGAATAAAATAATTTGCATGCATAAAAGAGGGCCCGGCTGGATAACAAAATCTGATAACGATAAACATTGTTGTCAAACTTGGTTAATTATAAATACTGTTAATATATTTTCGTTATTATTTCCCTCTGTTTTAACGTTAAAAATAGTTATACAATTCAACAATACAGCTTAACCCAACCCTACTCTCACACAGAACCCTCCCCTGGTGGCGCCTAAAACTAACCACTCCCCCTGCAGAAACACCCTTTCCACCTAGAAACAATATCTTAGATAACGTAAAATCTGTACATACAAAGGAAATAATATGATAAAAACTATAACGTTGCAAGTTTCTAAAACCATAACATATTTCAAAAACTTTAATGTTGTAATGCTGTTAAGATATTTATTGCGGCGCCCTTTTTTCGCCGTATTAACGATAATTGCATTAAAGTCTATGATGGCGCCCTTTTCGTCCACCCGCAGCCAGCGCCCTTTTTTCCTGCTACCAATAATTCTTAGTGCAATGTACTACCCCCAAAGATAGCCTAATTGATGACGGAAAAAAAAAACAAGATATAGATCATTTTGCTGTGATAAGTAGTTGAATGGTGGATGAATGGGAGGTGAAAGTTGCTCGGATGCATAAAGTGAAACAACACTGAAAGCTGAAGTGGTTAAAGTCCATCTCTTGGCAGAGATATAAACAGTCACCTGAGATAACTATGGCCACCATTAGAAGCTCCATTCACTTATTGGGATAACCGTGGCCATCAGAGGCTCTGTTCACTTATTGGGATAACTGTGGCCATCAGAAGCCCCATTCACCTATTAGGAGATCTGTGGCCACCATTAGAAGCTCTGTTCACTTATAGGGATTACAGTGGCAATTAAGAGCTCAATTCATACAAAGTGCGCTTTTGAAAGCGCTAGCGTTTCAAAGTGTTCGGCTAATGTGTTTGCATGAGCTTGTTCATGCCAGAGCTATGATTTTTTTCCCAAACGCAGTTGCGGGTCCTGCAGCATTTTGGAGGCAATTAAGCCTCAATGTAAAGTAAAGGAAAACTGTAAAATCACTTTAAAAATTGCTGAACAGAGCGATTTTCAAAGCATTTTGTGCCAAAAGCTGTTCACTTCCAGGTCAAAGTGTACTCCCTGTTTTATCACAAGAACTACAGAATTGTCCTGTTCCCCGTCCCTCTTCATATTAGATGAGATCCTCCAGTCATATACTAAAACCAGGAAGGTCCCCCTAGCGGTGGCAAGTGATTTAGAACTGTGCAGGGGCAAGTTGCAAAGCAAAGTGCGCAAGCATGGCAAGAGCAAGCGCTTGTCCACGAGTGTCTTCTTTCACTGCAGAGATGCAATCTGAAACTCGACCCTGTGCAGTACAGAATCGCTCTGTCCCACTCAGAGGAACTTCCGGTTTCGGCGACAGGAGCAGACAGGCTGGGAACGCGAGTGATTTTTCGCGGTCCGGGCCACAATAGCACCCTCTATGCTGCTATAGCATATATCATAAAGCAGCATAGAGGGCGCTATTGTGACCGGAAACTCGAAAAATAACTCGCGTTCCCAGCCTGTCGGCTCCTGTCGCCGAAACCGGAAGTGGCTGCCGGCGGGCCAGGAGCATCTGATGGAGTCTACGTGGGCACCGGACAGCTGCAGGGGGCTGCTGGAAGCCCCAAGTGAATAGAACTCATTTTTTTTCAGAGACTTAAGTGTCCCTTTAAAGTGTTTATCTGGTGAGCAGGGACATATGGGGGGGAGCGCCTGAGCCCGCAGGTGGTGGACCCCTTCTGTGTTTTCACTCCTTGTATGTCAATGGATGCCTGTCACGTAAGGGTGATATAATAGGATTTTAAACAGGCTACACCATATGTTTTTTCCCTATCTTTTAAGGTGTTTCCTTGCACTGCAAGCGGGGAACAGTGTTGTGATTCTGGAAGGAGTGATCGCACTGCTGAAGAAACTTGTGGACTCCCAATTATTGACTGAATTAAGATCCAGTACTATAGTATACTTTAGGTGCTTGAGTATGACCATTTCTGATATAGTAAACAATTTTTCCAAGTCTCTTGGAGTTTAATATGAAGGGATTCTACTAAATACAGTATTATGATAAAGTGGTGATCACACCAGTCTTTTCAGTTGACCACCACTTATCAAATGGGAAGAGAACAAACAAAAGTGCCATTTTAAAAAAGATCAAAACACATTTCTACAGTCTGTTCACCAATTACAAGTAGGCCCTATGGAAAACAAAAACAGCACAACATCACACAGGTGTGGGCAAGTTCAGCAAATATGAAATAAACAAACCTGGTGCTGGAAGTTGTCAAAGAGATCTTTCTTCTCCTCTTGTGCTCGAATCATATCAAGGACTTGTCGGTTCTCGGGCAGGCAGGTTGGACAGTCAGAGTCATTTTCCGCATAGCTCTCAAAGCAGTGCTGGTGGAAGGAATGGCCACACAGAAAGTGCACAGATGGAAGTTCTAGCGCACTGCTGCAGATACTACATTTTGTCTTCTGGAAAATTTTGGGGCTTAAAGATAAAATAAATAAAACCAAAACACATAAATATGTTCCCTTGTTCTGGTTTCTAATGCTCCCTTCTCATCAAGTCCATCCTATTCCCATTCCACACATCGTACGAGTCAGCATAGTTAATGAGGTGCAAACAGTTGAGTTGATGCAGGATTATGCAAATTTTGTATGCAAATATCTGCATCTTGAAAACAAACCAGATTATTCTATTGGACAATTTTCAAAATGAATACATTTGCATAATCCTGCACCAACTCAGAATTATTTACAGCTCACTGGCCATCCCTATTTAAAAGGGACTCTTACATTCTAGAAAATGCTAGCTTCACCTGATTCTGTGTATCTAATGCACTATGCCCTTTGTGTTTGCCTAGTCACACTGAGCCTGGAAGCACACTTAGGAGCATTTCTTTAAGAGAAATAGAAAAGAATTGGCACGGTTCACACTGCAAGAGCTTTATAAGCACCAGTGATTTTATAAGCTCTTGCTAATGCAAAGCTATGGGGGAATTTATAAAAAAAAATAAAATCATATTGCTCTAGTAAGAACACACAGCATTGCATTAGCAAGAGCTTTTAACCAGCTGGGCGTTACGGTCAAGCTCAGCTCGTCCAGTACCGCCGCGCTGGATTGCTCAGGCCCTGGTGGGCAGATTTGCATAATTTTTCTTTTCTAACACGCAGCTAGCACTTTGCTAGCTGCATGTTTGTTCCGATCACCCCCCCCCCCCCCCGGGCAGGCTGCGCTATGGGGTGGATCGGGACTCCCCCTGACGTCAATCCAATCGTCTCCATGGCGACAGGGGAAGCCCATACAGGAAATCCCGTTCAGAACGGGATTTCCTGTTGTCTATTTGCGCTGGCGGCTATCGGAGGGGTGAGTGGGATAGCAAAGGGAGGGGGGGGGCGGTAAGCATGTAGCTAGCGCTAGGCTAGCTACATGTTAAGAAAAAAAAATATTAGCCAAAAAAAAAAAACCCTCCCGCGGCCGTGCGCCGCATATAATCAGAACGCTAGGGAGGTTAAAGTCACAAGCACTTAAAGAGACTCCGTAACAAAAATTGCATCCTGTTTTTTATCATCCTACAAGTTCCAAAAGCTATTCTAATGTGTTCTGGCTTACTGCAGCACTTTCTGCTATCACAGTCTCTGTAATAAAATCAATGTATCTTTCCCTTGTCAGACTTGTCAGCCTGTGTCTGGAAGGCTGCCAAGTTCTTCAGTGTTGTGGTTCTGCTATGAATTCCCCCTTCCAGGCCCCTCTATGCACACTGCCTGTGTATTATTTAGATTAGAGCAGCTTCTCTCTTATCTTTTACAAGCTGGATAAATCGTCCTCTGAGCTGGCTGGGCTTTCACATACTGAAGAATTACAGACAAGGGCAAAGCTGTTTGCAGGAGAAAAAAAAAGAGCAGCCTGAAACTTCAGTGCATGAGATTCTGCAGGGAGAAAGAAACACACAAATGATCTCTTGAGATTCAAAAGGAAGGCTGTATACAGCCTGCTTGTGTATGATCGTATTTTCTATGTGTGGACATACAGTACATCAACCTACTTCCTGTTTTGGTGGCCATTTTGTTTGTTTATAAACAAACTTTTTAAAACTGTTTTTAACCACTTTTAATGCGGCGAGGAGCGGCGAAATTGTGACAGAGGGTAATAGGAGATGTCCCCTAACGCACTGGTATGTTTACTTTTGTGCGATTTTAACAATACAGATTCTCTTTAAAGGGATACTGTAAGCCTGTTTTTTAAATCAATATGGACTACTGGGGTATGTTTGCTGTCTTGAGACATACCTTTTCGCCAGTTAGTCCATGTGTTGGTACTCCCAGTGGCCTCAGTATTCTTCTCGGAAATCTCCCACTTTAAAGTCTGAGATTTCAACCCAGGAAGAAGAAGTGCTGCTCCTGGTTTGAGTCCTGCGTTTCAAGACAGGCACGCCCCCTCCAGCTCCTCCGCCCGCCCCTCCGGTTGCCTGCTGGCTCAGTCCTATGCGCTGAAGCTGTGCACACTGTCACTGGGCGCGAGCACGAGAGCACGTTATGCGCATGCATGATAATGACGTCCTCTCGTGCGCAGCGCTAAAGGGAAGTGCCCGATTGATGGGAAATGATAAATGCCCCGGAAGTAGATGCGGGGCTCGCCTCCATATTGGATTCCGGAGGAACTTTAACGGAGGGAAATAACAGCCAGAACGGGGGCGGAGAGTGGCGATATATGCAGATTATGAATCCGATGAAACAGGAGATAAGGTACATATATTTATTGTGGGTGGTTGGTTTAGGGGTTACAGTATCCCTTTAAATAAGCTCTTGCAGCGTGAACCAGGCCTAAGGCCCCATTTACACTAAACTACTTTCGCCTTTTGGACGTTGCTATTACGTCCAAAAGGCTGCTACTGGTGTGCTGCGTGCGCTCCCGTGCCGCCGCTAGTTAGCCCGGAGATTCATTGATCTAAGTCCCCGTTGGAAAGACTGACGGCTTCTTTCAGAAGCCGCAACCTTTTTAAAGGAGAAAAAAAAAAAAAAAAAAAAAAAAAAAAAAAGAAGAAGTTTTCCGTCCTCCCTTCACTTTCCTGTAAGCGAGAGAGCTTGCTTACAGGACTAAAAGAAAAATGTTTGACTGGCCATCTTGTGGCCAAATAGTAAAAGTACAGCTACATAAATTTTTTTAACAATAAACACAATTTATTACATTTGAAATTAACTGTTTACACCCCAAATTACAATAAAAAAAACAAAACAAATAGTTACCTAAGGGTCTGTACTTTTTTAATATGCATGCGGAGAGGGAATATTACTAATATTTTTTTAATTATAAGCTTGTAAATAGTGATGCACGCAAAACTGTAAAAATGCACCTTTATTTCTAAATAAAATATTGGCGACATACATTGTGATAGGGACCTAAATTGTGTAATAACCTGGACCAATGACAAATAAAATGCGTGGGTTTTAATTATGGTAGCATGTAGTATTTTGAGGCTATAATGGCCGAAAACTGAGAAATACTTTTTTTTCCCATTTTTACTTACTATTCCCGTTAAAATGCATTTAGAAAAAAAAATAATGCTTAGCAAAATGTAACACCCAAAGAAAGCATAATTAGTGGGCGAAAAAACAAGATATAGATCAATTCATTGTAATAAGTAGTGATAAAGTTATTGGCAAATGAATGGGAGGTGAAAATTGCTCAGATGCATAAGGTGAAAAACGACTGAAGGCTGAAGTGGTTAATCAGTTGCTCTCAGTTATAACTGAAAGGACAACTGATTTACAAAGTAATGACCATGTTTTCCTATGGCACAATTAACGCGTTTTAACTAAAATCATTTTAACAATGCACTGCTATGGTGAAGAAAAAAACCGCGTACCAACTGATTAAGTGTAAATGGGGCCTAAGTAGTAAAACTAGAAACAGATTTTCAAGGAGTTTGTTACATCTTCTTCTGGATTAAACAGAAGTGACACACCTGGTGGATAGAGTTGAATCTCATTATAGTGAACATCTGGCTATAATAAACTCAGTTCTAGGTGCTGGCCATGTGCCTTTTAATGACTATATAATGTATCCTGATATAGTAATTACTGTACTTGGCCAGGTCCCTTACAGTTTACTATAAAAGGGATGCTACTGTATTATTTTTCAGCACAAACCAACGTCATTTGTGATTTTGTCACCTGTTCCGTAGTTCATGGATCTCTTTTCGGATGCGAGAGGTCTCCTCCCTGTATCTATTAACGGTCTTCTCATCATTCTCTGTCTGTTGGCTCAGCTTCTGCATCTTGTTGATTAGGTAGTCTCTGATGACAGACAGAGTGGCTGTGGAATTATGTGCCAGGGTCTGCACCACTGTAACAAGACCAAATATATGTAATTACAAATGCACTATGAATGGCATACAAGCTGAGAGGGTTCCTTTAATCCAGGGGTAGGGAACCTATGGCTCGGGAGCAAGATATGGCTCTTTTGATGGCTACATCTGGCTCACATACAAATCAGTAGGGGTTGATACACAAAGCTACACTGCTCAAGCAGTGTCCCTTAGTACGGCAGTGCAAGTAAAATTTTCAAAGTAGGCATGCTACTGCTGCTACTGTCAAAACTAACGGCTGTTCAAATTGTCCCACTCTGGGCCCTGTCAGATCCAGGGACTTTGTAGGAGGAGATCCCCATACTTTGACTGGCCCAATAGACTGCCTGTTACTTGACAGGCAGCCTATTGGGCCAAAGTGCGGTGATCTCGTCCTACAAAGTGAATCAACGCCCAAGTCAGCTAGCTAATTGTACAAGCTGTTAGTCTGTATTTCTCATGTCTGGCTCTTGGGGAAATTGCTGATGTTGCTGAAACCCAAGAACTTTATCCCAATCGGTAGCTGATACCCCTTTTACATGAGACAGCTATTCCTTTTCACAAACAGACCATCAGGGGGTGCTGTATGACTGATATTGTGGTGAAACCCCTCCCACAAGAAACTCTGAGGACCGTGGTACTCCTGGCAGTTTCCCGTCTGTGAACCTTGTTGCATTGCGGAAAATAGCTGTTTACAGCTGTTTCCAACTGCCAAAAAAGCATGCAGCAGCTACATCACCTGCCAACAGTAAAAATGTCACCATGTAATAAATGTCAACATGTAAATCAGGGATTTAAAAGATTTTACAATGTGCAAACACTGACTAAATCATTTATACATAATTATTGTAAAAATGAAGCACTTTTTTATTACATTATTTTTATTGGAGTTCCTCTTTAACCACTTAAGGACCACAGTCTTTTCACCCCTTAAGGACCAGAGCCTTTTTTTCCCATTCAGACCACTGCAGCTTTAACGGTTTATTGCTCGGTCATACAACCTACTATCGAAATGAATTTTACCTCCTTTTCTTGTCACTAAGGGCCCTTTTCCACTAGCAATCGCTAGCGTTCACGCTGAATGCTAGCGATTGCTGAATCGCAAAATGCAGGAAAGTTCCGGCGATTGCATTCACGATTTTGCTATGCTGTAGTGTGCATAGCAAAATCGCGGCAAATATCGCTCCACAGCGCGATCGCGTTTGAGCCAAAAACGAATCGCGGTAGTGGAAATAACCTACCGCGATTCCTATGTTATTTAACAAACCGTAGCGATTTAAAAAAATCACTAGCAGTTTGTGATTTTGCGATTCAGCATCGCAAACGCCGCTAGTGGAAAAGGGCCCTAATACAGCTTTCTTTTGGTGCTATTTGATTGCTGCTGCGAGTTTTAGTTTTTATTATATTCATCAAAAAAAAGACGTGAATTGTGTAAAAAAAAAAATGTTTTTTTTCAACTTTGTGCTTACATTTTTCAAATAAAGTAACCTTTCTATATACATTTTTGTCCAATTTCAGGAGTAGTCTTCTATGAACTCACCATACTCCTAACGGAATACCTTGGGGTGTCTTATATCTAAAATAGGGTCACTTGTGGAGTTCCAAAACTGCCCTGGCATTTTAGGGGCCCTAAACCGTGAGGAGTAGTCTAGAAACCATATGCCTCAAAATGACCTGTGAATAGGACGCTGGGCCCCTTAGCGCACGTAGGCTGCAAAAAAGTGTCACACGTGGTATCGCCGTACTCAGGAGAAGTAGTATAATGTGTTTATATATCTATCTATCTATCTATCTATCTATTTTTTTTTCCCCCAAAACATACTACTTCTCCTGAGTACGGCGATACCACATGTGACACTTTTTTGCAGCCTAGGTGCGCTAAGGGGCCCAAAGTCCTATTCACAGGTAATTGAGGCATTTGGTTTCTAGACTACTCCTCACGGTTTAGGGCCCCTAAAATGCCAGGGCAGTATAGGAACCTCACAAGTGACCCCATTTTAGAAAGAAGACACCCCAATGTATTCAGTTAGGAGTATGGTGAGTTCATAGAAGATTTTATTTTTTGTCACAAGTTAGCGGAAATTGATTTTTATTGTTTTTTTTTTTTGTTGCACAAAGTGTCATTTTCCACTAACTTGTGACAAAAAATAAAATCTTCTATGAACTCATCATGCACCTAACACAATACCTTGGGGTGTCTTCTTTCTAAAATGGGGTCACTTGGTGGGGTTCCTATACTGCCCTGGCATTTTAGGGGCCCAAAACCGTGAGGAGTAGTCTGGAAACAAATGTCTCAAAATGCCTGTTCAGGGGTAGAAGCATCAGCAAATTTTGATGACAGGTAGTCTATGAGGGGCCGAATTTTGTGGAACCGGTCATAAGCAGGGTGGCCTCTTAGAATGACAGGTTGTATTGGCACTGAAGTGCAGGAAGCGCAGGATGTTCTCAAGTCGTGACCTGGACATGGCAGCAGAGAACATGGGCATGTGATGTATTGGGTGCGTAGACCAATAAGACCGCAATACATTATTTTTGACTAGACCCATGTTAAGGAGAAGGCCCCAAAAAAGTTACGTTCGGAAACTTGGAGTGGTTTCCACCGAAAAGGCTGGGCATGGTAGCTTCTTGGATTGTTAGTTGCGTATTGTGTGGCATAACGGTTGGTCTCAGCGACAATTAAGTCGTAGAGACCAGCAGTGATCAGAAACTCTGTCACTGCGGTGGGACGGGTGAGGGTTTGGCCGGGTGATCAGAAGCCCGCAGGGGGCAGATTAGGGCCTGATCTGATGGATAGGAGTGCTAGGGGGTGACAGGAGGTGATTGATGGGTGTCTCAGGGTGTGATTAGAGGGGGGGGGGGGGAATAGATGCAAGCAATGCACTGGGGAGGTGATCAAGTGGGGCGGGGGGGGGTCTGAGGGCGATCCGAGGGTGTGGGCGGGTGATTAGGTGCCCGCAAAGGGGCAGATGAGAGTTTGATCTGATGGGTATGATGGGTATCAGTGACAGGGGGTGATTGATGGGTGATTACAGATGTAAATAATGCACTGGAGAGGTGTTCAGGCAGGGTCTGAGGGTGATTTGAGGGTGTGGGCGGGTGTTTGGGTGCCCGCAAGGGGCAGATGAGGGTCTGATCTGATGGGTAGCAGTTACAGATGGTGACAGGGGATGACTGAGTGATTGAGAGGTGATCAGTAGGTGATTACAGCGGCGAATATATGCAAGCAATGCACTGGCAAATTGATAAGGGTGGGGTCTGAGGGCAATCTGAGGGTGTGGGCGGGTGATTGAGTGCCCGCAAGGGGCAGATTAGGGTCTGATCTGATGGGTAGCAGTGACAGGTGGTGACGGGGTGATTGATGGATGATTAGTGGGTGATTAGAGGGGAGAACAGATGTAAACAATGCACTTCGGAGGCGATCTGAGGGCGGTCTGCGGGTGATCTGAGGGTAAGGGCGGGTGATCAGGTGCCCGCAAGGGGAAGGTCAGGGTCTGATCTGATGGGTGTTCGTGACAGGGGGTGATTGACAGGTGATTAGTGGGGAGAATAGATGTATACAGTACACAGGGGGGGGGTGATCAGGAGCCCCCAGGGGGCAGTTTAGGACCTAACCTATAAAATAGCGCTGACAGATGGTGACAGGGAGTGATCGATGGGTGATTGAGTGCAAACATGGGTCCTGGGGGGTGGGCAGGTGGGGGGTCTGAGGAGTGCTGTGGGCGATCAGAGGGCGGGGGGGGGGGGCAGATCAGTGTGTGTGTGTGTGTGTGTGTGTGTACACAAAGACAGTGAGGGCTGCAGCCTGCCCTGGTGGTCCATCGATCACTGGGACCACCATGGCAGGAGGCAGCCTGTATAATACGCTTTGTATACATTACAAAGCGTATTATACGCTTCCTATGCGGCGATCGTCGGGTTAACAACCCGCCGGCGCTTCCGATTGGCCGGCGGGTTGACGTCACAGGTGGGCGGAGCCTGTTGCCGGAGGAAGCGCGCGCATAACAGCGCGCGATCCCCGGCCAGCAGACACAACGAGCCGCACAATGGGCGTATTGCTGTCGTTTAGGGCCAGCCTTTGCCGCCGCCCATTGGCTGTAGGTGGTTAAGGCGTGCCTGACACTTCCGTTGTCCAGCGGATCAACTGCATACACATCACCATGGTAATAGGGACGCGAGCCCTACTGTCCCAGTTTGAAACATATTGTATGGCTCTCACGGAATTACATTTTAAAACATGTGGCGTTTATGGCTCTCAGCCAAAAAGGTTCCTGACCCCTGCTTTAATCTGTTCATTCAGAAGAGATAGAAGGAGCAATCAGGATCAGAGAGCTCATAACACAGGGATTCCACCCAAACTCTGGTGACAGAAATGGGACAGTATAGTTTTTTTTTTACTGTGGCAAGGCAGGCTGAATTATACAGTACTTTATTGTTACATATTGCTTTCGTTACATCCTGAAATGTTATCTGAAAGCTGCTGGACAACTTCTGTGTTTTTTTTTTTTGTTTTTGTTTTTTTTAGATACGTTTTCTAGCCTCCTTAAAGGACTACTCTACAATAAAAAGTAAGCAGTTAACACCTGATAGAACCAACAGGTTTTGTACTAGTCCATCTCCTCATGGGGGATTCTCAGGGTTTTCTTTGTTTCCAAAAGCATTTCCTAAAAGGCAGCTGCTAAGTCTAACTGCCAAGATAGTGTGCAAGTGAGTAGGGAGGCTGGCTGGTACCTTACCGTTTTGGCAATTAATCACTTGAGGACCTCAGTGTTAAACCCCCCTAAAGACCAGGCTATTTTTTACTTAATTGAACACTGCAGCTTTAAGGCCAAGCTGCAGGGCCGCACAACACAGCACACAAGTGATACCCCCCCACCAACAGAGCTCTCTGTTGGTGGGGTCTGATCACCCCACAGTTGTTTTTTTTAAAATAAATTTGCCTCCCCCCCCCAAGCAGGAGATGCGATCTCCTGCAGTAGCCGGCTCCAGGACCTGACTCCTGAGGCTGCCGCCACGGCCATGACCTTTGGCGTGGAGTGGTCGTAAGGTAGTTAAACTACCATTCAGGATATGTGGTTGAAAACAAAGAAAACCCTGAGAATCCCCCATGAGGAGGTGGACTAGTCCAAAACCTGTCGGTTCTGTCAGATTTTAACTGCTTACTTTTTCGCTGGAGAGATCCTTTAAGACATGATCACTTCACTGGGTTCCTCAGCTTTTCTAACGAAACAACATGAGAAATCTTTGGAAGAGACTATTGCTCACACCCTTGTAAAAATCCAATAGCCCATTTTTAAAAATGTTTTTCATTATATTCTAAAATTTGATTGCACAAATTACTGTACAAGTGATTTCTTCTCCCGCTGTCTGGCCTACATTAAGCTCCTTTAATCAATTTAGGTCCTTGGGCATAGCTGACACGCTGGCATGTGTGCCCTGAAAAAATATTACAACATTGAGTGTTACAAGCTGTGCTCTATGGAAACACAGCCCAGAACACACAGCGCTGTATTCCTGCCTAGGAAGCAAGAGAGATGTGCAGTCAGGACCCTGAGAATGGAAGACAAAAGGAAAGCCATGAACTAATGCTGGTGAGAGCAGGGTTGGGTAGCTGTGGAAACTCAACAAAGGTAAACCAGCAGGTTTTGCAGGGTCGAGAAGAGCATCTAAAGCGGCTCAGGGGGACAATCAAATGTAGAGCTGGGATTAAATTTTAATTGGGCCTCAAAATCCTCCAGTAGCTGCTCGAGTTTCTGCTTGGATCCAGGAGAGAGAGAGAAGGGGCAGTTTGTCAAGAGCTGGGAAGTAAGAAGTGAGTAATGGATGGGAATGGGGGAGAGGGCACCATACTGATGACCCCTGAGCCAAAGGATCTCTATAGGTATCTGGAATAGATTGGTGCTATAGGTGCCCTAGATAAGGATGCTTCTGCGCTAAAGCCCTGAGTCCTCACCTAAGCACTGTCCCCAGGGAGATGCAGGCCAGGTGAGGAAGGCCCAGAGAGCTGGTCCAATTCTGTACCCAGGAAACGTAAAAAAAAATTAAATATATATATATATATATATATATATATATATATATATATATATATATATATATATATATATATATATATATATCACAGTGAAAGAGCATCCAATTCCTACACACACTACACAAACTAAGACCAGGGACAGAGCATTTGGGCAGAGCACAGAGGGACACATTTATCAAAGCATTGTGTTGCATTCTAAAGTACAGTGGAACTGTTCTGCATGATAAGAAACTTCTCAAATCCTACGTAATAGTGGCAGTTTAGCGTGGATTTCTGGAGCTGCATTACAGTTAAGAAAAGTGTTAATACATCCCTAAACTGTCGCAGATTAAGAAGTGCTTAATAGCAGTTCTACAGATAGTGCAGCAGTGCAGGCTAGGCATGATTTGTGAAGTACTCCTCCTCCCTGCTGCCAGGTGTCCTGTGATTAACCCTTCCAGTGCTGGGAATTGATGCAATACAGCAGATGTTGTATTGGTTACCTTCAGCAACAACAATTTCCCTCACACACTGCACTGCCTGAGAGACCTTCCTAACTCATCCTATTACTAACAGTTTAAGAAGGAATCTGCACTATTTAGTGATTTCTTAGGATGTCTGAGACAATTTTGCACAGATTTATAAAAACCCACCAATATTTTGTCTCAGACACTCTTGATAAATATCCCCCTCAGTTCTTAGGGTTTACCCTCCTCTAAGTAGAGCTATATATCCTTGGTAATGCTGTGTTCCCCAATGAACAACAGAAAAACAGTTTCCTTATTTTTAGAGATAAACCATCAGGTGTGACCTTTGCAGGTTTTGTAAAAAATACAAACCTGAGGGAAAAAGAACAGTATAATGAACTCACCTAGCAGTGGAGGCATAAGGTTTCTGGTTTCAATGTGCCTCAATACAGTGGCAATGTGTTCCTTGCAATCTTCCTCTTTGCGTGCAAAGTAGCTAAGTGCTTGCTCCCACAGAGAGCTCTCCTGCTCCCCATACTGCTTGCAAGCTTCTATCACTTCTTGGTACTGATTGTTCTGCATGTGATAATGCATAATCTGCTGAAAACTACATGAAAAGAAAAAACAATGCTTCAAAATGGAAATTTCTAGTTCTAGAAACCTAATAGATTATTCATTTTGGCTGGTCTGGTGAAAAAAAAAGGCAACCAGATTATGAGACGAGTTCATTAGTAACAGGAAACAAAAAGACACGCTACGTCTCTCAACTGAACAGTTTTCTTATGCCATATGCCTGCAACTGGATCTAGCATTTGTATGTATGCATACAGGACATACCATATTTTTGGGACCATAAGATGCACTTTTTCTTCCCCAAAAGTGGGGAGAAAGTCAGTGTGTCTTATACTCCGAATACAGGGAGTCCCTGACTTTCAAAAACCCACCAATACGAGCGAAACCGATGAGGACTACCTGTTCTGTGCTTCCCCCATCCCTGCCTGGCTTGCAGAGTGCACTGCCCATCAGCATTTCTCACCCACTCCAGGCACCTCGAAGCGATGAGCGACGCCTTCTCTCCCTCACAGCTTTCCCTAGTACTGTTCGCATGTAATGACACAATAAGGAGAACCGGCACTAGAGGAAGCTGTGAGGGAGAGAAGATGTGGCTCATTGCGTGGAGGCACCATAGCAGATGAGATGTGCCGCTTACCTGCGCATACAACTGCAAAGTGCACGGGGCTAGGGGACAAAAAAGATAAAAGGGAGACAAGCTGTGCAATGGGGTCACGGGTGGACATGACAGGTACATGGGGGACATAATTTGGGGGAGAAGTGCCACAAGACACCCCTGACCCATGGGTGCACCAGCTTCAGTACATTTTTTTTCCCCTGGTTTTTGTTCTCTAAACCTAGCTGCACCTTATGGACAGGAGCATCTTATGTTCCAAAAAACACAGTATGTAGGCAACTATGTAATGCTTTGACAAGTTTGGATTTGAATTAACTATTCCAGAAGCTAGGCAATATAAAAATCTCAGATTAAGGTTATCTTCAGGAATATAGATTTAAAATATATGAGACTGTTTAGACACTATTGGTAGGATTCACTCACAGTTTGCCTTGCTCATACAGATACAACACTCCTTTCTGAAAGTTGTGCATCTGGCACAGGACAAGTGCTTTGTCAAACACATTTTTGAATCGTCCACTCTTCAGGAAGGTCATGACATCATTTTGGAGTTGCTGCCTTACCTGTTAAAAAAAAATCAAAAAAAAAAATCGTACTTCCTTCCAAGGTAGGGAAATATGGTTTGACACACAGTTATTAATGGCTGTTCTTACAAGAGATATGACCCAAGAGCTAGTATGAGACATCGCTTCCTTCTAAGCACCTAGATACTTTCTGGCTACTAGAGAGGAGGAGGAGAAGGAGGAGTCTCGCCACTGATATCCACAGAAACACCGCACTGTGTGAGACCAAGGGATCTGTTCTGGGCTTAACAGGGTCAGAGCAAGTGTGTGACAAGAGGAGGATTGATGTATTAGATTAGAAAGTATGCCCCTTTCCCCTTCCCAAACTACCCACCATTTCCTGTGTTCCCTTAGCTAGCACTTGCATTTCATTTGCCATCATTTTTATAAATGTGTTTATAAATAAACCTGCTCCTTAAGATCAAGTGGTTTGTCATTAATAGTATAATAATAATATCACAAGCTAGAGCACATTCTGCAGGTACGTACCTGTGGGTCTTTCTCATGTGCCCAATTCTGCAGACGCAACTCTAGTAGGGTATCATACACACCCTGGGGAGAATCATTCTGCACTTGTATCATATGTTCAAGGAAGTTCTTCAGTTCACAAGGGTTGTTGGCAAAAATTGGAATAAACTCCTCTGGATTAGCCTTTGAAATAAATACAGAACAGCATTAAATTATTTGGAGCCAAGCAAATGAAAATGCTGCAGTAGTTGCAAGTCACAAAACTACAGATAGTCCCCGGTTAACAAATGAAATAGGGACTGTAGGTTCATTCTTAATCTGAATCCGTTCTTAAGTAGGAACATTGTGCCCTCTCTGTCCCCAAGGTTTCCTCTGTGTCATATCTGCCCACCTCGGGCCTCCTTTTATCCCCTTGTGCCTCTTATGTCCCCCCCCCCCCCCTGTGCTTTTCAGTAAAAAGACACTGGGGACCTGCCACAGAAAGAGGAATGTTCTGGTAACAAGAGAGTCCCAGGAAGGAGCAGCCAAATAGCATGCCAGCAGGGAGGGGACAACTCTATTCAGGCACATGCTATGGACGACAGGATGACAATCTAACGACTCCTACACATAGCCAGAGCTACAAGCAAAAACTTAATACTTAACCTTAAAGGGACACTCTGGGGGGGTCAGTGGAAAATGAGTTGAAGTTACCCGGGGCTTCTAATGGTCCCCCACAGACATCCTGTGCCCACGCAGCCACTCCCCAATGCTCCGGCCCCGCCTCTGGTTCACTTCTGGAATTTCAGACTTTTAATTCTGAAAACCACTGCGCCTGCGTTGCCGTGTCCTCACTTCCCCTGATGTCACCAGGAGAGTACTGCGCAGGCCCAGTATGGTCTGTGCCTGAGCTGTGCGCTCCTGGTGAGATCAGGGGAAGCCAGGACACGGCAACGCAGGCGCAGTGGTTTTCAGATTTAAAAGTCTGAAATTCCAGAAGTGAACTTGATGCGGGGCCGGAGCATCGGTGAGTGGCTGCACGGGCACAGGATATCTGTGGGGGACCATTAGAAGCCCCGGGTAACTTCAACTCATTTTCCCCCGACCCACCCTACAGTATCCCTATAAAGCAGGAGTGTCACCATAAAAATCAAATTTCAACAGCAACTGGTCTGAGTGTATTAAGTGATAAAGATGCTAATCCTGCATTCAAAACTTTTTCTGCTGTTATGGTTTGGAGTTATCACATACTTGAGGAGCACTGGACCTTTAGTAGTCAGTGCCAAACAGTTGCATGCTGGGGGTTCTTTTTATCTATAATACATTCCTCCTCTTCCCTGCCTAGCTGCTTATCTGAAACACGATTTCCTGCTCACTTGTGTTTACAAGCAAGGTTGAGGTGACTCAGCGATTGGAGGAGAGAAAAAAAAAAGTAAAGGGCAGAAATGACATCAGGATTTAGCCTAAACTGTGGGCAAAAGACATGGCCCCCACCAGGAACAGAATTCTCTTAATTTACTATATAAAACTCACTGAAATCAAAACGTGGACAGTACAATACATGTGTTATGTAAGTAGATCGAGTATTTATCTACTTATATATAGATGTTTTTTTCCCTGGCATAGTATGGCTAATACTACTGCTTTAATCTTCTTGCAACCTCTTAACTGTCATGAGAAATATAATTTGCCATTGCGAAATGCTTAAATTTTTTTTTAAAAAAATTAGTGATTCATCCATTATTTTACTTAACTGACCAATCCAATTAAGTCCATAGAGCTCTTGTATACGCCAGTGTGTGCCTGACTTACATATTACTATTCAGGTTACAGTAGGATTTTTACATTCAGTAGGTGTTGCTCACCCTCTTTCCTCCCTCATGCTGGGCAAAATTAGTGCACAAGTCCTTCAACAGCTGTGTAGTTTCATTGGGTGCATGATACATAAGTGTTTTCCCATAGCATTTCATATTGCTTTCTGCCTGAGAGAAGGGGAGACGTCCAATGTACCGCAGTGCTTCCTGAAAATTCTGCAATATAGAAAGCATAATATAGCAAGGAAGATTATCAACATATATTTCATAGCAATTTTGTAGCCATGTTTCATTGAAATATGTAGTTTCCCAAAGGTTTTCCACTTTCGATTTCCACATAAGGTAAGCAGAACTCAAAATCGCCAGAATGTTTAAATGTGTAATGACAGCCATAATGAAGAGACTGTCCTTTGGAAAGATCAGACTAAACTAACTTTTTGACCAGTCGCATCAGCTGTATGTCCATAGATAAAACAACACAAACACTTGAAGCTGTGCAAGGAATAATGACACCTTAGAACTACCAAAAGATTCTAGAGTGAAAGCACTGCACTGTCAAAGCGTTGTCTCAGACGCAGGTCATGTATCCCAAAACAGGCTAACGAGTCAAAGTACACCATTAAAGGCACTCAAGAATGGGCACAATTTACTAGCTTTTTATCCAGTCTTTATTCATTTTGAGTTATGTTCCAACCTTGACGATAAATTTAGTATTCACTAAGCAATTCACCTTCTACAATCCTTAAGGTAAGGATGCAATCCTTAGCTTCAAAATAGCCACACTTAAAAATGGGAAATGCTAAGGATTTTCTCTTTTTTTTTTTTTTTTTAACTATAGAAAAATCACTAAAATTAAAATGTGGAGAGTGCAATACAGTTATGCAAGTAGAGCAAGTATTTATCTACTTATATATGTGGTTTTTTTCTGAGATAGTATGGCTGACAGCTCCTCTAAGTGTATGAGGATTTACGACCTGGTCTCAGCTCCCCTTAAAAAGGACAACTGAAGTGAAAGGAATATGGAGGCTGTCATATTTATTTCCTTTTAAACAATTTTGTTGGCAGGGGGCTAACAAAAGCTTGATAATGGATCTGCCCTGAATTAATCTTGAAAGCAGCAATTTTGTAGTGAATAAATGGAACCTAAACAGAATAGATGCCAAGACTACATCATATGCAGCCTTACCAACTCAGAAGAGCAGACAGTAACAAGGTTCTCCTGTGCCTAGGTTGGTTCCCAAAGTTTTATGAACATCCAGCTAAAGACCTGACTAACTTGCCCAGTGGATGTGAGCACTGACTGTATGCTGCAAGTAGGAGCCTGGCTGGACAACTACACCAGGAATTCCAGGTAAATTCAGGAATTTGGAAGCAGAAAGGACTATTGCCTTGCAGCGCTGGATTCCCAGTTTGAATCCCAGCCAGGGCACTTTCTGCACAGAGTTTGTTCTCCTCGTGTCTATAGGTTTCTTCCTGGCACTCTGTTTTAATTCCACATCCCAAAAACACACAGATAAGTTAAATAGCTTCCCCTAAATTGGCCCTTGACTATGATATATACACTACACGATCGATACACAGACATATGACTATGGTAGGGATTAGATTGTGAGCCCCTCTAGGGGACGGTTAGGGGGCATGACCATATACAGCACTGTGGATGATGTCGGCGCTATATAAATACTAAAAAATAATATATTGGCCGAGACTCGAGAAAGCCCAATTAGTGACAGCAACCTGAGATGCGTCTGTGGCTAGGCTGCAACGTGTGTAGCATTACCACCAATCAGGTAACCAGCAATTTAGTGCAAGATAACTTTGTACTAAAATGGGAGCTGTACTTAACAAGAAGTAGGTAAGCTTTGTAGTCAGATATGCAGAAGGACCACTTGCCTTAATATCTTCCAGTTGTATTTTCAAGTACCATTCATGATGGGCATGCTTCTCTGCCAAATATAAGGCATGGGAATGATAACCGGCTTGCCTAAGAACCTTGATAGCTATTTCTACATCAAAATGTACTTCACCTTCACTGGCCTGGAAAAGAGACATTTAAAAGACAAAAATGAAAAAACATTTAAATACACAGTGATCATAAAAAAAGACACATCCATAAATGACAGCTTCTGTAGCCTCACTGTACCTCAATCCTGGGGAAAGAAAAGCCACAAGCAGAAACTCAGAATCGAGTTTATTCGCCAAGTACGGCAGTTGTCGTACCCGGAATTGGTTGTGGTACACATGGCATCTTTACATGACAGACCGAACAAGAACAACAGACATTACAATGAGACAGATATAGCAACATTCAGATACTGGTGAACATTCATGGGGGCTCTGGCAGATACTAGGGAACACTTATGGGAGCACTAGCAGCTAGAGTGTGGGCCAGTACTGCCCAGAGTGGAGAGAGTTCAGAGATCGGGGTGCTGGCTAGGTGATAGAGTTCAGGTGGAGAACAGCTTGAGGGAAGAATGTGTTCCTGCGCCTGCTGGTTCTGGCGTAGATGGTCCTGTAACGTCGGCGTGTTGGCATGAGTTTGAAGTGGCGATTCCTCGGGTGGGAGGGGTCACCAGAGATCTTGGAAACCCTCGACGCAAGTCTCGCCATGTGGAGGAGGTCTAGTGGAGGCAAGGGTGATCCTATGATTTTCTCTGCAGTGTCGATCACCCTTTGAAGTTTGTGCTTGTCCTTGGCGGATGCTCCTGTGTACCATACTATGACAGAGGAACAGAGTATGGATTCCGTGGTAGCAGTATAGAAGCTGGTCAACAGTTCACGCGGCATGCCGAATCTCTTTAGTTGACGCAAGAAGAATAGCCTCTGCTGGGCCTTCTTCTGTATCTTGGAAGTGTTTTGCTCCCACCTAAGGTTCTTGGTTATGGTTGTGCCAAGGAATCGTACATCGGACACGCTGGAGACCACAGTATCATCGATGAGGACAGGGGAGAGCACAGGGGGGTGCTTCCTGAAGTCTACAGTGAGCTCAACAGTTTTTGTTGCATTGAGAACGAGCTTGTTCTCCTTGCACCAACTGTTAATCCTCTCGCTTCGGTAGGTGTGCTCCCCTTTGTTGTCAATAAGGCCGATGATAGTTGTGTCGTCTGCAAATTTAATGACCTTCACAGAGTCCGCAGATGTGGTGCAGTTGTTCGTATACAGAGAAAAGAGTAGAGGAGACAGCACGCACCCTTGCGGAGCGCCTACGTTGGTGGTTCTTTCGTGAGAGAAGCAGTTGCCAAGCTTAACTCTCTGTGTTCTGTTGGAAAGGAAGTCCCTGACCCATGCGCGCAGAGTGGGATCTACTCCTAGCTGCCTGAGATTGTCGAGCAGGATGACTGGGCAGATGGTATTGAAAGCGGAGCTAAAATCCAGGAACAGGATCCTGGCGTAAGAGTCTGGTTTGTCGAGCCAAACTGACATTTACATCAAACTGACATTTACATCAAACTATCCTTCTGACTGGATCAAAATATCTTATCACACCTAGCAGCGTTCTCCTCCGTGTTGACTAGTGTAAGTAGAGTAGCCCAAAAAATTTTGGGGAGGGTAGCGGTGTTCCACGGGTGAGACAACAAGAGCAGAGCATCCCTTTACAAAGAGCACATTAAAACGTGCTGCAGAATGCATATCTGCCTTTCCTCACTCCTGCTTGCATCCATCCATCTACATGGCAACTTCTGAATCGGTCACTGGAGCTCCAGGCTCACTGCGTTCACAGGACAGTGAGCTTGGAGCTCTAGTGGCCAGTTCAGAAGCTGCGGGGACTGGAGCAATTGATGTGCTTTTAACGGCTTACTTCAATGCGCATTCTGCATGGGGCTGGGGTGCCACATATGTGGAGGGAGAAACTGGAGCAATTGTTATGCTTTCAGAGGCTTAATTCAATGTGCACTCTACATGGGGCTGGGGTGCCACATTTGGGGATGGAGGCACTGGAGCAATTGTTATGCTTTCAGAGGCTTACTTCAATGCGCACTCTGCATGGGGGCTGGGGTGCCACATTCGGGGAGAAGGGGGTTCGGCTTACAAGCGAGTCGCAATTTTCAGCCTATTTTTTAGGCCAAAAGTGGGAGGGGATTATGCGCGGGTATATACTATACCTTGTATTGAGATATTTAACTACGTATATTAAGGACTGAGTCTCCCAATACTGGACAGTGCAAGTACAGACTAGAGCTAGAGATGGTTGATAAGATGCGAATGAATTTGATTTTTATGCAAATGTGTGCAGTTTGAAATTAAAATGCACATCAGCTGGTCCATTTAACTTGTCCAATTCCAAAGCTGCATAAAATTAACAAAATTTAAAAAACAAAAACATCTCATTGACCATTTCTATTAAAGACTTAAAATATTAGTAATCTCCACTACCAGGGCTGGATATACCCCATCAGTACCATCAAAGTGCCAAATCTTGCTCAGAATGCATCTGGTTTTACCTAATATAGTCTTAGCAGTATCGGCATCGTTGGTTGTTAGTAACGCTGTGCTGTGGAGGAGAGGTATTACCTAACTTTTCTGCACAAGGGACATTACTCGAGGTTGTGCATGTAAAGGTGTGTGGCACACGTACAATGGTTGTCACCAGCAGGGATCACTTTTCTGGTGCTGAGAGCTGTACAGATGCCTCATTCCGCTATACCAGAGCCACATGTACTGTTTCTATGGGTTTGGGAGGAAGGATGGAGGTGCCTCAGCCATATTGGAGTATGCTGTGTGTACGCTCCTTAAAACCAGCTGATCTAACAAACTGCACAGTAAATTGAATGCAGTAATCAGAGTAAAAATAAATAAAATAAGTAGCTGTCAACTACTTTGCTCACTTTAATGAACTCTTCCAGACGGGCGCTGTCCTTTAGCTTCGTGTAGCAATTCAATAAAAGAGTGGTGTGGTCTGCATTGGCTAGAGACTGTAAATGCAGAGCCTGAAGGTATGCTGTCAAATTGTGTATCCGCTGGGCATCTAGAAATTTTCGAATAACATAGGAGGGCTCCAGCTTACCAATTGTCCTATAAAAAAAAAAAAAAAAAACTGAAGTTAATAGTCATGATGCAGACAAGGAAAAAGCCAAGCTTACCTCGGGTAATGTCTTTTCCAGTAGTCCGAGTGACAGCACCCCTCCTATGAGACTTGTCTCCCTCCTAAACTTTGGACAGGAAGCTAGAAGATACAAATTTGCATAACAGGCAGGCAGGAGTAGTATATAAAGATGTTACTCACAAAAGGTATTCAGTTATAAAAAAAGACACGGACACCAAATGCTGCTGAAACGATTATTTTAATTATGCCCTTTATTAGGGTGGGCCGGAGGGGTGCTGTCACTCGGACTACTGGAAAAGACATTACCCGAGGTAAGCTTGGCTTTCCCAGAACGTCCTCCTGACAGCACCCCTCCTATGAGACGATAAACAAGAACATTATAAGTTAGGAAGGGACTACTGCCTGCAACACCTTTCTTCCGAATGCTAGATCAGTATTGGCTAATAAGTTTAGTCTATAATGTTTGACAAACGTATTTTGGCTGGACCAGGTGGCCGCTCTGCAAATCTGCTCTATCGAGGCGCCTGCCCTCTCTGACCAAGATGTTGATACACTTCTTGTGGAGTGAGCTTTAATTGAGGTCGGTAAAGGCCTCCCTTGAGTCTGATAAGCCGCGGTGATAGTTTGTCTGATCCATCTTGCAATTGATGTCTTAGAGGCTTGCCTCCCCTTGAATTTCCCCGCAAACAGCACCAACAAGGCATCTGATCTTCTCCAAGATGCAGTCCTTTCAAGATAATGAAGGATACACCTTCTAACATCCAAACAATGAAGCTTCCTCTCCTTTTCATTAGTTGGTTTATCACAGAATGATGGCAGAAAGATCTCCTGAGATCGATGAAACTTTGAAGTCACTTTAGGAAGGAATGCAAAGTCTGGACGTAGAGTAATCCTATCCTCCGAGATGGTACAATAAGGTGGCTTAATGGATAAGGCCTGAAGTTCGCTGACTCTCCTGGCTGTGGTGATTGCCAGAAGAAAGGCCGTTTTCAACGCCAGAAATTTATCTGGAATCTGATCCAGAGGCTCAAAGGGATGTTCACAAAGACTCTGTAACACCACATTCAAGTCCCAAGGAGGCACCTTAGATATCACCACAGGCCTGAGACGTTTAATTCCCTGAAAAAAAAACGAAGAAAGAACTCCTCCTGAGCTAATCTTCTCTCTAAATATACACTCAAAGCTGCTGTCTGAACTTTAAGAGTGCTGGAACTTAACCCCATCTGAAATCCATCCTGAATTAATTCCAGAGCTGAGGCGGAAAGTCTAGAATCCTTCTCTTTCCTTGTACACCATTCACAGTAAATTTTCCATGTCTTCTGATAAATCTGCCTCGTCACCTTCTTGCGGGATTGTATTAACGTCTCAGAAAGTTTACCTGAAAACCCCTTTGATTTCAGGATTCCCCACTCAATCTCCATGCTGAAAGGTGAAGACGCTTGAAGTCCGGGTGAAGAACTGGGCCCTGCGACAACAAATCTGTTCTGACTGGTAACATTATTGGTTGACACATCGCTAAATTCTGTAACAGAGCAAACCACGGTCTTTTCGGCCAGAAAGGTACTATGAGAATTACTTGTGCTCTGTCCTGCATAATCTTGTTCAGAACCCTTGATATCAGAGGTATTGGGGGAAATGCATACATCAGGTTCAACCGCCACTCTATCGAGAAGGCGTCTATTTCCCACGGATTGTCCTTTGGATACAGGGAGCAAAACTTTAGACACTTTGAATTTTGTCTCCTTGCGAATAAGTCTACTACAGGGGTGCCCCATGCCTGACTGATCTGAACAAATACTTCTGGATTCAGAGACCATTCGTCTTGTAATATCGCTGACCTGCTGAGATAGTCTGCCACAACATTGCAAGTCCCCTTCAAATGAACTGCTCTGATGGATGTTAAGTTGCTCTCTGCCCAATGCAGAATCCTTGCTGTCTGAGACCACAATCGACGACTTCTTGTTCCTCCCTGATGATTTAGGTAAGCCACTACACTGCTGTTGTCGGACCTGATCAGGACATGACACTGATTGATTTGATCCCTGAAGAATTGAAGGCTTCTCCATACTGCTTCCAGTTCTCTGCTGTTGGAGGATCTTATTGCCATAGCCCTGGACCACTGCCCTTGTGCTGGTAGAGAGTCCATGTGAGCGCCCCACCCCCACGTACTGGCATCCGTCGTTATGATTCTTTGTACTGGAAAAAACCACATGCGACCTTCCGATAGGTGAGACAGTTCCTGCCACCAGTTTAACGACATTTTCACACCGTATGGGATCAGAATCTTCCTTTCTAGTGCTGAAATGTTCCTGTTCCAGCTCCTTAGTATCCACAACTGCAGGTTCCTGGCATGGAATTGACCCCATTGTACTGCAGGGAAGACTGAGCTTAACAGACCGAGAAGTGCCATGGCCTTTCTTATACTGATGGACCTTGATTTCTGAAAAGAAAGAACAGAATTAAGTACTGCCGAAACTTTTCTTTCTGGGAGAAATACTCTTTGCTGGCGGGAGGAAAAAATAAACCCCAGATATTCCATAGATTGGCTGGGTATTAGCGCCGATTTTGACCAGTTAATTAACCAGCCTAAAGACTCTAGACTATCAATGCATATCTTAACCTGATCACTTACAGACTGTAAAGAATTACCCCAAATCAATAAATCATCTAGGTAAGCAATGATGTTAATGGACCTACACCTCAAGACTGCCAAAACTTCTGCCATCACCTTTGTGAACAGCTAAGGTGATGAAGCTAGCCCAAAAGGTAACACATTAAATTGGAAATGTCTTACCTCTTCTTGTAGGTGAATTGCAAATCTTAGGAATTGCTGGGACTCTAGATGAACTGGTACATGCAGGTAGGCATCTTTGAGGTCCAGAGAAGCTAGAAAACAGTCTTTTTGCAACAGGGTTATTACAGAATTCACATTGTCCATTCGAAACTTCCTGTATTTTACGGCCCTGTTCAACCCCTTTAAATTTAGAATAAATCTGAAGGCTCCCTGAGGCTTTTTTATCAGAAAAACTGGTGAGTAGAACCCTTGGCCTCTCTGGCAGGATGGTACCTCTCGGATCACTTTTTTCCAGAAGGGAAGCAACCTCCTCCTGTAATGCCTTCCTTTGGTCTGGTGATTTTGGCTGTGGAGTTACCACATACTGCAGGGGTGGGGGATACTCGAATTCTATCTTGTAACCTTCCAACACTATTTTCAAGAGCCATTGACTTGTGAACCGCTGGCACCATGTTTCGTAGTAGTGGGAAAGCCTTCCCCCTACTGGAATACTGGCGTCATTGCTTATTGGGTTGGTTGGACCGGGGAAAAAAGAGCCTTCCCTTTTTGGTTTCTACTTGTAATCCACTTCTTTTTAGGTGGGATCTTTGCCTCAGGTTCCTTGTTGCCGCTGCGAGCTGGGCCCCTGTACTGAAAAGCTCTCTTTTTGGTCGGAAATTTTTTCTTATAATCTGAGGTTCTCTCTAGCGTCTGGTCTAGCTTTGAACCAAATAACAGTTCACCTTCACAGGGCAAACCACACAACTTGGAGCGAGACGAATTGTCCCCCTGCCATGTTTTCACCCATATACCTCTCCTTGCCGAGTTGACAAGGGCAGTTGTTCTGGCCGTTAATTTAACCGTATCATCCGCTGCATCAGTTAAGTAATTAGTAGCGTTAAACAAATCTGGAAAGTCCTCTAAAATTTCTTCTCTGGGCACCCCCGAAGCTATCTTAGACTGAGTCTGCGTGAGCCAAGCTTTAAGGGATCGTCCCACTGCCGTGGATGCCACTGCTGGTTTAAATGTTAAAGATGCTGACTCCCAAGCTCTACGCAACAGATTGTCCATCTTTTTATCAATGGGGTCTTTTAAATTCCCAAAGTTCTCAAACTGCAAATCGGATTTTCTCGACACCCTTGAAAACGACGGGTCCAGTTTGGGAACCGGACCCCAGAATTTTTGATCTTCCGGACTGAAAGGATAACGACGAGAAAGAGACTTGGGCCAAAATGCCCTCCTTTCAGGGTCATCCCACTCCTTCCCAATCATTGACTTTAGAGAGGAATGGACTGGGATGAAACAATTCTGGGGTTCCGCCAAACTCACGTACATCTGATCCAAGGGGGTCAAAGATTTCCGCTCCACTGTTATTCCCATAGTATTCTGCATTGCCGACAACAAGTCTTTCATTAAGTTGGGTGCGAAAGCAAACTTCTGAGTAACCTCTGGGTTTTCCTCCTCCTCCCCAGAAATCTCCTCCAAAGATGAAATCTCTCCTTCCTCTCCAGATAAATCTGAATCCCCTGATTCATTATCCTTTCTTTTACGTTTAGCTGCAACTTGCTGAGGAGAAGCCTCTAACTGACTGTGCCCCTCAATCACCGGAGCTGGTAAGGGAGCAGGCACAGTATCAGTAGCAGAAGTAGAAGGAACTGTAGATTCCGCCATTGCTGAATCCTTTATCTCTTTAATGGCCGAGGCCATCTCCGACCGCATCCATCCCATCAAGTCCTTAAATACCACTGGGGATTCCTCCTTTACCACTTTCTCTCTACAAGACTGGCACAGTTTCTTCGTAGAGGAAGAATAGAAGCGAGAGTTGCACATAACACAGCGTTTCTCAGTTCTACCAGAAGATTGTCCCCCTTGACCTTGCTGAGACACAGCCTTGTCTTTGTCTTTATCACCCTTTGGGGCTTTAGGCTAAAAAGAAATAAAGACAGACTGTCAGCCTTACAAGGTGGACCTATGATTACAAATCAACTCTCTCAAAGCCTGAAAAATTACAGCTCACCAGAGAGGGGATAGCGCCAGACTCCGCAGAAGTCAGAGGAGAAGGGCCTACAGCGTCCTCCATGATCACCGACAGCAATGGTGATCGTGGCTAACATTTACATATATATACCCCTGTTAATTACCTGCAGCTGAAGTCAATCTTAACACCGCCGCGGCCCCTGCCGCTATGCCGTCAGCTGACCCGTCATGCGGGACGCATGCGCATGACGTCACTTCCACCCGGAACTTCCGGTTTCGCGCTCCTGCCGCCATAAAGCTTCCGCATCTCTAGGAGAAGCCTCCTCCACGCTGTGCGCTGGACCAGCTGAGTCCCCTGCTCAGCCTTACTATGCCCGCGCTGCACGCTGCACTCGCCGCCTGACGTAGTAGCACCTGGAGACCTCTCAAAGCGTCCCGTCCGGGACAGGAAAAACAACTGAATACCTTTTGTGAGTAACATCTTTATATACTACTCCTGCCTGCCTGTTATGCAAATTTGTATCTTCTAGCTTCCTGTCCAAAGTTTAGGAGGGAGACAAGTCTCATAGGAGGGGTGCTGTCAGGAGGACGTTCTGGGAAAGAGAAAGTAAAGTAAAATACATTGTTTGAAAAAAAAAAAAAAAAGCAGATACCCACTATCAAATACAAGACTGTAGGGCTGATGCCAGTTTAGCTGTTGAGGCCGACATTGTGGCTTCATTTGAATCTCTGTGTAATGCTATATATAGATTTGATGTTCCTGCCGACAGCTCTAATGCTGAACTTAAAGGACACCTGAAGAGAGATTCTGTATATGGAGGCTGCCATGTTTATTTCCTTTTAAGCAATACCAGTTGCATGGCAGCCCTGCTGACCCTCTGCCTCTAATACTTTCAGCCGTAGACCCTGAACAAACATGCAACAAATCAGGCGTTTATGACATTGTCAGATCTGGCAGATTAGCAGCTTGTCTCTGGTGTTATTCAGACACTTCTGCAGCCAAACAGACCAGCAGGGCTGCCAGGCAACTGGTATTGTTTAAAAGGAAATAAACATGGCAGCCTCTATAGCAGGGGTCTCAAACTCGCGGCCATTTGCGGCCCTCGTCGGCAAAAGCTTACTTATAGTTTGCTTCAGTGCTCCCAAGTAATCCGCTGCATCCCCGCCGCTAAAGGAGGGCTGCAGAGCCCCCAAATCGCCGGGGGGGGGGGGCAATCCGCTAGCATTTCCTGGAAGGGGCAGAGCTTTCAGCTTCAGCTCTGCCCCTCCTGACGTCAATCACGACGCATCACCGCCTCTGCCCGCTCCTCTCTGTGAAGGAAGAGTGAGAGGGGCGGGCAGAGGCAGCGATGCCGCTCAATCAGTGCGGGAGCTGCTGATCGATTGATTCCCTTATGCGGCCCAGCCTTATCCTGACTTTGCCTCCTGCGGCCCCCAGGTAAATTGAGTTTGAGACCCATGCTCTATAGTCTTCTCACTTCAGTTGCCCTTTAATGTAATACGATTAGTACTGTATATCCAAATATATTCTCAGGTTGCTTAGTATATAAAGTCACTAGGTCTCTTCAGGTTCTCCATTATATCCCCGAGCTACTCAATTCCAGACACCTCTTTCAGGAATAATATAAGGTCATAGTAAAAATCCCCCACATTCTTGTGGTTCTCTGTGGTATGGGGGAAAGGTCACCCACCCACCTACTAAATGTTATAGTTTGAGGCGTGGCCATGGTATGGAGACACAAGCAGGCATTTTGGCACTGTGGGGTGCAGCACATTGGGTTAAGGGTATGAGACGTGGAAACAGGCTGACATTCAAATCTCCCTCCTATTTTCCCAATGGGAGTAGGGTGTGGCCCAGGGGACAGGGCAGTGTCCAGACAGGAAAAAGCCAAGATAGTGCAGGGAGAAACAGTACAGTCCACTCCAAGGTCATGTGACTATTAGAGAGGAGGACTCCTGAAGGCAAGTATATGAGGGGTTTGGGGAGCCCCATTTGTGCTAGGCAGCAGTACAGTAGGACATTTCAGGGTAAAATAAATGGAAAGTGGCTTTAACTTACCGGATATACTGTTGGATTGCCCCGTCATGATCTCCTTTGCTGTACAGATGATCTCCATACTGGCGAAAAATCTCAGACAAGCCATCACTGTCCAGGTGCTGACTCTTTGCCAGAGAAATTGCCATTACATACAGGTTTTTCTTAAACAACATCTGTGAACAGTATAGCAAAATTGTAAATTTTGTAAAACTACAGCGGATCTATAGAACATTGTAATTGATCATTATTGAAACCAACAGAATATTCTGGTAACGTGTGCCTTCCATACTGCAAATTGTGGCGATTGCTATGGAGTCAAGTAATGGCTGCAGACTTATATATACATACTAGTAATTCAAGTATTGAAGCAACAGCACAAGAAAAACAAAATACTTATGAAGATATGATGACTAGAGGCCTCTAGCAGTTGTGACGTGACACAGGGTACCTGGGAGAGAGCAGACAGGAAGGGAGTGCCCGGCAATTTCAGAGAAGTCTCGTTCCTTTAGACGAGTGTAAGCTTCGCTGCCTACAACGCTCATTGCAAAAATCAAACCCTGCATGTGATGCACTCCTGATCCACTGACAATCCCTCTCAGGTCATTATGGAAGAGAAAGGGGGGTAGCAACAAACATTGGACTTTATTCACTAAGACAAATAGCAAGCCTTATCCGAGTAGCATAGCGAGTGCAACAAACTTATGCCTGCTAACTGGCAATGACAAGAGCTCCACTTGTCCTGCCCTGAACCCCTGCGGGTCCAATCACTTTAAAGGACATTATCTCCGCACTTTGATTGGCCCAATAGGCTGCCTGTCACTTGACAGGAAACTTGACAGAAAGCCTATTGGGCCAAAGTGTGAGGATAATGTCCTTTAAAGTGGTTGGACCCGCAGGGGCTCAGGGCAGGACGAGTGGAGCTCTCGTCATTGCCAATTAGCAGGCATAAGCTTGTTGCACTCGCTATGCTACGCTGATAAAGCATGTTAACTCTGATAAGGCATGCTATTTGTCTTAGTGAATCAGGCCCATTAAATCTTCCATCTTGTGTGACTGACCAACTCGATTGATTTTGGCTAAACATTGATTGGGATTCGTTTGCTGTATAAAAATGCAATGAAATGATCGAATTGGCCGGGATAGATATAGATAGATAGATAGATAGATAGATAGATATACACATACATACATACACACACACACACACACACACACACACACACACACACACACACGGGCACCTTTAGTCTGTGGATTAAGTTTCCTCGCTACTAAATATCCCAGTCGGGCAATCTCGATAAAGACAACTTTACTTACGGTAACGTCTTTTCCGGTAGTCAGGAGGACAGCACCCCTGGATGAGACTTGTCTCCCTCCCCACCGTGGACAGGAACTGCAAAAGAAGAATTTGCATAAGCGACAGGCAGCCTGCTATATAAGCTACTTACTTGCTGCTATACTTCAGTTAATATAAAAGATAATACGGACACTAATAATGCTTATACAAACCTCTGATACTCCACCCAATAAGGGCGGGTTGTAGGGGTGCTGTCCTCCTGACTACCGGAAAAGACGTTACCATAAGTAAAGTTGTCTTTCCCGGATCGTCACTCAGACAGCACCCCTGGATGAGACGATATACTAGAGATCAGGCCTAGGGCGGGACCACTGCTTGCAGAACCTTCCTTCCAAAGGATAAATCTGTGCCTGCAGATACATTGAGTCGATAATGTTTCACAAAAGTGTTATGACTCGACCATGTTGCAGCTCTGCATATCTGATCAATAGAGGCCCCTGCCCTCTCTGCCCATGACGTAGAGATACCTCTTGTAGAATGAGCCCTGACAGAAGAAGTTAACGTCTTGCCTTGCACCTGGTATGCTGATACAATTGCTTGTTTGATCCAGCGTGCTAAGGTTGTCTTAGAAGCCCTGTTTCCTCTTGTCTTGCAGGACAAAAATTGCGTCTGATTTTATCAAAGAGTTAGTCCTTTCCAAATAATGTAATAGACATCTTCTTACGTCTAGAGAATGTAGTCTCTTCTCTTTATCATTTGTGGGATTTTCACAAAATGACGGGATATAAATTTCTTGGTTCCTGTGGAATGAAGAAGCCACTTTAGGAAGGAATGCTGCATCCGGGCGTAATGTTACTCTGTCTTCTGAAATAACACAATACGGCTCCTTTATGGATAATGCTTGGAGCTCTCCTATCCTTCTTGCTGTAGTAATGGCTAGAAGAAAAATGTTTTTTAATGTTAGGAATTTGTCAGAGACCTGAGATAAAGGCTCAAATGGAGACTCACATAGACCCTGTAAGACCGTATTAAGATCCCGAGCAGGTACTCTTGATCGTATAGATGGTTTTAGCCTCCTCAGTGCCTGAAAAAAACGGATTATATAATCTTCCTGTGCTAACTTTCTTTCCAAAAAACACTTAGGGCTGACACCTGAACCTTCAGAGTGCTAACACTGAGGTCCTTCTTATAGCCACACTGTAAAAACTCCAAAACCGAGCTGAGTGATCTATTGTTGAAAGATCTGCTTGCACACCAGTCATTAAAGACTCTCCATGCCTTCTGGTAGATAACCCGAGTTACCTTTTTTTCTACTATTGAGTAATGTCTCTGCAAGATCATCCGAGAAACCCTTGGCCTTCAGTATTTCCCACTCAGGTTCCAGGCTGATAGGTGAAGTAGACTCAGATCTGGATGCAACACTGGGCCCTGGGATAACAGGTCCTGTATCAGTGGGAGGATTATTGGTTCTGATATCGCTAGAGGCTGAAGTAATGTGAACCACGGACGTTTGGGCCACATTGGAGCAATCAATATGACTCTTGCCTTGTCCTGAATGACCTTCTTCAATACTCTTGAAAATAATGGAATTGGAGGAAAAGCATACATCATCATACCCTCCCAACTGATTGTGAACGCATCCACTGCCCAAGGTGAATCCTGCTGGTATAGGGCACAAAATTTCCGACATTTTGAGTTCTTCCTCCTGGCGAATAGATCCAGTTCTGGGCATCCCCACTGTGAAATTATCATCTGAAAGACTTTCTGATTGAGCGACCACTCTTTCTGGTCCAGCTTCTCCCTGCTTAGATAATCCGCCACCTGGTTCGATGTCCCCTTTAGGTGACGTGCCTGTAATGACTCGATATTGCTTTCTGACCAAAACATAATCTTTGATGTTTGCTTCCATAGCATCTGACTTCTCGTGCCTCCCTGTCTGTTTAAGAATGCCTCAACTGCCCTGTTGTCGGTCTTTATCGTCACATGCGATCCTTTGATTTGACCCTTGAAGTGTAGTAGTGCCATCCACACTGCTTCTAGTTCTCTGCTGTTTGATGACCTTGAGCTGATCTGTACAGACCACTGTCCCTGAGCTGGAAGAGCATCCAAGTGTGCTCCCCATCCCCATAAACTGGCATCTGTTTTGGTTATCCTTTGCTCCGGGTAATTCCACAAACGACCTGTCGAAAGGTGAACCTGATCCTGCCACCACAGTAGAGACAACTTTATGCTGTGAGGGATAGGGATCCTCCTGTCTAATACTGTGAGGCTCCTGTTCCATGATCTGAGTATCCACAACTATAGTACCCTTGCGTGGAATTGCCCCCACTGTACTGCGGGAAATGAGGCTGTTAGGAGTCCGAGTACTGCCATTGCTTTCCTCAGTAATATCATTCTTGCGTTCTGAAAGGAAAAAACAGTGTTTAGAATAGCAGTAATCTTTCTACCAGGCATGAAGATCTTCTCCTTCCTAGTATCAATGTTAAAACCTAGAAACTCTATGACCTGGGATGGAACAAGGGAACATTTCTCCCAATTAATAAGCCAACCCAACTGCTGGAGATAGTCTAATGTCGATAATGTCTGTAACCTTACCACTTCAGCTGAAGGGCCCCAAATCAAAAAAATCATCTAAATATCCGAGAATATTAATTCTCATCAGTCTAAGCTCAGCTAGAACCTCGGACATCACCTTGGTAAATAGCCATGGGGCAGAGGAAAGTCCAAAAGGAAGAGCAATAAACTGAAAATGTCTTACCTCTTCCTTCATGTGGACTGCAAATCTTAGATACTGTTGAGATGACAGATGGATGGGTAGGTGAAGGTATGCATCCTTGAGATCTATGGAGGCAAGAAAATAGTTTCTCTGCAAGAGACGAATCACAGATTTTATATTGTCCAGCCTGAATTTTCTGTATTTTACATTCAGATTTAACTTTCTCAGGTTTAAGATAAACCGGTAAGTTCCTTGTGGCTTTTTTTTTACCAGAAACACCTGAGAATAGAACCCTTTTCCTCTCTGGCATCTTGGTACATATCTTATTACCCCCTTCTCCCTTAAATCATACCCTTTAATGGAATGGACTGGGATAAACTGAGGCTGGGGTTCCGCCAAAGTTCTGTACATCTCATCCAAAGGTGTCAAAGATTTTTTCTCTGTCTTGATACCCATTTTATCATACATAGCCCCTAATAAGTCCTTCATTAAATCAGTAGAGAAGGCAAATTTTGATCTATCAGTATTAGAGACTTCCCCATCTGATGGTTGATCCAATTCAGAAATTTCTCCCTCAGATAATTCTGAATCCTCCACCTCACTTTCTCTTCTACGCTTAGAACCGGAGGGCCCAGGCTGAGATAAACCCAATACAGGAGATGCTGGAATAGCAACTGCAGGCACTGTGTCCATATCTCCACTAGTTCCTGGGACATCAGAAGGAACCATAGAATTTGAAGCAATGGCAGAGTCCTTAATCTCCCTTATTGCTGAGGACATCTCTGACCTCATCCAGCCCATTAAAATCTTTAAATATGACGGGTGACTCATCTTTAACCACCTTTTCTGTACAGTTCTGACACAGCTTTTTAGAGGAAGATGAAGATAAACGACTGTTACAAATTGCACATTTCTTCTCAGACCTGCTTGAACCATGCTGACTGGTTTGAGCAGCAGCCTTGTCAGATCTTTCAGACTTTTCATCAGATTTGTCATGTTTTTTAGGCTATAAAAAAACACAAACAAGGAACAAATATTACTAGAGGTTTTCATAGTATATAACAAAACAAGCAGGAGTATTTCAGGTACCACATGTACTTGCCAGAGAGGGGTCTTGGCCAGACTTAGCAGACTGCAAAGGAGCTGAACCTGAAGCGTCCTCCATGATTGCCAGCAACATCTGAATCATGGACTCCCCTCTAGCTTAAATACTCATAAGCAGACCCAGCTGAAAACACTCAATGCTGCCCCTGTCGCATAAATTATGTTAATCAGCCTCACATACCTTTATTAATCAGCCTCCAGGCTGACTACCTATCACTGCCGCGGCCCCTGCCGCTTAGTTAGTCAGGCATCTTAATTGGAATCAGCTGTTTGGCTGATTCGCCTCTCACTGCCGCGGCCCCTGCCGCTCTGCAGACCTCAGATCACGCGGGACGCCAGCGCGTGACTACTTCCGGGTGAACCGGAAGTGACCTTCATGCGCACGCCTGCGCGCATCACACTGCTGCCTTCACTGGAGAAGACTCCCATACGCTGCAGAACTCCACGCCATTCCCTGCACAGCTCTTTCGGGAGTCCTGCTACACGCTGCCCCTGCCGACTGACATGGATGGCACCCTGGAGACCTCTCCCTCCGCTCCGTCCGGGACAGGAAACTATACTGAAGTAAAGCAGCAAGTGTAGCTTATATAGCAGGCTGCCTGTCGCTTATGCAAATTCTTCTTTTGCAGTTCCTGTCCACGGTGGGGAGGGAGACAAGTCTCATCCAGGGGTGCTGTCCGAGTGACGATCCGGGAAATCAATGTGGCAAATGTGCCAGCACTGTATGTAAAAATGATTGTTTAAAGTAGCGTACCTCTAATTTGGTCTGTGTGTCCTTCTCATGTAAAGCATGCAGGAGACCATCCCGTGTGAAAACATAAAGAGAGCCCCATTCCGCTAAAACATCAACCACATCAGTCAATGTGCAGCTGTAAGCAATAAGCTTGTTTCCCAAGTCATATATGGTCAGGGTCTGTCTGTCTCCTGCTGGGCCATCTCCTGGACGTCCAGCAAAGTCTGACCTACAAGTAAAGCAACACGCAAGAAGTTTAAAAAAAAAAAATTAAAGTAGGCAGGAATTGCACTAATTAAGAGTAAAGGAAAATAATAATAGGTGGTAGACCTGTCTTGTGACACGATGATCAGGTAGCCTCGATACCAGTGCACAATCAGCTTCTGTCCTTCAAAAGCAAAACATGGTCCTCTCTCGTCTGGCTGATACAGATATATACATTCATTTCCAGCCACTACAAATTGCATGTCCTGCGATGGGTCAGTCAAGGACGAGCAACGCAAACCACAACCATGAGAATCTAGTTCTGTACATGGATAATCCTTATGTGACAACTCATATGCCTGAAATACAAAAGATTTACATCAGAACCCTTTACAAAACACAAAAAACTAAACACAGTAGTAGTAGCAGCAGCAGCAGCAGTAGTAGTAGTGTATTGTACTGTGTTAGCCATCAGTAAAAGCTGGAAGTTTTAAATCAGGAGGATACCATTTATTGGCTAACTTAAAAGAAAGCATTAAATAAAATAAAAAATAAGTTCTGTTAACCATTTCCCATCCTACATACAGTATATTCACGTCATTGTAAGTGGCTCTTGAAAGCCACATGACGTGAATATAAGTCAGTCCCCTTTAATGAGCACAGTACGCGTGCTAGCACGCGTCTGGGCTCATTAACCCCCCTCCCTCTAACTACACTGATTAAGGATGCCCTCCCAGGGGTTCGATCCTCCAACCCCCTGCCCGATCCCCTGTTATTTAGTATTCCCCCTCCTCCCCCCATGCTGCGATCCTTCCCCCATGCTGCGAGGATTAGCATGTAAACATACCTCACCTCGTTCCAGCGCGACCAGTCTCCCCTCCGTGCATCTCCGCTGCCTGTATCTTAATGCCGAACGGATCGGGTCCCGGCTTGATGACGTCATCAAGCCTGGACCCGATCCGTTCGGCATAATGACACAGTACTGGTAAGAAGAAGGCGGATTCCGGAACTCCGGTTGCATAATTATTTTATTTAAGCACGGTCAGATTCACAGCAGATTACAAACGTGCCAGTGTCGACAGCTGTTTCGCGTGACCCCACGCCTCCTCAGGACACCAAGGCATAATGACACAGGCAGCGGTGATGAACGGAGGGTAGGCTGATCGCGCTGGAACGAGGCAAGGTGAGCTGTTTACATGCCAATCCTCCATGCTGCTTGCTCGATCGCAGCATGGAGGTGAGGGGAGGGGGGCATAAAGGCTGGGGGCAATCTAAGGGGGAGAGGGGGTGGATCATTACGCACCTGGCCATCTATGGGGAGGGGGGCAAAGGGGCACACTCGGCTATCTATTGGGGCAAAGGGGCTCACCTGGCTATATATGGGGGGGGGGGGCAATGACAAAGGGACACATTGATTATCTATGGGGAGGGGGGAGAATACATTGGCACACCTGGCGATCTATGGGGGGGGGGGGGTCAAGGGGGCACATATATCTTTTATACTGGGGGAGGGGCTGATAAAGGGCACATCTGTCTATAGTGAGGGGATAAAGGGGGACACCTGGCTATCCATGGGGGGGGGGGGGGGGAAATAGAGGGTACATTTGATTACCTATTGGAGGAGAAGAACAAAGGGGCAAACCTGGCTATCAATGGGGGTAGGGGGACAAAGGGGCGAATCTGGCTAATAAAAGGTCACATCTGGGATTTTTATGGTGGAGGGGCTAATAAGGGGCACATCGGGCAATCTATAATGGGGGGGGGAAGATAAAGGGGCACACCTGGCTATCTATGGGGGGGTGGAGGGGAATAAAGATGCACACCTGGTTATCTATGGGGGGTGGAGGGTAATAAAGGGGCACATCCTGCTAACTACGGGGGTGGGGGCTAATAAATGGACTTAGCAGTTTAGATATGTATGCCGTGAGGGTATATTACTGTTATTTTGGCGTATACGGCTTGTAATCGCTAGTAAAGTGCAAAGCAAAAAAAATGGAAAAAATACACCTTTATTGACAAATATTATATTGTTGCCATACATTGTACTAGGAAGATAATTTAAATGTTGAAATAAACAGGACATATGGACTAATAAAATTTGTGGGCTTGATCTACAGTAATACCGTATATACTCGCAAGCAAGCCGAATTTTTGACCCCCCAAAAGTGGGCCAAAAGTTGGGGGGTCGGCTTGCTTGCGAGTCATGTGTGGGTGGGTGGGTGGATAGGTGCTGTCCCTCCCCGCTCCCCCCGCGGCCACCGCTGCTATTACCTTAGGCGGCGCCGCTGCCTCTATCCCCGTCCTCCTCCGGTAACTCATTCACAGCAGCGCGCCGCTCGCTGCTGTGATGACGGAGGAAACCATAGAGAGCGGTTCCCATAGTAACGGCATCGCGCTACAGGAAGCCGCTCTCTATGGTTTCCTCGTCATCACAGCAGCGAGAGGCGCGCTGCTGTGAATGAGTTACTACCGGAGGAGGACGGGGATAGCATCAGCGGCGCCGCCTAAGGTAATAGCATCAGCGGCGGCCGCAGGGGGAGCGGGGAGGGACAGCACCTACCCACCCACCCATACCGGGGCACTATGCTAGCTATATGGGGCACTATGCTAGCTATATGGGGCACTATACTAGCTATAATGGGGCACTATACTAGCTATAATGGGGCACTATACTAGCTATAATGGGGCACTATACTAGCTATAATGGGGCACTATACTAGCTATACTGGGGGCACTATACTAGCTATACTGGGGGCACTATACTAGCTATACTGGGGGCACTATACTAGCTATACTGGGGCACTATACTAGCTATACTGGGGGCACTATACTAGCTATAATGGGGCACTATACTAGCTATACTGGGGGCACTATACTAGCTATACTGGGGGCACTATACTAGCTATACTGGGGGCACTATACTAGCTATAATGGGGCACTATACTAGCTATACTGGGGGCACTATACTAGCTATACTGGGGGCACTATACTAGCTATAATGGGGCACTATACTAGCTATACTGGGGGCACTATACTAGCTATACTGGGGGCACTATACTAGCTATAATGGGGCACTATACTAGCTATACTGGGGGCACTATACTAGCTATACTGGGGGCACTATACTAGCTATACTGGGGGCACTATACTAGCTATAATGGGGCACTATACTAGCTATACTGGGGGCACTATACTAGCTATACTGGGGGCACTATACTAGCTATAATGGGGCACTATACTAGCTATAATGGGGCACTATACTGAGCACTATACTAGCTAAACTGGGGCACTTCACTAGCTATACTGAGCACTATACTAGCTATACTGAGCACTATACTGGGGCATTTTACTAGCTATACTGAGCACTACCTACCTATACTGAGCACTATACTAGCTAAACTGGGGCACTTCACTAGCTATAATGAGCACTATACTAGCTATAATGAGCACTATACTAGCTATACTGAGCACTATACTAGCTATACTGGGGCATTTTACTTGCTATACTGAGCACTGCCTACCTATACTGGGCACTATACTAGCTATACTGGGACATACTGGGGGGATCACGCGGCCAGCGTTTCCTACCCCCGGCTTACATGAGGGTCAATCATTTTTACCTGTTTTTTGGGGTAAAAGTGGGGGGGTCGGCTTACATGCGGGTCGGCTTGCTTGCGAGTATATACTTTTTATTTTTAAACGGTAATGCCTGAAAACTGAGAAATAATGACTTTTTTTCATTTGTTTTCTCCTTATACCCTTTAAAATGCATTCAAAGTAAAATAATACTTAGCAAAAAGTACCACCTAGAGAAAGCCTAATTGGTGGCAAAAAAAACAAGGTATAGATCATTTATTTGTGATAAGTACTGCTAAAGTTATGGGCTAATGAATGGGAGACCTGTGAAATGTAGAAAATTGCTTGGGTTTTTTAGGGGGAAAACCCCAGGGTAGGGAACTGGTTAATAAGCCTTCTTCAGACTCTATTCCTGTATGCGGACACACACAGCTTGTATGCATAGTAGAGTATTGTAGTGTGTATATATGCTGTGTGTTCTACTATCAAACATTTTACAGAGATCACCTGCCACTACTAAAGATTTTGCCACCGGTGATACATTTTAGAATGTGGCATTGAAAGATTTTACAATGGTCAAACACTGACATAATAATAATAATAATAATAATAATAATAATAATAATAATAATAATAATAATAATAATAATAATAATAATAATAATAATAATAATAATAATAATAATAATAATAATAATAATAATAATAATAATAATAATAATAATAATAATAATAATAATAATAATAATAATAATAATAATAATAATAATAATAATAATAATAATATATATATATATATATATATATATATATATATATATATATATATATATATATATATATATATATATATATATATATATATATATATATATATATATATATATATATACATACATACACAATTGTATTTATTATGTTATTTTCACTATAGTTCCCCTTTGAGCAATCTTCACTGCAATGTAGTGCAAGTATCCTTGCGGCGTATGTACAATGGCACTGCCGGTAGGCCAAATAATGGCTCTCCCTGCTACCGCTCAAATGCCGCAGTGTTAAATACTATTTTCATCCCAATACATCTCAACTTGGAGGGAGATGTAACTCAGGGTGTGGCGGTTGCCAGATGCCCATATTACACTTGTGTGGGGCGCGTAGCATAGCACTAGTGCTATGGCGGTGCCCAGAGCCAAAATGACCTTCTTCGCCCTTGTGGAGTGTCGGGATTCTGGAATATTATATCCCCTCTTCCTTCCCCCAAAAGAGCAAATAACCTACATGTGATCAGGCAATTAACTGTACTTTCATACTGCAAACATTGTGTAGCTCATCTATTAAATACTGGCCTAGAGAACTGAGGATCAGTTTGTAACTGTACAACACCATTGCCCCTTCTTCCCTCTCCATTTAACAGTATATGCCTGCAGCTCAGCTATTGCTGTGCAGCATTAATTTTCTGAAATGTCACCCTGAAACTTTAATTTAGCGTGCCTTTACATGGGAAAAAAGACTGGTAAAACACCCATGGAACAGTTATGTGTAGTGGGGATTTTTTTGATTTTTTTTTTAAATAGCGGTCCTTGAATGTCACACAATTCCAGTTGCTTACCTTTACATTCTCTGTTGAAACTACAAACAGATGGGTTGTCTTGCCAGTTTGCCTGAAAGCCATGCCAGTAATTGGATAACTTCCTTCCTGCAGAATCTGGGTTTTACTGTGCCTGTCACGGGTAATGTCACCTTTTGTTAAAACAATACTTCCATCTGCAAAACCTAAGCCAAGAAAGAAACTATTACCAAAGAAGAGAACAAAAAAATCTGAACCTTAACTCCAAAACAGAGTAGCTGGTCTGGGGCACCCAGGGGAATGGAGCCAGTGCTACTCACTATTTTTTGTCAACAAATGAATAGTGATTTATACAAGTTTCCAAACTGTTAAAAAAAAATAATCTTTGACTCATGCTGGAAATACACCATGAGACTTTTTGGCAGATAGATGGTTCGATAGATGATTTCCAAAAGGTCCGATCATTTTTCTGATACATTTCTCATAGAAGTGAATGGAAATCGATTAGAAAACCGATCGGACAGTAAATCTGCTGAAATATCTGATCATGTATTCCCAGCATTAAACACAAACAAAGTAAACATTATTGCTGCCTGTACACTGTTGTATGTACAAAATGTGCTATATGTGATAAATGGCCCTTGGCTCACAGTCAGTAACTGCACTCCTCCCTGATAGGGGAAAGCAGGAGTGGAGGTGATCCCTGAAGAAAGCCAGCATTATTTAAAGAATGTAAAAGGAACCCAAGGTGAGAGGGATATGGAAGCTGCCTTATAAAATAATACCAGCTGCCTGGCAGGCCTACGGATCTTCTGGTCAGCAGTATCTGAATTACACACCTGAAACAAGCATGCAGCTAATACAGTCATATTTTTGTCAGAAACATTAGATCTGGATGCTTTTACAGGGTCTAAGGCTTAATGTACTAGAGAAAGTGGATCAACAGGACAACCACGCAATGTGCATTGTTTAAAAGGAAATAAATATGGCAGCCTCTATATCCTTCTCACTTCAGCTGTCCTTAAAAGTGTAAGAAGCTTTACAGATGAGTTAAAAGGACAACTGTAGTGAGAAGAATATGGAGGCTGCCATATTTTTTTCCTTTCAAAAAAAAAAACGTAGTTGCCTAGAAGCCCTGCTGGTCTATTTGGCTGCAGTAGTATCTGAATAACACCAGAAACAAGCATGCAGCTAGTCTTGTCAGATCTGACAATATTGTCAGAAACACCCGATCTGCTGCATGCTTGTTCTGAGTCTATGGCTAAAAGTATTAGAGGCAGAGGATCAGCATGATAGCCAGGGAACTGGTATTGCTTATAAGGAAATAAATATGGCAGCCTCCATATCCCTCTCGCTTCAGTTGTCCTTTAATTGGCTCTAGAATAAGAAACATACACTACACAATATATACATAGACATATGACTATGGTAGGGATTAGATTGTAAGCCCCTCTGAGGGACAGTTAAGTGACAAAACAATGTACTCTGTACAGCACTGCAGAAGACTTATGCTAGGTACACACAATGAGATTTTCTGTCAGATCGATTATTTCCATCAGGTCCGATCCGTTTTCCGATTATTCCATAGAAGTGAACCGAAAATCTATTGAAAAAAAATTGCTCGGAAATCAGATCAGACTTGTCAGAAATAATCGACCTGACAGTAAATCTAACAGAAAATCTAATTGTGTGTACCTAGCATAACAGCTGAACCACATAAACAACAATCGTGTGCTTAGTCCAACTATTCATATAACTCAAACAGGGATATCAAGCATTTCTCTTCACTAATGTTACCGCTCGAATCCGGGTTTCCCAATTGAGAAAACGGAGATAATGCTGTTCTCATGGCTTCAGGACAGTTACTTGTAGACAGAATCACGAAGCTGCATTTCCCGTCCAAGCCAGAAGGAGAGTGTATCGTAGTCACGTGAAGCGAGAGATGGAACGCAGCTTCGTGACTCTCTCCACAAATAATGGTCCTGAGTGCTGCGGACTGCATTATCCACGTTTCCGAATTATGAAACCCAGATGCGAACAGCAACACTAGTCTTCACATCATTATGTGATCATTAGTAAGACATTGTAACCATTAATAGATCTGTATCAGTAACATTTGAACATAATAATCTACATATTGTTGTAATTAAGCATAAAATAATATTTATGCTCAAGACATCCATGTACTACCAAATCATCTCCAGAAATTCACCATGTAAAACCTCAAAAGTGATGAATAAAAAAATTGTAGAGAGAAGGGATGGTATGAGGAAAAGGATTGGTTGAGCCTTTGCTCACATTTATGGTGCCCATCAAAAGCAATGCAGTTTAGCTGGTATCTTCTGGTTGAGAAGCTTGGACCAGTATCACGATCAGAACCCTAAGGCCAGTTTCAAACTACTAACCAGTATTTTCAGTGTGGTTGATCAGATGATCACATCGTACCGCAAAATAAAAAAAAGCATGCCCAAATACCTGCACCAATGCGGGTAATGGGATTCATGTATGCTAATGAGAGCCTAAAAGAGGCTCTCTAGTGCGCACTTCCCATGGCGGTAATACATATTGCAAGGAAGTGTACCAAAAAAAGCGCTGCCGTGTATGCGTGTAATGCGAACTCTGAGCAGTTTAAAAAAGCAGAGTTGCCAGACTTACATGACTTCCGGTGGCCACACGTCACCGCGCATTTTGGCCCCCAACATGCTGTTGCCCGCGACTCAAATTGGAGACTACTGGCGCATTGCAATGTGCCAGGTATGAAATGCCCCATACACTCATTTGTTTAGCGTTACACTGTTGGCAAACCAGGGTAACGCAAGGCGCCAGTGTGAAAGGGGCCTAGGCTTGTCCAGCAAAAGGTTGGTCTTTCACAATTCAGCAAGTGGCATCAGTCTGCTCCAAATGATAAGGACCAGCTCTAGCAACGGGGTTACCAGGACCCAACCCTAGCAGTATGCCCACAGCCAGTGAATGAAATCAATGCAAAAACACAATTACGTACCAATAGCCATGAAGTTGAGATTTTCATGAACTGTGATGCAGGAGACAACAGTGGGTTTGTTACCAGGAATAGCTGGAAAGATTCTGGTGCAAAGTGGGTTACCGCCATCACGTTTTTCCAGATTCCACACTTTAACCTGGGAAAAGATGAAAAATCTCACAATTTGTAAGCTTACACTTGCTACTTGCTATCCCAGTGCTAGCAGGGCCCCCACTAGGCATTATAAGGGAAGTTTCCCAGCAGTAAATGAGAGCAGTGGTGCTAGTGGGTTAAAGGCAACCTTAACCACTTGATGACCCAGCCTTTACCCCCCCCCTTAAGGACCAGCACTGTATTTGCTGATCTGTGCTGGGTGGGCTCTACAGTCCCCAGCAGAGATCAAACACCAGGCAGAGCGACCAGATCGCCCCCCTTTTTCCCCCACTAGGGGGATGATGTGCTTGGTGGGGTCTGATCGCTCCTGCCTGCGTGTGGCTGGCGGGGGGGGGCACCTCAAAGCCCCCTCCACTGCAAGATTCCCCCTTCTCCCTCTCCTCCCTCCCTTCCCCGGAGATCCGAGGCTGCACAGGAACGGATCTGTCCTGTGCAGCCTCTAACAGGCTCCTGCCTGTCATGTGACAGCGATGCCCGGCCGCTGATTGGCCGGGGATCGCTGATCCAGTACAACGCTACTACTGTTAGCAGCGTTGTACAAATGTAAACAAAGCGGATTATTTCCGCTTGTGTTCACATTTAGCCTGCGAGCCGCGATCGGCGGCTCGCAGGCTATTCACAGAGCCTCCCGTCGTGAATTGACAGGAAGCAGCCGCTTGCGCGAACGGCTGCTTCCTGATTAATTAGCCTGCAGCCGGCGACGCAGAACTGCGTCGCTGGTCCTGCAGCTGCCACTTTGCCGACGCGCTGTATGAGTGCGCGGTCGGCAAGTGGTTATTAAAGGAGTTGTCAGGCAAACTATCCCAAATGGCCCCTTGCAGCCGACTGTCCCATGCCGACTGCTTCGCTCCCAGCCACTGTCCCGGTCTTTGGCTGCAGTAGTAGGTAAATCGCACACCTGAAAAAAAGCATGCAGCTAATAAAATCTGACTTCAGTCAGAGCACCTGATCTGCATGCTTGTTGAGGGGCTGTGGCAAAATGTATTAGAGACACAGGATCAGCAGGAGAGTCAGGCAACTGGTATTATTTTAAAAGGAAAAAATCCATATCCTTCTCAGTTTAGGTTCCCTTTAAGAGATGTCCATTAAAGCAGGGCTGTGGAGTCAGTAGAAAAATTCTCCGACTCCAACTCCGGGTAACCAAAATTGCCCCGACTCGACTCCTCGGCTCCAACTCCGACTCCACAGCCCTGCATTAAAGTGAATGTACATAATAGAGGACTGTCGCCATGGCTGCAAGGAAGCATAATTCTGCAAGTCTCAAACGAGCTGAATACAGACTGAAAGGAAAAGCTAACTTTGATAACATTGCAAAGCAGTTTGCATAGCTACAATACTCTTCTAATAACATTGGAGAACTGAAAAGAGGTGTTATATAGTTTATTTGTATTGGGGAGCGTTGCAGATACAATATTATGAATGTGATATAGTGAAATTAATTTAATAAACAAAAAAAATAAAACTGATCTGCAAAGCCATGGAAAATAATAGACTGAAGCTTGTATCGCCTACCAGAGGGTTGATGCCTTCCTCATCCTCTCCTACAGAGACTAGGATACTGTGCTGCTTTAGCTGATGCAGATGGGTAACTCGGAGTTTATATGCTTGGAATGAGGACAGCTGGAGGGATCGGGAGAGGAACCAAATCTGACCACTCATATCTGATTTTCAGTTAAAGACATGGTCAATGCAAACACAGACACACGATTTAAAAACACTCCATTGTAGGTAGGATAGCGCTAAACGTCATACAACAAAATAATACCCAAGAAATTTTTTTAAATTTAAAGTACAAAACTTAACATAACGAGTGGAGTTTTGCAGTGGGCCTCCAACCTCGCACCGCAATACCAAAAAAGCAATTCATTAGCCCTTTGGCAGAGTGCGCCCAGTGATTTACTCCCTGCTGCACAGGAAGTGCGTCACTGGGATTCCCGGCTTCCCCGTCATCTATGCATCGTTCCATGCATGCACGCCACTAAGAAATTTAAAATTTCTGCGTCGCGCATTGACTTGCAGGCATTACCCTGCCGCAGAAATCGCACAGTGCCATGCTGTCGACTTTGCCCAGGTCAGCGGCAAATCAGATACTTCCAGGACAATGCGGATAGAGTACTAGGCCCCATACACTCTCTTTGCTGTTGCGTTACCATGTGTGCAGAAAAAGTGCCCTAGTGTAAAAGGGCCCTTAAACTCCAAATGGTTTTCTTGCAGTGTATGTTTTCACTGATCTCTTAACTTTCTTTTCTAAGAAAAATAGGAAGTGATCTCTTAACTTTCTTTTTTAAGGACAATTGACACTTCAGGAAAACATTTTTTCTGCTGGATATCTTCTATGGCACTCTTAACATTTACATATTCTCATACACATAGCTTGTGCATCATCTATACCAGGGGTAGGGAACCTATGGCTCGGGAGCCAGATGTGGCTCTTTTGATGGCTGCATCTGGCTCACAGACAAATCAGTAGGGGTTGATTCACTAAGCTACACCTGCTCAAGCAGCGCAGCTTAGTTTGACAGCGCAAGTAAAATTTTCAAAGTAGGCACGCTACTGCTGTAGCATGCACTACCAACTTACTCGGGCTACCCCAAAATGAACGGCTGCTCCAATTTTTCACTCTGGACCCTGTCAGGTCCAGTGACTTTGTAGAACGAAATGCCCTATTGGGCCAAAGTGTGGGGATCTCGTCCTACAAAACGAATCAACCCCCAAGTCAGCTAGCTAATTGTACAAGCTGTTAGTCGGTATTTTTCCTGTCTGGTTCTCTGCGAAATTGCTGAAACCCAAGAGAAGCTGAAGACGTATCTGACACTTCCGCTGCCTGGCGGATCAACTGTATAAACATCACCATGGCAACAGGGACATCAGCCCTTTGCTGCACATGCACACTGACCCAGTTTGAAACATATTGTATGGCTCTCACGGAATTACATTTTAAAATGTGGAGTTTATGGCTCTCTCAGCCAAAAAGGTTCCTGACCCATGATCTATACAAACTTCTTTAAAGCCTAACTAAACCCAAAATTACAACCCTGATGGAAATCATGATGAGTAAACAAGAAAACCTGTGGACAGAACACTTTGTTTCATGGGCTAAGTCTTCTTCCTGTCCTCTCTGGATTCAGCTGGTAGGCAAGTCAATCAAGTGAGGCCATGAAACAAAAGCTGTTGGAGTACCTTTCCCAGCATCTTGAATTACAGTAGAAACCAAATGAGATGGGACTATGCAATTCACAGGAGGAAGGTGAGTAATTGTAAGACCACAATGGGCTCTATTCACAATCATACATGCGGTAAGAGATTGATTACCATTTTACCAAAAGTGATAATTTCTGCATTTTTTCCACATTCATTAAAAATTTTCCGCATGCGGGAACAATGCGTAAAATAAATTGGGTCCGAAATAATGTGCCCCTTTTTGTTTGTTAATTTCGATTTTTCTGTGGGAATTACCGACTTTTGCAGATTTTTACCGCACTTTATACACATGCGGGTAAACAATGCGTAAAATGTTGTCTTATTTCAGTCCGGAATTTACCTCAAGTGCATTTCCGCATGCGGAAAAGGATTATGAATAGAGCCCAATCTCATTTTCGAGCATCGCAGATGTTTGGGCGTGGCGCCCAAACATCTGCGACACTCGAAAATGAGATTGGGCTCTATTCATAATCCTTTTCCGCATGCGGAATTGCACTTGTGAGGTAAATTCCTTCTGGATGCCTACCTCAAGTGCGGAAATGCACTTGAGGTAGGCATACCTATAAATAATGGCTATGGGCGTAAATCTGGTTGCCCAATATATATATATATAACGGGCACCAGGGCCGCCCACAATGCAAATATGGCCGCTACTGACATTTTCACCCATAGCTGCTATTTATTTAGTCACCTACACTCACCTAAAGGATTATTAGGAACACCTGTTCAATTTCTAATTAATGCAATTATCTAACCAACCAATCACATGACAGTTGCTTCAATGCATTTAGGGGTGTGGTCCTGGTCAAGACAATCTCCTGAACTCCAAACTGAATGTCAGAATGGGAAAGAAAGGAGATTTAAGCAATTTTGAACGTGGCATGATTGTTGGTGCCAGATGGGCCGGTCTGAGTATTTCACAATCTGCTCAGTTACTGAGATTTTCATGCACAACCATTTCTAGGGTTTACAAAGAATGGTGTGAAAAGGGAAAAACATCCAGTATGCGGCAGTCCTGTGGGCGAAAATGCCTGGTTGATGCTAGAGGTCAGAGGAGAATGGGCTGACTGATTCAAGCTGACAGAAGAGCAAAGTTGACTGAAATAACCACTCGTTACAACCGAGGTATGCAGCAAAGCATTTGTGAAACCACGACACGCACAACCTTGAGGCGGATGGGCTTCAACAGCAGAAGACCACACTGGATACCACTCATCTCCACTACAAATAGGAAAAAGAGGCTACAATTTGCACGAGCTCACCAAAATTGGACAGTTGAAGACTGGAAAAATGTTGCCTGGTGGTCTGATGAGTCTCGATAGAGTCAGAATTTGGCGTAAACAGAAAGAGAACATGGATCCATCATGCCTTGTTACCAATGTGCAGGCTGGTGGTGGTGGTGTAATGGTGTGGGGGATGTTTTCTTGGCACACTTTAGGCCCCATAGTGCCAATTGGGCATCGTTTAAATGCCACGGGCTACCTGAGCATTGCTTCTGACCATGTCCATCCCCTTATGACCATCATGTACCCATCCTCTGATGGCTACTTCCAGCAGGATAATGCACCATGTCACAATGCTCAAATCATTTCAAATTAGTGTCTTGAACATAAGGAGTTCACTGTACTAAAATGGTCCCCACAGTCACCAGATCTCAACCCAATATAGCATCTTTGGGAAGTGATGGAACAGTAGCTTCAGCGCTGGATGTGCATCCCACAAATCTCCATTAACTGCAAGATTCTATCCTATCAATATGGGCCAAAACTTCTGCACCTTGTTGAATCAATGCCACTTAGCATTAAGGCAGTTCTGAAGGCGAAAGGGGGTCAAACACCGGATTAGTATGGTGTTCCTAATAATTCTTTAGGTGAGTGTATGGCAGTGCCCAAACTTCCTCGGCTTGCGGGACTCCAAGTTTCTCGTTTCCAATTAGCGACAGGGAGTGCATCTGACCAGCCCAAATTCAATTTTGAAAAACAATCTCAATCAAATTTGTAAGCAAGCCAAATTTATTTTCTCACAGACCACCTTTAACAGTAAGCATATTCCTCTAAACACCTTTATGTCAATGGATACATCAGCGATAATCCTTGTCACTTGTTGACTCTTCCAGGGTTCCTACCGACTAGGTTAATGAGATGAAAATAATCCTAAACTCAAGCAAATGAGAAAATGAACCAATGAAATGCTGCAACTGTAGCTGCATACTTTTGTGGATAATTTGCATAAAATTTTGCATCAACTCAGAATTATCTCCATCCCATTGACACTCCTTATTACTGGCAAAACCATGCCATTTACCTGAACAGGAGACAAACAAGATGGTAGCTTGGAAACACCGCCTCTCACATTTTGACTCTGAAGCAGGTGGAAATGTAGCCCCAGGTCTCTTTCCTGAAAGCAGTCTTCAGGATACAGCAAAGATAGAAATAAAAAGTATTTAGAGCTTTCACTTCTATTTAACTGGTGGAGAGATATGTCCTTCCATTTCAACCCCCCTATACATAACTGCATGCAATTTGTGACAAACTCAGATAATAAACACCTCATTGATCATATGTACTATAATGTAATATCCAACTGTGCTTGTTCATCATTTTGATAATTGATAAATATGCCTAAAACCAAAGACTATGACGGCTGTAATTTTTTCTCTGTCCTGTGCTACATGTTCTGAAGTAGCCAACTACACGTCTTACAGTATTCCATAACTGTATATGAATGCATTAGAAAGGCCAAGTGTTCTTTAATCTGCTTCTTCAAAACACATTCCAAACTATTTCACAAACATAGCTGGTATTACCGTTTAATGACCTGTCAAATCATTCGGCCCTAAAATCATTCTGTCATTCATAAGAGAAGTCAGATACTTTAAAATCCCAGACAATCTGCCACCTGATTACAGAACTCAAGCTGTCAAAGCACGTATCAAAGAGTGTCACACAAAACGCTCAACAACCCCATTCATACAGCAGAGTTTCCGAAAGGATATCTCCAAACACCAAGCTGCCCCGCCCGGAATCGCATACTATCAGCCCGGGCGGCAGGGAGAGAGACTTTCCGCCCTCTCCGGGAAACCGCACCAATTCCTTGTCAAAAAACACAAAGCGCCGCCACTGGAGATAGGCAGCCATCCTTCCTCTTCTCAGGCAGCGAGATCATGTGACTCCCCGCTACACCACGTGACACTGGATGCCTCTAACAATAATGCAGCGGGCCAAGGTCTCTCTGTCAATAGGGAAATACTGTATACACTTTCCACCATCGTTACTATGGGCACAATAGCATGTTTGGTATTGGTAATGATACTCGATGCAGCTGGCTACCTGTTAGTTACTACCTACCACTTGGTACACAATTCTACATATTTGACAGAAGTGGTCTGAAATGATCCTGCTAGTTTAGCCTGAATCTAGAAAGCTGGTTAGGAGGAGCACACTTAGCAGAAAACGCAGTGTTTTTGCCACTATTGAAGTCTCTGGGCCGCAGGATAAAACGCATATCAAAAACTTTAAGGGCTCGTTTCCACTATAGCGAATCCGCATGCGGGCACTGCATGTGGATTCGCATACTTAATGTTAGTGGATGGGGCTGTTTCCACGTGTGCGGCGGCGGCGGCGTTTTTCGGTGCGGGGAAAATCTGCACGACAGGGTCGTGCAGATTCGCGTGCGGCAGGAATGCGGGCGAATCGCCGCTAATGTATTCAATAGGGAAATCGCATGCGGCTTTGTCATGCGGATTTCCCCGCGATTTCGCATGCGATTTCGCATGAAAGCCAATGGAACTTAACACAGGCAGTGACATGGTT